>NC_068307.1:22291732-23491732 GCF_025860055.1 Xyrauchen texanus
AACTTACCTTTACTTGAAAACAAAATGCATGTGTCTCTCCTTGCAAATAAACATCTCTGTCACTTTGTTGTAAAAGATGCCCACTTGTTGAAGTTTCAATAGCCTCTCTTTCTCGATTCCACCAAAATCAACTTGGCAAAATCCCTGTAGGTTTCCGATGCTTACACTATATCAGTGGTGGCCCGTGCATTTTAAGTCTTGGCCTTCAGTGTGATTCATGCCATTAAGAAAACACTGTTTCACAATTAATAAGACACCCTATGCCTATGGACATCATACATTACATCACAGCCAAATAATAATACCAACTGACATTTTTAAAACAGGTCCACGCACAAACGCCAAATCCAAGGTCTTATACCAGGAAAAAGCTCTCTAATAATATTTGTGATTTAAATTTTGCTTGCAATAATTTATGTTTCGTAAGAGTGCATGGTTACTTTTCAAAACTTAAACTGACACTGAATGCTCCAGCCAGCCTAATTCACACTTAGAAATCTCCTGATGTTGCTATAACAAAGCAAAAAGTACTCACCAATTTACTTGAAGTGAAAATCAGTCCTCCTTTCCTGTTTACATCTCAGGTTTTTAAATCCATAAGGATCTCTTTCTCAATGTCGATAGCGGCAGAAAAGACAGCAACATGTCACATAGATGTCGCTCTCTTCTCTTTCAAATTACGTACATCACTTAAAGCATGATTACATCACTCAAGGCCAGCTAGAAGGCCTGGACTGGGACATATCCTAAAGACCACACCCACCAAGAACAAATAAATCATTCTGATTGGCTGATGAATCTGACAGTCTGACATTAGATGACTATTCACTTGCACTGTTGAGGGATTCTGTAGTAACGGGGTGGAGCTTAGACTCAAGCGCTGCTTTGGCTAAGGAGCATGGCTTCGGGCATGCGATTTGTGAACCAGTCATCACGCTTCACGTATAAGCATCAAGGAATAAATTCTGATTGGATAAACTATTCGTTGTTTGCTATTCGTTTTTAGATTAATTAGGAGTGGAAATTGATTGAAAAAAAAAATAGGCAAAAAGGTGAATGAGAATGAAAGGAGGGATTTCTTTTTATTTATTAGTCATGTTAGGCCAGCATGTTAGGCCAGTTGTGCCACTGCAATATATCCATTTTAGCGCTTTATAATGCATTACTCATATAAACTTGAACGTGTTGATGCAAAAATCTAGCCTATCAGATAGTGTGACTGAAGGAAGGAGCTTCTTATTGGCTTACTCATTTTGGTAAGCATGATTACCTTGGCCATTTGTAGTAGCGGGTCGTGATTAAATTTGAATAACATACAGTTTTGAATGAAAGGGCGGTCAACAATGCTTTGAATCAGAGAAACATAACATAAAGTGCTTATACCTGCGGATGGTGACAAAGCAAATAAATAAATAACTGTCTGTGCTGCTTAACTGAGATGAAAGATGACATATTTGAATGAAAACTGTAGTTTATATATTAACAATTATACCCTTCTGTTAGGTAAGCACTGCTTACCTTGCTTATACGGATGGCACGTCCCTTGTAGTAATGCCCTATATGTAGGGTTGGGAAGGTTACTTTTTACTACAGATTACTGAATACATGATGTAAAATATAATTTATAACATATTCCGTTAGATTACTCAAGGTCAGTAATGTATTATAAATACTTTGAATTACTACTTCAGCACTGGTAGATTTGTTTCACTTGTTATGACTATAAAAACTCTGCCAGTACAATAAGACAAAATATTCATGTTAAAAATAGCCTAAATATCTTATGCAGTGTTATTTCTAAAACAAGATCAATCAAATTGATCTTGTTTTAAGGATTTTTAGATATTTTTACAGGAAAACCATAAAAAAATAGCATCAAGAAATGTATTTTCTAGGTCTTCCTAGAAAAAATGAAATTATGACCCAACGTGAATTTTCTTGATAAAAAAATATGATAGTGTCTGGTAACATGTGCATGTAAAATGACTAGAAATACATTTTAGCTTAGAATAAAGCTGACTAATTACACAAGGTTTATTTATATTTCTTCTGCTCCAAACTTACTTCAAAAAGTGACTGCATTTGTAGCAGCCCACGTGGCCCATGGATTTCTTGCATCTGTCATACCACTGATTGCTTTTCTCTGCTCTGTGTAGTGCAGATGTGTTGGATTATCTGGGGATAGCACTGCTGTTCTCTAGACATCTGGCCAAACAGCAGTCATTTACACATTTAAATTACATTAAACTGGTGTTCAAAGATTTATTTTTGTTGCTGTACAGGTACAGTAGTCTGGCCATATCACCCTGTAGCTCAAGTCTGGTTGCCCACTTAAGTTAAGCAGGGATGAGCCTTGTCAGTACCTGGATGGGAGACCTCCTTGGGAAAACTAAGGTTGCTGCAGCAGGGGGTGCTCACCCTGCTGTCTCTATGGGTCCTAATGCCACAGTATAGAAATAGGGAAACTATACTGTAATAAGACACTGTCCTTTGGATGAGACATTACAACAAGGTCCTGACTCTCTGTGGTCTTTAAAAATTCCAGAAAAGCTTTCAAAAAGAGTATGGGTGTAACCCTGGTGTCCTGGCCAAATTCCCCCTGTTGGCCCTCATCAATCATGGCTTCCTAATAATCCCCAGCTATTAATTGGCCCTATAACTCTACTCTCTCCTCTCCACCAATAGCTGGTTTGTGGTGAGCGTACTGGTGCACTATGGCTGCCGTCGCATCATCCAGGTGGATTCTGCACACTGGTGGTGGTATAGGAGAGCCCCCTGTTCACTGTGTAAAGCTCTTTGAATGTAGTGTGAGAAAAGCACTATATAAATGTAACATTCATTAATGTTTAGAAGCAAGAAAAAAATTCTTATTATAAATATACTTTTATTTCATTACCTATTTTGTGTGTACTACACATTTGTATGCTTATTAGAGAATCACACATTAGCATAGCCACATGCTAACCAGTGTTGGTAAAGCTACCTTGAAACTCTAGCTTGCCAAGCTCCAAGCTCCAATACTTCACCCAAAATGGATAATTCTCTTATCATTTACTCATCCTTAGTTCATCTCAAACTAGTAAGACTTTCTTTCACGTGCTAAAACCGGTACTGTCTCTACAAAACCAGCATTTCTCAAAAGACCATCTGTCATCTGTGCCATGCCTGGTTAGAACTAAATGTTTATTTATTTATTTTTGATCAACAACTGACTGTAGAGAACAGAAAAGATATTAAACGAGACATTATTTAATGACAAATAGGTTGCGTGGAACTCGTCATTGGATATGCATTACACGGAACAACTTTTTCTCTCAACTTGAAGTGAAAGGATCTAGCTGCTGAATATTCCACCACTATACTCCACAATTACTGGTGAGTGAAATGTAAACATTTACCAGCCAGTTGGCAAATATACTGTATATATTTTATTTGCATAGCAAGAAATTTGGTTAAAATGCATGTGATTTCCTCTCACTGAAGTGGAGTGTTGCACATAGAGTAAAAGATCGATCGAGAGCAAAGGTCTTCATTCAACTGTGGATCTTTCTTGACTGGAACTCAAAATCAAGGGTATGGGGGCTGAAGGCTTCTGAAAGTGAACAGGCTCCATGCTGATGATACTTCAATTGCAGTGTTGTAATTATATTAAGCCATCCTCATTAATATTCTTCACTGAACTTATTATTAATAAAGCACTGCTTTCAACAGTAATTTGTCCTAAAGTGAACACAATATCCAAATCTGTTTGCAAGGACATACAATTTAAAGTCTAGTCCTACTGTAAAATGTGCATTATGATTTTAAGCCCTTTCCATTTTGTTGCCAGGAGATCTTGATGAGGTTTTACCCTCAAGTGTCACAGTACAAAATGTTGGTCTTACAAGAAGAGAAAAACATATCTAGGCCACCCCAGGAACACTGAATAATGCCTTAAAGCTTTAAATGCCTTAAAATGCCTTAGTGTTCTCCACCTCTAGACTTCAGTAAGAAATAAGTATATATACCAATCAGCCACAACATTAAAACCACCAAAATGCTCATTGGATGTTTTTTGTTTTTGGCACCATTTGGAGTAAATTCTAGAGACTGTTGTGCATGTAAATCCTAGGAGATCAGCAGTTACAGAAATACTCAAACCAGGTGGCACCAACAATCATCCATGCGATTATCTAATCAGCCTGGCAATGCAGTGCATACAATCATGCAGATATGGGTCAGGAGCTTCAGTTAATGTTCACATCAACCATCAGAATGGGGAAAATTTTGATCTCGGTGATTTGGACTGTGGCATGATTGTTGGTGCCAGATGGGCTGGTTTGAGGATTTCTTTAAATGCTGATTTCCTGGGATTTTCAAGCACAGCAGTTTCTAAAAATACTGTAATCGTTTACTCACCTTTATGCCATTCCAAACCCAAATGACTTTTTTTCCTTGGTTGAATAAATGTTCATACTGCTCATTTCCACAGCTATTTTTGTTTTATTCATTACCAAAGGCTAACGTATGGCTTCAGAAGACTTGCAGCGCTCAAATTTTGGTGCTTTTTTTTGTCATTTTATAACAGCTAGTCACTATAGTATTTCATTGTATGGAATTGAGCTTTGTGAACATTCTGCCTAAAATCTCATTTTGTGTTCCATGAAAGGCTAAAAGTCATATGGGTTTGGAACAGCATGAGGTAAAGTAAATTATTTTAATTTTGAGGAAAACAATTCCTATAATTTTCTCAACTCTGCTCATCAAGCTGTGTAACTGCAGAAATACAGACTGACCACCAGAAAGAGGGTCATTATTATCTGTCTGACTGCAGTATTTGTTAGGACCCATATGAACCGACCTGGGCTGCGTTTCCCAAAAGCATCACAAGCTTAAGGTAATCCTAGAGACCATTGCCGCCAATGTTTTTTGTTTTTTTTTTTCAGTGTAGATGGGTCTAGAATAATTTATATGTCAGGAAATACCACCAGGAGAGTAGGATGCAAGTGCAGTAGGGTAGTTTTAATGAAGGTAAAGCAACAGTACAATTCAGATGACAAAATCCAATAATGAATTCAGGCAGAAGGTCAGGCGATCGGCAAACAGGTAAACAGGCCTGAGACAATCTCGTGGTCAATAAACAGGCAATGATAATATATGGGAATCAGGAAGAATTTAGTGGCTTGGTAACATCAAACACAAGGGAAATGAGCATATACTTTGCAGTGACTGAAAGTGACAATCTCTTATAAGGGTGCAGTGATAGCTGTAGTGATTTCGCTGGTTAGTGAAAGATGACCATTGATGAGTGGTCTCCCATAACTGTTTGCTATGTTGGAACCAATGATCTACTGCAATAGAGTCAGATGGGTCATCGTTCCAGGGCAGTGGGGGAGGTTGATATCCTAGGACGCATTGGAAAGGGGTGAGCTGTGTGGATGAGTAGTGAAGGGAATTTTGGGCGTACTCTGCGTAAAAATCTCCTGTACTCGTGGCACAAAAGGAATGGAAAAATTGTCCAATCTGTTGGTTGGCATGTTCTACCTGGCCATTTGCTTGAGTATGATATCCAGACGTGAGACTTACGGTGACCCCCATCTTCTCCATGAAGCTAGTCCAGACATGAGAGGTGAACAGTGGACCTCGATCGTTGACTATGTCCTCAGGTATTCCAAAGTAACAGAACACAAGCTCAAAGAGGAGCTCCGCTGTTTCAAAGGCAGATGGGAGGTTAGGGAGTGGAATAAGGAGACGGGACTTTGAAAAAGGGTCTATAACAACTAGGATTGTGGTTTTTCCCTGAGATTCAGGTAGGTCTGTGAGAAAGTCAATGGATATAAAGAACGTTGAGGTGCAGGCAATGGTACGAGTTTACCTACAGTACAGGCAGTATTCTGGGCACTTTGGTTTGGGCACAAGTGGAGCAGGAAGAAACCACTCGACGGATGTCAGCTACCATATTGGGCCACCAATACTTTCCTCACCGGTGGCATTGGAGGTATGTGCCCAAGCGATGAACTTGACCCTCAGTCGGTGTGGAACAAAGAACTTATTGGATGGACGTGAGGTAGGTATCTGATTACGAGGTACTCTGGATATTTCTCGATCCAACTCCCAATCGATGGTGGCCACTACACAGGAAGGAGGTAAGATAAATTCCTCACTTGTGGCTTGGGGTTCAGAGGCATGCATGCGAGACAAGGCATCGGCCTTACCATTCTTGGAACCTGGGTGGTAGGACAGTGTAAACTGGAACCGTGCAAAGAAAAGAGACCATCTAGCTTGGTGTGGGTTCAAACGCTTGGCAGTTCGGAGGAATTCAAGGTTCTTGTGGTCAGTGTACACAATGAAAGGATGCTCAGCTCCTTCTATCCAATGTCGCCACTCCTCTAGAGCTAGTTTCACAGCAAGCAGTTCTCGATTACTGATATCATAGTTCTATTCTGCTGAAGATAGTTTCCTGAAGAAGAAAGCAATTGGGTGAAGCTTGGGTTTGTCTCTGAATCGCTGAGAAAGCACAGCACCTACTCCAGTTTCAGAAGCATCCACTTCTACAATGAAGGGTTTAGATGGGTCAGGATGCTTGAGGATGCAGCTTTTAGTAGACTGAAAGCTTGATTAGCAGCAGGGTTCTAAATTAGGTGCTTAGATTTTCCTTGAAGTAGAGACGTGTGGGGAGTAGCGATGGAGCTAAAACAATGAATGAAGCAATGATAAAAATTTGCAAAGCCTAGGAATCTTTGGAGGTCTTTGACTGTACAAAGAGCAGGTCTTTCGGTTACTGCTGCGATCTTGGATGCATCCATGGAGATCCCACTGGGACAAATGACATAGCCCAAGAAGGACACAGTATGCTTGTGGAATTCACATTTCCCTCCTTTAATGTAGAATTGGTGCTTCAAGAGGCATTGAAGGACTTGGCGTGGTGTGTGTTAGGGCTGCACAATTAATCGAAATGAAATCGAAACCGCGATATGACCTTTTGCGATTATTAAATTGCAACGGCTGCGATTTAATTAAATAAATAAATAGTCTGCTCCCGTCCAGTCTATATTAAATTAGCGCATTGTTACAGTTTTTTCAGAGTGGTTCTGTGCTCCACAACTCCCTCTCATGCTTAGATTAACACAACTGGTCTGAGTTCAGTTCCGTTTGCTTACGTGCTGTAAACGCATTATTTACATTAAACTGGCGCGTTCTGCGTGAAGCAGTTTTTATTATTATTTGCGGTAGCAGCATCTCAGTCTCTGCAAGGCACAGGTATCATAATAATAACACAGAATACAAGATAGGGTATAATTCAAACCTCTTTATTAAATGATTGCTGAGTAAACAGCATTAACAGTAACACCTGTAGAGTCCTCTTCTCCTGTCATTTGTTTAATTCACAAGAGAGCGTGTCGCCCTTATTACACTCCCTGCGGAAACAAGTGAAAGCGGAACTAATATTACCAACATCCAACAAAATGAAAAATGAAGGAACATACATATAATAAATCTATATCAAATATTTAGTTACTATAATATAATGCATTGCTAAATTAAATATAATAAAATAATGAATAAAAATAATTAAATAAAATGGTGACAAACTAACCAACATTTTCACTTTAAATTTAATTACACCAATGGGTTATCAGTTCAACTTCAGTTTGAAGTTCTATCTTATATACAGTAAAGAATAGTTTGTATAAACCTACTAGTTTTTAAGGCCTAGAATAAAGAGTAACAGTTATATTTTGTGTATCCTGAATTATTGACTGATGGCAGACCCGGCGCCAGACACAAATTCACGGACGGGCATTAAATTTTTTTCAGGGGGGCACAACTGAGATAAACCTAATTCCCTAATTGCATAATAACATTAAATGATATGACCGATTATGAATTGAATATGTATGATACAATGATAATGATCGATAGTAGCCTGTTACATAATGTACTGACGCTATTCAAATTCATAACTGACGCTAAAGATTTGTGCTGTTTAGGCTCGCGCAGCCTCTCGATGAAACAAATAGGCCTAACTGCAGCTCACACAAAGAAACTCAGTTAGCATACTGCGGTAAAAAATTAAAAATGTGTAAGTTAGTTTTTATATTTATAACATGAAGCAACACGTACCATACAACCAAGTGCTGAATACCATCACGATTGAAAATGTAACACTGATTTCGACAGTTCAATAAACAAGTAATTCATATTAAGTCACTTACATTTTAGATGCAATATTGACTTTTTGTTCTATTTTAAAACAAAGATCCCAGCAGAAACAGAACGCATCTCACAGTCAACCGTGTTTTCATTACTAAATGATTCAGTGTTTTAAACGAATCGGTTGAGTCAAAGATTCAATGACCCATTCATGAACGACTACTTTATTCTTGATGAATCAGCTGTTTGAACGAATCGTTTGAACAAATGACTCAATGACTCGCTTAACACCGCAGCTGCTTATCCCTTACCCACCTGTGGCCGTGACGTCCCTTGCTTGAGGCTATGGCTTTGGCAAGTAACGTTAGACCAACTAGTATCGCTGGAATGGCTAGCCTCTGCAGTGTTGGGAGTTGGATCGACCTCTTGTGAACTGCTACACCCTGGGTCTTCTCCCCTTACCTCGCTGCTCTCTTCTGCCAACTTTGGTGGTCTTTGATTAAAGAAATGCTGTATATCCATGGTAACTGTCACACGAAATAGCTCAGCATAGTTGTTTAAAAAAAAAAACAGCTATCGTTATTAAGCGCTACTATGCTTAGGACACAAACAAACATTCCCGCGCTCACTATCGACAAACCAATCAAATCCATTTAAAAATATTATTTTTTAAATCAGACCAAACACATTTTTATTTTTATTCAGGAGTTTATTCATCATGTATATACAAAACGACAACTTACCAACTTGTAACGAAAGTTACAGTAGCCTATTGATAAAAATATATAAATAAAAGTGCAAACAAGCAAGGACTGGTGGTTGGTCGACTCCCGAGGGACTACTAACATTCACGACTAGATTTGATGGTCGAGTACGGGCGCGGGCGGTAATGGGTTGTGGGAGAATAAAACGATTCGTGGGACTCCCTATCTAAATAAAACATCCAAAAACAAATACATTGTTATTCATCTATTGCACAAAAGCAATAAGAACATCTAAACAAAATAACGATTTACAGTCGCAAGCATAAGTAGATGTTCTCATTATAACGTGTTTTTGCAGCATTGTGCAATGTAGCCAATCACAGACATATGTGTTGATTTCTAAAACGCAATGGCCAATCAGATGCATTTTAGATAAAATCCACTCAGCGCTCAAAACGTTGGAGTTTTTGTTCAGTGCTGAATTCTGCATGCTGCATAATAAAAGAGCTTTATGAGATCGCGATGAAATGAGATGTGAGACGTGACGTAGAGTTGATGAAGGGAGACAGGATCGTCCAGGGCGGGCACTAGTGACTCACAGGGCGGGCCAGGCCCCCCAATGCCCGCCCATGGTGCCGGGACTGACTGACAGTAAACACTAGGCAACAACTATGGTTTTACCTACAGGGAAATGTAGTTAACAGTGACATTGAGCAGAACGTTTACATATAACCTGTTTTGACAGAGCTGCTGATTAAAAAGTTAAATTATTAACATCGATTGATGAGATGAAAATTGGAGATTGGTGTCAGATGTTAAAATCCTGATTTGAGCATCCCTAATATTCAAGTTGACTGTTTCAAAAACTAATGTTGATGATTAGTGGGCTGAGACCCTGTCACAAAATGGACAAAAACATGTACATGGTGGATGGAAACATTTTGATATGAAGAAGACTTTGTTTCACTGTTTATATATTTATTTTGTTTGTGGGTGAACTGAAAAAAGGTCTCAGTTTGGTTCTTTTTAAGAGGGCTCAAATGTGAAAACCCCAGTAGCCTTTTTGCAGTTGAACATGTGGAAAAAATTACCATCATAATCGCAGTTCAAATCGCAATATTTTTCTAAATAATCGCAATATGACTTTTTGTCCAAATCGTGCAGCCCTAGTGTGTGTCGATGTAGGCTATTACAAATGTTCCCAGCATGTACCTTAGTATAATTGATGAGACACGGGAAGACAGAGGGGGCGTTAGCGATTCCATAAGGCATCACGCAGTACTCATAGTGACCTGAGGTGGTGCTAAAAGCGGTCTTCCACTTGTCGCCTTGTCGAATGCGGACCAGGTTATAAGCATTGCGGAGATCTAGCTTGGTGAACCATTGGACAGAATGCAATTCCTCTAAGGCAGAAGGTACTAGGGGCAGAGGATAGTGGTATTTCACTGTGCATTGTTGAGGCCCCTGTAGTCAATACATGGTCTGCCACCTCGCCTCTTTTCCATAAAGAAGAAGCCAGCAGAAGCAGGAGACATGGATGGCCAAACATATCCCTGTTGGAGGGCCTCTCGTATATATTCTTCCATGGCTCTCTGTTCAGACACTGCAAGAGGGTAAATGCGACCATGAAGGGGAGTCATTCCTGGAAGAAGCTCTATGGCACAGTCATAAGAACGATGCTGAGGTAGACTAGTGGCCTTAGTCTGGGAGAAAACCTCACCTAAGTCTTGATATTCAAAGGGAATTTGAAACGTGGTGTGATGCTCTGGACTTTCTATGGTCATGGTTCCAATAGTGAACTTGGGTAGATGAAGGCAATGGACATTACAATATGAGGAACAATGGGTGAGTTGTTGATCTGATCAAGAGAGCTGTGAATTATGTAGTTCCAACCAACGATAACCCAGAATAACAGGATGGTTCAGAGAGGTGGTGACTAATAAGGAGATACGTTCATAATGAAGAGCGCTGACCTGAAGCAAGAGGGGCTTAGTGTGAAGATTTATGACACCATCTCCAATAGGCCCTCCATCAATGGCCTGAATACTTCTGGGTTGTAACAATGACTCAATAGGTATGTTTCATTTCTTCACAGTCTTGTGATCGATTAAGTTAGCCACAGCTACTGAGTCTATCATCATTTCTATTAACACAGAAAACCCTTCAGATTATCATAGAGTAACAGGTTAGCGTAAAACTTCTGTCGACATTAACTTGGAAAAGACTCACCGGCTTTGAGCGGACAATAGAAATGCTGTCCATGGTTTTGCCAGAGGAAGCACAAAGAGCACACTTATCAATGAGATGATCTGGTTTGCCACAGAACAAACAACAATGTTCCCTGCATCTTCTTTCTCTTTCCACTTCATTTAATTGTGTACACACATTTAAATAGTTCAGTGAAGTGCTGCTATGAGGAAACAGATTCTCCTCCCTTTTCCCTTATGGCAGATGCCCACAATAAGGCTTTTCTAGTGAGTAGATTCATAAAACGTGCAATCTTGTCAGGCTCAGACATTCCTTCTTGACTGGAGAAATACAAGAAGCATTGTAACAAAAAGCCTTTGTACTGAGAAATGTCACCTGAGAATTTGTCGGCCATGAGCATCGCTGGGTTAATTGTGATGGTCCGTGTAGTTGGGGGTAATGCGGAGAGTAGCATAAAGATGACAAATCCAAAATCCAATAATGAGTACAGACAGAGTCTGACAGAGTCTCAAGGGTGTAGTGATAGCTGTAGTGATGATGTGCAAGTGAGGCAGATCAGAACTCAGGCGATTGGGATCGAGGTGGTGCATGGGAATCTAAGTCCAGGGTGGCCAGGTTTGGATGCTGTTGTGACCAGAGGCGGCGGCAGCCGATTTTGCCGGGGCTTCAGCCCCGAATGTTTTGAGTGTACCCCGAATGTATTTTGAAAAGTTGACTGACAAATATGAAACTGGACAATAGCCTATGTAAACCCCCGAAATCATAAGTTGCCTTATTTCATTGTGTTTTGGCTTTGCACCAGTGG
The DNA here is from genome assembly GCF_025860055.1 of Xyrauchen texanus. Lineage (NCBI taxonomy): Eukaryota > Metazoa > Chordata > Actinopteri > Cypriniformes > Catostomidae > Xyrauchen > Xyrauchen texanus. The sequence continues at coordinate 22,303,583 of NC_068307.1, forward strand.
CGGCTGCTGGTCTTTCAAAGAGGGGAAGCTCATTTTCGGCCTACATTATAAACTTATTTACCCTATTTTTTGCACTAAATCAATCTTAGGTGTTGATCTGCCCTGCTGTTTAATTCTAATTTTTTCCTCGTAAGGAAGACTTTCAAATGGCTTCGCCAAAATCAGGTCGACAATATTAGCACCGTCTGCCATCGTGCGCAGTTTCACCCGTACGACGCTAGCCTAGCCTACTGTATGAATGAATGAATGAACGAACGAACGAACGAACGCTCTAAAACTAAATATATTAAACTTGGTAAAACTGAAACAAGAAATGTGGTGTATAATTGTGTGAAATGTATTATGCAAATTGACTAGCAATTTCGCCAAACAAATATAAAGAAATAGGTTGCAGCAGTTTGTCTTTCAACTACACTTGAGAAATCTGTGATGGGACTGAGCGCGAAATAGCTTCAGTGACTTCTTATAGTACAGATTCGCTGTCAATCAAAAGGAGATGCAGTCTTTCGACAGATCCTCCAATCATCACGCGGAAGCCCGGAGTCCGGCTAGCCCACTCCTCATTCACCCCCAGAGACGCTGAGCGTCCGTGGGCGGGACATAATCGCAGCATTTATCCAATGACCGCCTATTTTCGAGCACTGAAAAAACTGTTCAGAGCAGCCCCATTGAAGTCAATGGACGCTCGGCTTCAACAGGGAAATGCACTGACGCTACGGGAATGTATGAGAAGTAAATCGAGTCAGCCGACCTGCTATATGTAATGTAGCTGATTCTGAACGAACTCGTCTTCGAGATGAACGTGTTCTAACGCTTTTTAGTCAATAAATTGTTTACACAATAGTACATATTTGACCATTATTTTTTTGACATTATAGGGGAAGCTGAGCTTCCCTTGCAGCCTTAAAGAAATCTCCACTGCTTTGCACATACTGCAAAAATAGACATAGGCATAATCTAGCCTATAGAATAAGTTTCTTTGCTGTCGGTAGCCTATGGGCGACTCCGTTTCTTCCTCTCTGTTGAATATGCAGCAGGTAGGGGAGGAACTGACATCAACTAACGTTACTTAGTGGCGAGTTAACAGCAGTTAGCAGGAAAGACAGCAAAAATGAAGCAAATTAGGCTTTTAAAATTTCCGAAAGAAGTCAGTAAGAATTCACATTTGTTTTTGTCCTTAAAGTCTAAAGATCATCATCTGGCTGGCTTTCACCCACAGTAGGCTAAACCTCAAGACGTTCACTACCGACTGATATCACATGTTGTAGCCTCTATCCTCGTGATTAGTGTATTTGTCTCTCATGCTGGAGACCATGGTTCGAGTCCTGTTCGGAGCATAATTTTCTTGTTTATCAGGTGTTGTTTTCTCTAAGGATAACCAATAAGCATTATCATAAAATGTATGTGTGACTTGTTTTGTGATATTAGTTTGTAGTAAATATACACTTTGAGGGTAGCAAAGATGTGCCAGAATCAGGCATGGAAACTGGTAACAATTAATCAGTCACTTTACTTTAGAGAAAGTTAAAAGTGAAACATTGTTTATACCAATGATCCTAATGAAAGGATTTTGACAGATGAACATGGAGAATTATATACAGTTCGATACCATGGTGTGTCAGTGAACTTAGACTAAAGTCATTCATGTATTGCTTTAACTTAGGATCGTATACATCATTTTGAATATTTATGTCAAAAAATATAAATTATTTATATATAAAAAAAAAAATGTTTTACCTCACTTTACTCACTATAATATTACTCTTTTGTGATGACTTTATGGTAATGTACATGAAAATTCAAGAATCATGATAGATATTAGGGCAATCCCACTGATCTGCTCTTCCTGATACATTTTCCTCAATGGTATTGGTCTACAATTTGACATATGGAGCACTTGATGAATTAGTTGTTTGAAGCTGATTTGCAATAAGTTATGTGCTGTATCTGTTCTTTTGCATCACAGATGATTCAGGGAGGAGAGAGAATGAGTTAGTCGAGGATAGTACTAGAGTGGAAGATTTAGGAACTGTAGAAACAGGCCCAGCCAGAGCAAAACTCAAAGAATACCCTCTCACCAGCTTTGGACTACAGGGAAGTGGTTGCTAGTGTGAAAATAAAATGGTCTGGGCTAAGCCCCGGATGTCCTTCAATGCTGGAAACGCCTCTGGCTGTGACTGCTGATTTTGTAGAATGTTGTGACACAAGGGGTCTTTCTTGAGACAATATCATGAAATCATACACTCACTGAGAACTTTATCAAGAACACTATGGTCCTAATAAAGTGCCTGACATGATCTTCTTCTGTTGTAGCCCATCCACCTCAAGGTTTGACATGTTGAGCATTCTGAGATGCTATTCTTCTCACTGCAATTATACAGAATGGTTACTGAGTTACCGTAGCATTTCTGCCATTCTCCGTTGACCTCTCTCATTAATAAGGCATTTCTGTCCACATAACTGCATCTCACAGGATATTTTTTGATTTTGGCCCCATTATGAGTAAACTCTAGAGACAGTTGTGTGTGCAGATCCCAGGAGATCAGCATTTAAAGAAATACTCAAACCAGCCCATCTGTCACCAACAATCATGCCACGGTCGAAATCAATGAGATCACATTTTATCCCCATTCTGATGGTTGATGTAAACATTAACTGAAGCTCCTGACCCGTAACTACATGATTTTATGCATCGCACTGCTGCCATATATCATTTTTGTAATGGTTAATTTCTGACCTATAATTTCGGTCTGTATGAAAATGTTTTAAGTAAACTCCATTTATAAAAATGTAAATAGATTGCATGCAATAAAATGAAGTTGTGACAAAATGCAAAAAAAGAATGCTAATTTTATTTGCATTCATTTGTATAAGCAGCAAAAATATATTAAATAGCATAAATACATGTTGTGGCTGTAAATTGTTTCAAAGGGTGTTCTAATTTGTAACAGATGCGTTCGTGGAGACAAACTGAGCATTTGCCAACAAATCACAGCTTTGGTCTCTGATCTCACCCTCTGCCCACCATATGGTGCCTCATCTCTGAAATGAAACTAATTTCTCATTTGGGGGGTGCAGGGGTTATTGGTTGGGGGGCTGTTGCCAGACAACTCTCTCCATCTCCACAAGCCATAAGGATGATATTGGTCAACTCATGTCACGACAGAATCTCCGAGCATTTTCTGTTCACTAAGGCTAGGTTTGTCTGACCCGACAGCAGAACAAGACTCATCGTTATTAGATCATTAATTCTGCTCCTATTGCTTCTCTCTTATTGCAGACACTTACTCTCACTAGTGATCTTTCTCTCACTGGTGTCCACCTGAACATGTCATCTTTTTCTTTGTGGATTTCTTCAAAGCTTTGATCTTTCTCTGTGCTCCAGCAGTGCCTGGCTCCCTGTCTTCTGGGCATACGTGATTCATGTCTCCATTTTAAAGCTTGTACCATAATTGATCTTAGTACGTGAAGCTCCCAAACTCGTTCCATATAGTGGCACCTGCCACCACAGTACTTCAGAACAAGTCCACACCAGGGCTGTATCTACCTTATTCTGTATACTTGCATTTTGATTTCCTCAAAGCTAATATACAAAGCCACAAACTCTACTCTGCTTTAAACTTTAAAAATTGGTTCTCCCCAATCTTGAATATTTGGTTACATCTTTGCCATAATCCCATACTGCCATTATTCTTAATGCAGAATTAAGCTCTTTGCTGAGGTGCTACACCATAACAGGGTTATACAGTGAGTGCTCTAAAAGGTTAGGATGGCGCAGGGTTTGATTGCATTAATAATCATTTGTTTGTTCATTGATAAACAGTGCTGTTGCCAGATCATAATTAATTCTCTGTATGGCGGAGAGCAAACAGTACAATGTTTGTTGAATAACTCATCATGCCAGATGCTGAACAGACACTTGGTCAATTATTAGTGGTAATTCATAAGCAGTTATGTTTACTAAGAAGTAATTTTTCTACTCCTTTTGCAAAATTATTTTACTTATCGCAGCAGCTTCCTGGTGAAATGAACATTAGATGTGTTACCTCATAATCCAGAAGTGCATATGAATTGACACATATTTTTGTTGATGTAGCCCTGGCGACCCTTTATCCTTCTGTGCGGACATTGTGTTTTGGCTTCACTATACGCAATGCATAATTTAAATTAATTAAAACGAATTGATCTCAGTTCAGAAGACTCTGGGCTGTCAGTAAAGAGTTAAACTTTCGATGTACGGAGTCATGGGACAAAACAACATGGCGCCGATCACAGAGTTTGTATTTGGGACAAACACCAACAAAACTACTTCTAGTAAGAAACCTAATTAAGTTTTTACATTGAATCCTGTTTGAGTCAAGATTAGAGTCTCTAGTTTCATCCTAAATGCCATTTTTAAAATGTGAGCAAGTTATCCCTTTGGACAATAGCACTAGGTTTTCATTAGAAATCCTTTATTTATTGTGCATTTTCACATTGAGAAAAAAAAATTGTGCTTTCAGAGGCTTCATATGGAATTAGGATGAAAATAAGATGTATTTCGATCTGAGACCATTGCAGACAGACAGCACACTGGAGGTTGTCATTCACTAAATTGGGAGCAAGTGAGCATCATATTGCTTTCCAATGCACCTATATACTTTTACTCCTAACATCCGGTCAAAAGTTCAGTTTCAGGCTGCAGATGATGTTTGGACTACTCAACATGTTTGGCAGACATGGTACAATGGTAATTAGTACATTCAGAATTTATAAAGCATAATTTTATTTTAACATGGTTGGCATTGATTGGATGATGCTGCCCATTACTTTGAATCAGAAATAATTATGCTAATTTCTAATTGTTAAAATGCTTCAGCACTGGCTATCACTTGTTTGTTTGACAGTGCAAAGAAAGAACATTGAGATTTTGTTGCCAAAGTACAAAAATGTTAATATAAAAGTGATTGTAAAACAGTTAAAGGATGGGCAAGGAGGAGGCGAGAACCGGCTTGTCAACATAAATAATAATTTAATAAGAAACTTAAAACACAACATAAACAAACACACATGCGGACATGCCCGTAATTCTCTCTCTCTCGAACCATCGTCACCGGCCGCCTTTATCCCTCGCGCGCCTCATCAGGCCGATTGGGGACCGGGCGCATGATATTCCAACTGGCCCCGCCCCCCTCCGCTCCACAGTGATATTGTAACATCATTTTTTTTATATATTTGTACTTTTCCCAATACACATGGTTTCAATTCCAAAGCAGTTTTACAGAAAATCAGCTTTAATGTCTGTAACGTCTCAAGAACTTGAATAACCAACACTCCTAGAAACATAATTAACAATTTTATTAAAAAATTGACTTTCTATAGCTTGGTATTATTTAAAATTTTGCAACTTAGGGGAATTTTTTTGTCTGAATGTGTAAATTTGGGTGACATCTTTAATAAAAAAAATAAATTACCCCATACATTTTAAATTAAGATTAATTACTTCAAAATTATACTTCAGTCATACCAACTGACTGTGACCCTTCATTTACTGATAAATAATAATTGAAAACCTCTCCCTTTCCAAACATACGGAAGTCAACATGTTGCTCCCAAATATTCCAGCACCCTGATATTGACCCCATTCTGCCGAGTACTGGCAAGCGCCATCCCCCATCAGACATCTTTGCATCAATTAAAATGTGTATATTTTTCTTTTGACACTATTGATAGCATGCTGAACACAAATTCAAAATAGTCCCTGGCACAATGTTTGGACAGACCATTTGTAAATGTATATTGCATCTGAAAGCATTGCCTTTTGAATCATGGTTATAAGAAAAGTAGAGTAACGTGTTTATAAAGACATTATTATATTGATTTTACAAATATTGTTTTCTCCCTTTATTTTAGGAAAAGCTGTTGATATCAAGCATTCACAATTAGTCAATAAAAGGTTTTCAGAGGTGTGAAAGACCAAAAGCACATAAAAGCTCTCTAATAAAGAAAAGCTCATGTTAGGGCATAAAGGTGAGGGATAGTTTTGTAGTAAGTTGACAATATCATGGGAGAGAGTCGGTTAAAAAGGTAAAACGGTAGAGAAAAACAAAGCTGTAAATGTTTCCTTTTTGACTATCATTCAATAGGTTGGGGTCAAAATAACCCCAAACATCACCGAAGATGTCAAAATGTGTACAGAGATTTAAAAATACTAATTTTTGTGTTCTTCTAATGAATTAAGGAAAAGTCAGAAAGATTCAAGTTTTTCTAAAAATAAATTACATATTTTTAAGAGATTGCAAAGTTGCTATGGTGTGAATTTGACCACAAACAGGGTCAAATCATGAGTCATACAGGTGTTGTTGAACTTCTAATGATTGCTTATCAAATGATTAGTGAAATCATATGTTTCTGAAATGAATAAACAGAATTTCAGTGAAATCAATGACTGAGTCAGTCAAATATCTGCATTCATCACGGCAGGTAAATGCAAGTAAATTGTTGAAAACGTAGAATTACAGTTTTATTTGAATTAATTTTAAGAATTGAATCCAGCTGTTTACGTACACTATCCTCACTATCCACAGGCTCCTCATCGCAGAGATGTTAGCAAAGAGGTTTTTGGTTAGACAGGTTTTTCCATGTCCCAATTAGAGAATGTGTCCATGTAGTCCATCTAATTTGTGGACACTCTATATGTCCAGCAGAGTTTAGCTCCAGCTCTAATCAAATACACCTGCCTATAATTTCCATGATATCCTGATTGAGGTGTGTTTGATTAGGGTTGGAGCTAAACCCTGTTGGAAAGTGGCCCCTACAGAAGCAGGATTGGTCGTCCCTGCTTCAGTCCAATCTGCCATATGCTGTGTAGATTTCAGACACGCAGAAAGCCTATTATAGTGATTTTCAGCTGTGTTCTTTTCATTCACACACACAAAAACACGCCTCTCATCTGCGTCAGCAGAGCTCAGGTGTGCTGGTAAATGCTAAATGCTCAGAAACTGTGTGACAACTCATGTGATTATTTTTCAAATAATCTAGAACTGCCATCTAGAATTGCTACTCAAAGATTTGCTCATTGTACATATGTTATCAAAATGTCATAGGTCATGTGGGTTGTCACATTTTCCACTGAAAATATTATTAAGAGAATGATTCACTCAAAAATGAATATTCTGTCATTATTTACTCACCCTCGTGTCGTTCCTAACCTGCATGCTGTTATTTTTTCCCGGGGAACACAAAAGAAGTTATTTCAAAGATGTTATGCCATATAATTTAATAGAAAATGTTTTGACTGCTTAGGTCTTTTTCGGGCTGCCTGCAAATCTTTTTTAACAAGTAACAAATGCAATTTTGGTCTGTTCCTCACACAAAGCTTTTGTATGATTTTAGAAGAAATCCACATATTATGGTATTTTTCATTTGTTTTGAAGCTTGGCACAATCAGTGTTGGGTGTAATTCAATTACAAAGTAATTTGTTTCTGTAATCTAATTACCTTCTAGTAAAATAGTAGTGTAATGCATTACATTTTAAATTCTTGCAATCAGATTACAGATTACAGACTTTCAATTAATTAATTTAAGTGCATTATAGGGTTATGCTTATTTCTAATATATTATTAATGTAGAATACATTAATTATGGTACTGTAACGAGTCATTGTGAAGGACAAATGGGAAGTGCTGAGTGTATGACATGTGTGGAAATTAACAAGAAAGAAATATAGGCATTATTTTGAATTTGTTGAGCAGAAAAGTGTTTTAAATTTTTTTATTAAAAGTAAAGTAATTAGTAATGTGATTGCTTTTTCAATTAAGTAATTAGAAAATTAATATGATTACAATTTTAGAGAAATAATTAGTCATTTGAGGTGGATTAATATTTTCTTAAAGTAATTTATGCAACACTGGTCACAATGAACTGCAGTTGTATGGAAAAGTGAATAAATACTCTTTCAAAAATTCTCCTTTTGTGTGTTATCACGACCCCACCCTACTAATGCACTCTCTGCAAAAAAAAAAAGAAATCTATCCATTCATCTACCACTGTCTCTCACCTTCCTCGCTATGTGTAATTCTCTAAGCAATTTTGAAACCTGTATTACAGCATGTTGCTACCAACTATCTCCCTTAGTATGAATTACTTCCTCAAACAACATATGGGTTTGGAATGAAATGAGGGAGAAAAATAATGACAGAATTTGTATTATTGTGTGAACTAGCCCTTTAAAAATGTTTTAGGAAGGTAAATAGTGTTCAAAATAATAATCCATTATAGATTATGTTCTGAGGGAGGTTTTCATTTTAGTAGTTTAACAGTTTAATTTATATAGCAGTTCCCCTTCTGTCACTCACCGTCGAATATAGTGACACAAGGGCTCTTTCTTGAGATCCTCGTGTACCTCTGAACTTGAGAAAAGGCCAATAAGAAATTGGCAGACAGAATTTGCTTGTCCCGCCCCCGGACATACGGTTATAAAGGGAAGTGGGCGTGCGTCTGTCAGTCAGATTTTTTCTTCGGAGCCTCTCTGCACGCTGTGCAGTCCATGCCCCTGGGCACTTCAACAGCGCTTCTGTCTAAAAGAGTGTTTCCTCCTAAAAGAGATTGTTTTCTCTAAAAGAGTTTCATTGACTCCTTTTTCTGGGGGCGTTGGGGAGGGTTACGTACGGCCGAAACAGCTGCTTCTAGCACACTGCAGCCTGCTTGCACCTGTGTCAGCAGTTCACATAACATGGTCTAGTGCATGGCGCTTTGAAATGGGACTCCTTGTGTCACTACATTCAACATAACGTCGAGTGAGTGACAGAAGGGAAATGTTGTATCCCCTTTGCCACGACACTAGACCTACCACTGGAAATGGTCTTTCCTTATTCTCGGCTCCTCAGTGCAAAAACCTGACTGACAGACGCACGGCCGCTTCCCTTTATACCCGTATGTCCGGGGGCGGGACATGCAAATTCTGTCTGCTAATTTCTCATTGGCCTTTTCTCAACTTCAGAGGTACACGAGGCTCTCAAGAAAGACCCCTTGTGTCACTACATTTGACACAACGTCTCGTTTCCTCCATCAGGGAATGGAGGTTACAACAGTAACCATGACGTTTCCTACTATACTGCTATAGTGATTTATTTTTTCTGAATCTGAACTTAAGTTTTTTTAATCCATTTTATAAAAAGATTTGTTCAGTAAATGCAAAACATTTTGCAAAGAAAACTATAGACGTTTTTCACATTTCCAGCAAAAGAACATTATTGCTGGGTAAGCTTTTATAGCAGTGAATGGGAGATAATAGCAAATATTATTTTTGCTTACCCATTTGCTTCAACAACAAAATAAAAAATCCATCATTACATTTTCATGAATTTTCACAAGTTCACAACGACAGTTAGAAGAGAGAAGATGCTAAATTTACTGCCACTCCCTTAGCAGCTGTTTTAGAAATCTCATCGCAGCTGTGCTTACTAGTGTTATGAAACTAGTTCCAGGATACACAAAGCATAATGTGATATTTTACATGAAATAATTGAAAACATTTTAAAAATAAAGAACTGCTTCTTCAGCTTCAACAAAATATTAAATATATGTATAGGAAACATAATTCATATAAATGAAAAATATAATATGATATTTAAACTAAATCATTATATTTTTTTATATAATGCACTACACAATGAATATAGGGTAATCATTGCAATCAATCCTCTGTTAATGCATGCATTATTATCTTGCATCACCAGAGAGCAGCGTTTTTCAAAGCAATTCTCAGAATACACTGCTACTAGGGGGTAAATTATGATGGGGCACATTTTTGATTTACTGTAATTATTACTAATCAGTGTGCATTTTTTTATTAGCGTCTGTAACTTCTTGTTTTATTTTTTCTTTAAGGCAGATTGCTTGATTGCTTGAAAGGATTTGCAGTAATTTGAAGTAGATGATACCTGTTTAGGGGTGCGTTTCCCAAACAACTACGTATCTCACTGCTTAACCATCTTTTTGACATATCAGAATGCTGTTTTCTGCAAAACCCTGGAATAAGCAGTTTTCTTAAGTGTATGTAAACAGAGTCAAATTCTTGACAGAATAAAATTTATATATGGAATAAAATATATAGAAGCCTCAGCGAAGTCAAATGATGTCCACACAGCAAACTAACAAGGAACTAAGTTTCTAACCACAGGTTAACAGCTATAGTTCCAACCACAAATCTTTGTGATGCTGTTTGCGAATGTTTTTTGGAACTTCGTTTTTTGAAATACCAAATGGTTCAGCTATGTTGTTAATGATGGAACTTGCAATCATCATTGGCTAACAATGCTTTTGGGAAATGCACCCCAGATGGGGATGTGGCTTTTCTTATTTCTGGTTGCTAAAGCAAAGCGCACACAACATGACTGAAGCTTGCTCCTGTTTCGTGTTTTGTCTTTTTGGCATGCACTTTTCACAACTATAATCTTCTCCGCTCTGAATATTTATGATCCTGAAATTCGTTCCCCAATGAACTCATGTTCAAATCAATGTAAGGTTGATTCTTGACAACCCCTGGTAAAAAGGCTCCTGCTTCCGACCGCCTCAATTTGATCTTGCACTTTTAACTTTTTAACTTTCCTTTATTTTAATCTGGTTGTCCAACGTTTATCAACTAGTTGCAAAATCAACTTTTTGTGGCTTGTAGTTCATGTCTCATAGTGTACTCCTACACATTGACTAAATTTATTTTTACCACATTTACACATTTACACAGTCTTTCTCTTCTGGACACACTGCCCTCACTCATTTTGTCCAATCAAATGCAAGTAGCAAATAGCAAATCATGTTCATGGCTTTAACGTAAACTTAAGGCTATTGGCTATTTAAAAAAGGGATGGGCCCTTTGATATGTTCCACCCCAACTTCCCATTTCAATAGGAAAAATCTCAACAAAAGAAAGAAAATTCACCAGGACTCTAAACATAAAAGCTTCAGGCCACATCCACACTAATACGTTTATGTTTGAAAACACATCTTTTTCTCTACAATTTAGCCTTCCATCCACACTGAGACAGCGTATTTGACAGCAAAAACTGAGCTTTTAAAAAAGGCTCTCAATCTTTATCCTAAGATAAATTTAAAAACACTGTCTTCGCAATCACGGATTTGTTGTCAGGTGATTCATTCAACCCAAAACACCAAGAAAAAGATGGTGGCCAATTTTACACGGAAGTTTACACGCTGTCCAGCGATGACACAAGGACACTTATGTTTCAGACCCTACATGGAACGGCGATTTTTCACATGTGCAGTTATGCGATTTAAGCGTTTTTATATGTTTTAGTGTGGGCAAGCAACTTTCGGTAAACGCTTGAAAACGACAGGGTGGATTGAGAGCGAAAATGCCATCTTCAAATGTATCCAGATTAATGTGGACGTAGCCTCTGTCTTGTGTCTCTGCTTGGCTTAATTGAAATAATGTTAAAAGCTTTTACAGCATTTGCTTGGTCAGGTTCACCATGTCATCAGTAACATACTGGGACAAAATTCATATTTATATGGAGGGGGATGGGAAAACCACAGTGTGTCTCATGGTTATACAGTAGCAGATGGCTTAACAGTACAAAACAAATGGTCCTGCCTCACTTCTCCATGACACAAGCAATGCCCACCTGTTCCCTTAAGCCCAAATAATCAGTTTCTATTTCCCAACAGAAAAGATAGAACATGAAAATATCAGAGTGAAAAAACTTATAAATATCTAATATACATTTTATATAAAATGAATGCTTGATTGCATTAACTCAAACTAGATTTATTTATTTTTTTGTCAGATTTTTACAAGCAAATGTGAGTGGCACTTGTCGGTGGAAAACTCGCCACCACTTTGCTTTAGTGGGTGGTTTGGGCATTGTTATGAGGTTTCTAAGATGTTGTATGTGGTTGCTAGGTCGTTGATTACTGGCCCAAATCGAAAGAGCCCCAAACTCCCTGCCCCGGTGAGTTCGGTGGCCCCCTGCAGCTTAAGCCTGTGAATTAAAGCGGCCCAGTGATGCTTGCTTTGATAAATGGAACTAATTACTTATCTAGGGTCACGTGCCTCAATCCAGATCAATTCAGGAAATAGTAACATTTTGAACATCTCCTTTATTTTATTAGAGGATTAAGACATTTTACAGACAAGGATTAAAATGACAAAATAATTGGTTTTATTTCTGAGATGATAACTGAATATCACTTGCTGAATTAAACAAAGTGAGGTCAATGTAGTGTGGCAACAATGAAGTACCAATTGATAGATTTGGTACACTCTACATAGGCAACAATTCCAAGCATTATACAAATAAGTCCAACAGAGATGGACTCACAAATGATTCGAATAGGGTTGGCATTAGCATGTTGCTAAACTAACAACGCAAAACTTCAATAAGCAAAAAAGATTTTCTTTTTAAAGCGGCCCAGCAAATGATGAATGCCCTGTGTTATAAACAGTGACATGTAAGACTAGTCTTACATATTTAGTTCACCCCAAAATGCTTCTGCTGCTTGACTTCACGGAGGAAGGATCATTATGAAATTAATATTAGCCACAGAAGAGGTGCATATTTTGCAATCAATACTGGCCCAAAGACTATAGGAAGAGACAACTACATAATTATACATTTTGCATGAACTATTCCTTATTCCTTAGTCCAACCACACATGAAAATTGGACAACTATAATCTAACCTTGCAGGTCGTCTACGGCAGTCTTTACTGGGTGTTTTTAGGGTATATTTGCATTTATTCACATGCGATTGCAATGTTTCCCACGGGATTTTGTGATACTATGGGGGGTGGAACTCCGACCCTCTAGGGGTGTCCGGGGGCATACACATTTTAAAGTTAAATACTTCCATCTGGTGCACTTTGAGAGCAAAATAAAGAGGCTAGTGTTGTACTCTTGTAAACAGTTTTGTGCTCTTAAAGCTGCAGTAGGCAACTTTGAAATAAATTTAATTGAGAAACAGCGCCCCCAATTCTTCCCCATATACATGATGCTCTTCACCTCCAGCCAGGGTTTAATTGACAGCTGTTCACAAACAGAGAAAAGGCCTGCCTCGCCAAAAGCGATTGGCTAAAATTTGCAGGATTGACACTACCTGACCCACAATTTTCACTCAGAGCTAGAGTCTGTGGTGCTAACTAATCTCTCACAGGGCCTCATTTATCAAGACACCATGTTTATATAGAAATGTTTTTTCAATGAATAAATATTACCTACTGTAGCTTTAACAATTTGTTTCAATATACTATATTGTGTGAATATATATGAAGATGCCCCCTCTCTCAGTTTGCTTAATATATCTTTTAGTTACATTGTGCTTACATGTGGTCAAACGTATGTCGAGTAAAAAAAGGTGTTTCACGAATATGACGATTCATTTCCATACAAACTCACTATGACCCAGCCAACCTGTACAACAATTATATTGTATTGTATTGTGCAATAGTAAAATATTTCTGCCTTAAATTCTTCACTTTCATACATTATTTTAAGGCTCTCTGATTAACTCACAAGCCCTTATTTCTCATGAAGGAAGACTTTGAGATTGTGTTTCTTGCATTTGATCATCTCCACAGAAATAGAGCAGGACATCTGCTCTGTCTCACTGCTGCACTGCGTGAATAAACCTCACTTGCATTACATGGCCGTTAATTGAAACTGTAGACCGTTGCGTTCACAAAATGAACAAGTTTATACCTTGTTATTTTTCACAGGAGTTTGGCGAAAGTCTCTGTAGACGGCGTGCACATCAGAACGCTTGAGAAGTGATTCAACTTCACCTCTGAATGACACAAATGCATCAGACAACATGCAGGGAAAGACAAGGCTTAATCCAGCTTTAACTGTTTGTATTCAGTAAAAGGGACTCGGTGTTCGAAACTACACGACTATCACTGGCGAGTGAAATGTTAATTTCATTATTGAAAGTGCGGCATCATTTTATTATGCCTCACTTTACTTGTTGCCAGTGGCTAATAACAGATTTTTTGGTCTCAGAGTGAGTAATTTACTCGCATATGTGAGTGATTTATTCGCAATGTAGAAGGCTGAGTTAACGTTACTTACCTCAAAGATCTGTCATCCTTCTCAACCAAATAATGGAGGGAATACTCCAGTGCATATATATCTGCGAGTGTGTGAGTGCATGAGTTTACAGCAAAACGCATGAGAGACACAGCCTTTTATTTGATGTTATTGTGAGACTGAGAAGTGCAAAAATATTTTAAGAAAAGTGTATAAATGTTTTCGGTTCATTATGAGATCATGGAGGGGCAAATTAGACTAGTCAATTAATGGGAAACACTGCGATTGTATTAGCTACTCATGTGCTGAATGTTTTTGGCTAATGCTGGACATTACTGAATGATGCGCTTCAGAGGGGATTTAGAAGTGGGTATACGCAATGCAGACTTATAAAGAAATGGGTATAGGCCTACTCCATATACCTGCGTATACCCTGCACTACGTCCCTGCTATAGCCCATGTGATCATTGTAATGTTACCATTTTCATTTTTGTACAACTTGATTAATCCTTTCTAAGAATGAATTCTAACAATGTTTTTCTTTTCTTTCTTTAAGATTTTATACATAAGCCTCTGACATTATGACCAAAGGCTTGTTCAAACAAAATCCGTTTTTCCAGTACGAATGTTCGTGCTTTTGTACAATAGTTTCCGATGCCGCTATTCATATAGAGTCCGACAAATCATTCTACGACAATCCGAAGGGTTTTTTTATGGAAAGTGTTAAATTTATTTTCTTTTCATACTGCAATAAAAACTGAATGACCAATGAGAAAAGAGCTTCATGACAGTCACTGCAGCTGCTCAATCCAGTGTGTCTAATGTACAGGCAAAAACCGGCATTGGACGTGCAGCTGGTATACACCTGAAAATTATATATTGACAAAGAGAAGGGCAGGGGTGGGCCATGACACATCCCCAGCCCCAAATCGGGCAAATCAGCCGAGGAGAGGGATAAGTGCAATGAGATGCGGCAGTTCGGGATAGAGAGAGCTACTGGCAGCTGCCTTGTATTCGTTTATGTTTGTGTCTTTGTGTTTCAGTATATTAAAAACATTAATTTGATGCTTCGTCCGATTCCAGCCTCCTCCTTTTCATTGAACCCTGTTACATATATACTTAAAATAAACAGTTGTAGTTCATGAACCCTTAGTACAGCAAACAAAATCCTGTTATGCTTTTGAAAATCTGCTTATGGAGTTTTGTCTAATATGCATTATTTCATCACTGTGCCTGTTATGTTCTCATGGCATTAAAAATAGCAGCGAGGTTCAGCAATTCATTTGGACTAAGCTTTATATCCCATAAAAAGATTTGTTACATGCAAGGTTTTAGACATACAAATTGCAGAACCACAGTGCTTTTGTTATTGCAAGCATAATATAACAAAGTATTGCAATAATTTAAATAAAGAAAAGGCAATGAGCCAGTATTTTCTTTTATATTATTTTTAATATATGCATCCTATTTTATACAAAACTGTTGTTCTTAATGTACATTATTTATATCACTGTACCTTGCGTTATATTATCCAGACATTATAAAAGAGAAGTTGGGTTCAGGAGTCCGCTTGTAAGATACGTGTACATAAATACATGTGAAAATATAAATAGCACATATATTTATGCATCAGTGCTCTTCACTCATCTGACTCACATTAAAAAACACAGATTATATGCTCCTCAAAATGCATCAACACCATGGAAAGGACATAATGAAACAGTTATGCCGAATTAGGTAAATAATTGCTTTAACAGCATTCATTATATTAATCCTGTTTCTCATTTCATTTTAATTTTATTCACATTATTATGTTATTTGATCTGTGTGAATAGATCTTCTGTCAGAAATTCCTTTCACAAACTCGTCATGGATTTGGTGTGAACAGGCCTCAAATTTATCTGAATCTGTGATTGCATCAATCTCCGAAAACTCTTGTGTTCTCAGGTGCAAAAATCACTAAATAATTCCACAAATTGACACCAACCTTCAATGTGCTCCAAGTGATCAAGAGCTTAGGGCAGGGTCCAAAATTATCTTTTTAGCCCACCGGTAGATGAAAACATTTGTGGATGAGAATGCTGCCTCGTGCAGTCTCAAAAAGTCCGTAAATCTGCACTTGAGCCATTCAAATATTGCTGTTTTCTAAGTTCTCCGAGTGTCTGAAATGGATGTTGGTCAAGAGAAGACGGTAGAAACAATCAGACAACTTCAGATAATGCTGGATTTTGCATTTTGACTGATGTATGTTTTTCTCAAGCTCTTTATGCTGTTAAGTGTTTATTTACCCATGCAAAAGAGAAATGAGCAGCTTCTGATTATGATTTGAGCAGAGTGTGGAAAATTGTGTGAAGCCATGTTTCAGAACATAAAATTACATAATGTGAAGGGATTGTCCATATTTTCAGGCTTGTAAACAGTGATGGGCACAAATATATGAAAATGTATTTAAAATAAAAACACAAAGTAAATTAAATTAAATGTATCAAAATAAAATACCAAATACTGTGTGGAAAACATTTATAAAAATAAAATACAGTATTTTGTATCTTGAAAATACACAAAATACAGTATATTCAATGAAATACACTTTTAGTCTGAAATCTATCTAGAGCGATTCTGAATGAAAATAACATTTGGTGTGGTACCAAAAAGTTGCAATGCAACATATACGTTGTGTTCATTTACTTCCAAAATTAATCCGATTTTTACACTGACCCCTTTACTTCAGTAACAAACACAACATTTTATTTCATTGCAACAGAATTTGGTGGAATTACAATGAAAATATAATGCTTTACACACTTGACTATCAAGCTAGTAAATAAATAAACAGTTGCTAACACTAAAAAAACGATTAGCTAGCGAGACTAACTGACTAGCTTGCGCTAATGTACTGTGCTAGTGCTAATGCTGTTTTCCACTTGCCAGTGTTCTTTTAGTCCTTCATGTTTACTGTAGGCAAATCTGAATGATGTTCCATTTTAGCTTGCTAGCTAGTGATCTAGCTAACGGTAGTTAGACAACTTGCTAACTGGCTGCAGACTAGTTTTGATTTCCTCAGTATTGACAAGCATTGCATTGGCTGGCGAGAAGTATCTACTATAATATTTGAATAGAAATTAAATAACAGTTGCCAGCAATTATAAAAATTTTGGCAAAAAGTAGAATCAACCGTCACATCCTCACCTTATCTTACTTCACATTTCCTTGCAGGAACACAGAAAACTTTCATTCTGTTCTCCACAGGGCCTGCAAAATCAACATGGATATGATGCCATGACTTTTCAGGAAAATCCCAGGGGTGCAGCGGAGCAGGCTGTGGAGTGTTACGTTTTCGCTGACATGAAGGACAAATTCTTGCTTTTTCCTCAATTTGTGCATCAACTCCTGGCCTCCAGAAATAGCTCCTTGCTATCTCCTTCATTTGAATAACTCCATAGTGTCCTGTGTGTAACTGTTTCAAGACTGGTTAATGTAATGCTGTCAGAATAATCACTCTTCTTCCCCACAACAATCAACCAGACTGCACTGTGAGCTCATGTCGCCGTGAGATATAAGGCCTTTGATTTGGATCCTCGCTTTTACTCTTGCCTGACATTACTATGTCCATGACTGTAGATAACACTGGGTCATTACGGATGCCCTTATGCACTTGCAAAGCAGTCACAGGGGTGTTTTCTACCTGTTTGAAGTAGAACATTTCAGCTGCCTGCTTGTCTTTGTTGCTGTCTCGCAAAGGCAATCTGAAAAGGCCATCTGCATTGCAGTGCCATTCTGATTTGCAATACTTGATGTCATAAATGTGTGCAGAAAACAACAAGGCCCACCTCTGCATCAATGCCAAAAACTTGCAAAAAATGGAATTGAGTGGGCAGTGATCAGTTAACTGAGCAAACTTCCTCCCAAAAATATACTGATGAAATTTCCGCACACCAAAATCAATGCTCAGTGCTTCTCTCTCTATCTGAGCATAATTTGTTTCTGTCTTTCTCAACGATCTGGAAGAAAATGCGATTGGTGTCTCTTGTCCATCTGGCATGATGTGGGATAGCACGGCTCCCACACCTTATGTTGAAGCATCACAAACCAGTTGTAACGGTAAAGAGGGATCAAAGTGTGTCAAAGCAACATCTCTTTTGCTTTCTGAAATGTCTCTTGACATTTAGGTGTCCACTTCCAATTTTTATCTTGACACAATAACCTGTGCAGCGGTTTCAACAATGATGCCAAATCTGGAATTAAACGGCCATAGTATAGCAACCCCAAAAAGGAACAGAGCTGAAGTGATTCCAAAGGGAAGACATTGATACCTCTAAAGCCCCTTGTGTGTGAAAATGGTAAGCAACTCTCTTGACTGTTTTTCTACATGCATTTGCAGGTAGACTTTATTTAAGTCAATTTTGCTTAATTTCTGGCCTCTTGCCAGCCCTGCAAACAGGTCCTCGAAATGAGGCAGTGAATATTGATCTGCTGTCAACACTGGATTTAGAGTGACTTTAAAATCACCACAGATCCTGACACTAACATCTTTTTTTATTACTGGTACAATGGGTGTTCCCCATTCACTCACACTTACTGGTTCTGTGACACCATCCTTTATTAGTGCCTCTAAACCTGCCTCAACCTTTGGTTTCAACACGGATGGCAGCAGACGTACTTTCAAAAACTTTGGTGTACTCCCTGGCCTTATGTCCAATTTCACAGTGATTTCCTTCATGCTACCTAATTCTGGCTTAAAGACTTAAGCATGTCTCTGTAAGACAGCATCTAAATCCATCTTTTTAGGTACCATCATGTGTATGGACAACCAGTCTAGCTTAATCTGATTAAAAGAAAGGTGCTCACCCTTAACTACGTAGAGTGGCAGCTTTTTTCTCTGTCCATTTATGCTCGCTGTGACTTCAGTAAACCCCCTTTACGGCTACAGTTTCTCCTGTGTATGTTTTCAATCTATGTCTGCAGGTTTGAGAGGTAAATACTTTTGTGTTTGTTGGTACACTGTGTCGGACACAAGAGACATTGCTGCACCAGTGTCAATTTCCATGTTCACTGCCTGTCCCTCCAACAACGCAGTGACGCTATACACTTAGTAACCTCTAATGATAGTCAACACATACAACAATAACTCATCCTCAGAAGTGCCAGTGTACTCCACTTTTCCTTGTTCCACTGCATGGATGTGTTTCTTTTTCTGTCCCTTTGTCACTATTCTCTTGTTCACAGACATTTTTTCGTTGATATTTTTATTTCTGCATGCCGCTCGATGTGTCCTTTTTTTCCACAACAGTGGCAATCCATGTCTTTACACCAGCATGCAGAGGGAGAATGACCAACCCTACTACGACAGAAACATGGGCCTTGGTTGTTTGCTGGTCTCTCAGATTGTATTTTGTGTACTTTACTGTTTGCATTCAACTGTTGGGCTTCTTTTTCAACCAGCTCCATGGAAACGCTCAGGTCTATCGCTCTTTGCAAAGTCAAATTACTCTCTGTTAGCAAGCGTTTCTGTATGGCTTCACACAGAAGACCACACACCAATCTGTCCCTCAACGTGTCATTCAAAGATTCATTAAACTCACAATGTTCAGCCAGTTTCTTCAGCACTGCCACAAACATTGTCACTATTTCACCTTCTTGTTCATTGCGCCAATGAAATCGGAAACGTTCAGCAATATCTAAGTGTTTTGGTGAAAAATGTGCTTTAAGGGTATTCACTATTTCCTGAAACGTTTTACTACCAGGTTTCTCTGGCTGAAGGAGGTTTTGCAGCAGATTGTAGGTTTTTGAACCCATTACACTTAAAAAAAAGTGGGTACAACTTTCTATCCCTAAATCGCATTAGCTGCTATAAAGTACTCAAAACGTTTCGTATATGAGCTTCATTGCTCAATACTTTCATGAAAAGAACCCATACAACCAATAAATGCAGACATTCCTTCAGTATTTTCACTATTCTGATGCAAACAGTCTATTCACTTATCTGAAATCATTGTTTTTCCTCCCTCTCTCCTCCCAAGTCATTGACAGCATTTAACGCGATTGTTTTTCATCATCTTCACAATGCAAACCCGATCAGCATTTATCGAACTTTTGGGTGGGTTTTCGTTGTCCTCATTGCCAATTCTATTGCATATAAATCTTTTCTTTAACCTTTTTATTTGGCTTGAAAACACGACACGGAGGCATGAGTCATTGCCCCTTATTCTACTTTTTCCTCCTTTACTGAGCATGTGCAATTTCTTTAGATTACAACACAGCACAGAGGATCATGGGAAATGTAGTTCACAAATATACAGACATGAAATGAAATACACAACCCTAACTGAGACTTTGGATGAGAAGCGGTACTAGCTAATTAGAGCCATTCCATTTAAAGACCTTCAACCAAATTGCCGTATTACATCGCAAAATTCACCAGCCAAACAGAAAATGGACCTGCATTTGGCGCTTGATGGGTGTTAATTTTGGACCCTGGCTTATGGTGTTCTAGTTAAACCCATAGGCATGGGTTCCAGCAGTAGTGGGCACTCGTGCAACGTAAGCAACAGGTTTGGGGAGTAACGGAATACATGTAACGGCATCACGGATTTAAAATACAAAATATAAGTAACTGTATTTCACTACAGTTACAATTTAAATTATTGGTAATTGAATACAGTTACAGTCAAAAATATTTTGATTACTGAAGAGATTACTTTTGCATTTTATTGTCATTTGTTCATAAAGCTTCACTTACAGCTTTAAACAGATTTCCCTTTTATCATATTCTAGACTTGTGTGAGGTAGGATTAGGTGAAGCACGATCTGCTGTGATGTCGCAATTGAGTGGCATTTTGGGATTTGGAGCTGTCTGAGGCGTAGTTGTGTAGGTTCGCACCCTCTGTCTAAATCGAGGGGTTGAGGATTTGTTAGCAGAAACTTCAATTGCCGACTTAAGGAAGTGCAATGGACTTCCAAAATGGTGGAAGCGAATCCCTCAAAGGGATGTGCTTAGGGAAGTTAGTAAGTAGACATGTAAGTGAAGTGGAACACAGTCTTTAAGCTTGCGAAGATGTCTGTTAGCCCCATCTGCTGGTTGAATTTTGTGAGAACAGCTTTGTTCTGATTTGATAGCTGTGTTTGCTGTAAAATCATGATGTGACAGGAAATGGAGCACAGATGGTAGTGAACCGATATGGTGTTTAACACCAGCTGTTATAACAATGATGATGAAGGTGAATATAATAAGGATAAAGATCAGGATAATCTGTGCATGTGTACCATTTTGCGGTGCCATTTAAAATAAAATAAAAAATGCTTAAACTGGTTTGCATTAAAATACAATTATGCATCACATTCTCACATTCATCACAACAAAATCAGAGTTAAACAGTTTTGACTTTTTTTTTTGGAACGTGTCAATTTATGAAACACAGACTGCAGTGGAAGAGGGGAAATTATTGTAGTTCACATAATTTATGCTTGCAATTTTGAGTTACTGTACATGGAATGTTTTTACTTGTGTACTGCATCAAATTCAAGAATTTGACTCTGGCCTTCAGGACAGCCAATGGAACCACATCCTCTTACTTCAATTCACTTCTCCAAGTCTATGAATAAACTCACCCTCTGCAATCTATGAACGAGTGGCACCTGGTGGTCCCATCACAAAGAGGCTTAAAGTCTATTTCATGATCTTTCAGTTTTCTGTTCCACTGTGGTGGAAGTAGTTTCCAACATCCACACAATCTGCTGATATCATCTCAGCATTCAAGAACCAGCTGAAAACACATCTGTTCTGCAAGCACTTAACCAATTCACACTAATTGCACGTACTATTTAATTTAACTTTAATTTTGCACTTACTGTTCACAAAAAAAACAAACTTGTCTCTTTCTTCTGCGCTAGCACTTATACTACTCCAGCCACCTTGAGAACTTGGCAGTACAACACTGTAGATATTGTTGAACTTTATATGACAAATTGCTGCTATGTTCCTCATTTGTAAGTCTCTTTGGATAAAAGCTTCTGCTAAATGAATAAATGTAAATGGCTGAGAGGTGAAATAATGAATTCAAAACAGCAACAACTCACTCTGGCAAGATTAACAAAGATTGCTCCAATTATAATCAAGAAAGAGACCAAAGTGATGTAATAGACACCACGTTCAGATTTTTTTTCTGAACTTATGTCAAAGCCAGCTCTTGTTGGTATAAAGAAGCTATCTGAAATTACTTTGAATGTTTATACATGTATTTGTTCTCAAAACTAAGGAGCAATACTCCTTAAAATCTGGGTAAGGCCAGGAGCGTGTAATAAGTTTAAGCTTAAAATGTAAAAAAGCTTAGAATGATGTAGAAATATGAATTTGTATATAAACGTTTTTCAAATGACGCTAAAATAGGCAAATCATATATCAAATGAAAGCTCTGTAATGACCTAAGTTTGGGCCAACGTAATAAGCCGTCAAAAGTTGAAAACAAAAAGGTTGCAATGGCCATGGGAAAAAAAAGAAAGAAATGAAAATAAAGAAACATGCTAAACAAGGACAGGTGAGCTGACTATATCAAACAATCAATTAACTATGGAGTCAAGAAAGCTTACTTCCCGATGAAAAGAAAAAACACAGAAATAAATCTTCCGTGTCAGCTTATTTCCCTACTCTATCTATTGTGATCTGTTTGAACTAATACCAAAGACAAACCCAACATCCAAACACAGGAGCAGGTTACCTGGTGCAGCAGCCATAAAGTGCAGCCAGCACTTTTTAAATAGGCATGACTTCAAGGGTAGCTTGTTAAAAGTCTACGCCCTCATCTAATTGGCAGCCTCACACAGGAAAAAACAAAAGTAAAAGAGCAGTGGCATGTAACAGCTCTTATTTATTTTGTCGCTATAACGCCACAGTTCGAATGGTTATCAAAATCAAAATCACAAAGTGAAATATGATCCCTGTAAGACAACAAAGACAAACGTCTCATGTATGCTCTGTTCACTGTGTCTGACAGCCCCAAGTAGCCTCAAACACTACATCAGCTTTTACTATAGGCCGTTTTCTTCAAACACTCGACTGTCCCAACATTTTTGCAGCGTGTTGCAATCTTCTGATTGTAAACTAATGTACATTTTTTTTTAAAAAAGTATATGGTGAATATAATTTACAAATTAATTTTGGGATTGTAAAATTAAACCAGTATTTTGCAATAGTCAGCTGTATGTGTATAAGGTGAGCTTTTAAATTTGGGTGTGAAAAATTGCAGGTGGCAGCCTAAATATGCGCCAGACCTTACAAAGATGATGCGCCATGATTGTTTGTGATCAGTTTATGTAGTAACATAAGCCGTTATTGTTCAATGATTTTGTAATGACATTCAATTCCTTTAATGGTTCTTGAACGTCTGCACTGATGTGGACAGAACACTGTACTAAAATACTCGCAACAGTGTTTCCTGCACCATGCAGCTAGAATTTTTTATTTTATTTTAGCTGAGTTGTGAGTTTGCTGTATGAATGTGATAACAGAGAGAGACATGTAATACTACACAAAAAAAAAGAAATCAATTTTGTGTGATCAGTGTAATCCAATTTAAGAATTCATCATTTAGGAACCAAACCACTGTAACCCGCACACACAAACACAAGAGAAGACAGTCACAATGTCGGAGAAAACTGCTTTATTCCAACAAAGCAGGCAACAGCACAAAAACAGGGCAAATCCAGTGAAGAATGGTCAGGGTGAGCGTTAAATCGAAGCCGGGGAATCAAGATAGGGTAAAGGGGCAAATCCAGGAGAGAGTGGTCAACGAGAGCGTAGGGGGTCAAAGCCGGGGTAATCAGAATAAGAATAACAAGTGGGAGCAAAAGACAGCGGAACAAGGGGAGCCGGCAAACTAAGAGGTGAACGAGAGGAGGTCAAAACTAGACGAGACTAGCGGGGGCAAAGACACGGGAAACTAAATACAATAACCAAAAACCGTGAGACGAAAGGGTAGTGATATATATAAGAGCAAGTGCAGGTGTAAACCATGACAGGTGATGAGACGAGTGCAGGTGAAACTAATGTGCAGGAGTGCAGATGACGCGAGTGCAGGTGGTCATAATGTTCTGGGGGATTGGAAACGCGTGAGAAACTCGAGGAAGGGAGATTGCCTACGAGCATGTGAGCGAGTAGGAGCAAAGTGGGCGTGAGGGCTCGAGCGAGCAAAAAGAGCGTGCAAGCTCGAGGGGGCGGAACGAGCGTGGGAGCTCGAGGGGGCGGAACGAGCGTGGAAGCTCGAGGGGGCGGAGCGAGGGAGCGGGGTTCGTGACAACCACTTTGTTTTGATGTGCATCATGCACCTCTGCAGATCACGCGGAGTCCTCCAGACTAAAGACTTGGATGTCTCCTGCGGGTTAACCAGGATTTAAATGATAAAATATGCCAAAACGCAGTTTTGAAGGCAGCAGCCACATAAAGGTTTTGAAAGGAGGCTTTTGTTTGGTTCAGGTTTAGATGTTCTCTGCCCCAGGTTTTGTCTTGCACCCTATTAATTTAGCTCCTGGCTTGTGCACTTTAGAGTACAATTTTTTGAAAGACAACATAACAATCCCTTTCTTCTAGGATTTGTTTGTTTGTTCTTTGTTTTTCTGCTACTGCTACCCATATGTTATTTAGAGCACTGGTTTGCAAAGTCATTTTTAAATTAGGGCTGACATTTTAACACACTAATTCTGTGTGATTTCTTGTATGAAAAATAACACATTAAAAAATGAAGGCAATTAATCATGTCCCCGGACCATAATAAGGTATTTTCCAACATTCTGAGCAATTCAAGCTTGATGTACCACCTTCATGGTTTTATGTCTCAGTCAGCAATAGGCAGTAAGCGCAACTCCATCTGTACTGGCAAAATACCGCACAGAGAGCACAAGATGATGACGCTTTATTACGTTCAAACACAGCTTGAAGTAGCACAACTCTGAATGCAGGGGCCTCTGTTTTTAAACACGCTTTAAAAATATCTTAACTCTGTTTAAAAACTAGGAGTGTCCCGGCACCATTTTTTGAGGATGAGTATGAGAACCGCTACTTCCTTTATTAACATTTCAGTCAACTGAAAATAGAAAAAAATTATTTTCAACATAATATTGAATTATTTTTTATAAAATGAAGCACTTTTATACAGAACCTCACAGCACAATCCAAAATACAACAATGTCAAATATAGTGAAGAGCATACAGTAATAAACAGAGTATCACAAATGTGAGATATTGCTTCGATATTATACAATTACTATTGATTTATTTTTATTATTTTAGTAGTATTATTACAGTGAATATTACATAATTATAAAGTTGTCATACTTTTTTACCATTTAAATTGAGCCAATTCCATTTCTGTGTGTGTTTGACAGTAGCTTCTCACTTCTGGAAAAGCTGATCACTCAATGTAATTATTAAACCGCAAAAGGCTGCTATTAATTAAAAAAAAATATGTAGCCTGGATGTGCCTCACAAGTGAATTAGTGATCTGCTGTCATGTGCTACAAACAAAGCATGCAGTGCTCATGATGGTGTTTTCTGTGTATGAGCCAAGGAGCTCTAAAAGATATGAGCACTTTGTGTCTTTATGTCGGCAAAACACCGGCTCCACACATTCACTTTGACACACACAGCAAACTAAATATTTATCTTATTCAGTCCCAGCCTTTGCGGTTTAATAATCTCACTAGGACATAACATGATTTACATTTTTGAGTTGAATGTTTATGTAATAACATTCGTATGTCAGATGGTATTGGATTTTGGTATCAGGCATTTTTACAAGTACGTGTACAAGTACATGAGTGCGGTGTCAGACCCGATTCCAATATTGGCATTGGAACATCCCTACTAAAACACTGTGTTCATAACGTGATTCAACCAAAGTGATACATACTGTATGTCATAATTTGATCACAAATTTTAATTGATTGACAAGCCCTAGTTTAAATTGGATTGCAAAATGTATAAAGTATCATATACATATATTTTAATTGACAAAACAAGTAGTTTAAGAAAGACTATACATGTCATTGTGTGTATACATGCATTCCTGGGGTACAGTAAAATAAGTCATGCAGTTTATTATAATCCTTGATTGATATGAATCAAAAGAATGTTGCCTAGTCCTTAAATGTATAGTTTACTCAAAAATGTTCTGATCCCATCCTGCGCACCTGTCCCATTGTTCCCGCTTAACTTACATTAAGCCAAAGAAACATTAATATGGAAACTTTTTTTCTAAACATTTCTCTAGCTTTATTTCTTTCGTGAAACACAATAGAAGATGTTGTCTTCGTCACCAATCATTTTCATTGACTTTTGTTCCCCATTCATTCTGCCTAACATCTCCGTATGTGTGCATGGAACAAAGAAAGTCATACAGGCTTGGAACACAAGAGGGATAGTAAATGATGGCAGAATTTTCATTTTTGATTGAATTATTCCTTTAAGCTTTTAAACATGCATTTAAAGAGATGACAATTTGCTCAATACAGCAAACATTGGTGGTACTAAGGTGTCTGAGGTACTAAGGTGGCACTTGGTCTGAAAAGTTTAAGAACCACTTTTAGAAGATAGTCAGACTCTGTCATTGGACACAGTAGAGCAACACTTGAGTGACCTGTGCAGATGTTCATTTAAACATTTCTGTTGCCCCAGTATGGCGAAACCAATTTCTCTATTTAAGAAACAAATTCTTCCTGGATTCTAACATCAGGCTATTTTCCACTCAAGGGATAAGACCAGCTGAAGAAATGTTTGAAACTCCACTTTTAGATGATGAATGGTTGTAGCTCTCTTTTTCACATGGAGATGTAATTATGTTTGTAATAAGCAGTCCTCTTTAAGGTTTTCAGAGCTTATTATTTTGTCTGAAGATGTATGTACATTACTTCTGTAAATTAGGAGAACTGCATGCTTGGAAATATTTGTGCTGTTCTTTCTTAAGCACCATTTAGAGGATTTGAAGTGAAGATGCATTTTCTAATAAGAGAGCTTAGAAAATGAGCTAATATTGTGGCTCTTTACAGCTCATCTGGATGATAAAATACAGGCAAAGGTAAAAAATAATAATATTCAACTTCATATTTAATTAAAAACTATATGAACATTCCAATCTCTGTGAGACAGTTCTGAGGAACTCTGAAATTTCCAAATCATAGATGCGGGCAGCTTTAGGCATGTCTGTTTGATGGCACAGACACAGGAAGCGGAGTCCTGTTCTTACAGGAATCATGGCATGTTTGATGAAACAGAACTGTGCTGATATTAAAGCTGACTGCTATGTGTTAAGAATATGGTCTGATCAGACACAAAGTCCAGTTTTAATCGGATTCAGTTCCGAACTGATGCTTTGATCTGGTACAGAACCAAGCTGAAGTTCTGAACAATGTCTCATTATTACACTAAAGTTTTCTGAACTTACATGGTACTGAACTGAAGTTTTGATTAGACATGGTACGAAAGTTTACTTTTAATCAGGCATTGATCAATTTACTTCTGAAGTTCCAAAAGTCATGATCAAGTAAGTCTCTCAATGAATTGAACAAATGTGGTGAAGGAAGCGCAGATACAAGTATGCAGACAACAACATATGCATGTCAGAGCAGCACCCGCTGCGAGTATGTGTGTTGTTATCGTCTCATGGTGTGTGCTTTGCTGTATTGGAAGGCAAACAGGAGCCACCCATCCCAGGCTATTCACAACACAAACACACACAAACACCCACAGATGTACATATGCAACGTGTGACTGCACACCACCCTCCGGGCTCAACGCATTATACTTCCTCTCTCTCTCTCTCTCTCTCTCTCTCTCTCTTACTTGTCTTTTCTTGCTCTTGCCCGCCCATCCAACATTTAGCCAAAGAAACACTAATATAGAAACTTAGCAGGACTTTGTACCCCACAACAGTGTCTCAAGGGAGCCCCACTAAGGTTAAAGGCTGATGTTCTGCTATTTTCCTTTCTTTTATTACTCCTTACTGGAGAGAGAAATCAAAGATTTTCAGATTTTTAGCACTGAGTTTTGAAAGCAAGTTGAAGTTTTTCGAGGTGAGTCCATGTAGAAGTGCAGTTCGGACACAGAACCAAACTGAAGTCCTCATAAGACACCATATCAAACTCTTTTCTGATTGGACATAGTACCGGACTGACATGCAGAAGTGAATCTTATCATGAGGCATCCACTCTTGAGGACTCTATTGTTCATCAGACACTGAGGATTGGATACTGAGAATGGAACCATGATGTCTAGGACTACGTTTTTAGACTTTAACTGTCTGAACATGGTTTTACCTGTCTGCTTACTTGGTTGAGCTTGCGAATACACCGACACTCTTCTGAGGATGTTTCTTACTGAAAAAGTACTGGTAAAAGGCCAAGGTTTATAGCTGTTCTGCAACTCTTTGATATGACGCACAAGTATTCTTGTATCGCCAGGAGGAATTCGCTCTTTAACTATGGCTCTATTAGGAGACGACACTCTTGCATTGGGTATGTTTGCTCATGTATGTTATGACACATACATTTTCTACATACATTTGTTGCAAACAAAACTACACAGTGAGTTAAAGAAAGTAGGGTCTGCTGTTTCAAATAATTTTGCTAACATTAATCATCAAATCACATGCCTTTCTTTGTTCTGTGGAACACATTCACTTTCAATACATGGATAAAGTGTGCAATACATTCTTAAACATTTCTCTTTTTGTGTTGCATGGAAGAAAGTTATGTTCTTTTGTTCTGTTCAATTCAGATTTATTAGTTTGGCACACATCACAGGAGTTGCCATGCCATTCCAAATGTGTATAACTTTCTTTCTTCTGCAGAACACAAACAAAGATTTTTAGAAGAATATTTCAGCTCTGTAGGTCCATGCAATGCAAGTGAATAATGATCAGACCTTTGAAGCTCCAAAAATCGCATCAAGGCAGCATAAAAGTAATCTATAAAACTCTAGTGGTTTAATATATTTCTTCTCAAGAGATGTTAGTTGTGGGTGAGAAACAGATCAATATTTAAGTCATTTTTACTATAAATCTTCACTTTCACTTTTAAAATGTGAAATCATGTAAAGAAAGTAAACATTTAAATGTTTCAAAATTACTAGAAATTACATCTGTGCCAACCAACCCTGTTTTCCCCTTCATGTTTAAGGGTTGGTAATGAAGCAAGAATGGTTTTATCTTGCTATTTGTAATTCTATAGTGATCTTGGGATGTTATGGATGGTATGGAGTTGTGTCTTACATTATGCTATGCAAAATAAATGCAAATTTGAGTGGATATGGTGCATATGTGATGTAGACAGGTAAGTACATCACATTTTCTTTGTGTATATCACCATTTTTTTTTGATTTTCCCTTTCTTAAACTGTCTTTATTGGTCACATTATCCTCTTTAAGCCTGGACTGCTCATGCTTTAAACACACTGAAAAACTGTGTAATAGAAGTCAAATATCGAGTGGCTTTGGCCTGTTATTGCCGAAACTAAAGCGTAGCACTGCTCTATTATTAGGTCTGACCAATCTTTTCCAGATGTGCAAACGTCACATTCAGGCACGTAAGTTTAGCCTATGACACTTGTCTGACTGCATTTTAATTACACTGTCATATTCCATTAGAATCTTTAAACATCCCAAAAATGTCAGTGCAACTGTATACAAACCAGATTGCAACCACACAGACAAAGCAGCATAAATATTGGACATTCTTAGTGTTGAAACCCTAGCAGGAAGCAGAACGCAAACAAGTAGCTACAATGAACTTCTTAAAGATAAAGTGTTTAGACATTAGAATACTTTATACTATCCCACAGTAATTTGCAGATACACCTATAAGTTAGCCATTGTGGATTGATTTAGGAAGAACACTGTGTCTCTGTGGCACTTTCAACCCATTGTTCTGTTGCATTGATCATCATGCATTGATATACCATTACTGGTATTGTTATCTGACGTATTGAATTTAAAAAAAATTTCAGATACCAAAAACCGATACCACACAATGCACATACATCTGCATAGTGCTGCTGTTGTGCAATCGGGTACACAGAGTGCGGGTAGAGACACAGGAGTCTATGGGAGCGCTTATTCCTTTCTCATGAGTAGAATTAGGAAGTTTGATTAATTTGTCAATTAGTTTGTTAGGATGTTTCAAAACAGACTTGTCTTACAGTGATCAGATTACCGTAACACATCACACACAATAACACTGCTCAACATCAATGTCTGTGCCCTTGACATGATAAAGAGAAAATGTGAACAACCCAAGAGCAGTAAAAATAACTCATACGACTAAAATAATATTTATTGTATTTGTGTTCACTAAACTAATTAAGATAGCCCACAAAAAAACATTGTGTTCCTTTAAATGACTATGACATTCAGTCGCATGGGCTATCTATATGATACTTCTAGGTCCTTTTTTTAAGCTTTAAAGTGAGTCACTATCAACTGCCATTGTATTGAAAAGATGGACTATATAGAGACATTTATTAATATTTTTCATTTTGTGTTCCGCTTAAGAAAGTTGCACATGTTTGTAATGTTGTAAGGGTAAGTAGCCTAAATAATGACAGAATTTTCATTTGTGGATAAACTATTCCTGTAACATTGCGGTTGACATGGGACATGTTCCCTTAATTTTGGCATGAATCCTACATCACTGCCCCAACCAAATCCTCAATTTAGGGAGTTTCTCAAGATGTCCCACAGAAAACTATTGCTCAGATTAGAAACATTTAGCTTGATGAAATTGAATAAAAGTTTCCAAATATCATTTGTTTGTCTGTACATAAAGTATGTTGTTATTGTTGGATGAAAACAGCATTCAAGTGTGGATGCTGAGGCGTAACTGTATTGAAATTAATGTATTTTCAAATGGAAATGTACAAGTGTGGCCTTGTAAGCTATTTGTTTACAGTAACTTGTTGGAAATTTCACGGAAAAGTGTTTACATTTTAAATAAACCTGGGGTAATGCCTATATACACTGCTTGGCCACAAAAAAGTTGCCGTTTTGATTTAAATATGTAGATACTTATGAGCCTATGGTTGGATCATTATTACAGTGATTAATGTGTTTATAGGTTTTTTATTTTTACCCTATTAACTGATGTAGTGTGTAGCTTCTCATTTTGTAAACAACCATGTCGGAAGTTGTATCCTGTGATTGTGGAAAAGATGTTCCCCTTCTGTCACTCACTCGATGATGTGACGTCGATTGTAGTGACACAAGGGGTCTTTCTTGAGATCCTTGTGTACCTCTGGATTTGAGAAAAAGCCAATGAGAAATTGGCAGACTTCCCGCCCCTGGACATATGAGTATAAATGGCGTGTGTCAGTCAGTCAGATTTTTTCTTCGGAGCCGAGCGGTTGTGCAGCAGCAAGCTGAGATTCACTACTGCTCCACTCACCTCTATCAGAGCATTGCTGTTGGATCTACTGATTTCCAGTGGGTACTCAGGCAGGCAATGATCACCCTCGTGGTCCAGGAACATCACTTGTGGCTAAACCTGGTCAAGATGCACAACGTTGACAAAGCCTGCTTTCTCAACGCCCCCATCTCCCAGCTTGGTCTCTTCAGCAACACTGTCGACGACTTCGCCCAGCAGTTTTCGCCAGTAAAGTGGCAGACGGAAGCGATCTCACACATAATGCCGCGGCGCCGCCCTAGCACAGCCCGCACCCCTGCAGCTTCATCCAAACAACAGGCAGCTCCGCCTCAACCCGGGCCCAGCTCTCAGCCCCAGCATTGAGCGCCCCGCAGGTGGCATACTCATCCTGTATTTTATCAGGTCCAAGCCAGTAGAACTCGGTAACATGAAACAACTGACCGGGTGTACCTCTTGACCTCATGCCTTTCCCCTCTACTGTGGTGAACACATGTGCGCTTAGCCCAGGAGATCTCACTAACTCGGCTCCCTGGATGACTCCTCCTTAGCCCTCTGGCCTGCGAAATCAGCGGAGAAATTTGGGACCAGACCCACTATGAGCTTCAAGTGCTCTCTAATGGGGTAGGGCTCCACAGGCCTAGTTCACTCTTCATGCAACTGCCTGTGATGTATTTTCCGCAGTACGAGTTAGCGGACCTGCGTTTCCCTTAGGCAGTCTCTCTACCCTGGTCGCTGTGTTTGTAGATCTCCTCCCTTACTAGGTAGGACCTACCACCACGGCACTTCCACATGTGGCTTAACAACCAATGTGACATATTGGCCACATGTTACCTCTCCCCAGCCTGAGCAGGATGTGGTCTCCGCAGAGTCTTTTCCCCCTGAAAGAATAGGAACGGTAAAGAACGCCTTCTCCGAAGCGTTTTATAGCATTAAGATGCTCTATGATGAGAAACATATAGAGAGAAAAGGCTGCGGCTGGCCGGCTTGCTCCCATGATAGTCATGTCGCTTGTTCACATCAAGGAAAGATAACAACTAAGGAGATTACTGAAAGAAGTTGGCCTCACATTGTAAAAATTGACAGTAGAACTCACTGCTATGTTTAATAGTGAAAGTAAGAGCATTTCCACACACATAATGCAACAAGAATTTACAGGATTGGGACTAAACAGCTGTGTGGCCAGTTGTTAGTGAGGCTAATAAAAAAATACAACAACCTCAGTTTGCTACGGAGCATAAAGATTGGACTGTGGAGCAATTGAAAAAGGTCATGTGGTCTGATGAGTAGAGATTGATACTATTCCAAAGCGATGAGCGAGTCAGTGTAAGAGTAAGAAGGGAAGTGCATGAAGTGATGCACCTGTCGTGCATAGTGCCCACTATACAAGCCTCTTGAGGCAGTGTTATGATCTCTGGATGCTTCAATTGGTCAGATCTAGGACTAACGTTGCTCAGCAACTTTATGCAGAAATAAAATAAAGTCAGCTGACAACCTGAATATACTGAATGACCAGGTTATCCGATCAATGGATTTTTTCTTCCCCGACAGGACGGGTAGATTCCAGGACGACAATGCCAAGACTCATCAGGCTCAAATTGTGAAAGAGTGGTTCAGGGAGCAGGATAGAGAAGACTTTATGGAGTGATTCAATTCTCCCATCATCTGGAAAATAAAATGTTGTGATGTTGCATAATTTTGTGGAAACAATGCCACGACAAATGTGTGCCATAATCAAAGCTAAAGGCAGTCTAACGAAATATTAGCATATGCAAAAACATTTGGCCAGGCAGTGTATAATCCAGTAAAAAAATACTTTACCAATAACAGGTACTATATTTCACTTGAATATTTTCTCTTTTTATTTACATTTAATCATTTCGCAGCCACCTTTATCAAAAGCAACTTGCGCATGAGGAATATCACAAGCAATTTGTTATGTAAGACCCAACAATATCTGCAGTATCACACTGCCTCTTGAAGCAGAAGTAAGAGATGCATACTTAATATGTGTAAACCAAAAATTTGACTATTTATGTCAAATTAATTATACGTCTAGCATAAGAGCAAAAACAGCTTTACATTATGCTTAATCAGATAGTTCCTTCTCAAAATTCTGATTGGTTGATCACATTGGATGTAAGCATAGCTTTAAATGAATATAAATGAATTTTTGAATTCTATATAAATCTGAAAAAAGGTGATTTCACCTATTTCATTGATATCTTTCAGGTAGTAGGGACATTTTATTTGTGCTATTCTAAGAAAAAAGGAGGGGGGTTACCTTTAATTCCTTGTTTTTCTTGTCATCTTGATGGTAAACCAGTAAACATTAAACTGTGTTCAGTTATTTTGGTAAACTGTTGGAAAGCATTCTCATGGCCATTCTCTGTGTATGGCTGCCCTCCTCTGGCTGTATGCTGAAAGTCTTTTAATGTACAATT
This sequence comes from Xyrauchen texanus, assembly GCF_025860055.1. NCBI lineage: Eukaryota > Metazoa > Chordata > Actinopteri > Cypriniformes > Catostomidae > Xyrauchen > Xyrauchen texanus. Next base: position 22,337,447 of record NC_068307.1, read on the forward strand.
GAACTTTTGCAGTTAAAGTTTAAACTGTTTTTCTATATTAGGATGGTTAGAGAGAAAGTGAGGCAAGTCTAGAGACTAGAATAACATATGTTCAGGGAGAACAGATTTGAAGTAGACATACATGACATAATTCTTGTAAAATATTTATGCCTCCTTCATGAAGCACAAGCGGAACATGTATTCTGTCCCATTAATAATTTATGATTTTTTTTTTCCATATGATTTACAAAAACATTTGTTCTGCTTTGCGTTTTTAATGAATAAGGCCCAGTGTGTATACAGTATGTGTGCATTTACACTCATGAAATAACCTGGTGTGTGTGTGTGTGTGTGTGTGTGTGTGTGTGTGTGTGTGTGTGTGTGTGTGTGTGTGTGTGTGTGTGTGTGTGTGTGTGTGTGTGTGTGAGCGTGTATTTATCACTTTGTGGGGACCAAATGTCCCCATAAGGATAGTAAAACCCGAACTTTTTGACCTTGTGGGGACATTTTGTCGGTCCCCATGAGGAAAACAGCTTATAAATCATACTAAATTATGTTTTTTGAAAATGTAAAAATGCAGAAAGTTTTCTGTGAGGGTTAGGGTTTAGGGGTAGGGTTAGGTTTAGGGGATAGAATATAAAGTTTGTACAGTATAAAAACCATTATGTCTATGGAAAGTCCCCATAAAACATGGAAACACGTGTGTGTGTGTGTGTGTGTGTGTGTGTGTGTGTGTGTGTGTGTGTGTGTGCCTCTGAACAGCCTGTTAGAGACCTGCATGCACATACCCCCATAACATGACTGGCTGAGCAAATATTTACTGTGATTTGAGAAGAGATCAGATTCTGCCCTGAGGGAACTGAAATGAGGGAACAGAGTGAAAAACCTCAGTGCAGGGTCCCTTATACTACCACAGATTTTGAATATGGAGAGTACAGTGGCTTCAAAAAGAATTCGGACCCTTGAGCCACACATGAAAATATATGAATGTCATTGCATTTGATAATGCAATATCGTATAAGTTTATTTTTTATAATTTTATAAATATCAAATCAGTGTACATTAAAGATAGATAGCACAAGCACACTTTTCAACCAAGACATTTCACACAAAGAGGTTTGTTAGGTTATAAATGATAAAACAATAGTTTTATTGTTCAAAATGAAGACCGAAGTGTTTGTACACTTACTGTACATTAGTTGCACTTAAAAACGTACAAATGTATATACTGTGTGATATATATATATATATATATATATATCATAAAGTCACATCTGCAAACAAACGATGTAAGACCTTTTCCCAATTTTTACAAAATTTGAGAGGTCATAGCAACTGATTTTTATCACATGCAGATGTGCTTTGTGGCAAACTTGTAGCAAATTGTCCGTTGTTGCCAAAGGTTTTCAAATTGCGCATTAGAAATCCTGAATAAAAATGCTTGATATGTGAAGGAATTCTCAAAATTCGCATCAATGCGCTAAAAGGAAGTGGATTTTCTAGAGTTTCGCAGTAGTAAAAATGCTAATTATGGTGATGGAAACCATTTATTCGCAAAACAATGGCGTGTTTTGACCATTCGTGCACGTGTATTATTGTGTGATAGCTTGATGTAACTGGCCCACAAAAGTTCTTGGAACACAATACTTCTTGCATAGCCCTTGACATTTGGAAGTGATTAACTCACAGCTGGTCTTTAAAGTGAGTCCTCACAATCTGCCAGAACAGCTTTAAGCGCAGGTACTCTGTATGCAGAGGCTCGTGGCGTATGGGCATCGTATCCATTTCAGCCCTCGTTATTTCAGATATTACACTTATTCTGTGCCGTCTCCTGACAGCATTTAATAAAATGAGGTACAGTTGCTCCAATCATGAAAATAAAACTCTCCCCTAAGCAAGGAGTTTATTCAGCTGCTCCCTCAAGATAATGTGCATTACGTAGTGGATGGAAAGGCGCGGCAATTCGTATTTTCTTTTGTCCGATTTTTAGAAATGCACTTAAAAAATGCAGCTAACCCAGATAATAACAGTAAAACGAGAAAACCCCTCACTCTTGGCTGGATAACTTTAGAAACATTAAAAAAATTTGGTCAATTGTGCCATCTAGCAGTCGGATATTTCTAAAGAACAATCATACATCCAAGGAATAAAGTTATATCATACCAGTCATCCGTGTATTGCGAGTCATCTGTCCTACTTCTTGTATCACTTAACAATCTCTACAAGCTAATAAAATAATTTCAACTCAAATCTATGTTTTATGTCCCTTCTTTATTTATTTGGCAAGTAGTCCTGTAATAAGTGGGATAATGAGCAGTCAAATGGTCATTTTTGCAAGATAAACACCAACAGAACTCTAACACAAACCAGAGGTAGAATTTAGCTTTCGAGAGTCTCTGCGAATGTATTTCTTCTCAAATAACATAATTTCAACACAAATCAATATTTCATGTATTTGGTAGGTAGCCTGTAATAAGAGGGATAATGTATTGTCATCTGGTCATTAATGCAAACCACCACAAAGTCGTAATTATGATTGGAAAACTCCAGACTTTTCGAATTATTGACATGTCAATTTAAGAATCATGGCGGAAGCATAGAGTTTGACTGTGCAGTTCATTTTGTATGTATTTTTGTACTGTTAATGACTAATTACGATAAAAATTGCCAGAAAATAAGTCTCATTTATTTACTTAATGTAGCGACAAGCGTTTGCAACAAAACTACATGTCTCATCATTATATGTGGCAGCACAAGAATGATAAAATAGATAAAGCAGTCATTACACACCTAATGCCTGGCTTTGCTCTTAATTTTGTCGCATTGGTGCTAAAAGCTTCCTGCTTCCTGCTGAGAGAAAGGAATATGAAATTGCATTACTTTCCGAGTAAAATCACTTGAGCGCACATCTCGTTATATTTATGATTTCTGACCTCGTAAGTACAAACTTCACATGGACTTAAACTCACCATAAACCCCGACAATATGATCAAAACCAATCAATAGTTAAAAAAAACGATTTATCGGTTGGCCTCTACTTTAAGTTCAAGGGTTCCCTGTATGATTTACAGCAGTAGCCGAAAGATAATTTCTTTTATATGTAAGCAAAATGGACATTGTAACTAAAACTGTACTTTTAACCAACTGGTGTCAAGTTCATTTCTAGTGAATATATGATGTCCAAACACAGGTTTAGTTCATCACATTTTTCTTATCTAATGCAAAAACTTAAAGACATTTTTAAATGTGGCTTAGTTTTTTAGAAGTAGTTTTAAAGGTGTCTTAATACTTTCTGGGGCCACTGAATGGAAACATACTATAAATGCACTTGTATTTAGTCTCATTTTATGGAAAACTCTCCAGTAATGAGTTAACGCTGAAGACAGTCATCCAATGGTCCTGCCTTTCTCTCTGGGCTGTGACCTCACTGTTTAGCTGTCAGTCCCTCATACACACATTAACACAAGTGCACACACACATACTGAGCCAGGATGCTGGTGTAAACTTGTGTATATGAGTTCAGCTGTCAAACGTATAGTGAGCCTTGAGAGGGGTGAAGGAAAGCAAGAGAGAGAGGGAGTTTTCTCTGCAGCTTGTTTGTTGATTTTGAAAGTTTGTGTGTTTACGTCTATTCTTGAGCGTGTGCTTAACGGCAGCTTTCCAGAAAGGAGTTTTACGGCACAACTTTTTGAGCAGAACAGTCAATGTGATTTTAAACTGAAATATGAGTACTAATGGACAGAAAGACTTTCATGTCATGTCAGCGTGGCTTGATGTGTTCAGTGCTCTTCTGTGACAGTAACTCGGTGGGTGGGAAGCATGTGTCTCAGACTACATGAAAGGAAGAACTGATTTTTGGACTACAACGGGAAACGGAGAGACGCTGAGGGAAATATGAGTTTACCAACTGGCTGTGCTACTTTCCCACCCACTGACCGCACATGTAAAGTTCGAAATGGGAATCTATGCAGCTCCCCGTGTGCTGTTAACTGTCCAATTGACATTGTGCAGAAACGCAGGCGGTAATTAAATTTCATTTTCATATGCTTCTGTTGTGGCTAGAATCAGTGTAATGCGTGTTTGAATAATATTAGAGTAAATTAAGTAAAATGTGTCTTTTAAATGTTAAAATGCTTCCTGCTATTGTAGTTTTATGTACAGAGGCAAATATAAGCCATTTGTAGGTTCTTTTCTTCTTGAAAAGTGTAAATACTGTGGTGCTTTTTAAACATTGCTGTTTGTTTGATCGGATAACTTCTGAATATGTCAAATCTTGAAAATGTCTTAGCTCAACCAATAATGTGAGTTTGGGGGCGGGACTACTTGGCAGATGGTTGTGGGGGTATTCATTAAATGTATGAAAAACTATTTTATACTACTATACTTCACACTTTTCAGTCCTCACTGTTGTTCCCAGGTGTACTTCACTGAAGATAATTTTTTTATGGCAAACTCTCCTTTGGCTAATGTTGTGTGTTTGTTACATAATGGATAGTATGTGAATAGAGACCCAGGACTTGTTTGTCCCCTCACATAGCCTGACCTGTTTTCTTGTTCATTGCATTTTTCTGACTTTTTTTTTGCCATTGACATGCAAGTCCCATCTTTAAAGGTCACATTACACATTTCAGATGGAGTTGTAAAATTTCCATCATGGTCTATTTTATCCATATTATTAGTTGAAATTGGTTGAATGTTGTCTCGATATAGTCAACATTTTCATTTTAAAATGACAATGCGTAGTATGCATGAGTCTGAGAAAACAGGTGTTTAATAATTGCGGCGTGGAACATACTTTTAAGAGTACTTATGTCATTGATATCTTTTTGGCTGAAAGCACTCTAGCTATGTTTCTCTTGGGGGTTGCATCCAAGCAAGGCATCCTTCCTTGTGATCATTTTTTATTAACTTTGTGAAATCTAAAGTGTCACTGCTTTTCGATCTATTCGAGTTAGTACTAACATTGGGAAATAATGCAAGTTTAATTTATCCTCATGCAGTAATAATAACAGGACTGGATCCTGAACATATAAAGGCCAATACTCTGTCAGCCATCAACATATCCTTGTTCTATATTAAGAGTCCCCAAGCATTTATGATCAACACATTATGTTTTTAATTACAACACTTTACACAGTGCATTAAAATTAATAGTAAACAGAAATGTATATTCATAGCATACTCTTACAGTAAGTAATTGCACTATAGTGTATCATATCAAACATTCTTCCCTTTCAGAAAATTTAAATTCTTACCTTCTTATCTAAAATGTCTGCCTAGCTGCTGTCCTCACCCTGTCCTATATCCATATAAGACAGAAAAAAATCAACTAATCATTTGTATGGACGTCTTTAACATCTCCATTGAACATATTACTTGAATTACACATGCTATATAGCTAAACTATTCTGGCATATGTACAGTATATGGAGGGTTTAAGACATTAGACATAACTTTCTAGGGCGGACTGTCATTCTATTAACATGCGCTACCTGGATGGTTTTCGCTGTTGTGTACCATCTCCGTGTTTATATTAGCATATCTCGCTGAAAGTGTTTAGATGCGCTCCTCCCGCAAACGTCAATGGGGGAGAAAAGGGTGGCGGACGCTGTGAATGAGGCCCTCCTGGGAGTTAGGGGCCCCTGGGCTTCAGCCCATGTAACCCCCTGTGAGACTCATATAGTTAACATAAAGTGACAAAGTAAAGTTTTATTTTCACTAATTTATTATACTGGAGAGTTGTGGGACTGAATTGCAATGAAGTAGCTCAGTGTTTCAACAACCAGTGGATCACAGGTCTGTTCGGATATGGGCACGGATAGCAGGGAAAGAACAATTATTCTTTCCATTTTCTCCCTCCATTGAAAATTTTCAAGCACCCAAAACAAATGTAATGATAATCTTGCATTTATTTGTGGCAAATCTGCTACTCATCTCCAACTCAATATTTTCACGGTGCGATTGAAGCAGGAACCACTCAATTATCTGCTCTGCTCTATTTCATATCTCTGTAGCATGCGAGTCAACCATGCTTCACTCAATATTGCAGTGCAGACTTTAAAGCACTATGGAGGAAGTCAAACCTCTCAAACAGCTAGACAGCCCAAACATGCTAAACAGCACTCAGGAGATAAAGGGCAACACTTTGCTATGCACCAATTCTTTTAATTACACAACATCACCCTTATTAAAATTTAGCAAGATTTTTCATTAGTAACAGTAACTGTGAGATTTTGGCAAAAAATGTATAGTTTCATATAAAATAATACATTCGGTAGAATCTATTCAACATTTTTATTACAATTGTGGCAGTTGGAGCTAAACTTTCTAAATGTGTTTAGGCTACTATTTCTTCAGAACAAGTCCTTTAATTAATTTTCTAAATTTTTTTTTTTAGAAAGACTGCCTACGTTTACTGTAATTACGATCTAATTACAGTACCGTGATCCATGGACTTACCTGTGCTTAGAGTATATGGTATTGCACTGTACAGTAAATAAAAGGGCAAACACATGAAGGTCTTTTAAAATGTGGACCTCCCAGACTTACAGTATGGACAAATATGAACAAAGTCTGAATTATGTCTGTGTAACAAAGGCAGACGAGGAGTGAGGATCTACATGCAGTTTTAATGGAAAAACAAAAGATGAACAGGGTAACTGAAAACACAGGGAACAAATGAAACATCCACGAGGGGAAAACCAAAATATAAACAAGAGAAACATCCACGAAGGGCACGGGCAGGACCACAGTCAAGGACATACGTTTCATTTAACAGCTGACACAGAATGATAAAACAATGGGGTTTAAATACACAAGGATAATGACACACAGGTGAAAACAATCAAGCTGGCAGTGATGAGGGCAGGGAATTATGGGAAGTGTAGTCTGGGACAGATGGCAAGTGAGAAACACAGGGCAGACAACAGGGAATCGTGACAGTCTGATATTAGGAAATCAACTGGATAATAAATATAATAGACTCACCAACTTTTAAAAGGGAGGAGAGAAAACTTTGTGTATCTTTTGTTAATGTCACTGTGACAGAAAGTAGGCTCATTTGAGATGCCAAATGCCTTAATAGTAAAAAAAAAAAAAAAAAAAAAGAGTAGGTAGCTGCTGTAAGGGGAGGAGTGAAATAAGTGCTGACAGTTCTTACTTCTTGCAGTGTTTCAGCCACATTTTCAAAGTAGATTTAAATTTGGTTTCTTTGAAATGAAATTTAATATGATGAACAAGAAACCCAATGTACCTGAAATGTAGAGGCAGGCTCACAACAAGGAGTTGAACCCAATAACCAATGGACCATGACACACAACAAGACAGGAAGATTACATGACCAAACCGGAAAAATGACATAACAGGAATCAGGGACACAAATAACAAATAGAAGACATGACCTAAAAAACAATACAAAACGAACAAACAAGACATGTTACAACCCTAAAAGCTGTGTGTTTTGATATATTTTAATTTAATAAAGATTTTTACGTATTTGAGATATTTTAGAAATATAACTATCACATATCACATACAGTGATCGTCAGAATGTTGGGAATAATCATACATACGTTATACACATAATAATGTCTCTGGTTACACATGTAACCTCAGTTCCCTGAGATGAAGGGAATGAGACATTGCAGTGAAATGCTTTGGAGAATTCCTTTCCCACGGTCTAGTTGAAGCTCTTGTATCATAACGACAATCCAATGTTTGGCAATGATGTTTGAGCCCCGCCCTTTTTAGGCACACATTTTCCCTTAAGCATTCACTCAATCACCATTTCTTTAGAATTTTCTAACTTAAGGACAAGAACACATTGCTCATTCCTCAAAACACAGAAGTAGTAGTGCGCCCAAGTTTTGCAATGTCTTGTTCCCTTCACCTCAGGGAACCGAGGTCACATGTGTAACCAGAGGCGTTCCCTATCGATTCAGTTCACTCAACATTGCAGTCCCATCGCGCCACACTACATAGAACCCTAAGATGCACCAGGGTTTAAACACTTAGAAGAATATGTATATGAGGTCACAGGACGGTCGGGCAATGACTTATTATAATATGTCTTCAAGTGTGTATGATAATGAATAAGCCCACATGGTGAAAACCAGAGGGGAAGTTATATAAGTATAGAATACACACAGAATAATATTACCCCTTCATAACCGGAGGTAGGGAGGGGGGATTTATTCAATTTTAAGTGCTTGTGACTTTTAGTGGGAGTAAATTGGATAGCAGCCTACACAGGCAGCTGTATTAGAATTATAACAGGTAGCCTGCCCGTAATAATGAGCTTGGGCTCACCTGCTAGATGTTGAAATAGTACTCTCTAGATAGAGAGGATCCGCAAATCGATGGATGCTATGTCTAGGTTATAAAACCTCGCAAACGTGTTCTGCAAAGACCATCCTGCTGCAAAGCATATATCCTGTAGGGATACACCATTGTCTATGCCCATGAGGAGGCCATGCCTCTAGTTGAATGTGCTTTTACACCAATAGGGCATCTCATGCCGTGTGATTCATAAGCAAGGGCGATCGCATCAACGATCCAGTGATAGTGCCCTTGTTTAGAAACGAACATACCTTTTGTGCACCCCCCATAAAAAAAACGAATAGCTTATTTGACAGTCTAAACTGGCGGGTGTGCTCCACATACATGTGCAATGTTCGTACAGGGCATAATAAATGTGCTAACTGCTCCTCATTTGAATTAGATGGTGGAGAAAAGAAAGCTTGTAGGTGGACTATCTGAGCCCTAAATGGTTTGGAAAGCACCATAGGCACATAGCATTTTTTGGGTTTGATTGTGGCTTTCAAAGCCCCGGACCGAATTGCAGACTTGAACTGTCAACCGACAGAGCCTGCAAATCACCAACCCGTTTGACAGAGGCCAGAGCCAACAGCAGTGCAGTCTTTTGAGAGGACACATGCAACTCAACCGATTTCTTATGGTTCGAACGGGGGCTCGTGAGCACCCTCAACACCAGATATAAGTCCTATGTTGGAATCGTAGCAGGGCAAGGGAGGTTCAAGTGCCTCGCTCCCCTAAGGAACTTTATGATAAGATCATGTCTGCCTATAGAGGAGCCAGCCTCTGGGGCATGAAATGCTGAGATGGTCACTACATAAACCTTAAGCGTTGACAGAGTAAGACCTGCATCCAACTGCTCTTGAAGGAATGTAAGGATCTCCGTTATGGAGCAATTCAATGGGTCTTTGCTGCATGAAGAGCACAAATCTGCAAACACATGCCATTTCTCATAGACGACGCTCTAGCCAGCAAAATGTTGTTAATTACAGCCTGAGACAATTCAGTGTTGTTCACTGTGTTCAGTTCAGGGGCCATTTGTGTAGGTTACACAGCCCCAGCTGGGGAGCCAAATTGTGCCCTGCGCTTGAGAGTGCAGATCCATCCTCAGCGGTATTTCCCATGGGGGGGCCGTCTAATATCTCCATCATTTCCAGAAACCACGGCTGGTTGGGCCATTTTGGCGCAACCAACAGAACCATTTCCTTGTCCTCTCGAACTTTGCTGTTGACAGTGTGAAAGAGACGTTCCGAAAAAATGCATATTTGCTTTTTGTCAGCCACTTTTGGGCCAAAGCCTCCACCCCCAGTGGGGCTTGGGACATGGAGTACCAAAGAGGGCAGTGAGCTGTAGCTGAGGCAAATAGGTTGATTTCCGCTTTGCTGAACATTTCTCAAATCCTCAGAACTGCCTGGGGATAAAGTCTCCATCCCCCCATCGATCCCTGGAGTGACAGCATGTCTGCTCTGCGGTTCAGATGGCCCAGATCATATGTTGCACGCAGGGAGAGGAGATTTGTCCAACATCTTGAATGTCTTTTTTCATCGAAAGTGCGTATCAAGTCAAGTCAAGTGTTTTTTTATTGTCAATCAACCATATACAGTTATTATAGTACACAGCAAAACGAGACAACGTTCCTCCAGGACCATGGTGCTACATAAAACAACATAGGACAAACACAGATCCACACGAGACTACACAAACTAAATAAGACATACACATTCCTACATAAAGTGCATGTGTAAACAAATTTCTAATCTGAGTAGTGCAAAAAGATGACACTTTATAAAAATGCCAAATGTAAACATAACATACTATGAAATAGTGTTCTATGGACAAAGCAGTTATTGAGGTAGCAGCCAGGTATTAAGTGACAATGAATTAAGTGCAACTCTGGACATGTGCAAAAGTTGGATGGTGTACAGGTGTGTGTGTGTGTGTGTGTGTGTGTGTGTGTGTGTGTGTGTGTGTGTGTGTGTCTGTGTGTGTGTGTGTGTGTGTGTGTGTGTGTGTGTGTGTGTGTGTGTGTGTGTGTGTGTGTGTGTGTGTGTGTGTGTGTCAGTCCAGTCTCTGAGGATTGTCTGAGGGCTTGGGGGAAGAAGCTATTACACAGTCTGCCCGTGAGGGCCAGAATGCTTCGGTACCTCTGGGAGGAGGGTGAAGAGTTTGTGTGTGGGGTGTGTGGGGTTTTCCACAATGCTAGTTGATTTGCGGATGCAACGTTTGGTGCAAATGTCTTTGATGGAGGCAAGAGAGACCCCGATGATCTTCTCAGCTGTCCTCACTGTCTTCTGCAGGGCTTTGCGAAACGGTGTATGTCCCAAACCAGGCAGTGATGCAGCTACTCAGGATGTTCTCAATAGTCCCTCTATAGAATATGGTGAGGATGGGCAGTGGGAGATGTGCTTTTCTCAGCCTTCGAAGAAAGTAGAGATGCTGCTGGGCTTTCTTGGTAATAGAGCTGGTGTTGAGAGACCAGGTGAGGTGCTCCGCCAGGTTAACACCAAGGAATGTGGAGCTCTTGATGATCTCCACAGATGAGCCATCGATGTTCAGCGGAGAGTGGTCACTCTGTGCTCTCCTGAAGTCAAAAACCATATCTTTTGTTTTGTCGACATTCAGAGACAGGTTGTTGGCTCTTCACCAGTCCGTTAGCCACTGCACCTCCTCTCTGTATGCTGACTTGTCGTTCTTGCTGATGAGACCCACCACGGTCGTGTCATCGGCGAACTTGATGATGTGATTCGAGCTGTGCATTGCTGCACAGTCGTGAGTCAGCAGAGTGAACTGCAGTGGACTGAGCACACAGCCCTGTGGGGCCCCAGTGCTCAGTGTGGTGGTGGTGGAGATGCTGTTCCCGATCTGGATTGACTGAGGTCTCCCAGTCAGGAAGTCCAGGATCCAGTTGCAGAGGGAGATGTCCATGCCCAGCAGGTTCAACATTCCAATCAGGTGCTGAGGAATGATTGTGTTGAATGCTGAGCTGAAGTCTATGAACAGCATTCGAACGTATGAGTCCTTTTTATCCAGGTGGGTGAGGGCCAGGTGGAGGGTGGTGGTGATGGCGTCATCTGTTGAATGGGTGGGACGATACTACATGAAACTACATCATTAATTTGTTTCCTGTCGTCCTTGCAGTTTGTGTAGCTGGGGCTCTAAAAACTGTGGCCACCTAACTTTGCGAGATTATTTTTGACAAATGTTGCCATGAAATCACAGCAAGCTGAGAAATGTAAGAAATCCTTCTTACCAGTATTTGTGATTGGTTCTGCTCAGAAATTGCTGGTGAATCCGCAGTAATATTGCATGTTTTAAGAGGAGTTTCTACACACTAGTTAGATGCTACCAACTTACAATGGAGGGGGGGCATCCATTTATTTGTCTGATTATTACAGACTCACAGTAACGCCATTGCAAGCCTTACTGGTATGTATTACTTAATCATTTCACGTTGATTAAAAATATATAAACAAGACGAATGATTGGGGTGGACAATTTATCCCCTTCAAAGCATTGGGGGAGACGCTGCACATGAATGACCACCCTTATAATAAATCTAAACTAGCTGCAAATTTGCAGCAAATTCGCCACTTGTTATTTTCACATGCAAATAAGCTTTTGAATTAGCTTTTTGAAGTTTGCAGCTGTTCACCGGTAGTGGTGAAACCTTTGGTAACAATGGACAATTTGCCACAAGTTTGCGGCAAATTTTCCATGAGAGCTCGATTTTCGTAAGGGCAAGAAAAATCATGTTTACAAGTTGGAAACTTGGAATTCTTGATAAAAGTTGTGATGTTGCAAGGGGCATGTCGTCATGAAAGATGATGGAAAGCAATGATTTTGCAATTATTCCAATTTCAGTGCTTTATTTCAATAATATTATTTTGTTATATATGACAGTCAACTAATGTATAAAGTATACTTTGGCCTTAAGAGTAAGAATATTTAGTTTTGGTCTTGGGTTGGTGATAAAATTAAATTGTAACCCAAATTGGTACAAAAATAGTATGTTGGCTGTAAAATTATTACCATTTGCTTCTGGGGAGTTGTTTTGTAAGTGTGAGTTTCTATGTATAATAATTCATGTAATTCTCCCCCAGTTGTCCTCACATGCTGAAAACATCACATAAATGAACTTCCACTCATACTCTTTCAGGATGTTTGTTATTGTCATAAGCAGGCCCTTTGAGAGTGATGAACTTTCATGATGTGGCTCTGTTGCACGGAAGATGCTTCTCGGTCAGATCCCCAAGTTACATGCTGCTGTGTTACATCAGCATCAGAGGAAAGGGCCTCATAAAAACATTTATGTCATTTCCTGTTGTTGAAGAAACCTGAACATGACAGTATTTCAAAAGATAAAAGAAAGCCAACACTTGTAATGTCATTCCATCCAAAAGTAATAAGCACTGTTTATTTCACATGCATAACCAGACAAACTTTGGCAAATCCATTAATTAGTTCTTCCTTAGAATTACTCATAGTATCAACTGGGTACCATATAAACATGATTTGGTTCCAGACAGTGTAATAACCAGAAAACTTGAGTGCCTTTCCTCCCAGAAGTTCCCTAAAGCCATCCAATCATATCTTGCCAGATTTAAAAAGTGCTTGCCATTGTAGTGTGCAATTCAGTATTCATCAGGCAGTCAGTATTATAGACTAGGTTAACAATGGCAGGAAAGAAGTGAAATAAGCATCGAGTGTATGTCTGCGTCAGTGGATGTGGATGTGTACTGACTGAAGTTTCAGCACAAAGAACCACGGTATTAGCATTTTTTGTTTTGTTTTTTGGACATGGTACCATGGTAATTCCAAGGTTTTCTTTGAAGTACCTTGGAGTGTCATGTTAATATGATGATAATGTGCCTTGAAAAAGTACTCAAGTGCAGTAAATTTAGAATACTGCATATTAAAGTATTACTTTTTTCCCCAGCTGGTACACAAGCTCATTCCTCCTTGCAAAATTGCTCAAGCTGTACCAAGTTAGTTGGGAACCAAGTTAAAAGCAATTTTCAGTTCTCTCCACAGAGGTTTAATATGGTTGAGGTCACTCAGGTCAGGACTCTCACTGGGCCACTGAAAACATCAATTGTCTTCAAGCCACTCCAGTGTTGCTATGTCTTTGTGCTTTGGGTTCTGTCCTGCTGAAACACAAACTTCCTCCCAATTGTACACTTTCTGGCAGAGGGGAGTAGGTTCTTATCCAAAATCTCTGTGTATTTTGAAGCACTCATTTTCCCATCAATCTTCACAAAATTATCAGTTCCTGCAGCTGAAAAGCACCCCTATAACATGATGCTAAAGCTAACGTGTTTCACTGTGGAGATGGCATTATTTAGCTAATATGCAGTGTTGGCTTTGCAACACACATACAATTTAGTGTTTAAGCCAAAAAGTTTAAATCTAGTCTCATCAAACCACAAGACCTTCTGCCACATCTTTGTAGTGACATATTCCAAAGTTTTTCTGGCAAGCATATGCTTTTTTTTTTTCAGTAAAGGTTTCTTCCTAGCCACTCTCCCTAACAGACCCTTTTTGCTGAGATTCTTAAGCCATGGTCATTAGTTTCAGTGGATACTACTGACTTCTGTAGCTCAGTCAGAGTGATTGTTGGTTTTGCAGTAGCCTTTCTGACAAGTGCGATTCTTGTTCACTGACTAAGTTTGGGGGGGGTGAGGGCATTCCCTTACTTTGATAATTGGCAATAATTAGAGTATTGCTGTACTTGTAAACATAACCATTGTCACAGACATCTCCTTTTTGCATGAAACTGGAAATAAAAGGACAGAAGCCTCTGTTTTTTTTTTGTTTGTTTTTTTGTAAAGGCAATAAACATAACCTGCAATTCTAAATATTGCAGATATTAACTCTAATGCAGTTTTGTAAAGGCCCTGGTTTTTATCACAAATACATCAGCCACCACTGTCCTTATCTCAGAGCAAACTCACGTCACCTTCCACACTGTGCACAGCAACACAGACGTCTGTGATGGCCTCTGTTAGTGACCTGGAAAAAAGTGTGTTTAGTGTGTGCACAGAATTCTTTTGAATCTATAATAATCGGTCTTGTTTCTGAATGAAACTTGTCATTTATTCACCCTCATGTTGTATGGAAAAGAGCAGCCAGTAAATTCTGCTAAACATCTTTTGTATTTTATGGAAGAATGTCATAAGGACTTGAAGCAAAATGAGAATGTGTAAATGATGACAGAATTGTTTTTCCCCTTAGTTTTGTTGATCTGCTGAGCAAACAGGACAAAGTTTTTATTTTTGCAAAGCATTTGGAATATGTTAGCTGCCCTGCTCCTCCTGGGCTTTTATTGTCTAATTTGAGCAAGAAGTGGCAGTGGCCAAGCTTGAATTACACCTACATATATTGGAACATTTTGATTTAAGCCACATATGCAACTTTAATCAGAGTCCAATCCAGAGCTTCTCGCCACTTTAGACACCAGTTCCATTGTGCATTGAACCTTTATTACTGGCCACTGTGCACTTTAATTGCCTCTGCTCGGTAACTGATGCATGCTGTCCTGTCACGATCGAAGCAATGTTCCAAAAAAAGACTGATTCCTAATCAGCACCAGCAGAGAGAGTAGAGTCAAAGCTTTGGACGACAGCTGCTGTTCAGACGAAGACGGGCATAAGTGCATTGTGCGAGAAGAACTGTCCTCTATTACTGCAGACCTCTCATCGTGCTTTTCACACCAAGAGCTTATTGATCCAACCATCCCAGCTCTCCTCTCATAACACGAGCTCCTGGCGGGATTAGTCGTGTCTTTTCTGTTTGCCTGTTTAGAGCACGATCACTGACCTCAACTCCTGACTCTCAGTAAGTGTCATATGTGCAGGAAAAGACCACAATGCAGACTTTTGGAAGTGTTTGAAGATGCCAGATGTCATCTTGGTACAAACGAGACTCGGAAGTGTTGCAACTAACCTTGGAATCAAAAGACTTTCCAGATGATTATTGATATATATATATATATATACACAGTGCCTTGCGAAAGTATTCGTCCCCCTTGAACTTTTCGACCTTTTGCCACATTTCAGGCTTCAAACATAAAGATATAAAACTGTAATTTTTTGTGAAGAATCAACAACAAGTGGGACACAATCATGAAGTGGAACGAAATTTATTGGATATTTCAAACTTTTTTAACAAATAAAAAACTGAAAAATTGGGCGTGCAAAATTATTCAGCCCCCTTAATTGAATACTTTGTAGCGCCACCTTTTGCTGCGATTACAGCTGTAAGTCGCTTGGGGTATGTCTCTATCAGTTTTGCACATCGAGAGACTGAAATTTTTGCCCATTCCTCCTTGCAAAACAGCTCGAGCTCAGTGAGGTTGGATGGAGAGTGTTTGTGAACAGTTTTCAGTTTTCAGTTCTTTCCACAGATTCTCGATTGGATTCAGGTCTGGACTTTGACTTGGCGATTCTAACACCTGGATATGTTTATTTGTGAACCATTCCATTGTAGATTTTGCTTTATGTTTTGGATCATTGTATTGTTGGAAGACAAATCTCCGTTTAGTCTCAGGTCTTTTGCAGACTCCATCAGGTTTTCTTCCAGAATGGTCCTGTATTTGGCTCCATCCATCTTCCCATCAATTTCAACCATCTTTCCTGTCCCTGCTGAAGAAAAGCAGGCCCAAACCATGATGCTGCCACCACCATGTTTGACAGTGGGGATGGTGCGTTCAGGGTGATGTGCTGTGTTGCTTTTACGCCAAACATAACGTTTTGCATTGTTGCCAAAAAGTTCGATTTTGGTTTCATCTGACCAGAGCACCTTCTTCCACATGTTTGGTGTGTCTCCCAGGTGGCTTGTGGCAAACTTTAAACGACACTTTTTATGGCTTTCTTCTTGCCACTCTTCCATAAAGGCCAGATTTGTGCAGTATACGACTGATTGTTGTCCTATGGACAGAGTCTCCCACCTCAGCTGTAGATCTCTGCAGTTCATCCAGAGTGATCATGGGCCTCTTGGCTGCATCTCTGATCAGTCTTCTCCTTGTATGAGCTGAAAGTTTAGAGGGACGGCCAGGTCTTGGTAGATTTGCAGTGGTCTGATACTCCTTCCATTTCAATATTATCGCTTGCACAGTGCTCCTTGGGATGTTTAAAGCTTGGGAAATCTTTCTGTATCCAAATCCGGCTTTAAACTGCTCCACAACAGTATCTCGGACCTGCCTGGTGTGTTCCTTGTTCTTCATGATTCTCTGTGCTTTAAACGGACCTCTGAGACTATCACAGAGCAGGTGCATTTATACGGAGACTTGATTACACACAGGTGGATTCTATTTATCATCATTAGTCATTTAGGTCAACATTGGATCATTCAGAGATCCTCACTGAACTTCTGGAGAGAGTTTGCTGCACTGAAAGTAAAGGGGCTGAATAATTTTGCACGCCCAATTTTTAAGTTTTTTATTTGTTAAAAAAGTTTGAAATATCCAATAAATTTCGTTCCACTTCATGATTGTGTCCCACTTGTTGTTGATTCTTCACAAAAAATTTAAGTTTTATGTCTTTATGTTTGAAGCCTGAAATGTGGCAAAAGGTTGAAAAGTTCAAGGGGGCCGAATACTTTCAGAAGGCACTGTATATATAGTATATATATATATATATATATATATATATATATATATATATATATATATATATCAGGATTTTATTCAGATATAAATTAGGCTGCTCGTTGCACAATAGTCTTTGTCTTTTAAAACATATTTCTCAACTTTGGTAAAGTGTGAGCAGCAGGGTTAATTTAAAGGAGACGAATTATGCCCCTTTTTACAAGATGTAATATAAGCCTCAGGTGTCCCCAGAATGTGCCTGTGAAATTTTAGCTCAAAATACCCCACGGATAATTTATTATACCATGTTGTAAATGTCACTTTTTGGGTGGAATCAAAAACACGCTGTTTTCGTGTGTGTCTTTAAATGCAAATGAGCTGCTGCTCCCCACCCCCAACATAGCTCTGGTCTCTGTGAATAGAATCAGAGACAATGGTAACTTTAGATGCATTAGCCGTGGAATCAGCTAACTGGTTCTGATACCAGGAGTACATGAAGATTCTTATGTTCAATTATACAACCAACAACAGAACACTTATGACGCTTACAAAGCTGAGACATTATTCTTCTCACTGTATCTGCTCCAGTGTGGGAAAAAATGGCAGACTGTGTGTAGATCACTCAGGGGAGGATCTATGATAATAGGGTGGAGTCCGTCACCAGTCGTGGGTGAGGCCTGCTCTAACGTAACATCTTATTAGAGCAGAAACAAAAACCATTCATTTTGACACACTGTTTTTGATTAATAGAAATATAAGAAAGAGGAGTGGGTGGATTTTTAACATTGTAGGGTGGTTGTGTACCTACTGTCACATTTATGTACAAACACCATGTAAAAGGGAATTTCGCATAATAGGTCACCTTTAAGGGGGTACCGGATGCATCTGGTAGACGACATGGTGAGTTCTAAAATGTGAAAAAAATATTTTCTATATAGGGATGTAGGCACACACCATGTAAAAGGGAATTTTACACCAGAGGCTCACGGTCTCCGGTGGCTATGAACAATTCTACAGCACTACGGATTTTAACTTGCATAGTTCCTATTAAATTTGACACAAACCATTATCAAAGCACATAGATTATTTACTCTAGCCATCAGAGTATATTATATTGTGTACATGATTTTTCATATAGACTACACAATGTATTTTCAGTTACAAGTATGTCTTTTTGTGGTTTTACAGCTTGAATGAAAGACATATTCAATGCTACATACAGCAAAATTGCATAATAAACATAGCTATTTCTAATTCTTCAGTTTGCACAGTTACACCAGTCTCATACACTAACCTGTAAACTTATAAACGTCATTTGGTAAATTCTTTGAGAACTTCAAAACCTTCGAAATTTTGGACTGCCATCAGCTCATAATTTGTGTGTGGCTTGTCCATGCCATGATCGGCTTCAGTAAATGTTATGTTGCCTCCTTGTGGTCTCCCAAAGCTATTACATCAGCAATCAAAGCACCGGGTAGAGCATGATAAAACAACGACAACAATTTCTATTGAGTTGTCATCACCTTCTGGGCAAGCAATTATAAATATATATCATAGTCTGTTTCTTAGGTGTAGGCTATTTTAATGAACTCCTGAGTTATTAGTTTAAATCATTCCAACAAATGAAAAGTGTGCTTACTGAATAAAAAATAATGTCACAA
This sequence comes from Xyrauchen texanus, assembly GCF_025860055.1. Lineage (NCBI taxonomy): Eukaryota > Metazoa > Chordata > Actinopteri > Cypriniformes > Catostomidae > Xyrauchen > Xyrauchen texanus. The sequence continues at coordinate 22,355,984 of NC_068307.1, forward strand.
TAATGTCACAATGCTTCAAATAATGCTTCACTTTATTTATGTAGTATATCATTTATAATTTTTTCCCCTATGTCTCCTTTTTTTCTGAATAATTGTGTCTTATCTTGACACTCTGTGACATGATTTACTGTGGTATTCAACAAATCTGTCAGATCGCTTGACTTGCATGTTAGGACTTGTGCATTTGAAAACAGCAGTTATGTGTGTGTATTTTGGGAATGAGAGAGAGAGAGAGAGAGAGAGAGAGAGAGAGAGAACAGGAGTAGTATAAGGTAAAAGCACAGTCTTAAGGACAGAAACCAAAATTTTAGGTCTTGAAACAAAATTTCAAATGAAACTAGTAAATTAAGGTATATTTAATATGAAAAGCTTTGCATTGGACATGTCATCAAGTTTCCTTACTAAAAGTCTGGAAGTAGAATGGCAGTCTTCCCGCAAGCGAGACATGGAATCTGACCAAAAGCACGTACTGTGGTGAGTTCACTGTTGACATTTGCCACATCACACAAACTCAGGCGTTTTGTCAGACTGCTCTTCAGAACTTGTCATTTGTACTTTGCTCTTCACCTTCTGTGGAAATATGCAGATATTACTAAACTGTAGTAGCACAGAACCCAAAAAAGATTAATTCAATACAGTGTATGTGCAGTATATGTTCTGACATGTTCTATAATTTTATGGTTGATTTAACGTCACCTTTCCCCAAACCCACATAAATAGTTTTACCAGTTGTCAGGACACTGCCTGTTTTCCCTAAAGGCTGATGTGTTGCAATCCTTCTGTAAAACATTCACTGTCAGAGAAAGACTGGTCCCACTTTATATTATCTGTTTTTAACTACTGTATACTAAAATATGTGTTGTTGCATTGTGCTTACATTTAAAGTACCTGCATTTAATTGCATCTGTATTTACACTGTTAATCTTACCCCTAACCCTACACCAACCCTTATCCTAAACCTGTACCTCAACCTCAGTAGCAGTAAATGTGAATCTTGTGAGAATTTTGCAGAACAATATGTAGTTACACAATAAATACAATATATTGTATGTATTTTAATGTTAGTACATAGTAGTTAAAGACACTTATATAAAGTGGGACCACTTATTTCTATGTTTGTACTTTTATTTTGGTGAAATGAATGAAGATGATAAAATATCATTAATTTTACTATTCCTTGCAATATGTCTTTTACAATCTACTTTGCGACAATTACTAAGTTGAAATTATGGTTCATTTCAGAGCAAATACAAACATCTTATTAAAAGTTGAAAAATGTCAATATATCAATTTGTATCTATATCGCCAAGCCCTGCAAGTTACTTTTGTTTTTCTTGTTTTCTGGAGGGTCATCTGGGTCATCCATCCTACCCAGTGCTTTACACTGCATGTCTGCCTGGTCTCTGTCTTTGTCTTGTTTTTTTCCTGGGGACTTTTATCCATTCCTTTCTCTTTAAAGTGCCAAGGCCATGCTACGTGACCCACCAGGACAAATGTATACAACCTGCTTTTTTCATTCTACACAAAAGAAAGAAAGAGCTAATGTTTGCCCTTGATTTCCAAAAATGCTCTCTGTTGTTCTAGGGACACTTTTCTTTAAAGATAACATCTGCATCTCAGTGCCAATTCTCCACTCTGGGGTTCTCACAGCTGCTTACAGTCCATCCAAAACATCAGGAAGAAGGCTAACTAGATAGATAAATCAGATGTACCCCAATAATACATTTTTACATTTTAATCTTTCCTAATTTTTATTTCCTTGTTGTAAAGATCTGTTCACACCAACAGCAAAATAAACATTGGCCGCTTATGTGCTTTTAAGGAATAGTTTGCCCAAAAATGAAAATTCTGTCATTATTTACTCACCCTAGTGGTGTAACTACAGACATTGCTGGATGTGCAGCCTAGGATGAAAGGGGGCCCATGACAACCGGCCAAAAGGAAAAAAAAAAAAGGATAGCAGGCCAGATAGCGAGAACGACCCTCAGCCCATGCAACTCAAAAATATTTCTAAATTCAAATGACTCTTCAATCTAAATGAAAATATAATCAAAATATTGAAGTGGTCAAAAAAATCATACCAAATCCAAAATATTTTACTCTCTTTCTTCCACCAGCCCCTTTTGCAGTGACTTAAACATAACAATAAACATAATAATAATAATTGACAAAATAAACCATGACCTCTAAAAAATGTAACACAAATCTCATTTTGTTTTTTTTGTTTCAAAAAATGGCTTCAACAGCGATCATAAAGGACATTATGTTTGAACATACATTGATGTTCTGTACATTCAGAATTTGGACATGACCTTTATTACCAGCTGTTGGTGAAACCATTGTCCAATGTCTGCCAAACAGTGGTCCAAACATCATCCGCAGCCTGAAACTGATCTTTTAAAAGGATTTGGATTGAATGCACTTGGTTTCATAAGAAAGCTATAGGATTTGTGCTGTCCTTGTGCTATTGTACACATTAGTGTACTTTTTTGTTTAGCAGTGTAGCATTTCAAGCAAACTATTAAAAAAATGGCATATCGGATGAAACTAGAGACTACAATTTTTTGATTAAAACAGGTTTCAATGTAAAAACTTAATTAGGTTTCTTACCAAATGTAATTATGTTGGCATTCTCTCAAAGAAAACTCAGCTGTGATAGGCGCCATGTGGTTTTGTCACATGACGTCGAAGATTTTTCAATTTTCTGACAGCCAAGAGTCTCCTGAGTTTATATCTGTCAGTTTAAATGAAATGAAATTATATGTTGCGTATAGCGAAGCCAAAATACAACGTCCACGCGTGTGTGGGGTTGCACAAGTTTAAAAATAACTTTTCTCACAGTTTTCAATGACTCACAAACAGTGGGATTTTAAATGAACGATGATTGTGGTATATGTTTTTTCTCACTATTCCTCAGAAAAAAATTGTGGGTCTGATTCTTCTTTTACATTGTCAAAATGTTCAGTTAGATTCCTAAATTCCTATTGCTCATTTTTTCTATTGCAGTTTCGATGTGGAAAATGGCTTGTCAATTGGGCGCAGTCCACTGGACCCTACAGTCAGTCCAAGCTCCGGTCTGGTCCTTCAGGCAAACAGCCAACGGCGCGAGTCTTTCCTCTACCGCTCAGACTCGGATTTCGACCTCTCACCTAAGACTACGTCCAGAAACACCTCCACCGTCACCGAGCTGTAAGCTTTCATCACATCCTAAATCTACAGTAAATATGTCACAGTAATTCTGTAAAATAAATTAAGGTCACGTGAGCAGTGTGATATTTTGCTAAATGTATCTTTCAGTATGTAGCTTTTAAAAGTTGTAATTTTATGTGTATATATTTTACTTGGTAATCAGACGTATTTATGAGTGAAAAAGGATTTTCAATGTGAAAAAAAAAATGGAAGGCAGGACTTGATTTTATCTATTGGGAATTGATTGAATCATGAAAAGACGTCGCTATGACATGTGGTTAGAGGGAGAGGTTGAAATGTAAGATGGATTTGGGACTTCAGCAGAATAGGAAAGTTGTTTCAGAGGCAAGTTATTAAAGGGATAGTTAACCCAAGAATTAAAATTCTATTTATCATTTACTCACCCTCATTCCATCTAAAATGTGTATGTATATCTGTCTTCTGCTGAACACAAACACAGATTTGTAGAATATCTCTATAGGTACATACAATGCTAGTGAATGGTGACCAGACCTTTAATGCTCCAAAAATCACATAAAGGCACCATAAAAGTAATCCAAATGGCTTTAGTTGTTAAATCCATATCTTCACAAGCGTTATAATAGGTGCGGGTGAGAAACAGATCAATATTGTAGTCTTTTTTTACTATAAATTTCCACTTTCATTTTCAAATTCTTTTATATTCTTATATTCTTATAGTTTTATGGTAAATATTTTTTTTTATTAAATAGTGATCTGTTTCTGACCCAAAGTGATTGCAATGCTTCAAAAGACATATATTAAACCACCGAACATATGGGTATAAAGGAGCTGGCGTGCTAACCACTCATTCAGGTTTTGTGCTGAGGAGTTGAGAGAGAAGGTCCCGGCCATTTCAGCGGGTAGTCCAGCGTTGTGGCAGGAGGGACACAACATCTCGTTCCCTCCATCAGGGAATGGAGTTTACTGAATTAACCAGCATGTTCACTATCTGCCACTCACTCGACGTTGTGTCGATGAAATGACAGTAGGGGTCCCCTATAAAAACGGCACAACTAGCTGAACTGTGTTACATGAACTGGCAGACTACTGCGTGCCTCGTAGCCAGTGCACCAGGCCGACACATAACATCCCCCAACACTGTTATGTATGGAATGATATTCCGGACATTATTCAAAAGGAATTGCAAATTGTATTTGCAATTGCGTTTTCAATTTGTGGACGCATAAAATGTGACATAATCCAAACGCAATTGCAAATCGCGCATTACGGTTTGCATTTTCGTTTAAGCGAACGCACAGTGACTGCCAAATTTCAAATGGAAAAGCAAAGTCCGTTTGCAACTGTGTTTCCCATATCTTACGAGTTTTGGCCCTGTCATATTTAAATAGCAATTTCAATTACCACGTCTGCTTTTTCACTTTCTCAGCGTCGCGTATGTAGCCAGCCAAAACTCAAATGGAATACTATTTTTTTTTTAATTGTTTTTTTTATTGCAATATTAACAAACAGAACAAGACAATACATACAAGAAATATAAACAATCTTTCAAAACAAAAGAGAAATTATGGTTCAGAATACATTAAGAGAGGAAATGTGAAAGAAATTTAAATATATTCAACAATAGTCTAAAAAGAAAAGAGAGTAAGAGAAGAAAGAAAAAAAAAGAAGAAGAGGGCACAAAAGAAAAAAACATTGAGAGAGAATATTAAACATGGCACTAATTCTGGATGTTTTCATTGCTTTCTTGTTAACAGAAGTTGAAATTGTATTTAAATACATCTTCAATTCTTCTTTGAAAAAGCTAAAGTGGGGTTTACTTTTCATATATTTACATTTATGGATATGAAACTTTCCAATATATAAAAGAAGGTTTATACAAAAACATGCATTAATTAGATTCTTGTCTTTAACATAAAATCCAAAAAGAATGTGTCTATATGATAAAGGACAATCAGAGCATCAATATTGTTCCAGAAAGACCGAGTAAAAAGACATTCCCAAAACAAATGATCAACAGTTTCAGAGGAGGCTTCACAAAAAGAGCAGGAAGTATCAATATCATTTCTAAATTTCTTTAAAAAGTATTTAACTGGATACAATCTATGAATAATTTTATAGGATATTTCTTTAACTTTATTAGTTAGAAAAAATGTCTGAGGAAGTGACCAAACATATGACATTTAATATAATCAAAAAGGTTATTCCAATAAGAAATGGAGGAAGGAATTGAAGTAACAGGGTCCAAAAATAATGACCTAATTTTATAATTGGATTTATGTATTGAAAAACAAATAGAACCAACCACAGTAGATTCAGGGCTAGGGGGAGAAACAGAAGTCACTGTAGCACTATTATTGTTTCTAAACAGCATACAGATTTCCAAAGAGATGGCCTTGAAAACTATATTAAATTCTTTACTAGATACTGGGAATTGGTATCCTGAAACAAAATCGGAATAATTAAATAAATTACCTTCACTATCAAATAGCTGGTTTACTAATATCACCCCATTATTGAACCAGTTTTCAAGAAATAAAGATTTCCTCTTATGAAGAATATTACAGTTGTTCCAAATTAAAAAATTGTGTGGCGAGAAATTATGCTTGTAAATAAGTTTCCAAGCCATAAGCATCTGCTGATGATAATTGGAAAGTTTGACAGGAAGTTTACTAATTGAATAATTGCACATTAAAAGAAAATGTATACCTCCTAATTGAGAAAAAATATATCTTGGAATTATACTCCAAATAGAAGATTGATTGTGAAGGAAACGTTTAAGCCAATTAATTTTCAAGGTATTGTTAAGAGAATCAAAATCAATGAAATTTAAGCCACCTTTATTATAAGAATTCAAAATAACTGATTTTCTAATACTCAAATGGAATACTAATTCCCTTAGTATTTCCATTTCCGATGCCTTACACAGAAACCTGTCAATCAGGGTCAAGGGTGGGATTATGCTATGGGGCGTGTTTGTCTTGGGAAGTGACGTCACTCACAGTCGACGGTCAAGAGGTGATGCCCTGAACAGATGCCGGTTTATCAAATCAAATCAAATCACTTTATTGTCACACTACTATGTACACAAGTGCAACAGTAGGTGAAATTCTTGTGTGCAGTTCCGAGCAACATAGCAGTCATGACAGTGACGAGACATATACCAATTACAGTAAACAACATACTTACACAAAACAATTTACAAATCAAATGTACACATACTTACACAACACAATAATTATATACAATGTACAGTAAACAATACACACAATATACAATACAATAAGTAGGAGTATATGAAATATATATATATCTATGAAGTAGTATATTGAGGAGAATATGTTGACAGTCCAGTGTGAGATTATAGATGAATAAAGTGCAGTGCTAATTATTGATCCTGATAGACTGTGTGTGATGTCACTTCCCAAGACAAACACGCCCCATAGCATAATTCCACCCTTGACCCTGATTGACAGGTTTCCGTGTAAGGCATCGGAAATGGAAATACTAAGGGAATTAGTATTCCATTTGAGTTTTGGCTGGCTACATACGCGACGCTGAGAAAGTGAAAAAGCAGACGTGGTATTTGAAATTGCTATTTAAATATGACAGGGCCAAAACTCGTAAGATATGGGAAACACAGTTGCAAACGGACTTTGCTTTTCCATTTGAAATTTGGCAGTCACTGTGCATTCGCGTAAACGAAAATGCAAACCGTAATGCATGATTTGCAATTGCGTTTGGAATATGTCACATTTTATGCGTCCACAAATTGAAAACACAATTGCAAATACAATTTGCAATTCCTTTTGAATAATGTCCGGAATATCATTCCATAGTTATGAGCATCGAACGGCCCTTTGAGGACAAGTGGTGGCGTAGTGGCTAAAGCACAGGGCTGTTAATCAGAAGGTTGTTGGTTCGAACCCCACGGCCACCACCATTGTGTCCTTGAGTAAGACACTTAACTCCAGGTTGCTCCGGGGGGATTGTTCCTGTAATAAGTGCACTGTAAGTCGTTTTGGATAAAAGCGTCTGCCAAATGCATAAATGTAAATGTAAGTCGACTGTACAAAAAAGAATAGGGCAGGCTACCCCTTCCTTTTGGACGGTCATCATGGGCCCCTTTCATCCTAGGATGCACATCCAGCACTGTTTGTAGTTACACCACTAGGGTGAGTAAATAATGACAGAATTTTCATTTTTGGGCAAACTATTCCTTAAAAGCACATAAGCGGCCAGTGTTTATTTTGCTGTTGGTGTGAACAGCTCTTTACAACAAGGAAATAAATATGAGGAAAGATTCAAATGTAAACATTTTGTAGACTCAGCTGGACCAACTGAGGGGGGACTTTCCACTCTCCCTTGCGGGTAAACTGTTGAGACAGCGCATCCGCTGTAGTGTTGAGGTTGCCCGGGATGTGAGTGGCTCGCAGCGACTTGAGGTACTGCTGACTCTAGAGGAGGAGACGGTGGACAACGGGAGCGTAAACCGCCTTGACGGTTGATGTATGCCACCGTTGTCATGTTATCTGTTCGTGCCTGCCCTGGATCAAGGGCCAGAACCTCCACAGGATGAGTAGTATTGCCAACAACTCGAGGCAGTTGATGTGCCAACGTAGCCTTGGGCCCATCCAGGAGCCGGTGGCTGAATGCCCATTGCATACAGTGCCCCAGCCCATCTTGGAGGCATCTGTCATAACCACGATACGCCTGGAGAACTGTTCTAGGGGAACACCTGCCAGTAGAAATGTGAGGTTGGTCCAAGGGCTGAAGAGGCGGCGACAGACCGCCGTGATAGCCACAAAATGTGTCAAGCGGCACCATGCCCATGGGCTCGAGTCTGGAGCCAGTGCTGAAGCAGTCTCATATGCACCAACCCGAGCAGTGTGGTCACTACTGAGGATGCCATATGCCCCAGGAGCCTCAGAAACAGTTTCAGTGGAACCACTGTCTTCTGTCTGAACGCCTTCAAACAGGTCACCCCCGACTGGTCACCCTCGTTCTTGAGGCTGAGTCCAACTCCTAGCCGAGAAAAGAGATGCTCTGAACTGGGAGGAGCTTGCTCTTTTATCAGTTGACCCGAAGCCGTAGCCGGCTGAGGTGCGAGAGCAACAGGTCCCTGTACGCACACAACACATCCTGAGAGTGAGCTAGGATTTGTCAGTCATCTAGATAGTTGAGGATGCAAATGCCTACTTCCCTTAATGGAGCAAGGGCTGCCTCTGTGCCCTTCATGAAGATGCGAGGGGAGAGGGACAGGCCGAAAGGGAGGACCATGTACTGATGCGTATGACCTTAGAACTTATACTGCAGGAAGGGTTTGTGCTGAGGTAGAATCCAGACGTGGAAATACGTGTCCTTCAGGTCTACCGCTGTGAACCAACCTTGATGCCGGACACTTGCTAGAATCTTGAACGGGAGTCTGTGTAAAGCTCTGTTCAGTACTCGCAGGTCCAAGATTGGCCACAACCCACCGCCTTTCTTCGGTACAAAGAAGTAGGGGCTGTTAAACCGTTCTTCATCTCGGCCGGAGGGACAGGCTCTATCGCACCCTTCCATAGAAGGGTAGCGATTTCTGCGCTCAAGGTAGTGCCATTCTCTCCTTTCACCTAAGTGAAGCGGGCGCCTTGCGAACTGAATCGCATAGCTGAGTCGAACGGTCCAGGCCAGCCATCGCGATGGGTTGGAGAGCGCAAGCCACGCGTCCAAGCTCCGGGCGAGGGGGACAAAGGGGACAATCATGTTGGCGTACCGGCGGGTGGGGCCTCGTGTCGGGGCAGATCCAGAGGTGCCACATTGAAGCGGCTTGGGCCCTGTGGCCGTGCTGAGTCGAGGGACATCGAAGCATTTACCTGACTCCTGATACCCACCAGCAGATCGGTTGGGGATGTCCATCATTTCGCTGTCAGCCTGAGAATGGCCGACCGTACCCGAGGGGGGCAGTCACGAAAAACAGCGATCGAGGCCATAGGAAGGCAAGAGATAACAACTACAACCAGGAATAACACACAAGCGGATAGATCTTCTAAAAAGACGTTTCCGTGTGTGATGCTTTAGAATTGACTCTTTTAGGGAAAATACTATTTTAGAATACACTTTTTCAGTTTCGTTCTGCCCAAGCACCCAGGGGCGATCTCTGCAGTGCACCAGTGCAAAGGGGGGAGAAATCCGCTGTAATGCGCTGTCAGGAATCCAGCAGAGGTGAATGGGAAGCTCAGTGAACATGCTCCAAAGAGAAAATCTGAATGAGCGGTTCGCATGCCAGCTGCTTTATACCCATATGTACCTATATCAAAGATCAGATGTGTATCGGGCTCCCAAGAGTGACCCCTAGTGTCACTTCATCGACACAACGTCGAGTGAGTGACAGATAGGGAACAATGTCAAACACATCCAGGATGGCATGAGGGTGAGTAAATGATGAGAGAATTGTCATTTTTGAATTAATTATCCCTTTAATTTTTGATAAGAGAACAAAGAAACATGTTGAATTCATGATTTTTTTACTTTTTTTTTGCAGTCATGGAGAGGACATGATTGTAACACCATTTGCTCAGGTCAGTTGGGTGCCAATTTGGTAAATATATAAAGAACAAAGCAAAACTGTAAATATACAAAACCTTTCAAAAGTGTTTAGACCCCAAATACATTTTCTAGTTTGGACATGAGCTATACGTATTGCTTACCATTTAGATCTTTATGATTTTGAAATTTATGATTTTGATTTTGACTTATTATAGCACCTTTTTTTTTGCCATTTTTTATTTATTTATTTTACTCAGTTTTTGTTGTACAAACCCATTCTTTTTTTATTTATATTTTTTATGTCTTTGTGTGTGTTTGTTGTAGGTTCTTGCCAGTCTACGTACTGTGAGGGGTAATGTTGCAGCTTTAACACACGTGCAAGACAAAAGCAACAGGTGAGTCTACAGCCAAAACAATCAAAGAAGAGAAGGATTATTGATGCTCTCAGAGAAAAAAAAAAATATATAATTTGTTTTTTAAATATATATATATACAACATTATATTCTATAAGTAAATACGTACATTCTAGAGACTGTTGTGTCTGTGAAAAGCCCAAGAGATCGGCAGTTACAGAAATACCATCTGGCACCAACAACCATCCATCCAATTATCTATTTAGCCAATTGTGTGGCAGCAGTGCAGTGCATAAAATCATGCAGATATGGGTCAGGATCTTCAGTTAATGTTCACATTAACCACCAGAATGGCAAAAAAATTGTAGCTCAGTGATTTGGACTGAGCTCTGGTCATGTGACTATGTACACCACTCATGCAAAAAAGTCTGCACTGTCATTTACAATTAACTCAACAAAATACAGCAAAAACTCCTTTTAGACACCGTTCACAATTTTAACCGGTATGATTAATTGGCTGCGATGGACTGGCGACCTGTCCAGGGTGTCCCCCGCCTTTCGCCCAATGTTAGCTGGGATAGGCTCCAGCCCCCCCGCGACCCTGTACACAGGATAAGCGGTTGACGATGGATGGATGGATGGATGATTAATTGGGCTAATGACAGTGTATATTTCCTGTAGGGTTCCTTCAATATCTCCAAATTCTGCATTGTCTTTTGCACTATCAAACAGAAGCTGTGTCTCATTTCGAAGTCTGCATGCTAAGTAGGACACATACATTGAAGGCTGCAGTATACCAAGTGTCCTACTTTAAACAAGCCTTGTTTAAATGAGACGGCCTTTGTAGGACGTAACATGTAACATGGTTGCTGTAAGAGCATGCCACACTTTAAGAAGCGCGAGCGCTTTGAGTGAGAAGGAAACAATGTCCCTTTAGAAGGGGATGTATGAGGTACATTTTAGGAGAGTTATAATGATGTAAAGAGAAATGGAAATATATTTTACAGGTGTACTTTTAGTCTAATAGATTATTTTAATTATATATTCATAATAATTATACATATTATATACTCTGCACCCATCTACTGAGGTACTTCAACTTGGGGGTTATTATTACAGGTGAAACTCGAAAAATTTGAATATCGTGCAAAAGTTCATTAATTTCAGTAATTCAACTTAAAAGGTGAAACTAATATATTATATAGATTCATTACAAGCAAAGTAAGATATTTCAAGCCTTTATTTGATATAATTTTGATGATTATGGCTTACAGCTTATGAAAACCCCAAATTCAGAATCTCAGAAAATTAGAATATTGTGAAAAGGTTCAGTATTGTAGGCTCAAAGTGTCACAATCTAATCAGCTAATTAATCCAAAACACCTGCAAAGGGTTCCTGAGCCTTTAAATGGTCTCTCAGTCTGGTTCAGTTGAATTCACAATCATGGGGAAGACTGCTGACCTGACAGTTGTGCAGAAAACCATCATTGACACCCTCCACAAGGAGGGAAAGCCTCAAAAGGTAATTGCAAAAGAAGTTGGATGTTCTCAAAGTGCTGTATCAAAGCACATTAATAGAAAGTTAAGTGGAAGGGAAAAGTGTGGAAGAAAAAGGTGCACAAGCAGCAGGGATGACCGTAGCCTGGAGAGGATTGTCAGGAAAAGGCCATTCAAATGTGTTGGCGAGCTTCACAAGGAGTGGACTGAGGCTGGAGTTACTGCATCAAGAGCCACCACACACAGACGGGTCCTGAACATGGGCTTCAAATGTCAAACGTCTTACCTGGGCTAAAGAAAAAAAGAACTGGTCTGTTGCTCAGTGGTCCAAAGTCCTCTTTTCTGATGAGAGCAAATTTTGCATCTTATTTGGAAACCAAGGTCCCAGAGTCTGGAGGAAGAATGGAGAGGCACACAATCCAAGATGCTTGAAGTCCAGCGTGAGTTTCCACAGTCTGTGTTGGTTTGGGGAGCCATGTCATCGGCTGGTGTTGGTCCACTGTGCTTTATTAAGTCCAGAGTCAACGCAGCCGTCTACCGGGACATTTTAGAGCACTTCATGCTTCCTTCAGCAGACAAGCTTTATGGAGGTGCTGACTTCATTTTCCAGCAGGACTTGGCACCTGCCCACACTGCCAAAAGTACCAAAACCTGGTTCAATGACCATGGTATTACTGTGCTTGATTGGCCAGCAAACTCGCCTGACCTGAACGCATTGTCAAGAGAAAGATGAGAGACATGAGACCAAACAATGCAGAAGAGCTGAAGGCTGCTATTGAAGCATCTTGGTCTTCCATAACACCTCAGCAGTGCCACAGGCTGATAGCATCCATGCCACGTCGCATTGAGGCAGTAATTAATGCAAAAGGGGCCCAAACCAAGTACTGAGTACATATGCATGATTATACTTTTCAGAGGGCTGACATTTCTGTATTTTAAATCCTTTTTTTTATTGATTTCATGTAATATTCTAATTTTCTGAGATTCTGAATTTGGGGTTTTCATAAGCTGTAAGCCATAATCATCAAAATTATATCAAATAAAGGCTTGAAATATCTTACTTTGCTTGTAATGAGTCTATGTAATATATTAGTTTCACCTTTTAAGTTGAATTACTGAAATTAATGAACTTTTGCACGATATTCTAATTTTTCGAGTTTCACCTGTACTTGCGTTTGAACATCATATTTACGGGCAAATTGGAATAATTTTTTTAGACATATCCGTTGAAGCAAATCATTTGTGAGTGCCCACGAAGGGTACACCTCATGCATCCTCTGAATTCCCATGAAAGAAGGTCACATTCGAAGGCTGCATTCGAAGTGTCCTAATCACTTTTATGAAACAAGACAGCTTCGATGACGTGTTCAACCGACAAATGCGACCTCCGGAGGACGCAGCCTTCCAAATGAGACACAGCCAAAGACACTGTGACACATCCAGCAGGGTTTCCGTTAGCCGATAATCAGTACCGCCACTCCCTATACGGGCACTAGAAACTTCACCGTCTGCCTTTACTGGCCTGTTATACGTTATTCAAGGACCCGGCAGCAGTTGCACATCACAGACGATCACATTGCGCTCACAAGTACACTTTGCGCTTGCATCACACCTCGCAACTTTTTAACAACTTTTGTAATGTGCCTCGCAGTGCAAGGCAGCTCTATCTATGCATGTTCCACTTCTGTGCTACACTGATAAAATGCTTGGCACAGGTATCAGCATATGGTGGGTTTGATGGCTCATTCATCTTTCAAAACGAATCTTTCTCTTTCTCATAATTTGTCCTTGACCGCATTATAATATTTCCTTATTGGGAGTGGGACTATTATCAAAGTTTGCGTAAGTAGACGTGTTGGCGGGATTTGGCTATTGAAAATGTTACATTTTTTATTTAATTCTGCTCAAATGAACGAAATGACTTGAATAAAGATTTGTTCATTTTGCTGAATGAGACTCAAAGATCCAAGTCAGTAAAATTATCAACCAACTGGGGCCTGGGGTGTGAGACCTTGATCTGCTCCAGGGCAGGATAAGTTGAATGGCCTCCGTCTGCTTCCTCACCGTCGAACACTGCCAAGCAATGTCTCTGAAGGTGTCGCCGAATAGGCCAACCTGGGAGATGGAGGCGTCAAGGAATCGAACCTTTTCAGCCTCCCTTGACTCAACAAGGTTGAGCCAAAGGTGGCGCTCCTGGACCACCAGGGTGGACATCGCCTGCATAGGAGACCACGCTCTGCGGGAATCGGGTCCGGGCAGTAAAAGTTGCCCGCCACGATCGTGTGAGCTCCTCATGCACCTTCGGGAAGAAAGGAACAGGGGAGGAGTGTGTCCGTGAGCGGCGCACTGGCCCCAGGAACAATCATCGAGCCGTGAGGGTTCAGAGGGAGTGGAGGATTCCACTACAGCCCAACGCTCGCAGCTGCCCCAGTGCTAACCGACTGCCTCATACCCGTAGGTTGAAGGACATTTTATACATATATGTCCGGGGAGTGGCATGCAAATTCCACTTGCTAATTCCCATTGGCATTTTCTCAAAGATCAGATGTGTTTGTGGCTCCCAAGAACGACCCCTAGTGTCACTTCATCGACACAACTTCGAGTGAGTGACAGAAGGGGAACTATGGTTTATTGAAAGGGTCATATTATGTGTTAACATCATTAAAAAGATTTGTGCCATTAAATATATATAAACTAATATAAATATACACGTATATATATATATATATATATATATATATATATATATATATATATATATATATATATGTGGGGCGGCTGTGGCTAAGGTGGTAGAGCGAATTGTCCACTAATCGCAGGGTTGGTGGTTCGATTCTCGGCTCACAGGACTCCACATGCTGAAGTGTCCTTGGGCAAGACACTGAACCCCAAGTTGCTACCAATGGCAGGCTAGCACCTTGCATGGCAGCTCTGCCGTCATTGATGTGTGAATGTGTGTGTGAATGGGTGAATGAGACACAATGTAAAGCACTTTATTTACCGCTAAGGTTAAAAAGGAGCAATATAAGTGCAGACCATTTACCATATATAATGTGTATATATATATAGTGTGTGTGTGTGTGTGTGTGTGTGTGTGTGTGTGAGCGTGTATTTATCACTTTGTGGGGACCAAATGTCCCCATAAGGATAGTAAAACCTGACATTTTTGACCTTGTGGGGACATTTTGTCGGTCCCCATGAGGAAAACAGCTTATAAATCATACTAATTTATGTTTTTTGAAAATGTAAAAATGCAGAAAGTTTTCTGTGAGGGTTAGGTTTAGGGGTAGGGTTAGGTTTAGGGGATAGAATATAAAGTTTGTACAGTATAAAAACCATTATGTCTATGGAAAGTCCCCATAAAACATGGAAACACAACATGTGTGTGTGTGTGTGTGTGTGTGTGTGTGTGTGTGTGTGTGTGTGTGTGTGTACATTGTGGGTACCAAATGTTAGGGGATAGACATTTTTGTTAGATCTGTAAAAAATGCATGGAAGTCTATGGAGAGTCCTCACAATGATATAAAAAAATAAGTTTGTGTGATTTCTTATTTTTATTTATTTATTGTTTATGTTAGGAGACCATCAGGCACTAACCCTCAATCTGTCTGCAAGACAAACTTATCAGGTGAGAAAACATGAGACGGCCATAAATTAGGATTTTTTTATGTATTTTTTGTGCAGATCTCTGAACATTTGAATAATCACCAGAATGCCTGTAGGTTTATTCGAACATAGTGTTTCTCATCAGGTTTTTCCTAAGGCTTATGTGGCAACCCAACACAGTGCCAACATTTGTATTGCACAAAATAAAATAAAAATGAGCTTTTAAATTAAAATTGATTAATAGTACCATGAACCACAAAAAAATAATTTACATATCATAGGATGGGATTTATCTTTTTTTTTTTTTTGTCAGCACAGAATGAAATGAAACTCTAAACTTCTTACTTTTTGTTTTACATGATCCCAAATTACCTGAAATATCTCTATTTGTAATATTATGCTATTGTTCTGAAATGTGAAAAAAGAAAAGAATTGGCAGTTATTTATTTTACATGCAAATTTGATTTACAGTATACTAAACCTTTGGACTCAATAAGTAGCATTTTACACTACACTGTCCGTATAAGACACATTGCAAGCAAATATGGTAACAAAAGAACTAACAATATCTCTCTGAAACATTAAATACATGTTGCTAATTAATTTTACTCTCTACTTGAGTAATGACACTATAATGTAAAAACAAAAATAATTAGGGCATTAAAAATGCATTAGAAATTATTATATAATATGTTTATCTGATAAATCTGTTAGTAAAAACATTTTAACAAGTGGTTGACACAGGGAAAGAGCTGAACAAACTTTTATTTTGCAGCACTGTTGAAAATAAACATCAGAATAATATTGGAATTGAAGGGACATAACCAGTTAAAAACACAGTTCTAACACATTGTCCAATAGGACCAAGACTGTTCTAAGATTAGTAGTTTTGTAGTTGCAGATGAGGCGCATCAGAAACTTGCCGTTGAGACTCTTGAAGAGCTGGATTGGTGTTTGGATCAGCTGGAGACCCTGCAAACACGTCATTCCGTTAGTGAAATGGCCTCAAATAAAGTAAGAGTTGATTATAACCATTCTAATGGCATCATTTAGCACTTTTTTATTGAATATTAAGCATTTTGGGGAACAGGTAGATAAACACATTCATTAGAAAAGTCTTTATGTTTATAATACTGTGTCAGTAACATTTTAGTGTATGTCCCAAACCTCAAATAAGGCTTACAAAGGCTTTTTGATTCCAGTCAAACTAGTATTTAATATGCCTGTATCAACCTGACAACATTAACATTATTTGACTACATATTAACATTATTTAACATCACTCAGTCAATTACATTAGGTTGCACCATGAACGTTTATTGTAAGGTTTTGATAAGGTAGAAAGGCAGGTTACCACCTTTTTCAGTTGATGTTGTTCAGTACTGCTATATCATGTTAGTTTTTGACAGTATTCAGACATTTTTTGTTTGTCATAGATGTAATAAATTTGCTAATGCATGATTGCTTAACCCCAGCATGCACAATGTCTGAATGAGATTATTTGGTTCCTCACAGACCTTTTTTTGGTATAGACCCAGTTACTATAGTAACCTAGTAACTGTGTGATCGAAAATTGTGCTGTAGTACACAAGTGCACAGTGATGGCTGATTATTGGTAGTGTTATGTCGCCAGCTCCTCTTCAACTGATCATTTATCATTATTTATTTTACCATTTACTGCACTGCAGACTGTCTCATAATGTAATATATAATGTTCTGTAATTAGTATGTAATCTTTCTGAATGTTTTTATGTTTTCATGTTGTATTATTTTTAGTTTAAAAGAATGCTCAACAGGGAGCTCACTCAGCTATCTGAGACCAGTCGTTCAGGAAACCAGGTGTCGGAGTTCATATCTAGCACATTTTTACGTGAGTGACTATTTTATGTAATATAAAACACTTGTGAGACATATGTGTAATAGCATGTACTGTAATTTAGAAAAGTAATTTTATTGCTTTATATATGACATGCTTTGATTGGTTATGCCCACCGATTAGGAATGGGCAGGATGGTGGATTTTTTTATGAACTTCAATATTTTTGCAGGAGTGCTTGAAAGAGGATGAAGAGATACAATTATAAAACCATTTGAGATGTTGTGTCTGTAAATTCAACAAAGCTACAACCAACAAACCATTGCTTGTGTAATCACTTTAACAAGAATACAATTACTGACACACTCTAAGTCACCTGATGTGCGCAATATTCCCGTTATTATGCATATTCAGTAGGACTATGCTTTTTGTCTAATAAAAGGTCCGTCTGTGCTACTTTTAATAGTACATAAACATATGAATGTCATTCTTTTCCATTGTTTTGCATCAAACACATGAACGATTATTCCAAAATCATTGATTTGATTTTGTAATCAAAAATCGAGGTTACGGTGAGGCACTTACACTTACAATGTTAGTGAATGTGGCCAAATTTTAAAGGGTTTAAAGGTAGAAATATGAAGCTTATAATTGTATGAAAGCACTTGCATTAATTCTTCTGTTAAAACTCATGTATTATTTGAGCTGTAAAGTTGTTTTAGGGTTTGTTGAAATAACATCATCATGGCAAGTTGTTGGATATAACTTTACAGAAATGGTTATTAAGAGATTTCTTCACACTAAAATCTGGCGATCAGAAATAGTGCAGGGCTTGTCACATCCATTATGGTCTTTGTGTTTGTGTTGTAGAAAAACAGCAAGACGTGGAGATTTTGTCAGCAGCATGTAAGGAAGAGAAAAAACGACGTCCAATGTGTCAGATTAGTGGAGTAAGAAAACCGAGCCCCAGTCCCAGCCTCCCCCCAACATGCATCCCCAGATTTGGTGTCAACACACAGCACGAGAGCATCCTGGCCAAGGTATCCCTCCATTTCATTCTTTAACACATTCTATTATGTAATGTGATTTAATTTGTGTTCCAGATACAGTCTAGTTTGTTCTAGTTACATACAGTGGCCCCAAAATATACAACATTTATGATTAGAGCTATACTATTATTATTGTTAGAGTGAAATATGCATATTTTTTCTCTCCAGGAGCTTGAGCACATTGATCAGTGGGGTATGGATATGTTTAAGATAGCAGATTATTCTGGGAATCGGCCACTGACAGTCCTAATGTTCAAAATTTTTCAGGTAATACTTCACATTTCTCCAGACTACAATAGCTGTAGCCTTACTTACAGTATAAAAACACAGATAAAGTCAGAGCTCAACTGGTAGAGCAGGACTCTAGCGGTGTCAACAAGGTGATTAACATTAACTGAAGATATCTGCCCTTCTGATGCTGATTTTAATTTTAGTATCTGAAGATTTAACAGATGTTTGATGAAGTTTGTAAACTCTTTTATTCTCAGGAGCGAGATTTGCTCAAATCCTTTAAAATCCCATCGGACACCTTCTTAACTTTCCTGATGACTTTGGAAGATCACTACCATATGGACGTGGCCTATCATAATAACGTCCACGCAGCAGATGTTGTGCAATCCACACATGTTCTTTTGTCCACACCAGCCCTAGAGGTCTGCATGGCTGCTTTTGTGACACAAACATAGTTACCATGGGAACTAATTTCTGGACAAACCATTGCTGATAGCAAAATATATTTGTTATTGTTTTTTAGGACGTGTTCACAGATCTTGAGGTCATGGCTGCTTTGTTTGCCAGTGCTATTCATGATGTGGACCATCCAGGAGTAACCAACCAGTTCCTTATTAACACAAGTATGACTCTGAAAAATCATTAAAATTACTCCAAAATCCATTCACAAATCAAACTTAACATGCTGTACTGAGCAAAAGTTTTAGGCAATTGGGAAAAATTTTGTATAGTGAGGATGTTTAAAAATGTATATTTTTTATTGGTCAATTATTTTCATACAAAGTGCAGTAAACATAAAACTTAATCAATATTAAATGAGAACACCCTAGGCCTAGCACAAAGTCTCCAACTTACAGTATACTTGCACACAGTTTTTCAAGGTTTTTGGCAGATAGGTTGTTCCAAGCATGTTGGTGAACTTGCCACAGTTTTACAGTATGTGTTTAGGCTGTCTCAATTGCTTCTGTCTCTTTATGTAATTTTAGACTGACTCAGTGATGTTAAAATCTGTGATCTGTGTGGGCCATACTATCTTTTGCAGGACTCCTTGTTCAACATTTATTCTATTCTATTTGCAAAAGGAATGTTTGGACATTTAAGATTTATATTTACTATAGACATATTAAAGTAGAAGATATAAAATAACCATCATAACCTTGTGCGGCCCCGCGTCCACATGTGTGGACATTGTATTTTGGCTTAGCTGTCCACAACGCATAATTTAAATTAATTTAAACTGACTGAATACTGTTCACAAGAATCTAGACTGTCATTTAAGGGTTACATTTGTGGTGCACCGAGTCACGCGTCACAACAACATGACGTCGATTTCCATGAATCTCTTCTTTGGGCGCAGTGCCAACAAAAGTGCCTCTGGTAAGAAACCTCTTTAAGTTTTTTAATTGAAACCGGTTTTGGTGTAAAGAGTAGCGCCTCTAGTTTCGTTTGGTATGCCACTTTAAAAAATACATCAATTTTTTGCGCATTTGCATGCTGATAAACATTTTGTCCACATATGTGGATTTTGGGACAATATTCCCTAAATATTTGGAAAAAAAAAACATTCTATTAACACATCTGTTGGTCATTTTACTTTAATATAAAAAAATTGTTGTTATCACTGTACAATATGATTCTATTCATTAACATTAGTAAATGCATTCCTATATTTACTGTGCATTTTCAAATTGAAAACCAATGGGTTCATTCATAAGCTAAAAATTATATGGAGTTAGGATGAAAATAACATGCATTTCAAACTGTTCTGAGACCAGTGCAGACAGACAGCGCACTGGAGTTTACATCATTTACTAAATATGGAGCAAGAGCGCATCCATTTTTAGGAAAACTACAAGCTAAAACTAGTTACAAATCAAAAAGGTATATAGAAAATGCACACAACAGTCAAACCTGGGTCACAGGAGTTTAATAAAAATGCTTTTGTGAAACATCTAATCTGCCTATGACTTTTGCACAGTACTGCATTTCAACACCAAGCAGGACCTTAACATGTTGTTTGCTTTTCAAACTTTCAGACTCTGAACTAGCTCTAATGTATAATGATGCTTCAGTGTTGGAGAATCATCACCTGGCTGTGGGATTCAAGCTTCTACAGGAGGAGAACTGTGACATCTTCCGCAATCTCAGCAAGAAACAACGTCAGTCCCTGCGGCAGATGACTATAGATATGGCGAGTTGCAAACTCAGAGACTTTTCATTATAAAATAGAAAATATTTTGTCACATACCAGAGAAAAATCACTGTGCAACATCACTTCTATATTCACTTATACAGATATGCAATCTATAAACCCACGTTTAAAGAAAGACAAACCTTTCTAAAGGTACGTTCACACTGACAGCAATTTGCAGTGACAAATCATTCATTCATTTTCAATGAGAGTTGTGGCTTTAAGGTGAAATGAGAGACAACTAATTGGAGATAGTTGTTGACAAAGTTTAGCAGAGTTAAACATCATTAAAATGTGCAGTCAAGAATACTGCAGTCGAGAAGAAAAGTCAGCTAGCAACCAAAAGTATAGTGACTTGGCGGCCTCGTTGTCAGTGTGAATGGACCTTAAATTGTCACAATTCAAATACAGTGGACTGTTTTTAGTATTCATGTTCTTAACATTACATCTCCCACCATCTCTTCAGGTATTAGCCACTGATATGACCAAACACATGAATTTCCTGGCTGATCTGAAGACAATGGTGGAAACCAAAAAAGTGACCAGTCTTGGAGTCTTACTGCTAGACAACTACTCAGACCGTATACAGGTGCTCCAGGTTTTGCTCAACCAAAACTATATTTTCACAAGTACGCCTGCCCATTTAATCATTGAGTGAAAAAGGGCAAACTTATTTAGCTTGCAGACTGCAAAGGAGGGTCTCGAGGATGAGGCTCGACTCGACCTCTAATTTACCCCCCTTAGGGACTACTTACTATATGGAGGAAGCAATAGGGCAGGAACTTTTGAATGGACTGCCACTAGAATGAGGTATCCATTTATGAGGAATGAGGTTAATTGCCAAGTATTAAGATGCTTATTAATAGGCACCATTGCCATTTACACCTGGTAATATGAGTCTCTTTTGACCAATTGTTTTCGGATTTCAAGGAGAGGGTCTCTGATTTCATAACTACATACATCAAAAATGTAATCAGTGTGTTAAATCATGACTATAAAGCTCAAAAAAGTATAATAACAAAAAGAAAGTGGGAAAACTGTAGTGCATAGTTTTTGCCAGTTATACTTAAATTTAAGATAAGCACAAACAGTACATTTAGAGCAGATTTCTCAATTATTTTAGTGGAGTAAATGTATAAACTGAGCTTCAGAGATATGTGTGCTTCTCATCTGTGACACTCTTATTTTATTTTACTTAAGTATTATTTTTTGGGATTTGTACTTTACTCGAGTGCAATTTAAACTGAATACTTGTACTTTAACTTAATTACATTTCCAAAAAATGTATAGTACTTTTTACTCATTACTTGAAAAGTACTCACAAAATTTTTGTAGATAATTTTCTTTGGTCTTACTGTACTGAAAATGCATTTTTCGCTACAATCATCAAACGACCATCTGCAGAGGCGGAATTTTGGATCTGATTTGAGCTTTGGATGCGTTGCAATATTTGTGCGACTAGACTGTATGTGACCGCCTGACTGAATGTGATGTATTCATTCAAAACTATGAGCACTAAGTGAGAAACACTGACGTTTTTTTGTCCTAAACTTTATTCTAAGCTCCTGCTACTTCTGCAGATTGGAGAGTTATGAAGTAAAAAATTATCATTCACATTACAAATATACATATATAAACAAAAGGCTTTTGTAATTAAATGTGTACATGTCATTAAAGTCTACACTTATCTTCATATTTAAATCATATCTATGAATTTCTACTCCCTATTTGCTGAATTAACATTACTAACTTAAAAGGTCTTTTTGGGTCTCTCTTTGTGTTTTAAGGGGCTGGGTGCTCTGACATAGCAATTTATGAGTGCCTTCTCCCGTGCAACAAACATTGCGTTACTGTGGCAACATTTTTGAAAAATACATTTTTGTGGTTCATTAAATGTCATTAAACAGTTCCGAAGTGAAAATTCCACTGTATGGTGCTAAAAGCAATTCAAATGTTCTCCCGAACAGATACGGTTTTTAAGGTTAATGTTATTTGTTAAGATTTAAATAAACAAAACTGACCTTCCTACCCTAAATCTTAAATCTAAACCTAACCTATAGTTCTATAGAAAGCAAATGTGAGATAAACCAAAAAACATTTCTGAAGCAACCATGTCATTTTGTGGTGTTTGACACTTCGAACTCATGTATTGGCTCACGTGCTCTTCAGGATTTGTACCCCAGTCCATTACATCACAAGAGCAACGCTCTATCAGTTGAGCTACTGTGTAATTTGATCACACTCGAACAAGCTTGTAAATGTTGTTTGTTATGAAATACAAACATTACAATTAATCATGCACTATAGTAAAAGTGTAATATGTCATACAATAGCATTGAGTGAGGAACAGTGTGAAAAGTGTTTATGAGATGATAATCTACCGTTTTACTAAAAGTCATTGTTGTTTTAGCACCTCTAGCGTTAATTTCATTAAGAAATTGCCACATAAAAATCATTTAGCAAAAATGTAGTTATTGTAACATGATTCTTTGACCAGGTTGTGAATCCCACTGGGGAAGAAATGTGACATTCGTCAGAGTCAGTAAAAAGGCGACTTATCAAACCAATTGAATCTAACAGCATCCTCTCTCACATGATCTCCTCTCTTGATTTCATTCTAGCTAGGAAAAAAGTTACTTTTTATTTATTTTAATACTTAATGCAATTTAATGTGAATACTTTTTTTTTAACTTTCACACAAGTATGTTTTCAACTAGATACTTGGACTTTTAATTGAGTAAAACTTTCACTCAGTATCCATACTTTCACTTCAGTATAATTTACAGAGTAGTACAGAGTACTTTTTACACCCCTGGTGACACTTAATGTTGATATCAGGCACACTTAAAAAGTTCAGTGAATTTGTGCACGCATGTATGCACTTTAACTGGCAAATTAAAAAAAAATAATAATAATTTACACAGCAGTTGTTTGACAGGTAGAACTTGCACCCTAAAACTAGCACGTCCTTATACCTCTTCTGACGGACCGCCAGTGTATAGGCCTACAATATGAACATTACTACTGTTATCATCACATGACTGCCTGTGTGTACCTGTGTGAATTTCACCAATAGGTGAGAAAAGTCTCAAGTTTAAATCCAATAGGAGCATTCTCCAATAAACCAAGTAAAATCGCAAATGTACAGCAGTGGAAATATTAGGCACTGGGTAAATTTCATTATAGTTTAAGCTTCTAGCAGCAGAGGGTAACTTTTGAAGTTAAGCACTGAAACCTTGACCCCCTGGTTGAGTCTCTAAATTCATCCTTTTAAAGCACCACCACTAATTAAAGTTAAAAGACAAGCAAGCAAAGTAGTGGACCTTTTACCAATTAACGGTTTGGTGGACAACTAGTTGGCCTTCTTAATCCATCTCTAGCATCTAGAACCGGCTTGTAAGCTGTAATCAGTAAATTGCCAGTGTTCTTCAGATTTAATCATCTTTTGTCCTCTACTTGTAAAGGTGCTCCAGAACATGGTGCACTGCGCTGACCTCAGCAACCCCACCAAACCCCTGGAGCTCTACCGACAGTGGACAGATCGCATTATGGTGGAGCTCTTCAGTCAAGGTGACCGGGAGCGTGACAAAGGCATAGAAATCAGCCCCATGTGTGACAAACACACAGCTTCTGTTGAAAAAACTCAGGTATGCTGTGATAATATTGTTATAAATGTCTCGTATTCAGTATGAATGATTACTGTGAGTTTAATTTTTATCTCTGTGCATCTCAAGGTGGGATTCATTGATTATATTGTCCACCCTTTGTGGGAGACATGGGCTGATCTGGTCCATCCTGATGCTCAGGACATTCTAGATACATTAGAGGACAATCGTGAATGGTACCACAGCATGATTCCACGTAGCCCGTCCCCAACACTTGAGGAACAGGACCCACGGGAGATGATTGGCACTGGAGGCTCATCAGGAGAGAAGTTCCAGTTTGAGCTGACTCTTGAGGAAGAGGACGGAGAGTTAGAAGCTGAAAAGGAGCACACAGAGACATCAAGGACTATAGCGGACACCAATCATCCATCCATGTCCCAGAGCCTTACGCTTGGAGGCCCTCCTATTTTAGATTACAGTGAAAGAGAACTGGACCAAGAAATGACCAACATATCCATCATGCAGTTAGAAACTTAACATGGCCCTGTACTAACAGAGCTGCTTTAGTTGTGTTTCATTATCCCTGTCTCTAATGGAGCACTTGATGCTGACTTCTGGTTTTGAGGCCTTTGGTCATGCATGTCTGTGAGGACTACGAGACAGTAAGGTGTCCTATTTGTAATTACAGAAGGATGTTTGAGAGCCCTCCTTTTGTAGTCAATATGTTCCCTCAATACACTCTTTTGTCCTGCCTGCACTTGTATGGACTCCACAGCAGACATTTGGGACAAGGCCTTTTTCACAGTCAATAACTGGATGAGATTGGGATTAATTTGTTGGAAAGTACCTGTGTAGCTGCAGTCTATAAAAATCATCCACTACCAAAACTGGAGTATTGTCCTCATAAAAACTCTTGCTTTTGTTTGTTCTTATTAAATCATTGGACCCAAGGTTTATCTGAGCAAATGAGCCTGTATTTTAGAGCTACTGTATATTTGTGTCCTAGGCACAGAAATTGGCAAAGGACTGAGGAGGAACTTGTAAATTAATGTTTCGAGAGACACAGAGTCTTCCCTTGAGCAACTGTCCATGCCAATTGAAGAGGAAAGCTGATGTACTCATTATGTAACTGTCACTGAACATTTTCACCACACTCTACAATATTTATTATCTTGAAACTTTTTAATTTTGGATATCTTAATGCTTTTGCTTTTTTTGCCACTGAAACATTACCTAGATGATTTAACTGTCAAAATATTAGAATACCATATGGAGAATCCCTTTACATATGTCTTTGTACTGAAATACCTTTATACCTCGAAACATTAGCACTATGTAGACATGTTGATTATATCAATATAAATAGGATTGAATTATCCTCAGTGCTAATTTATGAATCTTTAAAAATCTTTGCAAAACAATTTTTTATTTGTTTTTTGCAAATCTAAATATCCCCACACTAACATCATCACTAAATCAATGTTTTCATGCCAATTCTCTCTGAAGTATCCATGTGTGGCTGCCTATCAGAGTCTACTTAGCTCGAGATGGAGCTCTTGTTTTAAAATTAATGGGAGAAATTGGAACACCCAATATGGTGGTTATAGAAAAGGAAGTCCTGCCTTACATGTCAAAGAGCCAGTCACCTTTCAGATACAGACAGCGGCAGTTAGTTAAATCAAGAATGCATTAGCTGGACCATGCCAAAAATAGGGGGCTAAAGAAGCACTATTTCTGATACCACTGTTGTCAGATTTTACTGCCAAGTTGAAATATGTCTTGATCATAATCTTGACCAACCATTGTAGTCTTTCCCCATTCAACTAGATAGGATATATACTTTTATGCTGTTCATATCCATAGAACAATAGCTGCTCGGGAGCATTCCAAAGATGGCCGCTGAGTGAATTGCCTTTACTTTGGTTCTATAAAAAGCTCTGACATTTTACCCTAAGGTCTGTTTCATACTGCACACATAAACAGCACTTCTTTATAAATATATGCAATTTCAGCGAAAAACAGCTAAGACATTCTTTAAAATGGCAGTATGTGACTGAAGGGGCTGGGGACTTGGAGGGCTGAACTGATATCTACTTATCTAGATATGCTTCTAGTTGTGCAATCATCTAAAATCGTATGTCAAAAACCTGCCCTTATTATGCTAAATGCAATTCAACATGTGCCTTGTTTTACCCACCCCATGAAATAAGGGCTGCCTTATAGGCAACAAAAGACGAGCATCTTTATTACACGCTTACATTATTATGGCAAATGAATGTTTATTTAGTCTATGTAGACTACGAACCACTGATTTATAATATAGAACTGGATTGCTGATGACGTCACTGCGCTGCCATATTGCTATGCCCAAACATTCCAGTGTGCCTATTGACTTAATAGAAAATCTTCTCTTTTCAAGCATTAGACATTCAATCACCGATTTTATTTCTACCTGTAAATTCCTACAATGCAAACATCCTAAACATTTTATTATTTATTTATTGAAAGTCTGGAATTTTATCTATATCAAATATTATACCTCTAACAAATTTCAGTGGTGAACAGATCAGATGAATGTAAACAAGTTCACTGAGACAGAGGTAAAATACAACATTTTCAGACTTACTTATTGTAAACATCGAAGTGGACCAACTTCGGTGGCAGTGTACTGTTGCATCAGCTGATCCAGTTCTACAGTACATGTATATATATATATATATATATATATATATATATATATATATATTCACCAACTACTTTTTTATCTCACTTTTTTATCTCAGAATGCACAGCACGTCGAACCTTGAGGCGGATGGGCTACAACACAGAAGACCACGTTGGGGGTTCCTACCATCTGTGTACTTCTGCAGAAATCGAGATTTATCAGACCAGGCTATGTTTTTCCAGTCTATAACAATCCAGTTTTGGCAAGCCTGTGCCCACTACAGCCTCAGATTTCTGTTCTTGGCTGACAGAAGTGGAACCCAATGTGGTCTTCTGCTGTTGAATTCATTCGCCTCAAGATTCAACATGTTGTGCATACTGAGATGCTATTCTGCTCACTGTACAGAATGGTTATTTGAGTTGCCTTAGCCTTTCTGTCAGCTCGAACCAGTCTAGGCATTCTCTGTTGACCTCTCTCATCAACTAATCGTTTTCGTCCACACAACTGCCGCTTACTAGATATGTATTGTTTTTGGCACCATTTTGAGAAACTCTAAAGACTGTTGTGAGTGAAAACCCCAGGAGATCAGCATTTACAGAAATACTCAAACCCGCCCATCTGGCACCAACAATCATGCAATGGATGAAATCACTGAGATCACATTGTTATCCCCATTCTGATGGTTGTTGTGAACAATAACTGAAGCTAACAGACCTGTATCTACATGATCGGATGCATTGCACTGCTGCCACACGATTGGCTGATTAGATAATCACATGAATAAGTAGGTGTACAGGTGAACCTAATAAAGTGGTCGGTGTGTGTATATCAGTTCTACGAATGCAAAAATTAAACTAAGGGGGCAGAAATCAGATCTAAGTGCCGGGTCTGTTCATAAGTGACTGAAGTGACTGAGCTCTCTACAAATGGTAGCATCATACAAATAGTGCTACTCATGCAAATTACAAAAGAGACTTGACTCGTATTACTTTGTTCGAATGGATGCACTGCACAGATCAATCGCGCCTAGCTTGATCCAATGCATGCTGGTTAGACATTTTGTCCGACTTTCTTCAGCGCCACTGCTGTGTCACCATGACATATGCTATCAAAGAACCACAAGAACGAGGTGCGACCAGCCACTTGGGTCAGCCAGACTCTCTGATGAAAATGATGACGTGCATGTCATGTTTATTCTGACACCTTTAGTTCTGATAACTCTCACAAATCCAGGTTTTTATAACAGTAAAATTCTATTTTCATGAAATCTTAAAGCGATATTTCACCCAAAAATGTAATTCTCTCATCATTTACTCACTATCCCAGATGTGTGACTTTCTTTCTTCTGCTGAACACAAATGAAGATTTTTAGATTTAGGTACTCACATTGTAAGTGAATGATTTGCTTCAAATTTTGAAGCTACAAAAGGACATAAATACAGCATAAAAGTTATCCATATGACTCCAGTGGTTAAATCTTCAGAAGCGGTATGATAAGTATTCATGAGAAACAGATCAATGTATATATAAAAAGTCCTTTTTTATATCTATCAATCTCCACTTTCACTTTCATTACCTTCTTTTGATTTTGTCAATTCACACTCTTTTGTGCTTAACAATTTATATTTTTCTCACCTACACTGAAAGGACCTAAAGAGCTGAAATATTTTTCTAAAATTCTTCATTTGTGTTCAGCAGAAGAAAGAAAGTCATATCTGGGATGGTATGAGGTTGAGTAAATAATAAGACAATGAAAAATTTGGGTGATCAATCCCTTTAATATTTTATATCCTGTTTATAAAATTAAATAATAAAATGATTTAAAATAATCTGACTCCTTTATTGGAATTACAATAACATAGGCTTTTTACACACTGGCACTGTATTAAGCAGCACATAACCTATTCAAATTAATAGTATTCTGGTTATTATTATTACATGAAACGTTCAAACGTCTGTCTATTTATCACATCCAAAATCTGCCATGACTGATGTAAGTTCAACACATTATAGGAAGCATAAAGTGTCTGATTTGACATCTCTCTTTCCATCTTCTCCCTTGACTACAACCGGCAAAGCTCGCAGATCAAGTCGAACACATCAACAGTAATGATACATGTGGTGGCAGCATAACTATGATTTCTTAAAATGGTGCCTACATAGGGAGCTCACTAGGTTTTGAAACAAAATACAATTTTAAAATAATACAATTGTTTTTATTATTTAAAAAAAACCTTCCTATCTAAAAAGATCAGCAGTCAGCAGCGCTGAGAAAGGAACTGTTGTCAGAGCTTACAATTACTTTAACTTTGATACCTTTATATCTGAAAGATATAAACTTGAAATCATGTTGATACTTTGTTTGCAATACAGTTCCATGTATTCTGAATTACAGTGAACATACTGTCTTTGAAATGTTTGTCAAACAGTAACAGTATACACTCAAAGCTGAAATTGTCACATAACCCTGTAGCCTTGGTCACACATTCTTAGAGATCAGAAATAAATGCCTGTGTAGAGCATACAGCCTTAAACCACATCCCTTTATCTTCAGTGCCCTTTCAGCAGTAACTGTGAGAGATTTTTTCTATCAGTTTGTTGACGTGATCTGTGTCCTCTTCTGTAATGTGTTTAGGGTTATTTACTGTATATGTTAATATAACTGATATTGTTGAAACTATTTATTCGGTTTGTTTACATGTCGAGGCCACATATGTGTCTGATTAGGGTGGCTTGTCACAGTGTGTGTTTGTGCCCTTTGTCTCCACTGTCAGAGCCAAAAAATACCCAATTCTTAATTCAGGTTGTTCTGAATTGCCAATAAATTATAAAAACATGGTTTTGTTGCATGGTTCTGAGCTAAGCCAAACATTCATTAATAAAACATGTGTCAAGAACAGGTAGGCACAAGAGAGCTCACCAGAACTCTGAACACTGGATGGCACAGAAATAGGGTTGCCACCTCTCCAGGATTTTCTGGGAAAATTTTCCTGATACTTTCACACATGAGCACTTTTTTATATTCACACTTGGAACCGCAACCCCATATAAAAAGAAAGTGATGGAACGCGCTCTCCTGTACCACTCTCTCAAATTAAAGATGAATTTTAGCGAATCAGTTCATTTGGATAATTCATGTATATAAAGCTCCTCTAAACCATCTTCTCCCTCTCATATGAATCATTCGGAAGTCTGATTTATTTTAGTGATTTGCCTTGTTTGGACGATTCATTTGAGTTTCATACAGAATTTGTGCTCCCTGGATG
This sequence comes from Xyrauchen texanus, assembly GCF_025860055.1. Classification (NCBI taxonomy): domain Eukaryota; kingdom Metazoa; phylum Chordata; class Actinopteri; order Cypriniformes; family Catostomidae; genus Xyrauchen; species Xyrauchen texanus. The sequence continues at coordinate 22,385,959 of NC_068307.1, forward strand.
TCCTTCCTCCCTAGCCCTCTGGCTCGCGAATTTGGTGGAGGAATTCCCGACCAGACTCACTACGGTTATTAAATACTCTGTACTGGAATAGGCTCCACAGGTGTCGGTTATCACGGTAAACCCTGTGTCGTATTTTCCGCGGTACGGTCCCCCTCTCGGCGGATCCTCATCTCCATTGGGCAGTCCCCTCTGCCCCCGGTCACTGTGTTTGTAGAGCTCCTCCCTCACTAGGCAGGACATACCACCACGCCACTTCCATGTGTGGCTTGTAAGCCCATGTGATGTATTTGGATGTGGTCTCCGTGGGGTCTTTTCCCCCTGAAAGAATAGGATTGGAAAAGAACACCTTCCCCAATGCGTGTGATAGCGTTAGATGGCCCCAGCCACATCTAACACTCTATGGAGAGAAAACATAGAGAGAGAAAAGGTTGTGGCTGGCGCGGCCCGCTCTCATGCTTGTCACGTCGCTTGTTCCACCCCTCAGGGGTGCCGGGAATCAAAAATGCATATGACGTCTCATGCGGCTTTGGGGAAGCCCAAAGTCGCATGCAGCTTGATGCAGTCTGCTCCTTCGGGATGCAACAAAGCCCAAAGCCACATGCAGCTTGATGCAGTCTGCTCCTTCGGGATGCAACAGCTTGCTTGCACCTGCATCAGGAGTTCACGTAACACGGTTCAGTGTTGTGGCGTTATTGGATAGGGACCCCTAGTGTCACTAAATTGACACAATGTCGAATGAGTGACAGAAGGGGAACATATAGGTTACTGTTGTAACCCTACAATGTAGTTAGGCCCTTTTGTTAATAGCTTGTAACTACTTTTTTAAAGGATACTTTTAAATTTAAAAAACAACTTCTAAATTTCCGAGTACCTTTGGTTGGGGAGCCACCATTTCAATTCAAAATAGCTTATTATCATTACCTGGATACCTGGATTACCTGGATAAATTATATTTATTAAGGACTTTAAATTAAAATGGTTTTGTTTAGAAATTTTCTCATAAAATAGTCAATGCTTTAAAAATAAGCAGAAAATTTGACTCTTAAAGACATGCACGCACCCTTATGGACTTTGAAACTTTAGGAAATAACAGTGAAATGAGTCAGCAGAAGCAGCAGTCTGTTCTGGGCTCTAGTTCACATGTTGTCAGTCAAGGCTTCAAGGTGTGTCCATGAGATTGTGTACTTGCTGTCCTTAGATAAGATGAAGACAGACCCAGAGAAGACTGCTGGAGCACTTCCAGACCCTGCAGATGTCATCTGAGCAGAACAGAATGGAAAGTGTCCAGTCTCAGTTAAGTCAGCTCCACGGACCAGAACACCTACAGTAAAGAGATAAATGTCAACTAGATCGCCATCTGGAGGCCTTGGTAGAGCCTTACAGCAGACATCCCACAATAACTTGAAATTAACATAACAATATTCTCTTTGTGAGAATTATTTTTAAAAAGTACTTTTTTTATTATTATAAAATTATTATAATTATTTACAAAATGTTAAATATTGACATCTGTATTACACACCATTGGCTTTTCCATTAGATATATTTTAACATTTTCTTTAAAACTATATAAACACCCTAAAATTGACCACATAAATTAGATATGTACACAAAAATGACAGATGCACATTAGGTGTAGATTTGCAATGACAGGTTTTTAATGTCTGTTTTGAGAAAAATGTCATATAAATCATTTCTGTTTGGAAAGGTAGAGTACCATATGATTCAGGACTTTGATGTTGTATCCTGCTTTACAAGGCTATGACATTTCCATGTTTTTCAAGATATTAAATATTATATGTTTTTATGTTCGTCTGTAAGGTTTGACATGTTGCTTTAATGCTATTGAGAATAGCCGTAATATGTTGCAAATGTTTTTAATAAAAACATTATTCAATCACATCTGAACTGTGTCCTGTTACAAGTTTATGTGATTTGTGATTCATTTATCACTAAATGAAAGTTGACATCAGCCATGAAAATGAGATAAAAATCGTAACTGCATTTCCCATGTGGCTGACAGCATAAAGGCTCCTCTCATTCTTACCAATCTAATATTTGTGGATCTCTCAAATTATTTTTGAATCAACTTTCTGTTTATGACGTTCTTTGCATTTTGTTAATATGAAATGAACATGAAATCCTGTAAATATACGATAAATACAGTTTTTAGGCTGACTATTGGTCAGTTTTAACAGCTAATGGTTATAGAGAAGTGTTGTATCTTTTATTATTATTGTTGTTATTATTATTAATTAAGGTTGGTTACACTCTTAAGGAGTAGCAATGTTTCTATGTTTTATATTTCTATTTTCTGTAGAGCTGCTTAAGAAAAATACTGCATGAATATGTTTTAACTTTTGTGTATAGCCAAAATTGCCATGGTTATTTAGAATTTATTTTCTTTCTTTTTTTCAAATTGCCAAATTAAACATTTCCCTTCTTTTTGTGTTTTCATGCTAACCGATTAGCTTGCTAAAGTAACATACCCAAATTAGCTTTGCTAAGGTAACATACCCACAGCCAGTTACTTATAAAACAATCAATTTAGTTCTATATGGCAATATAGATATGGTAATACCAAGTACAACACCATGAATATGTGAATGGCTGAAAAGTACTCATGTTTATGTAAAGATGTTTTTGAATGAAGATATCTCCAGAGTTGGGAAGGCTGAATGTAACACATCATAAGAAAGTGTTTCACCGCTGTTCAAATGCACTTTGGATCACATCATTTATATGAATAAATGTTTTCCATCTGAAAGGAATAAATATTAAATTAAACAAATGACAATAAAATGCAAAGTAATCTCTTCAGTAATCAATTTTTTTTTAATGTAACTGTATTGTAATTACCAATTATTTAAATTGTAACTGTAGTGGATTAGTTACTTATATTTTGTATTTTAAACACATAATCCCGTTACATGTATTCCGTTACTCCCCAACACTGGATATCTCCTAATACTTTCCTACTAGCTCCTTTAGAATTTAAATGTATCTCCAAATGAATAAATTCTAGTAGTTATTCTGTTTTTTAATTAAAAAAATACACTTCCGACTAGTATGCATTACAACGATATAACTATTAATCAATTAAATTATTATTATTTATTATTAATTAAAATAACTATCTGAATAAGTAATAGCAAAATAAAAAAGAATCCTTTTAGCTATCATAACTTAGAGTTAGAATAACTATCCTGGATTGATCTTGTTGAGATAACTCAACTACACAAGATTTTGTTGGCTGAACTTTTTGTTATTAAACTTAGAAAAACTACGCACATGCACTGTGTCATGAATAAATTATTTAAATTGTAATTTTTACTGTGTGCTGCTTTTATTTTTGCTGTTGGTTGTTGTGATTGTTGTCACTTTCAGTTATTTTTCATGTAGCAATAATTCAAATCTCATCTTTTTTACTCTATGACATGTTTAATGATTGCCACCATCATTTAATAAGCGGCCCATGCATGTTTCCTTGACAAGCTTAAGTCCGAATATGATAGAGGGTTCAGTCACTGGTCTCTTATAATCATTTACCATCATACGGCACCTTACTTCACTTCTGAAAATGGGATAGCTCTAACTGCTTCTATGGTTATCAATAATATTAAATTATAATATAAGTAATTTAACTTATATATTCAGTTTGAACTGAATTAAAATTAAGTTGATTAAAGTCAAATTTACTTAGAAAATACATTATCTCATTACCAGGCATGATCATATTTTTATCAAGAAAATTCACGTTGGATCATAATTTCTTTTTTCTAGTATGACCTTTGATATTAGGGCAAAAATTGTATTCTACATAATAATTTTTTTATTGTTTTCCTGTAACAAATATCAAACAATCCTTAAAACAAAATAGATTTGATCTATCTTGTTTTAGAATCAACACTGTATAATATATTTATTTTTATTTAAATTGTATTTTTAACATGTGTATTTTGTTTTACTGTACTGGCAGAGTTTTTATAGTCAAAACAAGTGGAAAAAATCTAGTGCTGAAGAAGAAATCCAAAGTATTTAGAATACATTACTGACCTTGAATAATCTAACGGAATATGTTACAAATTACATTTTACAGCATGTATTCTGTGATCTGTAGTGGAATACATTTCAAACATAACCCTCCCCACACTGCATAAAACATATATACACTGACAACCAAAAGTTTGGAATAATGTACAGATTGTGCTCTTATGGAAAGAAATTGGTACTTTTATTCACCAAAGTGGCATTCAACTGATCACAATGTATAGTCATGACATTAACATGACATGAAAAATTACTATTACAATTTGAAAAAAACTTCTTAAACTAATTCAAATAGTTCTCATAAAAAAATCCTCCACATGCAGTAATAACAGCTTTGCAGATCCTTGTCACTCTAGCTGTCAGTTTGTCCAGATACTCAGGTGACATTTCACCCCACACTTCCTGTAGCACTTGCCATAGATGTGGCTGTCTTGTCGGGTACTTCTCACGCATCTTAGAGTCAAGCTGATCCCACCAAATATCAATGGGGTTAAGATCCATAACACTCTTTTCCAATTATCTGTTTTCAATGTGTGTTTCTTTGCCCACTCTAACCTTTTCTTTTTGTGTTTTCTGTTTCAAAAGTGGCTTTTTCTTTGCAATTCATCCCATAAGGCCTGCACCCCTGAGTCTTCTCTTTACTGTTGTATATGAAACTGTCAGCTGAGGACATGTGAGGTGTTTATTTCTGAAAGTAGAGACACTGATGTACATATCCTTTTGTTTAGTTGTGCATCTGGACTTTCACATCTCTTTCTGTCCTTGTTAGAGCCAGTTGCCCTTTGTGTTTGAAGACTTTAGTAGTTTTGTTTTTGGCAATTTCAAGCATTGTATACCCTTCGTTCCTCAAAACAATTATTAACTGACGAGTTTCTAGAGAAAGCTATTTCATTTTTGCCATGTTTGACCTAATCTTGACCTTAAGACATGCCAGTGTATTGCATACTGTGGCATATCAAAAACAAACACAAAGACAATGTTAAGCTTCAATTAACAAACCAAAAACAAGATGTGTTTGATATAATGGCAAGTGATTTTCTAGTACCAAATTAGCAATTTAGCATGATTACTCAAAGATAAGGTGTTGGAGTGATGGCTGCTGGAAATTGGGCTTGTCTAGATTTGATCAAAAATGGCTTTTTTCAAATAGTGATGGTCCTGTATTTTACATCAGTAATGTCCTGCCTACACTTTGTGATCAGTTGAATGTCTCTTTGGTGAATTAAAGTACCATTTTCCTTCCGAAACTGCCAAATCTGTACATTATTCCAAATTTTGGTAGCTAGTGTCGATGTTTTATTGCCTGTATGAAAGCAAGAAGTTATTTTTTTCAGTCATTGATAGGGTGGTTAGGAATTCTACAGGGCCAAGGTGACAGACAACCTTACAGAAAATAATAACTTTATTGTTAGTAAATTATTGTTGTTGATTGATTATTAAAATTATTCTGGGTATTATTATTATCATCATTAATATTAATGATTTTACCGTAATAACAATATATGTAGCCCATGATATGTTTGTGGAAAACACTGTTGACGTGTGAATTCTTATAAGGTTCAAAATAGAGTCAAACATTGGTTACATATCAGTGAGGCGAAAAGCACACTGACCTCCACTGCTCATGTAAGCAAATCCATGTGTGTCAGCTCAGCTGGTCATTTTGGAAGACCATTATAATTAATTATAGAGAGACCAACGCCAGTGTCCTTAATAATAAATGACGCTAGGTTTAAAGCATCTTGAATATTTTACATCCTGTGGGTGGGATTGCATTGTGAGTATTAGTTCTCCGAGGCGTCAATCAAAGCTGTGAGTCTGACCCCACCCCCTCTGCGCGTCACAAGTGTTGTGACGTCAAAGTGTCTGCAGGTGTTGGAAGAGGCGCAGTGTTGGCGTTAGTGACGATTAAAACGGCTTCTACGGTAAGACAACAGCAGTAATTTTTTTATGTTACTGCTATAAACATATCGTATTCCGTGCGTTATTTACGCGTTTTAATACACGGGAAGCTGAGAAACTGAGCTGACTGCAATAAGAATAGCCTAACCTTCATTTGTCATGGACATTCGCGCATCCTATGCTTCTATTTATACTCCATACGAAATGCACATCTGCTACATAAATCATTGCGATGCGTGGCATTGATACAAACGATGATTTGCCTTTTTTGTTTTATAGCTAAATGAGAATAATGATTCATTATCGCTGTATTCTTTAGCACCGTACCAGAAGATGTTGTATCAAGTGAAAATATCATCCGCATCCGTGTTGCGTGTTCATGTGCTGTATCCTATTATGTAAGGGTGCTCGGATGCTTGTTTTATAAGTTTCATTTTTTTTTTTTTTTTTTTTTTTGCTATCATTGGTGTACTGAATAAATGTAGACATTGAATGTCATAGAAGCATTTATTGTATCATGATCTTAGACCATGATCTGAGATCATCTTAAATGTCATCCAATGGTGGTGCCATGTATGGCTCTATAGGAGAATTGTATCCAGTGCGTTTCGTAAATATTCAGCAAAACTGCTGTTATTGAGTCTTTTATGTTCGTTTTTTTTAACCGTGTTGAACCACCACATTAATGCGAAGGTCGTACATTTTGGTTTGCTTCGTTTATAATCTTATTTCTGAGTGAAAACAATGTGTTTTATAAATTGGATTTAAAACAATGATTTTGAAACTAACCAGTTTGACAGTTCTTGGATAAAGCAGCTCTGACCACACAGTGCCCAGTAGCCTACTGCCAGTAAGATTATCCAGACCAATTGTATCAAACGGAAGTGAAAAGGGCTCTCGAGAGCGGAGTCTTATTTTTGGTCTTATTGCTGCGTACGTTTTCTTTAACATTTTGATCGTACAGATGCGCTTTGTCCTCCTCCTAAGGTGGTCCGACAGCTCGGCTTTTGTTAGTAGGCTACGAGAGAGCAGCTGGCCTGGGTGGCCCTAAAACTTTGCCTCTATTTTTAGTCTGCTCAAGTACCCGTTATCATCAAAGGTGCTGTCTGTAGGATGCTTTGGTGCTCTGCGAATCTTTCCGACACACTAGCTAGCCGTGATGCTGAATCACAGATCAGATTCCAGGATATCTTGAGGAGAAGAGTTTCTTTCTGTTTGTGCTGTGTCTGGTGGAAGTTGTTGTTATGACTGTGATGAATAGGCCTACACATGGACTCTTAAGTTAAAGCAATTGAAACGTGTTTTAGACAGTAGTGCTGCAGCTAACAATTAGTTTTATAACAGACTAATCTAACGATTATTCAAATGATTATTCGAGCAATTATTGCAACAATTAATCATTAGTTCCTATCTGACTATTCAGCTTGTGCCCCGACTTAAAAGGTTGTATTAAACGTGCTTACTAACAATAAATCTTTTAAAAATACCTTTAAATGACATTCACTGAATTTAAGGGGAAAACTATTTGGAGTTTTATTGTTTAATTAATAAAAAATTTCACTGCAAAAAAATCCCATTATTATCAAGTGTTTTTTATTGTTTTCCGTTTAACATGATCTAAAAATCCTTAAAAAAAGATACATTTACTTGAGAAGCAACATATTATATATTTAGACGTGCTTTAACAGAATGTATCTTAAAGATAAGTGTATTTTGATAAGTGTATTTTTTCACTTGTTCATACTTCTGCCAGTGCAGTAAAGAAAAATATACTCCTATTCAACATAAATGCTCTAAAAGCAAGTCTAAATATCTTATATGTTAAATGCTTCTCTGGTAAATGTATCTTGTTTTAAGGATTTTTCAATATTTTAAAATATTTAAATATAAAATGTAATTAAATATTATATTCAAAATTCTTCGATAACAATTTTTTCTTCTGCAGTATGCTAAAGTAAATAAGGAGTTTTAGACATTTATATTGGAAAACAAACCAAAAAAGTGAAATAAAAAAATATTTTTTCACATTGTATAATGGACTAAGACTACACCCTCTCACCTTTTTGTTCACTTGATTTCGATCCATCTTTAACTCACAAAAAACAAACTCTTTCTTCTTTATAGAGCTGTATCAGCCGGGAGAAGTTTGAAACACTCTCATGCTTTATACAGCACTCTACCTTATTATTTGAACTTTAATTAAGGATGCATTATTATATAACGGCGCAGTGTTTCCTTTTTAGACAATTAGGCAGGTGAGTTTTGCTTAAGCGGAACACCAGGTACGGCTCCGCTATATTTCATGTTGACACTGCTTCTGTATTTACTTATTTTGCATTTTTGTATTATAATACTCTGTGTTCTACATCACCTTAATCTGTTTGGAATATTTTGAGTGCATCTGGACTGTGAGCTGTTCTTTCTTCCTCTCCTCAATCAATGCGAGCTGAATTGCTGCTATCCCATGTCATCATTAGCGAATCAAAATATCTCATGTTGTGTTAAACGACTATTCAACTATTTTTTTTGTCTACATTTTTTTATTGTCGACGTTTTCGATAATGTTGACTAATCGTTTCAGCCCTATTTGACAGATTAAAGGAATCATTCATTGCCGTGACGATGTAATGTCAACAAAACCTTAAATGATGATTTAAACAACATTAAAGCTCAAATAATGCATACATTTTGAACAGAAGTATTAATGAAAGTGCTTTTGTAAAATCATAAACTTTGCATTTGTGCCTTTAAATCCTCCAATAAGTGTCCCTGTTCACTTCCACGGTAAATGCCTCACTGTGACCTTGATTAAAAAAAATATATTTTTAAGAAAAGGACAGACAGGTCGAAATAATTTTGTGTGTGTGTTTGTTAATTAACATTATGCCACAAATGCGGTCAATTGAGCTTACCTTTTATTGAACCTGGAATATTCCTTTAAGAATAATATTGAACTATTTTAAGGAGAAAATTTGATATCTCTTTGTATGTGAGAGAGGCTCTGTTTGGAATGGAATACTGTAAAAATAAATTGTTACATTTACAGTAAAATACTGGCAGCTGATGCCAGAAAGTCACTGAAATCGTGTGCTGTATGTACTGTGTTTGATGAAGGACTCACTTCTCGGCCAGTAAAATATACAATAAAGTACATACTTTAGGTATGTATATGAGTAGTATAAATAGATTCTGTAAATACATCATCCAGGGACAAGCACAAAGAACAATGTTCTTGGTATACTGTATATACAGTCACTGAGCACTTTATTATGAACACCATACACTTATTCATGCGATTATCTAATCTGTCAATTGTGTGGCAGCAGTGTAATGCATAAAATCATGCCGATACGAGTCAGGAGCTTCAGTTAATGTTCACATCAACCATCAAAATGGGGAAATATATGATTTCAGTGATTTCGACCATGGCATTATTGTTGGTGCCAGACAGGCTGGTATGAGTATTTCTGTAAATGCTGATCTCCTGGGATTTTCACACACAACAGTCTCTAGAGTTTACTCAGAATGGTGCCAAAAAAAAAAAGTCCAGTGAGCAGCAGTTCTGCAGACAGAAATGCCTTGTTTATGAGAGAGGTCAATGGAGAATGACCAGACTGGTTTGATTTGATAGAAAGGCTACGGTAACTCTGATAACCACTCTGTACAATTGTAGTGAGCAGAATAGCACCTGAGAATGCACAACTCGCACATAAAGGCGGATGGGCTACAACAAAGACCAGGTCGGGCAATTTGTTTGGATAATAGTGTTCCTAAAGTTCTGTGTTTGTGTGTAGTCTCTAAGGCGGTTCATCTCCATCTCTTATAATGTCTCTGGGCAAGTTAGGGATCCTGTTAAGCAAACCGTCCCTCAAAGTGCCTCAAAACAGCCTGATAAGAATCAAACTGCTCTTTTCAATGTGAAACACACACAGAGCATTTCAGCTCTTAAGCAACTTTTTTATATTAAAGTTAAATGCATCTGTCACAGATCAGTTGTTGAGTCATCATGATATGTTTAGCATGTAAGCTGATGTTACATTTGTCCTCTAAACCTCTTTAACTTCCTGCCCTACTCACCTTTAAATCCTGCCTAATACTTACCTTCCAGAAAAGGGAAAATAGACAAATATTGATCTTCATATTCATTTCAGTGATGCCAAGAGCAGCTCATGTGAGCTTCACATGGACAGAAGAATGAGTAAGTATTTGCCACAGTCCAATGGAAGTGGAAAGAACAGTGTTTTATATTCCAAGTGGCCTGTGGCAAATATTTATCTGACACCAAAAGAAAATGTCAGATTAATGCCAAGGCCTGGTAGCCGATGAAACATTTCTTTTAGTCCAGTCTTTGGGAGGAAAGGTTTTTTTTTTGCCTGACTGATTTTCAGAGTGACGAACAGAGAGAATTATGGGTCCCCTGTCGAATGTGATGGATTGGACGAAGACTCACTGGGCCTCATGTAAATCATTTGTGAAATCAGTCTACTGCACTGTTAGACCTTTTTTCCTTTTTATAGTAACATACTGGCAACATTGTTGCCAGCTAGTTACTGTAAAAACCTGATAACAGTAAGCTTCTGAAGTTGTTGTGTACAGTAATTTACTGATTACTGTAATTGGAAGCTGAGGTATATTACTGTAAAATATAAATGGTACATTATTTTTTATATTTTATTTTTAATATTAGAATTATTATTACATAAAGTTCATTATTAATACTAAAGAAAACACATTAGTTTTTTTTGTTGTTTTTTTTTTTTGTGCATGACAAGAATAGGGGAACCGGATCATGACATAGTAATACGTATAGTAAAACATTAAGTAAAAGACTACAAAACATGTACTGCAATTTAAAAGGAATGGTAATAACATGGATGGATCGAATTAGTCGTTGTCAGTCAGTGCAGGCCACCTGGATTAAGTGAACACTGAAAGAAAATAATATTTGATCAGTGTTATTGTTAAAGTCTTGAAGTCATCACATCCAATACTTCTCAAAATCTCCTTTAACTGTGTGGCTGTTCACATACAGTGGCAAGAAAAATATGTGAACCCTTTGGAATTATCTGGTTTCTGCATGAATTGGTCATAAAATCTAATCTTCATCAAAGTCACAATTATAGACAAACACAATGTGCTTAAGCTAACAACACACAAACAATTATAATATGTCATTCTTTATTGAACATATCCCATTAAACAATCACAGTGCTGTGGAATAACTGGTCAATCCTCCTTTGGCAGCAATAACCTCAACAAAGCGTTTCCGGTAGCTGCAGGTTAGACCTGAACAAGGTTAAAATGTGTACATTTTGTACAAATCTTCAGCCATATTCTTAGTGTGTCTGGTGTGGACATCTCTCTTGAGGTCCATTCCACTCCCTCTATCGTACTTCACCACTGGGATGATGTTTTCATATTTATATGCAATGCCCTTTTTATGCCATATGTAGTGCTGCTTGTTCTTCCCAAACAATTCAACCTTAGTTTCATCAGTCCACAAAACAATTTCGCAGTAGCGTTGTGGAGTGTCAAGTTGGTCTTTGGCAAACTTCAGGCATGCAGCAATGTTTAACAGAGATGTTATCCAGTTCCAATGATTCCTTCAAGTCTTTATCTGTCACTCAAAGGTTCTTTTTTTTTTTTTTTTACCTCATTCAGCATTCTGTATTGTGCCCCTTTAAAGAGCAACATGCAAGTTGGACACCCCTATATAGCATAGTGTATGTTGATGATAAAACAACTAGATTGTCTGAACTGGAGTAATATATATTTAGCCATTAACGATATTTTGAGATAAATTGTGATAAAATAACTTCCGCATCTATAAAGCACTAACCGGAAGTGACGATGGCCGAGGGTGTCTGGTCAAGCTCAAGCTCAGGTTACAATGGATGCGAATGAAGAAACCGAGTTCAGACGGGATGGCGGCGGGAGAACAGTTTGAATTGAAATGCGGGGGAAACGGGAGAGTTGGGCTAGCTGCCTGCCAATAGCTATAGCATTGTGCAAACTACTAAATTCATTTCAGAAGGCAGACAATTACGTTACGACAACCTGTCCTAAAGCTCAGTCTCTCTCCCTCTCTCTGTATTATTATACTAAATAAATATTAAATATTTAATATTATAAAAAATATATTATATAAAAATATTATACTATTATTATTACGAAATTAAGAGTTAAAATAATTAAAAGTAAGACTTACTCTGCTAAGTGCTCGTTTTCGTTGCACAGAATGTCTGCTAACGTTAGCACTTGGTCCTCCAGTCCCGCCCGCGCCAAAATCCGGTGTAAACTTTGACGGTGGACTTGATTCCATCGAGTGCACCGAGGGAACAGCATCAGTAATCAGCCTCACGTGGTCCTTACTCTGAAATCCCATCCGAGACTCCAACAAATCTCCAGGTCGATAATTCTCCGGAGTGAAATGTGCGCCACAAACGACCGAGTGTGTGGTAACAGACGCGGCAGTGAAGTCTGCTCTCTTCACCTGCACAAAACGCAGGGGCGTCGGACTGGGGGGGTAAAGGGTACCGAGTACCCAGGGCCCGAGGCAGGGGGGGCCCCTTAGAAGTCAGTTTTCTATACATACATATTTGGTACGGGGCCCAGCAAGATGGTTTGTACCAAGGGCCCAAAATTTGATGCTACGCCCCTGACAAAACGCACCCAAGACTGAAAAGCCTTGTTTTTCCTAGAAGGAAAATTATGTACACGATGTCCTGACAGGCTGGAATTCGTGCAACCAGCACAAACACAATAATTTACCATTATGGCTTCTCTAAAACTCGATCTAAAACTTTCTGTCTCTCACTACTGCTCTAACTACATCAACACCCAACAATGAGAGAGCTGACCGCAAGCTCTTTTATTTGCCTCGCCCTACGTCATATGACGCGTTGCTATAGCAGGAAAGGCGTATTCCAGAGCCTAGCACATTTTCATCAAAATATCTACATCAAATGAGATTTCATTAGTAATTTCTACATATGTGTTTTTAAAAGACCTCTGCAGACAATATAAAGTATTAATTCAGTTATAAATTCAACCTGCATGTTGCTCTTTAAGCATCTTGGCTGGACATCCACTTCCAGGGAGAGTAGTCCCATTACTAAAGTATTTCCATTTATAAACGATTTGTCTAACTGTGGACAGATGAATATCTTAGCTCTTCAAGATAATTTTGTAACCCTTACCAGCTTTATACAAAGCAACAATTCTTGATCGTAGATCTTCTGAGATCTCTTTTTTTGCAAGGCATGTTCCATGTTAGCAGATGCTTTTTATGAATGGCAAACTCAAAATGTTTGAGTGCTTTTTATTAGTCAAAATCTGACCCACACCTCCAATCTCGTTTCATTAATTGGATGTCAGATTTGCCAACTCCTGACTCTAATTAGCTTTTATTGACGTCATTAGCCTAGGGGTTCACATACTTTTTCCAGCCTACACTGTGAATGTTTGAATGATGTATTCAATATGTACAAGTACAATACAATATTTTGCATGTAAATGCTTCATGCTGCAACCCCCCCCCAAACATTTACCACAAAAATGTAAACTTATTTTACTCATAAATCCAAAACTGCCATTATTAAAACCCATTAGAAATTCCTTAGGGAATCCATGGCGAATTAGGCTTCCGGTTCGTCCACAAATTGGCTTCATGGCTGAACAGCTCTATTTCGATGGTTTCTATGGTGACAGCCAATAATTTAGCTAAGCAAGCAAAGCTATCATCAGATGGCAATAATGTTAAAATGCCAAATATTGACCTGTTACTACCCAGGAAATTGATTGTCAAGCATCTAAAATTATCCTTTCTCTCTAAACCTTTTAGATGGCTTCAGCTACAGATAACCGTTATGGACAGAAGGAGTCCTCTGACCAGAACTTTGATTACATGTTCAAAATCCTGATCATTGGGAACAGCAGCGTTGGGAAAACCAGCTTTTTGTTTCGTTATGCAGATGACTCCTTCACGCCAGCGTTTGTAAGCACAGTGGGTATCGACTTCAAGGTGAAAACCATCTACAGGAATGACAAGAGGATAAAGCTGCAGATCTGGGTGAGAAACAATTTTCCAACTATATTGAGAGCTTTTGATTAGGTCCTGCCCTACAACAGTTGTGATTTATCAGGGCCAGCAAAGCCTTCTCTGCTGATGTAACATGCCTAATAAATTTATATTTTTTCATCCTTTCATTCTCATTTACCTTTTTGCCTATGTATTTTCAATTGCTTTCCACTCCTAATTTCATCTACAAATGAATAGCAAAAAACTAAAAGTTTATCCAGTCAGAATTTATTCCTCAATGATTACAAGCGAAGTGTGACAACTGTTTCACAAATTGCATGCCTGAAGCTATGCTCCTTAGCTGAAGCAGCACGTGAGTTTTAGCTCCACCCCGTTAAGCCTTCAGAATATCTATAGAATCCCTCAACATTGCAAATGAATGGGCATCTGAAGTCTGATTGTCAGATTCATCGGCCAATCAGATTGATTTATTTGTTCTTGGTGGGTGTGGTCTTTAGGATATGTTCCAGTCCAGGCCTTCTAGCTGGCCATGAGTGACGCAATCACGCTTTAAGCGATGTACATAAATCGAAAGTGAAGAGAGCGAGATCTTGCTGACAAGTCGGCTGTCACAGCCATATCACCATTGAGAAAGAGATCTTGTGGATTTAAAAACCTGAGATGTTCTGCATGATCGTGCGATAATTGATTGATTGAATGATTAATTATACATAAAAGGAGGACTGATTTTCACTTCAAGTAAATAGGTAAGTGCTTTTTGCATTGTTATAGCAACATCAGGAGTTTTCTAAATGTAAATTAGGCTGCTTGAGCATTCAATGTCACATCAATTTTGAAAAGTAACTGTGTGCCCTGATGAAACAAAATGTATTGCAAGCAAAATTTAAATCACAAATATTATTAGAGAGCTTTTTCTTGGTATTAGACCTCCATGGTTCTGGCTTTCAAGCTTGGATGTGTTTTAAAATGTCAATTGGTATTATTAGTTGTCTGCCACGTAATGTATGAATGTTTGAGACATACAGTGTCTTATTCATTGTGAAACTGTGTTTTCTTAATGCCATTAATCACACTGAAGGCCAAGACTTAAAATGCACGAACCACAACTGCCCTACAGTATTAATTAAATGTTTACTTTCACATACAGTATCTATGACATTTTAGTTCAGTTGCAGTATGTTGTGGTCAATTTAATGAAGAAAGATATAGAAAGAGGCTAAATATATATAGATTGTTTGGATTTGTTTCTGAATTAACAACTCGAGCAGAAAACCATGACAGTTTCTTGGATACTAGCTGTTTCCGGTTTGAAAGCTGAGTACCCTTCCATTTTAGCTCTGTAGTGGACAATCAATTGAGATTATACTGGTTTCTAAACTCTTCTTTTATTGATATTGATTGTCTCATTCCAGACCCATAAATCTAATTCAAATCTCAGGAACAGAGCTGTGAGTTAATGCAGTGGTTGTCAGCTGGTTTTGCATCAGGACTCACTGTGCCTAAACACAGTTCCAAAATTGTTTATTGTATAACAGTAAACCAAATGTCTTTTTGAGTCAAACGTTACATTTTATCAACTGTTTATTGTTGGGTAAGTTACTAAATTCAGTAAATAATAAATATTAATCCATTACAAATTACTTTGTAATTTCAGATTACTTTGCTGATTACTTAATTGAAAAAGTTATTACAATACTAATTCATTTACTTTTAATTTACTTTATAAAACACTAACACTTAATATAAAACACCACTGAAATGGTTTTGTTTTTACAGTCAATGAATTCTAAATAATTTCTAAGTTTTCTCCTTGTTCATATTTGTTGTCCTTTCAGCTGTCACTGAAACATACATATGAAAATTATCAATATTTAAAATAATCAAGATTTAAATCTAGTCTAAATATTATTTTATAAATATTAGTGCTGTCAGTTAATCATAATTGATCACATAATTGTTTTTGTTGTTAGTCGCGATTAATCACAGATTGTGAAAGTGCAGAAATTTTATACTATTTATACTTCTTTTCCTGTAGAAATATATTTTTTCCATTTTAGGAAAGAAAACAAAACATTATGCAACAATATAATGCTTTATTAAAAAATTCTAAACAAAGCCTTCCACAGTATAAAGATAGAAATGCACTAAAATATCACAAGTTCAAGAAATATTAAACATTTTCCAAAGTCTAAGTGAGAGTTTGACTAATTGAAAGAACTAGTCTCCACAAAGGTAAAATATTCACTGAAATAGGCATTATATCTCTATAACACTCATACTCCACAATATTAATCTGCCAGTAGACTGTGGCTATCCACTTTCCTACATCATGATTTGTGAAGCCGCGTTCATGATTTGTGTCATTGTTAGCATCAAGCGTCGCTTTGAACTCCACATAAAAAAAATTCTTGCAGACAAAACGTCTCATTCTGCATTTTGGTGGTAGTTAAGACTTGACGCGCTTCTGTGGTAATTACAGTGCTCTTTACATAGGCTAAAATATACTTGATTTCGATCAAAAGTCCCATCTGGGCTTTTTTTGTACATCAAATAGCGTTAAGAGGTCCTTTCTCCATCATTTTATCACTGACATGGAAGCGCTGTTGTGTGTCAGTGTAATGACTCCAGGCGGACACATTACAAAGGTTCCGTCCTTCCGACAAGCGTTTATGCTGTATTAAAGGTAAATGCGTTTATAGCAATTAAGAAAAATTATCGTGTTAATTTTTAAGTAACAAGTAACTATTAATCTGATTACAAGAATTTAAATTGTAACGTTTTGCACTAAAGTCATTAGATTGCAGTAACTAATAACTTCGTAATCAAATTACATCCAACACTGATTATTGGTTTCGAAATGTCCCTTGAATTTCGGTTGTTTAATGAATGTGGCAGCCAGTAATTCACAGAACAAAGCAAAATTGTGGTCCGCTCAAACCATGTTGATCTTTCTTTGCAAGCAATCCTGTATTTAATATGGTCTGGTTCATATAGTCTGATTCATATTTACGATAAGGGCATGACATGCAACCTTATATGAATTTGCGCCAATATACCAAATAAAGCCTTTGATCTCAAATGCTAAAGACATGGGAAGCGTTTTCTTGTCCATTTAAAAAGTTCAAAGTTGATAAGCCTAATTATTTAGCTATCCTATTCACAATTATATGATTAGTTGCAATTTATTATTTGCATTTTGCATTGTTTTTACAACCTGCAAACCACCAGCTTATAAACACTAGGTTATTGGACACACCCTACTCAAGGAGCCATGTGACAATAAGCCCAGATAGCGAGAAGATGACCACAGGTGTCATACAGAGATATTTTTAATGACTTTGTGTTGTCTCTTGGAGTTTCATGAGCACAAAGGCATATCATTTCATCCACAGCGTCAAGGTAGGATCTTGTGTATTTATGAATGAAATACTCTTGTTTTAAATTGTCCCTGCTCTGCTTTCCATTGCTATGTAATTCCCAGAATACTTTAAAATACTCATGATAACTTTTGGCAACTCTATAACCTGCAAATCTACTATATAGAATACGCTAGACCGGAAGATTCGATTTTCAAGATGGCTACATGCTAGTTTCTCTGACCCATAAAGTGAATAGACTTATTGTCAATAATGTGCTATCAGGGAGGTCTTTTTTTTTTTTGGCAGGATTCTTGACGTACCTTCACCAAAGTCCAAAAAATAAGTACCAAGTAGAGTGTTACATTTCAGAAATGAGATTAATAAAATGTCAAAACAAATCCTTGATGATGAAATATAACATAGGCCTATTAATTTAGATCAACCAATGCAGTCAGTGAAACTGTTGTGCTTTAATGAAGATTTGTTGTGGTATGCAATAAGAAAGATGCTCAACAGCCAGTATCGTGGAGTAGGTTTGTTGATGCACCAGATGAGTAGGCCTAACCAATCAGTATTGCTCATGATGTACCAGGACCCCTCCCCCGATAGCTCAAATTTCCCTCTGGTTAAAGACAACCCTCCCCCACCTCACAGAGCAGCATAACAGACCCAACCATGTCCACACATTAGAGAAAAGCTCTCTCTGAATTTACCATATAGATTAGTGATGCACCGAAATGAAAATGATTGTTCGAAAATGATGGGACCACTGGGCCGAAAAGGATTATTTTAAATTACACTTTGAATAAATCAATTCTAAATGTTATTATTAGGGATGCACCACATTTTTATTACTACACAGTTATAAAATAGAGTAGACAGAAAAGAATTACATATATAATATTAAGCCTATTAAGAAAACCTTTATATTAACTACTCTACTGGATAATGCAGTAGCAAAATTAACAATAATTCCAGTAAAAATCTTCAGTGAACATGAAGCCAGTTCAATTGGCACATTTGTGACACATAATCCGGTGGCATTCTCAATGCATGTTTTAAGTGAACCGAAATATCAAGCATTTACATCTGAGATGGAGTTCATATAGACCTGTTGTACAGGCTGTGATGACGTGTTTGCACCTTATTTAGCAGTGAAAATCCTGCAAAATTTAGCAAAATGTAATGTTATGCTTAGTATCATATTACACTGGAATAAGTAAAAAAAAAACGAGTTAACACAGCTGCTGAAGGAGTAACAGAATATATGGCATCATTCTCTCTTCTGATTTCCGTAATCCACCGCTCAATTTTTTTCCTTTTTTGGAAATCTGTAAAAGCATAATAGTGGATTTTTTATTTTACTGCTGGAACAAATGGGTAATGGGTAAGCAAAAATAATATTTGCTGTGGTCTCCCATTCACCACTATATAAGTTTGCCCTGCTATCATTTACTTCCACATTCTAAACCCAGATATGTAAAAAGGGTCCATTGTGAGCCACAGCATTGAAAACAGCAGAGCATGCACATCACAAGCAGCACGCAAGCTCTATTTGTGTGTGTGTGTGCGTGCAAAATGCAGCCTTTGTGGTTCACAAACCTTTGTATAGCTACAAGAGACTTTGAATATAAAGTTCATTGAGGCCTCTTTATGGCATTTTAAATATATTAAATTGTTTTACTTAAAATATGTTGGTAGATGAAGCTGTTTATTAGCCCTTTTTTATATTTTTGATGAGTGAATCATTCTTCCTATTGTTAATTAATAAAAAAAAAAAAACAACAATTAAATAGATTTTCACTGTATTTTACTTACTTTTTTAAATGACTTGGCAATAATAGCTATTTGGTTAAAATGATGGTTCCTCTGATTGAAATAGAAAAATATCAAATAATTTCAGTCCAAAAACATAAATATTAAAGGGATAGTTCTCACAAAAATTTAAATTCTCATCATTTACTTACATTTCTTCTGCTGAACACTGTAGGTCCATACAATGCAAGTGGATGGTGACCAGACCTTTCAAGCTACAAACATCACATGTCGAAGACATATATTAAACCAATGGAGTTATATATTATTTTTATGTTGCCTTTATGTTATTTTTGGAGCTTCAAATTTCTGGACACCATTCACTTCCATTGAAAGGATGTACAGAGAGGAGATATTCTTCTAAAAATCTTTGTTAGTGTTCAGAAGAAGAAAATCATACACATTTGGGATGGCACAAAATTTAGAAAATTATTAGGGAATTTTCATTTTTGGGTGAACTATCAATTTAGATACATATAAAATATTGTCATAAAGCTGAAATCTATCGAGATATATATATATATATATATATATATATATCAATATTATTATATACTGTGTATATATATATATTGTCCACTGCCCTACTGTGTACTGCAATAAATAAAAAATGGTTCAAGGAATAGTGTTATAAAGAATTAAGCACTTCCCTGGACTGCTGCATATTGCTCCAAAGATACTGATACTATTGTGATATCAGAGACAAGAGGCAAAAATAGACTTCCATTGTTCAATACAGGTCTTTCGGTATATTAATAGGTCTGTCATTGCTGCTGTGAAGATGCAGTGGTAGAAAGGCATTATAACCTTATAAAGTCTCTATTGGAATGAGGGGTTACATTGAGTGTCAGTGATGATTTAGTTTATTGATTTGTCAAGCTAGGGTGATAACACTAGCAGCCAGACACAATGTAAATAAATCCTCTTGAGATGGACTCATAGTCCCATCATCCGAAAGTTTCTCTCAGAAAGTCCTTTATGGTTGAATCAGCTGGAATTACTCATAAAAAGTCAAGAGGACCGGTTTGAAGGTTTCATGAGGTTTCATGAGTAATTGATAAAAAGATTGTTTCAGTTTATGGATGATTATCTGTCAATGCCTAAGTAACTTTATGTGGTGTAAAAAGAGGCCAAAATATTATTAATGGTGCTAAAGACTCACAAGTTATTGTTTTGTTTCAGTGTTACGCATTAGTCGCTGAATCAGTCAGAGCAGTTACTGAATTTACAGTGGGCTCACTTACTACCTCAATATTTATGACAATGTGTTGTTAAAGATATGCATTCACAAAGTTTTTTGTGTGTGTGTTTGTGTGTGTAATAAATAAAAAGTTACAAAAATCTTATTGTTTTGTAAAGTATTTAGTTATGAATACTGTAGAAAATGCTGCTTTAGCCTTTAACCACACAGACCAATCAAATTACTGCATAGTTACTTGCTAGCATCCACTCAGAACATTTAGCTAACACATAGCAATGCCCAGTGTTTCTATGGTATACTATTATTTTATTCTGCATTACTTAGTTTTTACATATCCTGAGTTTTTCCAAAACAAAACTGTTAAAATGATATTAAAAGTATTGTAATGTTTTTCACCTCAATGAGAGGCTTGTCTTAAACAAGGTCTTGTTCAGCTTGCTGCATTAGAGACCGGTCTCTTTTTGGTTGAACTGAGAGTGTTCATAATTTACAGGATCATTCCTCTAGTTCAGGGATGTATGGATACGGTCCCTTTACGAAACCAGTAACATTCTAAATGCATATTGTTATACTCACTCTCTTAATGTACTATTCAATAGGAGCAGCAATTGCCGAAACCACAGTTGAATACTTTTTTTCCAGATAATGCACAAAAATAAATTTTAGGGTTAAGGACAATTGATGGCATCTGTGGCATGCTGTCAATTACAACATAATTTTTTTTATTGTGCCTCAGTTTGTAAAGAAGACTGGAAAACATGAACAACAATGGAAGCCTCTTTGGACCCATTGCAGTTTGCCTACCGCTACAACCGCTCCACTGATGATGCCATTGCATCTACAATACACACTGCTCTCTCCCACCTGGAAAAAAGGAACACATATGTGAGAATGCTGTTTGTAGACTACAGCTCAGCATTCAACACCATAGTGCCCTCCAAGCTTGATGAGAAACTCAGGGCTCTGGGCTTAAACAGCTCACTGTGCAGCTGGATCTTGGATTTCATGTCAGGCAGACGTCAGGTGTGTTCTCAGCCCACTCCTGTATTCCCTATACACACATGACTGTGTGACAACACATAGCTCCAATGCCATCATTAAGTTTGCTGATGATACGACGGTGGTAGGTCTGATCACTGACAATGATGAAACAGCCTACAGAGAGGAGGTGCACACTCTGACACACTGGTGTCAGGAGCACAACCTCTCCCTCAACGTCAGTAAGACCAAGGAGCTTGTGGTGGATTTCAGGAGGAAAGACAAAGAACACAGCCCCATCACCATTAATAGAGCACCGGTGGAGAGAGTCAGCAGTTTCAAGTTTGTCGGTGTCCACATTACTGATGGAGGCCATTGTGAAGAAGGCTCACCAGCGCCTCTTCTTCCTGAGATGGCTGAGGAAGTTTGGAATGAACCACCATATCCTCACACAGTTCTACACCAGCACTGTAAAGAGCATCCTGACTAGCTGCATCACCGCCTGGTACGGCAATAGCACCGCCCACAACCGCAAAGACCTGCAAAGGGTGGTGCGAACTGCCAGAAACATCATCGAAGTTGAGCTTCCCTCCCTCCAGGACATCTTTAACAGGCGGTGTGTGAAAAAGCTCGGAGGATCATCAGAGACTCCAGCCACCCGAGTCATGGATTGTTCTCACTGCTACCATCAGGCAGGTGGTATCGCAGCATCAGGACCCGCACCAGCCGACTACATGATAGCTTCTTCCCCAAGCAGTCAGACTGTTGAACACTTGATCTCTCACGATCAACAATCAGCACTGCACTTTATTAATTATCATCTTGTATCACACACTGGACTGTCAAATATATTCTCCACAATTATATATATTTTATATACACTTTTTATTTTTATTGTATGTGTATTCTGTATTGTGTGTATTGTTTACTGTACATTGTATATTGTGTTGTGTAAGTATGTGTACATTTGTTATGTAAATTGTGTTGTGTAAATATGTTGTTTATTGTAATTGGTACTGCTATGTTATTCGGAACTGCACACAAGACTTTCACCTACTGTTGCACTTGTGTACACAGTAGTGTGACAATAAAGTGATTTGATTTGATTTGATTTGAAGCCTAGCAGGAAACCTAAGAGCTGGCTGTGGTTTGAATACACACATTCAAGTATTATTTTCTATTTCAGTACGGACCTAGTACCAAAGTTCTGTTACTTTTCACATCCTTCATTTTATATTTTAAACTTAAAATTCGTAA
This sequence comes from Xyrauchen texanus, assembly GCF_025860055.1. NCBI lineage: Eukaryota > Metazoa > Chordata > Actinopteri > Cypriniformes > Catostomidae > Xyrauchen > Xyrauchen texanus. Next base: position 22,408,562 of record NC_068307.1, read on the forward strand.
TACTTAAAGGGTTAGTTCACCAAAAAATTTGCATTTACTAGATAGATCACCCAAAAATAAAAAAAAAATCTCTCATCATTTACTCACCCTAATGCCATCACAGATGTGTATGACTTTCTTTCTTCTGCTGAACACAAACAAAGATTTTTAGAATAATATCTGTAGGTCCTTTAAATGCAAGTGAATGGTGATCAAATTTCTGGTCATCATTCACTTACAGTTTATGGATCAACATAGCTGAAATATTCTTCTAAAAATCTTTGTTTGTGCTCTGCAGAAGAATGAAAATCACACACATCTGGGATGGCAAAAGGGTGAGTAAATGATGAGAGATTTTTTTTTTATTTTTGGGTGATCTATTCCTTTAAACTTCTGATTAAGAAGTACATTTAAAAGGTTTTGCATTTTGTTCATCCCATGCCTTACTTTCTGTTGTTCCACAGGACACAGCAGGACAGGAGCGCTACAGAACCATCACCACTGCCTACTACCGCGGTGCCATGGGCTTTATCCTCATGTATGACATCACCAATGAAGAGTCTTTCGCTGCGGTGCAGGACTGGTGAGTCAACTAAATATGCTAAACCTCTTTCTTCATAAAACTTTCTAAACAAAAAAAGCTCCTCATTAGAGAAACATTTAATCATTTATCCGACAGGTCCACACAGATTAAGACATACTCATGGGATAATGCCCAGGTGCTTCTAGTGGGTAACAAGTGTGACATGGATGATGAGAGGGTCGTGGCCTCTGAAAGGGGCCGGCAGCTCTCCGAGCATCTTGGTAAGTTTATTTATTGATCTCTATTATTCCCCTCTATGGTTAGATAATTGTAATGATTTTGGCGAACAATTTGCATGTCCCGCCCCCGGACACACGGGTATAAAGGGAAGCGGACGTGCGTCTATTAGTCAGGTTTTTCACTGAAGAGCCGAGAGTAAGGTTCGGCCGTTTACAGTGGTAGGTCTAGTGTCGTGGCAAGGGGACACAACGTCTCGTTCCCTCCATCAGGACTACAACAGTAACCGTGACGTTCCCCTTCTGTCACTCACTCAACGTTGTGTCGAATGTAGTGACACAAGGGGTCCCATTTAAAAACGCCATGCACTAGACCAGGTTACGTGAACTGCTGACACAGGTGCAAGCAAGCTACTGCGTGCTAGAAGCAACTGTATCGGCCGCTCGTAACCCTCCCCAACGCCCCAGAAAAGTGTAATATACAGTTCTTAGGTTCCCAGCACCCCTGAGGGGGGAACAAGTGACATGACTATCATGGGAGCAAGCCAGCCAGCCGCGGCCTTTTCTCTCTCTATGTTTCTCATCATAGAGCATAAAGCGGCTGCGGAAGGCATATATATTTTAATTCTATAAAATGCTTCGGGGAAGGTGTCCTTTTCCGTTCCTATTCTTTCAGGGGGAAAAGACTCTGCGGAGACCACATCCTGCCCAGGCTGGGGGGAGGTAACATGTGGCCAATATGTCACATGGGTTGTCAAGCCACATGTGGAAGTGGTGTGGTGGTAGGGCCTACCTAGTAAGGGAGGAGCTCTACAAACACAGCAACCGGGGTAGAGAGACTGTCCAAGGGAGAAATGGGTCTGCCGACAGGGGGACCGTACTGCGGAAAATACATCACAGGCAGTTGCCTGAAGAGGGAATTTGGCCTGTTGAACCCTACCCCAGTACAGAGCACTTAAAGTCCGTTGTGGGTCTGGTCGCAAATTCCTCTGCTAAATTCGCAGGCCAGAGGGCTAGGCAGGAGTCATCCAGGGAGCCTAGTTAGTGGGATCTCCTGGGATAACAGCACACGTGTTTGCCTCAGTGGAGGGGAAAGGTGCTGAGTGCAAGCGGTACACCCGGTCAGTTGTTCCGCGTTACCGAGTTCTACCGGCTCGGACCTGATAAATCACTGGACGAGACCGACTCAACCTTGAGATTCTAGTATCTCGCAAATGTATTGGGTGTTGCCCAGCCTGCTGCACTGCAGATGTCTGCTAAGGAGGTGCCGCCAGTGCCCACGAGAATGCCACACTTCTCGTTGAGTGTGCTTGAACCCGCTAGGGGGTGGGCATGGTCTGGGTCTGGTAGGCCAGGGAGATGGCGTCAACGAACTAGTGGGCTAACCTCTGTTTGGAGATAGCGTTCCCTTTCCGCTATACACCAAAGCAGACAAAGAGCTGCTCAGAACATCTAAATCTATTTGAGTGCTGTTCAAATAGATAAGCAAAGCACATACTGGACACAGCAACAAAAAGGCTGGGTCTGCCTCCTCCCGGGGCAGCGCTTGCAGGTTCACGACCTTGTCCCTGAAGGGGGTCGTAGGAACATTGGGAACGTAGCCTGGTCGCAGTCAAAGGATGACATGAGTATCTGCCGGACTGAACTCCAGGCAAGTGTCTCTGACAGAGAAAGCTTGCTGGTTCCCAACCCTCTTGATGGTAGTTAGCGCTTTCTGGAGGGCCGTCTTCAGGGAGAGGGCCTTGAGCTCTACTGAGTCAAGCGGCTCAAAGGGAGTTCTCTGAAGCCCCGAGAGGACCACTGAGATATCCCTGGAGGGGAACAGGCTTGGCCGGGGAGGATTCAGTCTCCGGGCCCCTGTAAAGAACCTGATAATCAGGTCATACTTACCCAAGGACTTACCGTCCACTGCGTCGTGGTGGGCCAAAATAGCAGCTACATACACTTTCAAGGTGGAGGGGGACAGCCTCCTCACCAACCTCTCTTGCAGGAATGAAAGCACTGACTGAACTGTGCATCTCTGCGGGTCTTCAGACCAGGAAGAACACCAATTTGCGAACAAGCGCCACTTTAGGGCATAAAACTACCTGGTAGAGGGAGCTCTGGCTTGGTTGATCGTGTCTACAACTGCCGGTGGTAGGTCACTCAGATCCAAGGGCCAGACGTGGAAGTTCCAGAGGTCTAGGCGCGGATGCCAGAGGGTGCCCCATCCCTGGGAAAGAAGGTCCTTCCTCAGCGGAATTTGCCAGGGAGGTGATGTTGCGAGGAGCATGAGATTCGTGGCATGATTTGAGAGATGCCAAAAACTGCTGGGCGAATTTGTCGACGGTGTTGCCGAAGAGACCAAGCTGGGAGATGGGGCGATGAGGAAGTGGGCTTTGTCAACGCCACGCATCTCGACCAGGTTTAGTTCTTGGACCACGAGGGTGGCCATCGCCTGCCCGCAATTTGACCTTTGTGGCTCTGAGAGCGAGGTCGGTGGCAGAGTGCAGTTCCTTCAGCACGTCGGGGTCAGGAATACCCAAATGCAGATCTTTAAGTGCCTTGGCTTGGTGGACTTGCAGGAGAGCCATGGCATGCAGCGCGGAGGCGGCCTGACCAGTGGTGCTGTAGGCTTTTGAGGTCAGCGACAACGTCATCCTACAGGCCTTGGAGGGGAATCCTGGATGATCCCGCCTGGTGGCGGCGTTCTCGGGGCACAGATGGATCGCCACCGCTCTATCCACCTGGGGGACCTCTGTGTACCTGTGGGCCACCCCACTGTCAAGGGTAGTGAGAGCGGTCGAGCGAGGAGGTCTGTTCCAGGTAGTAAAAGGTGCCATCCACGACCTCGTCAGCTCTTCATGCACCTCCGGGAAGAAAGGTACTGGGGGGGGCGTGGCTGAGTGCGGCGCCATGACCCGAGGTACCAATCGTCAAGACGTGAAGGCTGTGGGGAGGATGGAGGGTTCCAGCCCAACCCAATGCTCACGGCAACCCGGGAAAGCATGTTGGCCATCTGCGCATCAGCCTCAGACTGGCGGGCTGACCCGAAGGTGGCAGCTCAGTCGAGTCTTCTGCGTCAGATGCCTGAATGCTCTCCGATGCAGCGGCGATGTCATAATCCAACTCAGGGGGCTCGAGGGAGAACACGGGCTGGCAGTGAGGCGAGCCGCCCTCACCTTGAGCCCGGACGGAAGCCAGCGAGCATGTCGGGGGGCGGGTGGTTCGTGGGGACGTACATGGTGAAATTGAGCCCGCTGCCATCCCCAAATCGACTCCATCGGCAGCCAGGTCGTCCTCAATCCCGTGGGAAGAAGGAGCATCGCGGGGGGCAGCTGAAGTGGCATTCACTTTAAGAAATGAAAGCCGCGACCGCAACGATGACATGGTCATATTCTCGCAGTGAGTACACGTACCATCCACAAACGCTGCCTCTGTGTTATCGCTGCCCAGGCACACAAGGCAGCGTCTATGACCATCAGATTTGGAGAGATATCGACCGTATCCAGGAACTACACAGAGGCGGAAGGGCATCTTTAAAAAGACGCGTCCTGAAAAGGACATTCAATGCCTGCTGTGTATTATTTTCACACACAAAACTCTTTTAAGGGGAAAATACTTCTCTTTTAGAGGTATAAACTCTTTTACAGAAGCGCTGTCGAAGCGCCCAGGGGCATGGACTGCACAGCGTGTAGAGAGGGAGAAAACCGCTGGAAGCGCACAGTAGATTCAACAGCAATGCTCTGGTTAGAGCTGAGTGGAGCAGTAGTGAGTCTCAGCTTGCTGCTGCACAACCGCTCGGCTCCGAAGAAATGAATCTGACTGACAGACGCACGTCCGCTTCCCTTTATGTCTGGGGGCAGGACATGCCAATTCTGTCTGCTAATTTCTCATTGGCCTTTTCTCAAATCCAGAGGTATGCTCTCAAGAAAGACCCCTTGTGTTACTACATTCGACACAACGTCGAGTGAGTGACAGAAGGGGAACTCCTTTTCTCTTTTTTTACCAAATAGGCAGCTGCCTGGTGAAGCACCTTAAATGAAATGGAAAATGTTTCCAACATGAATACAAGCATAAAAAACATAGCACAAACAAATATTGGTTAAAATGGCAATTTTAAAGGGATAGTTCAACATAATTTACAGTACACTCTCGTGCCATCACAGATGCATATGACTTACTTTCTTCTGCAAGAGTACAATGATTTTTAGAAGAATATCTTGGCTCTGTAGGTCCATACAATGCAAGTGAATGGTGACCAGTCATTTCAAGCTCCAAAAAGCACATAAAGGAAGCATAAAAGTAATCGATACAACTCTATTGGTTTAAATTACTTCTGAAGCAATGCAATCAATTTGTATGAGATTAATATTTCAAACCTTTTTTACTATAAATCTTTTGGATTTAGGCCAAAAGATGGTATCTTGTGATTTCACTTTTGGAACAACATTCTATACACGTAGGTAGCTCACAAGGTTTTTGTACTGAGCCTTTGTCTTGACTTGTTTTTTTTTGTTTGTTTTTTTATCCTCAGGTTTTGGATTTTTTGAGGCCAGTGCCAAGGACAACATCAACGTTAAACAAACCTTTGAGCGACTGGTTGACATAATCTGTGAGAAGATGTCGGAGAGCCTGGATGCCGCTGATCCCGCAGTGACAGGAGCCAAACAGGGGCCACAGCTAACGGAGCAGCCCACCGCTCCGCACCAGGACTGTGCTTGCTGAAACCCCCTCAGCTCCATCTGCACTGCCTTGCATTAACATGAAAAATAAATTTAGGTATTTAAAAAAAGAACAAGAAATATTAAACACTCAATTTCCCTTACTGCCTCAACTAGCCACGCCCTCTAGCCCCTCCTCTACTTCACCCTTAGCCCCTCCCCCTCTCTGAACTCTTAATGATTTCTAATTTTCGACATCCCATGCTTTGAAATAACTTTTTCCAATGTACAATCCATTGAATTTTAAAAGGAAGCCATAGCACCCTTCAAGGGTTTTTGATTAAGCCTGAAATTATGATTAAGCCCATGTTAACTTTTAGAAACTTTATGGCTAGGCCTAAGATTACATTTTAGCAGTGTATGATTAGGACCAAGTTTAGTTTCATTTAGGCCAGGCCTAAGAAAACATCAACACATTTTTTTGTGTGTTTGAGCATTTTTCAGTGTTCAATGCATTCATTTCACTTCGTATATTAAGATTTTTTCTGCTACTGTTGCTACCCTTAAATTATTTATGAACAAATTTATAAAAAAAATGGAATGGAAAGACATTTCTGTATAGTTATTCCAAATGTGTACATAATAAATACAGTGCAGTATTTAAATTATACAGTTAGAGATGCATATCTACATTTTATTTTGTATTTTATTTTGAAAATGACCAATTCAAAAAATATGAAGTTAGAGAAGTAAATGAATGCTGTTTTCATGCTTATTCTTAGCCGTGCTTGTCACAAACCATTCTGGCTTATTTGTATCTGTGACATATTGTATCTTGTTCACTGCCTTGCCTCATAGAATTTCAGTCCAAGAACTGAAACCCAGATATCATACACAAACATTCCTTAATGTAAATCTGCATGTAAGGAAATTAAGCCATTTAGTCACATAGTGTTAAGATTCCTTTCTAACTGCTTGGTTAGGTCTAGACAAGTGTATTTCTAATCAAGATCACAGTTTAATTTGTGCCCATGCTGTTGCTTTGGTCACTGTAGCAGCAGAAACATACATTTGAACTATAGTTAATACCAACACTACTCTTATTATATGCTCTTTGCTAAGAATTTGCCTAGCATTTTCCATTAATATTTTCTAGATTGGTGTGTCCTGTGAAAGATTTTGTCTGCCATTAATACCAGGCCTGCAACTAAAATGCAAAAATCAGCATAAGTGCAAAAGAAAGCCCATGATGAGTATTAACGTTTACATGTGTATGACCCTCTCAAATTATTCCTGCATCTTTCATTTGGTATTCTGTCTTCCTTTAGTGAAAATATACTGTAAATACAAATGGGTCTTTGGTTTTATGTGTGGATTGTGTTGTATACATTCTGGGCTAAAAATATATTACGAGATATAGACAGAAAAAAAAACAAAAAACATATAATGTTTGTTCTTTACCTGCTGTTGTGTATGCCTGCTTGTGAATGAACGTGACACTTTATTACAAAGCAATACAGAAGAAAATACCATTTCATGTGTTATAGATTACATTGACAGAGTTATGAATAAAGCATTTTATGTAGGATGTAATGGAAATGGGTTAGTAAGTGGTTTAAATCTTGTTTAGGAAGTTCAATGGTAAATTAAAGGAGGTAGACTGACTTTTGCATATACTGTGGAGCATACTGTTGTCCCCTACTGACAATGGCTCTGGATATCAAGAGTGAGAAAGATATGCATTTGAATCTTTATCATCACAGGTCATCCTGTAAGGTAGCCTCTCCACCATCAGATCAGTTTATCATGACTAAGATCTATGTAGTTTGTTCTTAAAAAAAACTTATTTTGTGTGCACTGATTCATGCTTTCCATTGTGAGTTTTTGTATTTATTTAATTTTTTATTTAATATTTTCTGATATTGGAGTGTAATGTACAAGGAAAAAACACTAATATGCAGTAGTAAATGTACTGCATTTACAATAAGGGGTTTGGTGTCAAAGTGTCCAGTGGTGAAATTTACCAAATCAACTGTCTATGTTGTGAAAATGACTGAACTTATAAAACAAAATAAAGGTTTGTGCTGTTTATTTGAGACAGTGGTCGTGCTTTACTCCAACATGTCCTTATATTGTTTGGTCAGCATCGTCCTATCAACATACAGTCGCAAAAAAAGTTTTGTGAACCCTTTGGAATTAACTGCATTTCTGTATAAATTCTTTTTCTAAGTTACAATAATGATCAAACACAATCTGTTTTAATCACACACATTTTTTATTGTTCTTGTACACATTGAAGACATTCAAACATTCACAGTGTATGTTGGGAAAAGTATGTGAACCCCTAGGCTAATGACGTCAACATAAGCTAAATAGAGTCAAGAGTTGGCAAACCTGGCATCCAATTAATGAAACAAGATTGGTGGTGTGGGTTAGAGCTACTTTGACTTATAACAATGACTTAAACATTTTGAGTTTGCTATTCACAAGAAGCATCTGCTGACATAGACCATGCCTCTCAAAAAAGAGATCTCAGAAGACCTACGATAAAGAATTGTTCCTTTGCATAAAATAATGCTCAATGAGGTAAAAAAAAAAAAAAGAAAAAGAATGCTAAAGTAACAGCTAAAGACTTAAAGCCTTAACCCAATAGAGATGCTGTGGAATGACCTCAACAGAACCGTTAACGCCAGACACCCTAAGAAAATGGCTCAGCTGCAGCAGTTCTGTATGGAAGAATGGTCCAAATTTACTTCTGAAAATTGCACAGGTCTAATCTGCAGCTACCAGAAACGCCTGGTTGAGGTTATTGCTGCTAAAGAAGGATCGACCAGTTATTAAATCCAAGGGTTCACTTACTTTTTCCACAGCACTGTGATTGTTTAATGGGATGTGTTCAATAAAGACATGAAAGATTACAATTGTTTGTGTATTGTTAGCTTAAGCACATTGTGTTTGTCTATACTTGTAACGTTGATGAAGATGAGATCATATTTTATGACCAATTAATGCAGAAAACGTCTAGGTTACGTATGTAACCTCCGTTCCCCGATGGATGGAACGAGACGTTGTGTCAGAGAAGCGACACTAGGGGTCTCTCTTGAGCGCTGATATTCACCTCTGAACTATGAAAAAAGGCCAATGAGAGTTGGCAACCAGTATTTGCATGTCCCGCCCCCGGACATACGGGTATTTAAGCGGTGCAAATACAGGAGTTCATTCAGGATTTTTCTGAGGAGCCGGAAATGGTCCAGCCACAACAGTGGCTCGGCTCAGCGACATGGCAGGGGAGACACAACGTCTCGTTCCCTCCATCGGGGAACGGAGGTTACATACGTAACCTAGACGTTCCCCTTCTGTCGCTCTCTCCACGTTGTATCGACACTAGGGGTCCACTTATAAAAGTGCCATGCGCTGAGCCGTGTACGTGAACTGCTGATACAGGAGTGAGCAGGTATTCTTACGTGCAGGACGACCAACTGTATCAGGCTGCACGTACCCTTCCCCAATGCCCCATTTAAGCCATCAGGATTCCTTATCGTTACCCTGGAGGGGGGAACAAGGTGCTGGCCGCCAACCTGGGAATGGGCCAAGCCTGGCCGGGCCTCTTTTCTCTCTATGTTTCTCGCATAGAGCAACTAAGGCCGGGGCTCTTACACGCATTGAGGGAAGGGGTCTTAGCCCTTATTCAGGGCGGAGAAGACCCTGCGGAGGCCACGCCTACCCGAGAGGGAGGCAAGTTTAAGTGGCAAAACCATCAGAGGCCTGACTTAGGGCCTATGTAGAAAAGTTGGTGCGGTGGTGGATCCAGCCTCATAGAGGGGAAACATACAGCACGGCAACCCGAGGCAGCCGTGACTGCCTAAGGGAAACACGGAGTCCGCTCGCCAGAGGGACAGAACCGTGGTGTTACACACAGGGGAGTCCGAAGGAGGCCTTACCTGTGGAGCACCTATACCAGTACAGGGCAGCTTGCGGTACCCGCAGTGGCTTGGGTCGGCGAGTTCCTCCGCTGAACTGCGACCCACGAGGGCTAGGGAGGAATCAACCAGTGTCCCAAAACTGGGATCTCCTGGGAATGAAGGCGCACTGTTTCCCCTGGTTAGGGGGAAGGGCGCTAGGTGCAAGCGGTTCACCCGGTCAGATCGTCAGCGTGCTACTGAGTTCTACGGGCTCGGTACCTGAGAAGACACGGGACGATACCGACTCAACTCGGAGATTGTAGAATCTCGCAAAAGTGTTAGGTGTTGCCCAGCCTGCTGCTCTACAAATGTCTGCTAGGGCAGTGCCCCTAGCCAGTGCCCATGAGGACGCAACACTCCTGGTGGAGTGAGCTCGGACCTGCAACAGGGGGGCACGGCCTGGGTGTGATAAGCCAGGGAAATGGCGTCGACAACCCAGTGGGCGATTCTCTGCTTGGAGACAGCGTTCCCTTTCTGCTGTCCCCCAAAGCAGACGAAGAGCTGCTCAGAGCGTCTGGTGCTCTGTGTGCGGTCCAGATAAATACGCAAAGCGCGTAACTGGACAAAGCAATGAAAGGGCTGGGTCTGCCTCCTCCCGGGGCAGCGCTTGCAGGTTCACCACCTGATCCCTTGGGCAAGTAGCCCGGTCGCGGTCTTAGGATCACGAAAGTGTCTGCCGGACCGAACTCCAGGCAAGCGTCGCTAACAGAGAACGCATGCAGGTCCCCGACCCTCTTGATGGAAGTGAGCGTGATCAGCAGGGCGGTCTTGAGAGAGAGGGCCCTGAGTCAAACTGAGTCAAGCGGCTCGAAGGGGGGTCTCTGGAGTCCCGTAAGGACGACCGAGAGATCCCAGGAGGGGAACAGGTTAGGTCGGGAGGGAGTTATCCTCCGGGCACCTTTTAGGAACCTGACGATTAAGTCGTGCTTACCAAGAGACTTGCCGTCTACCGTGTACGTGGTGGGCAGCGATAGCGGCGACATACACCTTGAGGGTGGAGGGGGACAGCCTCCTCTCCAGCCTCTCCTGAAGAAACACGAGCACTGACCTAACTGCCCACTTCTGCGGGTCTTCGGCTCGGGAAGAACACCAGTCCGCGAACAGAAGCCACTTTAGAGCGTAAAGATGCCTGGTAGAGGGGGCTCTGGCTTGATTGATTGTATCTATGACGGTCGATGGTAGGCCGGCTAGATCTTCCGCATCCCGTCCAAGGGCCAGACGTGGAGGTTACAGAGGTCTGGGTGCGGGTGCCAGAGCGTGCACCGTCCCTGAGAAAGAAGGTCCTTCCTCAGGGGAATTCGCCAGGGAGGGGCTGTCGTGGTCTCTGTGTGCGCATAGTAACTCTCGGGAGTGGGCCAGTATGAGCCAGTTGTCGAGGTAATTGAGTATGCATATGCCGGCTTCTCAGAGCGGGGCAAGAGCTGCCTCTGCAACTTTCGTGAAGACGCGAGGGGACAGAGACAGGCCGAAGGGGAGGACTTGTACTGCGAACCAATCTAGATGCCGGACGCCAGATAGAATTTGTTTCTGGGTGAGCATTTTGAACGGGAGTTTGGACAAGGTCCGATTGAAAACTCACAGGTCCAAGATCGGTCGTATGCCGCCACCTTTCTTGGGTACAACAAAGTAAGGGCTGTAGAAACCCTTCTTCGTTTCGGTTGGAGGGACAGGCTCTATCGCGTCCTTTAATAGAAGGGAGGCGATTTGTTCACGCAGGGAATGGGCATGTTGGCCGTGTACTGTGGAAAAATGTACACCCACGAAGGGGGGCAGAGACCTGGCAAACTGAATTGCATAACCGAGTCGAACGGTCCGGTGCAGCCAGCGTGACGGGTTGGGCAGTGAAAGCCATGTCTCTAAGCTCCGTGCTAGGGGCACCAAGGGGACGAGTTTTTTGGACGTACCCGGCGAGGCTTCGCAGCGGTGCAGAACAGGTAACGCGGCGTCGGGAGGCAACGTGGCGTCCCGAGGCTCTGGTGCTGAGAATAAACTCAAAGCACTTACCTTGCTCCGCGCACCCTGCAGGGGGCGGATTCGTGACTGAGGAGGAGGTCTGATGCTGGCGTCCTCTGGACTCATCTGAACCGGCCGGCCGGGGAACAGTCGTGAGGCTGAAGGCGGAGACACCGCGTCCATGGAGCCGGGACTGTTGAGGCCTGAAAGCAGACTGCCGTGAGAACGGCATTTGCGGGCCATGTGCCCCAGAGTCAAAGGAAATAGCTCTTTTATTGAGAATTTGGGTAAAGGATTCTCCTCCCGGCCCTCCACCGGGGGACGGAGCGGTCTTACCACCTCCGGAGCTAACGTCTTGGGCTCTGGGTGCGTTGTCTGAGGAGCACCAGGGAGCCTTCCGGGTCCTCAAGGGGGTCCGTGAGACAGGGGTCGTGAGCTTCCCGCGGTTTGCTTGACGCTGGGGCTGAGAGCTGGGCCCGGGTTGAGGCGGAGCAGGAGCTTGTCTTCTGGCCGCGGGAGGATGCCCTCGGCGAGCAGATGGGGCATGGGCCGTGGCGGCAGGCTTGCGGCGAGGCATGATGTGAGAGATGGCCTCCGTCTGCTTCTTTACCGTGGAGAACTGCTGGGCAAAGTCCTCGCCGGTGTTGCCGAAGAGGCCGAACTGGGAGACAGGGGCGCTGAGGAAGCGAGTCGTGTCGGCATCACGCATCTCGACCATGTTCAGCCACAGTTGACATTCCTGGACCACTAGCGTGGCCATCGCCAGCCCAAGCGCTTACGCTGTGACCTTTGTCACTCTCAGGGTGAGGTTGGTCGCTGAGCGCAGTTCCTGCAGCGTGTCGGGGTCAGGGCCACCCCCGTGCATGTTGCGTAGTGCCTTGGCTTGGTGGACCTGCAGGAGAACCATGGCATGCAGGGCGGAAGCGGCGCGTCCGGTGGCGCTGTAGGCCTTCGCTGTCAGCGAGGAGGTTGCTCTACAGGTCCGGGAAGGGAGTACGGGCGACCTCGCCAGGTGGTAGGGGTTCCGGGGCATAGATGGATCGCAACCACCCTATCCACCTGGGGAATCCGCCGTCGAGGGTGGCGAGGGCAGACGAGCCTGTGGCGGTGTGACGAGTGGAGACGGGTGCTCTCCACGAAGACGTCAGCTCGTCATGCACTTCCAGGAAAAATGGAACCGGGGGGCGAGGCTGTGAGCAACACCCAGACCCCAGGATCCAGTCGCCCAGCCGTGATGGCTGTGGGGAGGATGGAGGGTTCCAGTCCATATATAGCAGGAATTCGGTGTGTACACGCAGCAGTTGTAGACATGACCATCGGCTCCGAAGAAATTTTCTGAATGAACTCCCGTATTTGCGCCGCTTAAATACCCGTATGTCCGGGGGCGGAACATGCAAATACTGGTTGCCAACTCTCATTGGCCTTTTTTCATAGTTCAGAGGTGAATATTGGCGCTCAAGAGAGACCCATAGTGTCGCTTCTCTGACACAACGTGGAGAGAGCGACAGAAGGGGAACTAGCGAATTCCAAACGATTCTCATACTTTTTCTTGCCACTGTTTAATAAATTACAATGGTGTTTTCTGAAAAGATCAACCACTTGAAGGTACTAAAGGTTAAACTTTTTTTTTCTAAAGCTGTTGACCTAAAAATAGCAGCACTAACTCTGGGAAATCATGCAAGAATGAAAGCTGAATCAGTTGTTGTCATGGATACAGCCAGCAAGGAGGAGGGAAACAGGAAGGAGGAATAAGATACGTGACGTATCGTATAGCCCAGTATAATGGGAAAAGCAAACATGTTGAAAAGTAAAACACAAAATGCTCAGGACTCTCAAGTTTTATCAAAAGTTTGGAGTGAGATTACATCTGTTAGGGGAGGAGCCACTCAAATATTTGCAGAAGCGGCCCCTCAGCCCCACCCAATTCTCTCAAAGTTTTGCTAGCAGTTCAATTTTACCTATTGTTCATAATTGACCAGCACAAACAGAAATTATAACAATTGGTAAATCTGATAAAAGACAGACAAATTCGTCCAAATAAAATTAATTGTTTTATATATTTCAAAAATACAAATGTATCAAAAAAATAAAACATTTGGCCCCAAACGAGCTATCTGAACAGCAGTGCTCAATGTACATACTGTACACATACAGTAGGATTGCAGAACTTTCCCTGAGCATGCATGTCAAGCTGTGTGTGTGTGTGTGTGTGTGTGTGTGTGTGTGTGTGCGTGTACATTTCAGCGTATGAATGCTGTTTTGTGTTGTAAGTGTTTGTTGCACATTTTGATGCCTTGATGACAGAGGTAGGGGGCTCCCACTTAAAGCACTGTGGCTCAAGGCCAGCCATTCTCACTGTCATGATGGATGATAGCGTTCCTTCCAGAGCAAAACTGTTCCTAGCTTTGGTTTTGTTCAAACCCACCATAAAGAACACCCTCTCCGCATCTGCATTTGAGTGGGGAAGAACTAAAACCAGTTTGGCAATCTTGGACAGCCTTCGAAATCTGCTCAAACCAGTCACCTTTAAAAAAAATAAATTAACCAAGGAGGCCTAATAACTCTCTTAAATTTTTTATTTAGCATCCATTGGGTTGAGTAAGTAAACATCAAAGGGTGTAGAATGTCTCTTACCCTATTCTTCATTGATGACATTGTAAAATGGCAAGCAAAACTGCTACAAATATATATTGCCACTTGAAGTTCTCTGCGTTGTTCTGTCTTTTCTGAGCACTGAAGTAAAGCAATTATTGTTAATAATTTGCACTTTACAAATTCATCCTGTTATTAATTTTTATCTGACTCCAATTTTATATTAATCTGACTCCAATTTTAAGTTGATCTCTGATTTAGATTAAAGCTCTAAATACTTTCTGATCATTCTTTTATTTTAATCATTTATGTTATTGATTACTCTGAATCCTCCTCTATTAATTTACCTTTTGATCAGTTTCTAGTGAGATTCAAACTGATAGTCTTTAAGTGGCTTCCTCCTACACTAAAGCCTCAGTTATGATATAAATGATTCTTAAAATGGGATTCTCCTGCTCGGTTCCTCCAGAGCGGTTTCTCCTATTTTAAAGACCCAGTATTGATATAAATGATTTCAGAGGAATACAGAATGAATCAAAAAGTAACTATTTATTTGCCAGGTAGGATTTAAAACACAAGTTAAAGAAACAAGTCAAAGAACTAGGTATGTCCCGATCAGGTTTTTTTGCCCTCGAGTCCGAGTCCGAGTTATTTGATTTTGAGTAGGGATGTCCCGATCAGGTTTTTTTGCCCTCGAGTCCGAGTTATTTGATTTTGATTAGGGATGTCCCGATCAGGTTTTTTGCCCTCGAGTCCGAGTTATTTGATTTTGATTAGGGATGTCCCGATCAGGTTTTTTGCCCTCGAGTCCGAGTTATTTGATTTTGAGTAGGGATGTCCCGATCAGGTTTTTTTGCCCTCGAGTCCGAGTTATTTGATTTTGATTAGGGATGTCCCGATCAGGTTTTTTGCCCTCGAGTCCGAGTCAGAGTTATTTGATTTTGAGTACGGATGTCCCGATCAGGTTTTTTTGCCCTCGAGTCCCAGTCTGAGTTATTTGATTTTGAGTATCTACCGATACCGAGTCCCGATCCGATACTTCTATAATACATAAAAAAAAAGAATAAAGAAGAGCGAAAAAACAGATCCAGGATGTTACTTATTTTTTATTGAATTCACCTTATTTTAACATTCAACAACTCTGTTAACAAACAGAGCACTTCTGTGAGGTAGCTTGAACAATCAAGTAATAAATAACATAAATTCTTCACTTTTGGACTTCAGTGCAACAGTAAATATAAAAACGTCTAACATAAAAACAAATAGCACCTCAACTTAAAATACCTGGAAGGCATGTAAACAAATAAAAAAATAGAGGGTTCTCTACAAAGGCGAATGGCAGGTCACTCATTGCGATCATTTGTGCTATCTTGGTTGTGATGTCTTGCGCCTTCGCGCAATCACGTGGCATTTTTCTCTCCTCTTCAAACTCTCTTGCAGCGTGACCTGACTCGTCTTCGGCTGGGTTGCCTGGGTAAACTCGCTGTATTGTGTCGGGTGTTTGTTTTTGAGGTGCCGTATCAGGTTTGTTGTGTTAAATGTAGCCTTTTCCTTTCCACCTCTTGCAATCCCCAGTTTACATATCTCACAGTTTGCTATGGCAATGTTGTTGTCATCAACTTTATAATATCTCCAGACCGCAGACATACTCGCGCTTTCTGCTTCAAGCTGCTTACGTATTCTACTTCGCCTGCATTTAACCAATAGCGTCTCTGAAACAAAGTGATGTCATGCCGCACGCGTTGCTGTTTCTGTGTGGAGTCAAAAGGGTCTAACTCTGCCACCGCATAACTATAGATGTGTTAAAAATTTATGAGAATATATATACATATATATCCGAGTCCTGATCGGGAGGTAACGTCCGATTCCGATCGAGTCTGAAACCACGTGATCGGGCCCGATTTCCGATCACGTGATCGGATCTGGACATCCCTACAAAGAACATACCTGGCAGTTGAGAAAACTACATGTAATTGCAAAGCATGGGAAATTATTACAGTTACACACATTGAGGTGTGGGATCATCAGACTACAGAGAACCTTGAGCTCTGGGCCAGCTTTACTTAAATATCCAGACAGAATACACATTGTGTACCAAATGGTATTATCCTTTGATCAATGAGAATTTGGGGGTGAAAGGGTTCTTTGGTTCCTGGTGTTAAACCTTCAAGGAGGGGGATAGACCTCCAGAGTTATTCAGTATTTGGCATAGACCTTATAACTTTGTTGTCATTAAGTTTTATAAACCTGGGGACAAAGCACTATAAAAGACGCACCGAGACATTTTAAATGATATCAAACATGTTACACAAGTTACATTATTTGTATACATCAGATATGGCCTTTTGTTACATACAGATCTTAGGTGAGTTTGAGGTGATTCTGGGCTGAAGGGGAATGGATGAGGAGGAGGAGAGGGAGAGAATGGGACAGATTTGGAAGGGCAACAACGAGGTGTGATTTTGCAGTCTTCACTCAGTGGGGTGTGGTGCCTCAGGAAGAGTTGCTAATTGTGAGAAAGTTCATTTGTTGATTTTCTCAAAGATCATACATTTGCTCTTTGCCTTTGAATGCAAACACATTGGCACCCCGCCTTACAACATATTCCCCCCAAAAACCGTCAATGTCGAAAGTGGCTGGGTCTTGGGGCATGGGGATGTCCATCAATTGATATTCAAGGACTCCTCGCTGAACTGATCATGCTCTTTGGATCCCTGGTATGGAAGCAATTCAGAAAACCTAAAAAGAACACAATGTGCACAACAGGGTTTGTTTTGTGAACATCAAACTTCACAATCTAGTCAAAATGTTTAGAAAATGTAATGTGGGAAATAAAAAAGGAATAATAAATAAGGAAACCCTTACCTGTCAAAAAAGAATAAGGAATCTTCAATGTCACACTCTGTTCTCTGCTGGATGTCAACACATTGTGCATGCTTGAGTAAGTAGGGCCTCTCTCAGAGGTAGTTTCGATAGTGCATATTCCACCGCCCTCACCAGAAACGCAAGTGCTGCCTGTTGGAACCTCTGCACATGCTGAGGTGTTAAATTTCCTGTATCAAGGAGCCGATTGAGCGTAGGCCGAGTTGTAATCCAACATTCAGCTTTTTTCCTACCAAAGCGATAAAGCAGTAGGAAGTAGGAACAGGTAAGTTTATAAGATAAATAAGTTTATATTTTTCTTCCATGGGTTTCTTTACAGAGTTCATTAACAACTGAGAATAAGCACAATTGCTAACTTGAATAGCCCTCTATATGTACATCCCATCACATCAGTGACAAAATAAACAGTCTGGGTAAACAGATGAGACAAATGCAATGATTAATGTATGCATTGCCAGGATATAAAACATTACTGAAATGATTGCCAGAGCACTCTGCTTTAAGAGCCTTAACCCAGATAGCAAAAAATATCCGCACGGCTTCTTTTTGCCGCCGTCCCTAAGCTGTCGGTTATAGGTGCGTCCCACTGGCGGGGATGAAACGTTTTCGTTTTCGTCACTCCCATTTCTTGCGAGATGCGAGAAATATTGAAGTCTTTATGTAAAACGCATTGCAGCTGCACAGCAGACAGTAATGAGCGAGGCAGCTCGGTCATTGGCTGTGCTGCAGCAACTGCTTGAACCAATGACGGGGCGACTCTGAACGCGCGCCCGCCGTCGAAAAGCCTACAGCAGGACCGCTAAGAGGACGCCGGCATCTTCAGCCGCCTTCGAAGCCGGCCATCCGGCGCGCAACGCTATATCCTTTACTGCAAGCGCTCGCCCCTGCGACGCTTTTGATTAGTAAAAGAGCAATTTTTTCAAGGCGTTGTTGCAAATGCCTTCAGTCTGCACCTCGTGCAGAGGCCCTCTTCCTGATGGGGATCGTCACATCATTTGCACTCGCTGCCTGGGACCGGACCACGCAGAAGCTGCTCTCATTCAGGGCGGATGCCCCGAATGTGACTCCCTGGGCCTCACTGAGCTGCGTGCTCGCTTTGCCGCTTTCGCCGCAATCGAGCCTGCTTCCACTGTGCTGCCGCCCCCTCCATTCGAGCTGTGCAAGAAAAAGCTCCGCTCACAGAGGCTGCCAGAGCACGTAGACTTCGGTGACGTCACGCCGGCCCAGTCCCGCGTGCTTCACCGCTGCCCGAGATCTCCCTGCCGCCAGTCCATTTTATGAAGACGGACCAGCACCCCTCCAGCAGAGCGGTGGGTCTCGTCTCGTTCGGCGCGTCAGGGGACGATGATGAAAAGGATGACAGCCTCTCTATTGACGCTGCATCCGATGACTGGCCAGGCTTGAGTTTCGACCCTGCGCCATCGACATCAGCGGACACGAGCACGGGCACCAGCATGGACTCTGAGATCGTCCGCATCCTGTCCAAAGCCGTAGAAGACCTTGGGCTCGACTGGTCTTCTCCGGAAGAATCCACCCACAGCCGGCTGGACGAGTGGTTCCTGCAGGGGCGCCGGCAGGCTCCTCGACAGAGACCCTCTCCTTTCTTCCCCGAAGTGCACGACGAACTCACAAAGTTGTGGAAAGCCCCGCACTCTGCTCGCCTGAAACCTTCTTTTTCTTCCTCGCTCTCCTCAGTGGACGGCGCAAGAGAAAGAGGCTACGAGGGAACTCCACCCCTCGAGGAGGCTGTGGCCAACCATCTGTGCCCACCCTCCACCGCCGGATGGAAAGCCAAAGCTTCTCATCCCTCGAAGCCCTGCAGATCCACCTCAGCTCTCGCCGGTCGCGCATACGCCGCCGCCGGCCAAGCTGCGTCAGCGCTTCATTCAATGGCGGTTTTACAAGTTTACCAGGCCAAACTTCTCCGCACCATGGACAAGTCTGGACCTGAACCTGAAGCTTTCAAGGACCTGCGCAGCGCCACTGACGTAGCCCTGCAAGCCACGAAGGCCACCGCCCAATCCATCGGCCGGGCCATGGCTAATTTGACTGTCCTTGAGCGCCATCTGTGGCTGACGCTAACGGAGATGAAGGACGCGGATAAGGCGCCATTCCTTGACGCGCCTATCGCTCCAAGTGACCTGAAACGGAGGCTCGATGCCGCTCGAGTTCCGCTGGCCGAAGAAAGCCGCCTCAGCAACGAGGTCCTCGGCCCAAGATCGTGCTGAACCCGGAGCCTCGTAAGTCTTCCTAGCAATAGGAAGAAAAAGAGAGAGTACGTGTCTCGCAAAGGCCGGACCACTCTCTCTAAAACATGTAAAACATTACCCAGTCCCCTTACAGGCAGTTGGAAATGTCTGTACAGCAGTCAATGGGCCAGTCACAGAACTCGCTCACCTGCAATCAAACGCCGTTTTAACGGCGACACACAGAAATCACGAAAAGAGTCATTTTCTGCCTGTGTCACTAAGGGTTCACATGTCCACACTAAAGTGCGCATTCCCACATACCAATACTGTCCAAACAGTGCCAAATACTTCCCCAGCTCAGGCTGGACGTCCAATAAATGTAGATCGTGTGCCTATTGTCATGTATGCACCACTACACACAAGCACTGTTCCCACAGTTATAAACACTTCCCCAGTAAAAGCGGGAAATACTATAAAGGTAGCGCGTGTGCCTGCTGTCCTGCATGCACCCCTACACACAAACACTGTATGCATAGCCAAAAACCCCGCCATGAGCGGAAGACTTTATGAAAGTGGTGCGCGTGCCTACTACAGTATATGCACCCCCACCCATAAGTTGCTGCCCATACAGTTTCAAACAGTTCTCTGTCTCATGCCGAACATCACAGATGCGATGCGCGAGCCAAGAGACGCCCGCTAAAAGCGGGAAGCTTTATGAATGTGGCGCGCGTGCCTATTACGATGTATGCACCCCACCCGAAAACTCTGTTCATACAGTTTCAAGCATTTCTCCGACTCATGCTGCAAGCATTTCGGAGATAGCGTGCGTGCCTGTACTCTCACACGCACCTCTGCACTCGGCACTCAATACGGCTGCTCAGCGCGCACCTGCGCCTCTGAGAGCTGTAAACTCAGTGTTAGCACAAGGCAATTTGCCGGTGGGGCCCATACGTCACAGCGATATGCCCCCAGCCAGCATTCAGCCCATATCTGTGCGAGCAAAAGCCTGGGAAAAAATCCCCGACATTCCGAAATGGGTTTTGAACATAATAAAACACGGTTACTCACTTCAATTCGCTACGAGACCGCCCGCTTTTCAGCGTTGGTCGAGACGAAAGTGAGGAAAGATGTGTCACATGTTCTACGTACCGAGGTGCTCAAACTGATAGAGAAGGGCGCTATAGAAACTGTTCCTCCTCTATGAGCTAGGCTGGTTTTACAGCCGCTATTTTCGTCCCGAAAGGACGGTGGCCTCCGCCCCATCCTAGATCTCAGACATCTGAACAAAGCTTTAATGATTCAGCTCGTTCAGAATGTTAACAACCAAACATATCCTCGCGCAAGTTCAGCCCGGGGATTGGTTTCTATCAGTGGATTTGAAAGACGCTTACTTTCACATTCCGATAGCGCCTCATCACAGGCCTTTTCTGAGATTCAGCTTTCGAGGGACAGTCATACCAGTACACAGTACTACCATTCGACCTATCATTGGCCCCCATACATTCATGAAATGTATGGACGCGGCACTTTCCCCTGAGACAGCGGGAGTGCGAATACTGAATTACCTCGACGATTGGCTAATCATAGCACAATCAGAGGGTCAGTTAACGACGCACAGATCTTGGATTATCAGCCATCTAGAATGCCTGGGTCTGAGAATCAATTTTGCAAAGAGCGTGCTATCCCCAGCCAGAATATCTCTTTTCTGGGAATAGTGCTAGACTCAGTGCAGATCGTCTCATCAGCTAGCGCTCTCTATTCGACACCTTGCAACATCATTCAGAACGAGCGCTACGCCCCGTCAAACGATTTCAAAGAATGCTCGGTCTCATGGCCTCGGCATCAGCGGTACTCCAGCTAGGATTGTTGCACATGCGTCCTCTCCAGCGCTGGCTCAAGAGCCGTGTCCCCACTCACGCGTGGCGCTCGGGCCACTTTTTGATCAGAGCGAATCACGGCTGTATAAAAGCCCTGATGCCCTGGAATGCAGTCAACTGGTATCAAACCGGCGTGAGTCTGGGCATAAATACGCGGAGAAAAATGATCACAACAGATGCCTCCAAAATAGGATGGGGGGCCCTTTACGAGGGCAGGCCTGTATCCGGCTTTTGGTCAAACCCGGAAAAGCGCCTACATATAAACTGTCTGGAAATGAAAGCGGTCGCCTTGGCTCTCAGAGCCCTGCTTCCGTACCTGAAAAACGAACACGTCCTGGTCCGAACGGACAACATGACGGTAGTTTCGTATATAAATCGCCAGGGTGGACTCAGGTCGAGCTCCCTGCACTCTATGGCCAGGGAGCTCATCTTATGGTCACAACACCACCTGCGCTCGCTGAGAGCAGCGCATGTGCCAGGCGCCCTGAACCAGGGAGCAGACATGCTGTCCAGAGACAAGGTTCTCCCAGGAGAATGGTCTCTCCACCCCCTGACAGTTCAGTGGTTATGGCAAAACTTTGGCGAGGCAGAGGTCGACTTCTTCGCCTCCAGGGAAAACGCACAATGCCCCCTTTTCTAAGAGCACGGTCGGATGCGCTCGCCCAAGTCTGGCCGAGCCGCCCCTTGTATGCTTTTCCCCCGATCACGATGCTACCTCAGGTCATCAGTCGGATCAGGGAAGTGAGATGTGCAGTGCTCCTGGTAGCCCCACTCTGGAACAACCAAACGTGGTTTCCAGAACTGATGCAGATGATGCAATCTGCCCCATGGCCGATTCCGTTGAGGCTAGACCTCCTCAGGCAGGCCAACGGGATGATTCTTCATCCCCGCCCCGATCTGTGGGTCCTCCATGCATGGCCCCTCAACGGGTTCCCGAGAACCTCCCCAGTGGAGTTTTGAGAATCATCACTGAGGCGCGAGCACCCTCTACGAGGCGCTTATATGCCCAAAAGTGGAAAGTGTTCAGTGACTGGTATGATACCAAGAGCTTGAACCCCAAATCGTGCGAGATACCAAGTGTTTTGCAAGAGCTGCTGGAGGCGGGCCGCACACCCTCCACGCTCAAAGTCTATGTGGCTGCCATAGCGGCGTCACACAATCCTGATAAAGGACGTTCATTAGGGAAAAACGACCTAATCATTCGTTTCCTAAGAGGCTAGGAGGATGAACCCTCCTCGCCCCCTCGGTGCCGATCTGGGACCTGGCCACGGTCCTGGACGCACTCAAGAGTGCCCGTTCGAACCTCTCTGAACTGTGCACCTTAAACAGCTCTCGCTCAAAACTGCGCTCTTGCTGGCGCTCACCTCAGTCAAGAGAGTGGGCGACCTGCAGCGCTGTCATCAACGCTGCTTGCCTGGAATTTGGACCTAACGACTGCAGAGTTGTCCTTAGGCCAAAGCACGGGTATATTCCTAAAGTGCTCTCCACACCCTTCAGAGCACAGGTGATATCTCTGGCAGCGTTATCGTCCCCAGCAGATGAAAGCGACGCTAATTTACTCTGCCCGTCAGGGCTCAGAGTATATTTGGAACGTTCTGCCCTGTTCAGACAGACAGAACAATTATTCAGTATGCTTTGGCGGCGCACTAAAGGTCTCGCAGTCTAAAAGCAAAGAATATCGGCTGGATAGTGGATGCTATAGCGCTAGCTTATGAAGCCAAGGGCCTTCAATGCCCCTTAGGCGTCAGAGCTCACTCTGAGGAGCATGGCCTCCTCGTGGGCTTGGTCGAGTGGGATACCCATTGAAGATATTTGTGCTGGCGCGGGCTGGGCCTCGCCTCGACATTTATCAGGTTTTATAACCTACAGGTCCCCTCATTGCATTCCAACATTCTATCAGCCTGACTGTAGAATGGACTGGAGTATGTATATGCTGAGCATTATCTCCTCCCTTAAAAGGTCCGTCTCTGACCGACTTAAAGGATTTTTTATGCATATCAGTACATAGAAAATGCATTCCAGTATTCTATCAACCTGACTATGAATGGACTGGTGTGTATATGTGAGCATTACTCCCTTAAAGGTCCGCTCTGACCACTTAAGGATTTTATGCATATCAGTAATTGAAACTCGTACATGATATATGCTTGTGTTATAATAGCCACCTTGGGCAAAGGCATCTGTGTTATCCGATATAGCGCTGGCGCTCGTGGCTTTAAGGCTCAGGCATCTGCCTCTGGCTTTATAGAGTGAAGTCAGCACGCACGGCGTTTTGCAGGGTGTTCCCATAGCGTAAGCTACTTACGCAATAGGAGAGACCTCTCGATAGGGAACGACTCGGTTCCCTGAGAGGAGGGAACGAGTATTGCGTAAGCTGCCGTGCTTGTGCTTGGTCAGTTCGCTTCAGTCGATTGAACCTAAAGGAACTCACATGATGGGGTGCCCATTATATAGCCTGGCTATGCTAATTTCGGCGGGCTCTGAGCGCGCGAACGCGAGGCGCGCGCTCATTGGTCGCGCGTTCAGAGTCGCCCCGTCATTGGTTCAAGCAGTTGCCGCAGCACAGCCAATGACCGAGCTGCCTCGCTCATTACTGTCTGCTGTGCAGCTGCAATGCGTTTTACATAAAGACTTCAATATTTCTCGAGAAACGGAGTTTTCCCATAGCGTAAGCTACTTACGCAATACTTGTTCCCTCCTCTCAGGGAACCGAGGTTACGTTAGTAACCGAGTCGATTTCTACTCTCAAAATCGACCAGCCATATTGGCTATTATTATTTTTTGCTCCAAAGCCATTAGGGTTTATAACAGAGTCTTGACTCTTGATTCCATGATAAGGTAAGGTTTAGGAAATGACATTTAAATTACTTTGAAACTCTGAAGCGATTATACAGTAATATATGTAAAATATATTGAATTATTTTATGCACTTGAAAATTGTTTACATTTCTTTGATTGCTGCAGCATTTGAGACATGCACCAATAAACCAAAAAGAATTCCTTTCGTAAAACTTACTTGGCAATAAATATCTTTATGATTCTGATTAGGTTTTAAAATAGATATTTAATTCATGGTATGAACAATTTAGCAGAATAAATTGATGAAGTTAGACTTTTCACAAATGCCTGACTATCAGTGAACAGTGAAAGACATCTGCAACATGGCCAAAATCTCGGGTATACTTAAATTTTTTTTTATTAATTTGCAACCATGGTGATATCTGTCACAAACATGAAAATCCCTGTTTTGACGTGAAGGATAAACTCAATGAAAAAGCGAAATTATCCTCTGGTTTCACAGTTGTGCAGAAATTTCGTTTATGTCTACATTTTTTCCAACCTCGATTTTTTTTTTGTTATTTTACCTTTTACAGGTTTTGCAATTATGACCTGTACAAATGTTTAAGAAAGTGTTAAAGTCCCTGTAAAGGCAATAAAAAAAAAATCTAAACGCATTATAAATGTTAAAAATGTATTGCTGAAACACATTACAAAGACTGAACTGTGAAGTTCCGCTGTCACCATATCTGTTTCCGGTTTACTTGCGCGTCGCCCAAAATGTCTGTTTTTACTCTATGTCTCCAGAATCTTCCGAAAATACGCATCAGCGATGTTCATCGCATTGTTGATGCCTGGTCCCCTGCTCCGACAAGCAAGAGGGACAAGGGCTTTAAACTCTACATATCGAGTTATCTGCACAACTACAAGGGTAAGTATTTTAATCTAATGTGGTGTGCCGGCAGATAGCGGCTAAGCTAGTTCAGCCACGTGTTCATTTTTTATGTAAGGTTAGTATAGAAGCTTGTTTTTTCTTAGTTTTAAAGCAGACTGTTTGTTAATTTTTGTGATAATTGTAATATAAATTATATTAACTTGCTCTCCTCTCAGTTTCTAATAAAGATCAGGGCACAGGTGAAGTCACTGTCAGGGCATTGTGCTACAGGTCCATGAGGAAAACAGATAAACCTCACAGTTTGAGTGTATGGTGAAGCTAGAATTGATAAGACCGCAGTTACAGGCTTGTTACTTTAATAGCCCGATGTTCCTGGGGACTCGGCTAAGGTTATTCATGTTTAATGTAACTCAAATCAAATGAAAACAGTTATTGTAGGCAGGTAAGTTTCCCTAGCTGGTCCCTCTGTGTAAAATGCGTTCTTATTCAAGTTTTCCACTCAGTCATTCGTTTAAGATGCAATCTTGTGTTATAAGTATTAGGCTATCATGATTATACAGTGAGCAAGCTATATAAATAAGTATTTAATATAATAAAAGTGTAGAGCAACAACCGAGGGTGTAAGGTAAAGGCTGAATATTGTAGATTTATTACAATATGTTGCATGTTTGAATTAAAATACCTGTGGATATGCAGGAGCACACACTCTACAAAGGCCTGACTGGAGATTTGCCTGATCTATCCGTCCTTCAGGTGAGTAGGGATACAACAATAGCAAATTTCACTGTACAGTATGATATATCAACCAAACTCTGTATACCAATATTTCATTATTTTCTTTTTCCTCCCCTTTTACAAACAAATATTCTGCTTCAAAGAAAAAAAATTAAATTGATGTTATCATAAGGGTTCTTCATTATGAACTTGTATGCCATGCATAACATACTGTGGATAGAAATTACAGGGAAAGTTACTGGTATGATAATTGTGGTTATATTATATTACTATTATATTTAGTGTATTGCTAATCAATATATTGTTACTTCCCAGGTGACAGCGGCTCACTTCAAGAGCAGGTGAAGCAAGTTGGGACAATGTTGAAGACATTTGCTCGCGACTGGGCAATCAGGTACAACTTGCAAACAACACCTGTGGTTGTTGGTTTAATTCCCACTGGGGCCACCTGTACATGTAGTAGACCTAGATATAAATGTCATAGTTTAGTAGTTGAAGGACCAGGACTGACTACTTTATTCTTTTATTCTGGGAACCCCTGTAGGTGCAGATCAAACCCTAATGCTGCGACAACTTGGAGTTTGGCGATGTTGTGCGTAGCATGGACAACAAAATGCTATGCTGCAGCATTTCAGTGCCAATGTGTCTGTTGGAGAGTTATCCCTGCCAGGGGATCTGTTACTCCCCCCTAGACACCCAGGAAGATTTGGCATTGCTTGACAACAGTTTGAGTCAGGATAAAGAGCTCTAGCAACGATTTGTAAGTGTGCCGATTTCGTTTATAACGCCATAGGGTAATCTAAAAAGTAAAATTAAGATCGTACACTGCATATTCTACAGTCTGAATCCACAGCCTGTCACATTTTAAATTTATGATAAGCTTCAGAGAAATGTAATTTGTAACATGTTTTTTTGTATTTTCAGCTTCGGTTTTGGCAATCAAATGTGGGAGGGACCTAAAGACAACCGTGTGGCTAATGCTTCAGAGTATCTTCTCTAATCACCTTTCCATCAATACAACCTGGACTGGTGTAGGGGATAAAGCATGTTTTAGAGACATGTTCCTGAAGACCATTGTTCAAAGTAAGTTGGATATTTTTTTATATTTAAGTAGATGTGTATGACCTTATGCCATTCAAATGGAATGACAGATCTTTATTTTCTACAGGAGCCATCCGGAAGAACCCAGCAACCCAGGATGCCACTGATGAGGCGATCCAGGTTAATGTTACGCGTTACCTGAAAGGAGCATCTGAACATGAAGGTGGAAAAGGCGCCGCACAGCTGAGAGGGACCCACAGCCGACCCCTTAAACCTAGGCTGACTACTGACACCCCAGCATCACTGACAACTGGAACCCTTTCTTTATCCTGCAGTCAGTAACATCAAGACCCCTAAAAAGCCTGCTAAAAGTGTCAGACTACACTCACCCAATCCACACTGTTCACTGTGGAAATTGCTTTTTTTTTTCTTTTCTCTCGTGACCCTGCTTTGAGGGCAGCTCCTTGGATGAATATGGGATGGTTTGTCCTTTTATACAGGCGCACGAGGAATCACTGAAGATATGCCAATTTGCACTGCCTCATTCTGGAGGTCGGGAAAACCGGTGATTCTTAGCCCACTACGCCACGCAGTCCCCAACCTCTCCAGACATTCTGATTGGCTGTGTTCTCTACAGCCAGATTTTCTGCTGTTAATTATATTTATTCCCACTTGTTGTCATGTGAAAGTTGAATGTCAAAATGTATATTATACCTGTTATCCTGCACATTCCTTGATACCAAAGATCTCAATTATTTCATATACAATTTGCTGCTTATTTCATTGTTACAGTGCTTAACTATTCTATTTTTAAATATAGCTTGTAAATCCTAGATTATACATCTAATACTTGATATTTGCACATTATCTGGTATCAAATATTCTACTTACCGTGACTTTAGTATTGGCTTATTTCATTCCGGCAGTGCTTAATGATTCTATTATAGTTTGTAAATCCTATTTCATACCTCTGATCCTTGATATTGCACATTAACTAGTACCAAAAATTCTACTTTCATTCTGTCACAGTGCTTAACTGTTATTCTATTGTTAAATATAGCTTGTAAATCCTTGTGCCACAGGTCAGCATTGCAGTTATAATGGTATATTCTACTCCCGAGCTTTACTCTAAATTATTACCACTTAACCTATTGTTAGAAATGACTTGTAAATATGATGTTATACCTCAATTTATTTGGTATCCTGCACTTTATTTGGTACCAAATATCCTCATTGCTTATGTTTACTGGTAATTCTTTTTATCCCAGAGCTGACCTCTTTATATTATTAACAATTATTGTAAGTGTTACAATAGTGTTTTTTTTTTTTTTTTTATTTGTTTTTACCAAAATTGAATTGGAAACCTGCACGTTCTTTAGTGTGTGTGTGTGTATATATATATATATATGTTTGTATTTTTCTGTTATTTATATTTCAGTGATCTGACATCTTGTTTCAATGACAGTTACTGTACTTTGAAATGTGGAATTAAAACGCCAAATGGAAATTTGTCTGGTTTGATCAATCATTATTCTTGATAAACTGCATGCTATAAATATATATATATATATATATATATATATATATATATATATATATATATATATATATATATATATAATATACACACAATAAGCGCGCAGATCGCTCGAAAAAGCGTTTGCCTCCGACGGTCCACCTTCGATATAACGGCGGCAGAACGGCGGATAGCCAGCGGGCCGGCCGCGGAACGAAGGCGGTAGGAAGGCGGCTGCTGGCTGCCGCCGGCGGTGCGCCGTCAAACGTGTTTGCGATATCGCCATTCTGCCGCTTCTACTGCCGCCGGAGCACCACCAGCGGCCCGCCGACTTATTGCTATCTGGGAACATAGCTGAAAAGAGTATTAATACAGTAGAATGTGAAATAAAATAATGAAATACATATCTAGTACTTTCCTTAGTTTCAGCTAAAGCTTCTGGTTGCAAAGCAGTTGGAGAGTTTTTGACTGCATCGATAATAATTTAGCACGAATTTGTCTATGAACATCAGCTCTCACTATCTTTGATCATAGGCAGGTTATTTCGACCAGGAATCGTATAAAACGCAAAAACATTTTTTTAAAAAAATGAAGGGGTTACCTACTGCGTTCATCGGATCTTTCTCTTTCAAATTCCACTCCGTGTGTGCGCATCAATGATGCCTAACGAACATGCTCGCAGCGTGATCACGTAATTTACCCAGAAACAACTAACTCTAATTTCTGATTGGCTGATAGGTGGCATTTGACTATAACTCGAGACAACTCTATGAACTCGGCAGAGAACTTCCCGCCGTATGCCTGCGCCTCGTCCATTGTCACTACTCGTGACATCCATTAATTGTATATAGCGGGACAAGTTATCCCTTATTTCTCAGCGTGAGAAATACAAGGTGTGGAGTGAGAACTGGTTGAAATGCGTGAGACTTGAGAGCTCTGTATTTTTTTGGTTTTGTTGCAGCGTTCCCAGTGCCAAATTGAAATATAATTAACCCTCCAATCATGTGTTCCAATGGATGGGACTCACACATTTATAATCAGACGAACAAACCAATTGGATCTCCGAATCAAGAATCTTATCCAACTTTTAGTTCCACGATTAATAACGGAATCCTGTTTTTGCATTCCGGTCTCCAGTGTTTTTACGTGCATCTGTGCATGTTCTTGGCAGATAATATGAAAATGCCAATACTATATAGTTACAATGAACGTCTTTTGACAGTGCCTCACCAGTCAAAGTTTAAGGAGTGATTTCACAACTTTGAAATGACAGTCAACAACTGCACAATTTGAGCCTGAACTTACATTTGCTCTAACTCATAATATTTTTGTTTTCATCTGGCACGCTGGTCTTGGTAGTTTTTATATTGATATAGGCCTACTTATGGAGTCTTGAACCAGAAAACAGTCCAGCGGGAATAATCATCATTGCAGTGCCTAGAGGCTGGTAAGAAAACTGTGGATGAATCGAGAAGTGTAGTAAAGTAGGCCTATAGTGGTGGAGATTTTGAATCTATTTACAAAAAATATTTGATCGGATTTGTTCACCGATTCTTTCAGTGACTAATTCTGCAAATAATATATTTATGCGAGTAGGTGGCGGCGAAGGAGTCTTTTTTGAGTGAGTACTTGAAGTCACTTTTATTCACAATTTATCCAGCCCCTTTTAGGTCAACAGATCCTCTTTCAAGAACAAGATGCCTGATACGCTCATTTCATTTTTATACAAAAAGTGTTGTTGCCTCTACAGACAGAGAGAAGTACAATGTTATGCTATGCATTTCATCATATAATCTTTAATGAACAACAGGAATGAAATGTCTTATGAAATTTCAGAGAGTTAAATTGACTTTCCGAAATGCCACAAAAACGCATTACCATTACGGAAAAAATGCAGTGCTACCAGGACTGCATTTCAGTGTGCACAAAGAAAAACAATTGAGTTCTGCTTTTAACTATAACACAATGTGTATACCTAACAAAGAAATACAAAATGTGCATTGCTTTTTAAAAATGTATACTTTCTAGTGCTGTCAGTCGATTACATTTTTTAATGCACGATTAATCACATAATTCTTCGTAGTTACAGTTTCAATCAGAATCAGACTTTAGCCAAATACATTTAAACTAATGACATCTACATCTAAAAATTCCTGACACTTAATCGTAGAAAACATTCCTTGTATTAGGTCAGTTAGGACCACTATTGTAAGATTATGAAAAGTCAGAATAAAAGTAGAGAGAATTATTTCTTCAGCTTCTATTTCTTTCATCACATTCTCAGTGGGTCAGAAGTTTACATACACTTTGTTAGTATTTGGTAGCATTGCCTTTAATTTGTTTAACACCAGTGCCAAAAAAGGTAGCCTTCCCCAAGCTTCTCACAGTAAGTTGCTGGAATTTTGGCCCATTCCTCAAGACAGAACTGGTGTAACTGAGTCAGGTTTGTAGGCTTCCTTGCTCACACATGCTTTTTTCAGATCTGCCCACAAATTTGCTATAGTATTGAGGTCAGGGCTTTGTGATGGCCACTCCAGTACCTTGAATTTGTTGTCCTCAAGCCATTTTGCCTTTGGAACTTTGGAAGTATGCTTGGGGTCATTTGGAAGACCCATTTGTAAAGCTTTAATTTCCTGGTTGATGTCTTCAGATGTTGCTTCAATTATTTTAATAATTTTCCTTCCTCATGATGCCATCTATTTTGTGAAGTGCACCAGTCCCTCCTGCAGCAAAACACCCCCACAACATGATGCTGCCACCCCCATGCTTCACAGTTGGGATGGTGTTCTTCCGCTTGCAAGCCTCTTTTTCCTCCAAACATAACGATAGCCATTATGGCCAAACTTGCACTCTTCACAAACTATGTTAATCTCTTGGTGACATAATGTGTCTGTTCCTGAGCAGTATGATGGCTGCATGTTCCCATGGTGTTTATACTTGCATACTATTGTTTGTATAGATGAATGTGGTACCTTCAGGCATTTGAAAATTGCTCCCAATGATGAACCACACTTGTGGAGGTCCACAATTTTTTTTGAGGTGTCCTAAATGACTTGTTTGCTCATATGAAATCTGTGGAGTGGTTAAAAAATGTGTTCTAATTACAACCTAAGGGTGTGTTCACACTTGGCAGGTTTGGTTCGAAATTTTACTCTATTTAATTATTTCTTAGGAAATAAAACAATAACGCTTCATTTTAATTTTCTGAACTAAGCCTTCTACAGTATAATGATATCAATGCACTAAAATAGCACAAATTCAAGTAAAATGAATAACGTTTCCCCAAAGTCTACAAAAGAACTAGTCCCCACACAGGCTGAATATTCATTGCAAAGGGCAATACATCTCTTAAACTCATCCCCACAAGATGAACCTGCCCATAAACTTTGGCTATTCACTTTCCTATAGCAATCGAGAAGCTGCATTCATGATTAGGGTCAGGGTGTCAAGCGCCATTTTGAACTCCACATGAAAAGCGCCTGCAGATAAAAACCATCTCATTCTTTGTTTTGGAGATAGTTAATAATTGCCGTAAATCTGTGGTAATTAAAATGCACCTTACCTATGCTGAAAAACACTTGATTTGTGTCACAAGTTCAATCAAGACTTTTTTTTGTGTACATCAAATACTGTTAAAAATCTCCCTTACCCCGCACTTTATAAACGACACTGAATCGCTGCGGTGTGTGTTTGTGGTGTGTGCTTCAGTATAACGAGTCCTGGCGGACAAATTACAATGTTTTCGGCCTTCAAACCAATGTTTATGCTGTATTAATGGTAAATGCTTTAAATCGCAATTAAGAAAATTATAAATAAACTTTAAATCGCATTCATTAACACATTCATTTTGACAGCTCTAGTTGATTTTTCTTCAGACATTATAGATTCCTCACACATTAACAGCAATTGCAATATTTAACAAAAATTGTTTATTCACAAGTGCATTTTACAAAAGTCAAGTTACAACATAACTGTATTTTAAAGCACAGAACAAAAAATTAAATGTGAAAACACACAAAAATGAGAGTTAACAGAAAATAAAAACTGTCTGGAGAAGAAGAGCGTCTTTACAGCTTGTCAAAATTAAAATCTTCACAGAGATCCAGGACGTCCATTTCAAATTAAACTCACTCTTTTGGTTGATTTTCAAGCTGAGAAATTAAATGATACAAAACATCAATTTAATCATCACATATTTTGTTGAAATATTCACATGGCAATGTTTACTTCTGTTTTTCTACCCAAGACCTTAAATTAAAAAGTTGTTAAACACAATTTGAAGCATGGACTAAAACGTTGAAAGGTGCGCTCAGTAATTTTTTCCTGATTAAAAAATAAATGTATAATTTTGAAACATGTATAAAATCATGACCAATCACATGAGATGAGGAATCCAGTCATATCATTAACCTCATAAAAGCCGTTTTATTCTACATGGTGAGGGTCCCCTCATGGGGGACGTCATGTTAGAATCACATGACCAGCCGAATAATACTTGCATAATCTCAGTAACCAGTTAATTGACACTTTCACTCATGGATTAATCATAGCTGACTGTGAATTGTAAATGTATACAAATTGCATATGTAACTGAAAACTATTGTGTTTGAATGATGCTGCATCCACACCACTAGGTGTCAGTGCAAGTACAAAATGACAAATTAAATAATAACTAAGTGCACCTTTAAATGAGTCTCTAAAAGCAAAAGATGTTAATGTGTGCATGTCAAGAGACCTGTAGATGTGCCTTCTCTGTGTGTGTGTGTGTGTGTGTGTGTGTGTGTGTGTGTGTGTGTGTGTGTGTGTGTGGAGGGGTGGGTGTATTATATGTAGTGTTAGTTTGACACCTTGTTGTTTTCCAGGTTTTTTGTCTTGTTGCCCTCCACGGCCAGTTCCTGACATACCTCTTCCACGACCTCCAAAAACACCTAAAAAGTCCAAGAGAGACCAGTAAATTTTCTGCCTGCACTTCAAAAATTGTGACCTCAACTTTCAATGGAACAGTTCTCACAAAAATTACAATTCTGTCACAATTTCTGCACCCTCACAGTAGTCCTTACAACTTGTGCTGTTCAAAATCTTGTGATAACAAAACTGTGATTAAGGGCTGTCGACAGGGATGACAATCTAATTTAGAATTTTACTTAAATACTACCAAAATGTTAATTTAAAATAGAATTTGTTAAGACATTTCAGTTAAGGGAAAAAGCTAGAAAACATCAGTGATCACATTTTTATGTTTGAGTCATTAAGTCGTTGACTGATTGAATTTCTAAATAAATGAGCGAGCATGTTTACATAAGAATATTCAGATATTAGTCTGAATTTGGTAATATTTAGATTATGTATGCATTATGTCAATGCTTTTCTTTGATTATCTGCTGTGAAAAAAATATTTATACACCCCCTGGCAAATAAAATTGGGGAATCGCCACACTTGGAGGATGTTAACCTAGCCTTTTTACATCGTAGCAAATAAACAAATCACTGATGGGACACAAATTTGTCTTTGTTTAATAACATTCTGACTTTGTGAAACATCCCTCAAACAAATTCAAATTAGATTATTTTAATTAATGCCATATTCTTTATTCCAGATCAAGTAGAGAAAAAAAAAATATGGAATCATAAAAATAAATAAATATCACAATTCGTACTTTGTTGCTACTGCTCTGGCTATTATGACTGCCAAAGTTCTTTGAGGCATGGACTTCAATAATGAAAAACAGTATTTTCCATCAGGCTGGTTCCAACCTAGATCAGCTTTGCAGGATGGAGCCTTGTCATTTACCAATTTTTTCAAAATCCACCATAAATTTTCAATCTGACTGAGATCCAGACGGTTTGCCTTTCCTGAAGAAAAGCTTTAGCACTCTTTGCTCTGTGGCAAGATGCATTATCCTGAAAAATGACTTCATCACCAAAACAATTTTCTATTGACGGAATAGATACATTTGATTGTTTTCTTCAAGCAGTCATCTTTATATTAGGGCTGTCAATCGATTACAATTTTTAATCGAATTAATTACATATTAATTAATCGCATATACAAATATTTGCTGAGAAAGCCCCTCATATAACAATAATTCAATATATAATGATTGTATAATAATATATATATATATATACACACACATATACACACACACACTCACCTAAAGGATTATTAGGAACACCTGTTCAATTTCTCATTAATGCAATTATCTAATCAACCAATCACATGGCAGTTGCTTCAATGCATTTAGGGGTGTGGTCCTGGTCAAGACAATCTCCTGAACTCCAAACTGAATGTCAGAATGGGAAAGAAAGGTGATTTAAGCAATTTTGAGCGTGGCATGGTTGTTTGTGCCAGACGGGCCGGTCTGAGTATTTCACAATCTGCTCAGTTACTGGGATTTTCACGCACAACCATTTCTAGGGTTTACAAAGAATGGTGTGAAAAGGAAAAACATCCAGTATGCGGCAGTCCTGTGGGCTGAAAATGCCTTGTTGATGCTAGAGGTCAGAGGAGAATGGGCCGACTGATTCAAGCTGATAGAAGAGCAACTTTGCCTAAAATAACCACTCGTTACAACCGAGGTATGCAGCAAAGCATTTGTGAAGCCACAACACGCACAACCTTGAGGCGGATGGGCTACAACAGCAGAAGACCCCACCGGGTACCACTCATCTCCACTACAAATAGGAAAAAGAGGCTACAATTTGCAAGAGCTCACCAAAATTGGACAGTTGAAGACTGGAAAAATGTTGCCTGGTCTGATGAGTCTCGATTTCTGTTGAGACATTCAGATGGTAGAGTCAGAATTTGGCGTAAACAGAATGAGAACATGGATCCATCATGCCTTGTTACCACTGTGCAGGCTGGTGGTGGTGGTGGTGTAATGGTGTGGGGGATGTTTCCTTGGCACACTTTAGGCCCCTTAGTGCCAATTGGGCATTGTTTAAATGCCACGGCCTACCTGAGCATTGTTTCTGACCATGTCCATCCCTTTATGGCCACCATGTACCCATACTCTGATGGCTACTTCCAGCAGGATAATGCACCATGTCACAAAGCTCGAATCATTTCAAATTGGTTTCTTGAACATGACAATGAGTTCACTGTACTAAAATGGCCCCCACAGTCACCAGATCTCAACTCAATAGAGCATCTTTGGGATGTGGTGGAACGGGAGCTTTGTGCCCTGGATGTGCATCCCACAAATCTCCATCAACTGCAAGATGCTATCCTATCAATATGGGCCAACATTTCTAAAGAATGCTTTCAGCACCTTGTTGAATCAATGCCACGTAGAATTAAGGCAGTTCTGAAGGCTGAAAGGGGTCAAACACAGTATTAGTCTGGTGTTACTAATAATCTTTTAGGTGAGTGTGTGTATGTGTGTGTATATTATATATATATATATATATATATATAATGCATTACATTCTTGTAGCAAAAGAGTTAATCATTGATAAGACAATACAAAAAGTGGCTTTAGAATACAATGTATTGTTTACTACCATATTATTGATCATAAGACAATCATTGGCACACAGTTCACAGCAATCCATTTCACAAGTGAATGTCAATCAGTTGGAGATTTATGACTTTTTAAAATTAAATGCTAAAAATTTTACATCTAGAGCCAAGAGGTACATTAAAAAAAAAACAAGGAAAATAAATAAACAGTTTAAATAAAAATATTAAATGGTTTACATATTTCAATACACTTTGCAGCTTTCTTGTTACTCAAATTGGAAATTGTTCTTGGGTATTGCTGAACCTCTGAATTAAAACTAATGGTTTATAACCACCATACTTACATTTATAAATACTAAACTTTGCCAACGACAGCAAAAAAATGTATCAAATAATATTCCTTATGAAGAGACATGTTTTAGCAAAAAAAATTAAAAAAACGAATTAAACATTTTCAAAACAAAGTTGAAAGCTGGGAATCTCTAACAATCTTGCAGAAATCAGACAAAAGCAAGTAGAGTAGGGACAACTCCAAAATAAACGAAACATTTTTTTCTGCCTGCAGACCACAAAATGTACAGAATATATCGACATCACAATTAAATCTCTCTACAAGAAAACAATTAGTGGGGTATTTATGAGTTAACTTCCGAATCTCAATCCAGCCACACCTTGCGTCAGACATGTTTGTGTAGCGTCTCGGGTGCGTTGCATCATAAAAATAAAATGTTTAGGTCACTGTGTCAAGTTAAATATAGTTTAATACTCGACCTTTAAACACATCTTGAGATCCCTTTGTGTGTTTTGAACGCAAGAATGCCTACTGTAGTGTTTTCTTCACTGTATAAACTGTGCGTTGCTCACACAGCTGAAGTTTCACTTACTGCCCTCTAGAGTAAACAGGTGGTACTACAAGCTTGCATTTTTTTTTTTTTCAGGAATCTTCCAAAATATGGTCTGGGGGAAGTGCGATTAAATTATTTTTTACGCGTAATTTTTGTAAAACGAATCGCACCGAATTAACGCGTTAAATCGACAGCCCTACTTTATAGGTTTCATTAGAATGGCACCAGACTAAAGTTCCAGCATCATCGCCTTGGCCAATGCGGATTCCCGATTCATCACTGAATATCACTTTCAACCAATTTTCCACACTCCATGATTGCTTCACTTTAGCCCACAGTAGCCTTGTTTTCTTCCGTTTAGGTGTTAGTTCTGGTTTCCTTTTGGCTTTTCTATAAGTAAATCCCATTATTTCAGACGATTTCTTACATTTCTGTCACAAACATTGACTCCTGTTTCCGCCCATTTGTTTTGTTGTGCATTTTCTATTTTCACGGCATATTGCTTTAAGTTTTCTATCCTGACGCTTTGAGGTCTTCCTTGGTCTACCCATATGTTTTCATTTAATAACCTTCCCATTTTGTTTACGCTTGCACCAAATTTTAGACACAGCAGACTGGGAACAACCAACTTATAGGCCATAAGTGTTGGATTTCCTACTTGGAGTTTTATATTCCTTTCCAGTGTTTCAATTGACAACTTTCTTGTTGGGGCCATGTTTCCTTTCAATTAGTCAAGTCCAACAGCTCGTTAAGGTCTGTAAGCACTGTCTTTTAACTGTAGACTAATTCGCATTTAGACTTGTGCCAGTATTTGTTTTAGAAATGCAAATTAAAAAAAGTGATTCCAATTTTTTTTCCTCTACTTAATCGGGAAAAAATATATGCCATTCATTAAATGTAAATATCAACAGAAGTCAAAATACAGCAGTTTCATTTTTAAAAAGAGTCTATATTTTTCTATCAATTCATCCTTCAGCTTCTTGCCTGCTTTTGTTAATTACATAGTTTCCCAAACTGGGGTACGCATCCCCCATGGGGTACTTGAGGTGACAATGGGGGTATGTGAATACAATTCTGAGATTTACCTTTCTTGCAATTTCATCAGTCTAAAATAACATTGATACTCAGTTAATTATTTTCTCACTGGCAAAAGTGATTGTGTGCCCTCTAATGTAGAAACACCAAAATGGTTCTCATAAAAGGTCAGAAAAATATGCAATGAAATAACCCTATCTTTTGCGGTTTAAAAAATGCATCTACTCATGCGTTGTGCATCACTCAAGTCTTTTTTCGACACCCAGCACTAGGTGACGTAGCTTAGTTATAGCAAGTCAAATACTTCACTGTTTTACCATACTCGCACATGCCAGTCATCCACTTTTTTTTTTTTTTTTTTTGCAGTTTAAAACAGAATTTGTATTTAAGGTTAGATGCATAGGGAGTTTTGATTCTGATGGTATAAGTTCAAAAGTTTTGATGACAGGTGTCAGACATTCAGCACCACCACCCAGGACCATGGTACTACAAAAAACAACATAGGAGAAACCCAGAACCACGAGACTACACTGACTAAACATACCTATATAAAGTGCACGTGTCACTCTGTGCTCTCTTAAAGTCAACAACCATCTCTTTTGTTTTGTCGACATTCAGAAAGGTTGTTGACTCTACACCAGTCAGTTAGCCGCTGCACCTCCTCTCTATATGCGGACTCGTCGTTCTTGCTGATGAGACCCACCACAGTCGTGTCATCGGCGAACTTGATGATGTGATTTTAGCTGTGCATTGCTGCACAGTCGTATGTCAGCAGAGTGAACAGCAGTGGACGGAGCACACAGCCCTGGGAGGCCCCAGTGCTCAGTGTGGTGATGCTGTTCCCGATCCGGACTGACTGAGGTTTCCCAGTCAGGAAGTCCAGTATCCAGTTGCAGAGGGAGGTGTCCAGGCCCAGCAGGTTCAGCTTTCCAATCAGGTGCTGGGGAATGACTGTGGTGAATGCTGAGCTGAAGTCTATGAACAGCATTCAAACGTATGAGTCCTTTTTATCTAGGTGGGTGAGGGCCAGATGGAGGGTGGTGGCGATGGCATCGTCTGTTGAACGGTTTGGACGATATGCAAACTGCAGTGGGTATATTGAGGGGGGCCTCGAGAAGCACTACATGATGATGGGTGTGAGTGCGACGGGACGGCAGTCTTTGAGGCAGGACACTGAAGACTTCTTTGACATGGGGACGATGGTGGTGGCTTGAAGCACGTTGGAACGACGGCACTGCTCAGAGAGATATTGAAGATGTCGGTAAGAACATCTGCCAGTTGGTCTGCACATCCTCAGAGCACTCTGCCAGGAATGTTGTCTTGTCACTGGTGTTTTGCAATCTGTGGTCCAACCAGTGTGCCAGTGTTGTGCGAAGAGATTCAAAGTCTTCTCTCAAAAAATGTGATTGTGTCGCTGCCTGGGACTGTCCCTTACACAGCTGTGGTTACATAGCCATTATTTTCTTGTTCCGAAGAAAGATGGCAGGCTTGGTCCCATTCAAACATCTCTGATCTAGAATTGCGCACTCACGAAGCACCCATTCAAAATGTTACCCCAGAAACAGATCTTAATCCACATCCGTCCTCAGGACTGGTTTGCGTCAATAGATCTGAAGCACACATACATTTCACGTACCAATTGCACCACGTCACAGACGGTGTTTGAGATTTGCATTTGAGAGAACTGCTTATCAATTCAAAGTCCTTACTTTCGGTCTGTCTCTGGCTTCCCTCACGTTCACGGCAGCATCGAAATGTATCTACGATCGAACACAGTTCGCTCTGTAGTGCTTTGCAATCTGAAAAATCTGGGTCTGAATGTCAACTGTGCGAAAAGCAATTTTTCCCCAGCCAGCTAATCTCGCTTTTTAAACAGACTGTTCTTCGGTGTCCGTCTCCGTTCAAACTGGGGAAATCACTGCCACTGAAGTCATTTCAGAGAATGCTATGTTTTATGGCGACAGCATCCGCCGTCATGCCGTTAGGTCTTTTACACATCTTCACATACACACATATATAGGTATTTTTTCAGATATAAATAGGGCGGCCCATTTCATGCAAATTTTTGTGTTTTCAGATATATTTTTGATGAAGTGTGAGTAGCAGGGTTTAATGGGGTTAGCACACCTGGACGTGTCTGGCAGATGACATGGAGCATACTAAAATGAATTTATATTTTAATTTAAATAGAAATTTCTATGAAGGCACATACACAGCTCACAGTCTCCAAAGGCTGCTTAAAAATCTGCAGTGCAACAGAGCACAACATGCATAGTTTTTCATTAAATTCGACCCAGATCAAAAGACAAAGATTATTTACTCGTCATCACTGGATGATATATTGTAAATATGTATCTTTCATATAGCCTACACAATGTATTTCCAGTTATAAGGATGTCTTTTTGTGGTTTGACAGCTTGAATGAAACCTTGAATGAAAATCAGTTTAATACACTAACCTGCAAACCCTGTCACTTTCATTCTTGAAAAGTAGAAAAATCTCTGTAACAGTGTTGTGATACAGGTGC
Organism: Xyrauchen texanus; assembly: GCF_025860055.1. Classification (NCBI taxonomy): domain Eukaryota; kingdom Metazoa; phylum Chordata; class Actinopteri; order Cypriniformes; family Catostomidae; genus Xyrauchen; species Xyrauchen texanus. The sequence continues at coordinate 22,448,233 of NC_068307.1, forward strand.
ATTTCGAAATGCTTCAGTAAATGTTATGTCACCCACTCATATGGTCAAGAGACCACTTCACTGTCATTGGATTAATAGTGCAAGCATGCAAATTAAGCTTCAAATGTATAAGTCTGCCAAATTAAATACACCGATGCCTCAAAAATATATTGATAAAATAGCATGCTGATCAATAATCGATATATCAATATTTTATGACATGCCTAATAAGTGGCAAAATATTGGTATTGGCCTATATATATATATTATAATTTTTTTGTCGTTTAAATCTGTATAGGCCAAAACATTTCATATCGGTGCATTCATGTGCACTTTAATTGTATACCATTTTGCCACATTAGGATATCTCTAGGCAGAGTCCATGCACTCATGCACATGTGATGAATTGCTATTTAAAGTGGGATACATTTAGGAAAAAGTTCTCATGCATAAGGACTTTTATAAATCATTTGTAGGTACATTTAGGTAATAATAGACATTAAAGATCCTTCTATGAACGTCATAATAAATGGGCACCAGATTTTAAAATCAACATTATCCCTTAAATCCACAAGAGGGCACAATGAATATATACAAACCAAACAGCACCATTGTATATAGTTTATTGAAAAATAACATTGTTGGTTGTTAACAAAATTGCATTCCATTTTAAGCTAAAGTGAATACAAGATTTAGCCAGTTCATATCGTTACGCCAAATCAAAAGTAAAACAGTAAAATGAGAATCGCGCTTCAATATACAATTCAGTATATTGTTGACACAGTACTACCGCGGTACTCAAGCTTAAAAAAAAAAAAAAAAAAAAAACCCTCAGTAAGTGTTTTTCATTCATTACAGTTTTATGTACTGTAGCAATATTCCCAGACAGTAGTGGTATTCTTGGTTAAGAAGCAGCATTTGCTAATTATGGAAAATTGCTCCGTAAATGTTCTTAAAGAGCAACATGCAGGTTGGACACCCCTATATAGCATAGTGTATGTTGATGATAAAACAACTAGATTTTCTGAACTGGAGTAATATATATTTAGCCATTAACGATATTTTGAGATAAATTGTGATAAAATAACTTCCGCGTCTATAAAGCACTAACCGGAAGTGACGATGGGCGAGGGAGTCTGGTCAAGTTCAAGCTCAGGTTACAATGGATGCGAATGAAGAAACCGAGTTCTCCAGTGTGGACGAACATGCCTATGATGGCCCACAGGCCTATAATTATGAGCAAATTAAGAGTTAAAATAATTAAAAGTAAGACTTACTCTGCTAAGTCCTCATTTTCGTTGCACAGAATGTCTGCTAACGTTAGCACTTTGTCCTACAGTCCAGCCCGCGCCAAAATCCGGTGTACACTTTGACGGTGGACTTGATTCCATCGAGCGCACCGAGGGAACAGCATCAGTAATCAGCCTCACGTGGTCCTTACTCCGAAATCCCATCCAAGACTCCAACAAATCTCCAGGTCGATAATTCTCCGGAGTGAAATGTGCGCCACAAACGACCGAGTGTGTGGTAACAGACGTGGCAGTGAAGTCTGCTCTCTTCACCTGCACAAAACGCTCTCAAGACCGAAAAGCCTTGTTTTTTCTAGAAGGAAAATGATGGACACGATGTCCTGACAGGCTGGAATTCGTGCAACCAGCACAAACACAATAATTTACCATTATGGCTTCTCTAAAACTTTCTGTCTCTCACTACTGCTCTAACTACATCAACACCCACAATGAGAGAGCTGACCGCGAGCTCTTTTGTTTGCCTCGCCCTACGTCATATGACGCGTTGATAGCGGGAAAGGCGTATTCCAGAGCCTAGCACATTTTCATCAAAATCTCTACATCAAATGAGAATTCATTAGTAATTTCTACATATGTGTTTTTAAAAGACCTCTGCAGACAATATAAAGTATTAATTCAGTTATAAATTCAACCTGCATGTTGCTCTTTAAAATTATTTTGTGTTTCACAGATAAAATTAGAGCATAGAAAACAACAAAATAATGAGTAAGAAATAGAAGATTTTATTTATTTTTGGTGCAAACTTTACCTTTAAAAAGATGAGGCCTTTCTTAACAAAACGTGATAAGTAAAACAGGTCAGCAGAATTGAGGGTTTAAATTGCATCTTACCTCTTCCAGCTCCACCTCCTCTTCCAGGTCCTCCGCCTCCTCTGCCCTTTCCCTGTGGCTTGTTTTGCTGCATGCCACCTCGGCCACGCCCCTTAGACAGGACTTCCTCTTTCACCATATCTATGATCTCATCAGGGATTCTCAAGTATTTAATGGTGCTTCCTCTGATGTAGCATTCCGGCATCCTCCAAAACTTATCTCCATCCTGCAAATCAAAACAGGCAGACAACATCCTTTACATTTCAGCCACAGATCTTGATCTCTTCATCATGTTTTTGTTCCTCTAATATCAATAACCCAGTTTCCATCCACTTTTTGCACGGTTTGTTTTCGACAAAGTGAAAATACGTAAAAAGTATTCGTTTGCAAAATTTGCCGTCTTCTGCCCATTTCCATTCAAATAGTATTTTATCAATAAAAACAGTGCGTGACGACGTCATGCTTAAAAAAACACTTCTAAGTTAAGAAGTCGCATAAGTTTTGGTTTAATCGCATAAGAAATCTGCCCTTAAGCTGTTTCCATACAGAAATGTGCGCATATCACTAAATGTTTACCTTTCGCTTAGCTTGCCCTTCTGATGAGACTGTAATATTGGTTCTGATGTTGTGCCTATTGCAGGGTACAACCGGTTCTGACCTGAAAGCAAATCGTCATAGCCCTGTTCAAGCTGGCAATCTGCACCAAGTAGTGGGGGAAACTTTTAGTCATAGTATAAGGACCAATCTAAAGCATCACCATGACAACTGCATTATGTCCAACATATTTGTCCAGCAACATTTAACGACCAACTTGATTGTCATCTGAAATTAATTTTAGCGTCAATTCAAATTACATGTTCTGAAGAAGCTCAGCAAATGCGATCCAAGGTAAAATGACTTAGATTTAAAATATTCAAAAGCTAGTTTTCTGAATGTGAACTCCGTATTGGACAAATAGTTCTGACAGTTTACGGTCTTGAAGTGTAGAGTCACCCAGACAACGTTTTCTGTCTACAGAACAGGGTATGGCTAATTTAAGTTTGTTTAAAGAAAAGGCAATTATATAGGCCTAACAATTTATTTTTTTGTTAGGTAATTTTTTCTTTTTAATTTAATGCTTTATTGATTTGATAATTTATTTTATTTAATACAGGGAAATATTGCTGGCATTTTTTCAAAAGTAAGCCAAGCAATAATTTTATAGAATTGGGCTATAAGCTAGTATTCCAGGAAACCACACTGAAGCTTTTCTCCTAGTATTGTGTATTTATTTTTTATTTAAAACATCTTTGCACAGAATTGACAAGTTTTCTGTATTTTGGGCTAATTCCATGACTGCCAACTATTATTTTGAATGGTGTGGAAAAGCAACTTTAACAAATAAACGGATGTCTACCACGATTAAATCGATCTGCCATTCATTTGTTCTCTGTGCATGATACAAGATATTTTTGTTGGCACTCCTGGAAGTCTCATAACGAAGATGTGTTTGCAGCATGGATCTGTGCAGTTACAGTGCCTTGCGAAAGTATTCGGCCCCCTTGAACTTTTCGACCTTTTGCCACATTTCAGGCTTCAAACATAAAGATATAAAACTGTCATTTTTTGTGAAGAATCAACAACAAGTAGGACACAATCATGAAGTGGAACGAAATTTATTGGATATTTCAAACTTTAACAAATAAAAAAAACTGAAAAATTGGGAGTGCAAAATTAAATTCAGCCCCTTTACTTTCAGTGCAGCAAACTCACTCCAGAAATTCAGTGAGGATCTCTGAATGATCCAATGTTGACCTAAATGACTAATGATGATATATAGAATCCACCTGTGTGTAATCAAGTCTCCGTATAAATGCACCTGCTCTGTGATAGTCTCAGAGGTCTGTTTAAAGCACAGAGAGCATCATGAAGAACAAGGAACACACCAGGCAGGTCCGAGATACTGTTGTGGAGAAGTTTAAAGCCGGATTTGGATACAGAAAGATTTCCCAAGCTTTAAACATCCCAAGGAGCACTGTGCAAGCGATAATATTGAAATGGAAGGAGTATTAGTCCACTGCAAATCTACCAAGACCTGGCCGTCCCTCTAAACCTTCAGCTCATACAAGGAGAAGACTGATCAGAGATGCAGCCAAGAGGCCCATGATCACTCTGGATGAACTGCAGAGATCTACAGCTGAGGTGGGAGACTCTGTCCATAGGACAACAATCAGTCGTATACTGCACAAATCTGGCCTTTATGGAAGAGTGGCAAGAAGAAAGCCATTTCTTAAAGATATCCATAAAAAGTGTCGTTTAAAGTTTGCCACAAGCCACCTGGGAGACACACCAAACATGTGGAAGAAGGTGCTCTGGTCAGATGAAACCAAAATCGAACTTTTTGGCAACAATGCAAAACGTTATGTTTGGCGTAAAAGCAACACAGCTCATCCCCCTGAACACACCATCCCCACTGTCAAACATGGTGGTGGCAGCATCATGGTTTGGGCCTGCTTTTCTTCAGCAGGGACAGGGAAGATGGTTAAAATTGATGGGAAGATGAATGGAGCCAAATACAGGACCATTCTGGAAGAAAACCTGATGGAGTCTGCAAAAGACCTGAGACTAAACGGAGATTTGTCTTCCAACAATACAATGATCCAAAACATAAAGCAAAATCTACAATGGAATGGTTCACAAATAAACATATCCAGGTGTTAGAATCGCCAAGTCAAAGTCCAGACCTGAATCCAATCGAGAATCTGTGGAAAGAACTGAAAACTGTTCACAAACACTCTCCATCCAACCTCACTGAGCTCGAGCTGTTTTGCAAGGAGGAATGGGCAAAAATTTCAGTCTCTCGATGTGCAAAACTGATAGAGACATACCCCAAGCAACTTACAGCTGTAATCGCAGCAAAAGGTGGCGCTACAAAGTATTAACTTAAGGGGGCTGAATAATTTTGCACGCCCAATTTTTCAGTTTTTTATTTGTTAAAAAAGTTTGAAATATCCAATAAATTTCGTTCCACTTCATGATTGTGTCCCACTTGTTGTTGATTCTTCACAAAAAATTACAGTTTTATATCTTTATGTTTGAAGCCTAAAATGTGGCAAAAGGTCGAAAAGTTCAAGGGGGCCGAATACTTTCGCAAGGAACTGTATGCCATTAAGACCAATCCATAACAGTGAGAGTAATGCTTCACGTACAATAAATTGCCTTTCAAGGATGTATACCTTGTCGTTATGATTAACATAGACTAACAAATTTGGGTAATTTGACACAATATTTTTTTCGTTAATGCCAATTTTCTTGACAAAAAGCATTTCCAAACCAGTTTTTCGTGACATTTGAAGTAATGAGAGTTTATAAGCAAGAGTTAAACGGAAAAATATAATGTCGACACGTTTTATGCTCTACACTTTGTTACAAAAAAAAAAAAAACCTTGGATGGAAACATAGTTAATGATGTTTAAAACATTCCAAAGAATCCTTTAAAGGCGTGTGATGCATTTTCTTTTCTTTTTTTTTACCCGTGAGGTGCAAATAACTTCTCTCAAGTTGATGTTCATCCAGTTATCACAACTGACCAGATGGCCATTGTATGTCTCGCCATTTTTCAACTCTACCAGCTGGAAACAAAAACAGCCAGAATTAAAACCTGTGAAATTGCCATTTAATTGTTATGTATGGTGCAGGGCTCAACAACACAAAGGCCCAAGTACAGGATTACTGCTTCAAGTCAGTCGACGAATCTGTCAGTTGCCCTTTAGTGCCAGTGGTGCGTTGTCACTACATCTTAAGATTGTTGATCATGTACCTTTGTGAAACTTAAAACAACTGGATTTGTAATGTATGGAACACTGTTGCTAAATTGAACTGATTTAAATACGTTGCTGTGGTTACGTTTTCTAGCTGGATGACAGTGGCCGTGTCTCATCTGGAATGCTGCGTCTTCCGAAGGTTGCATAGGTCATCGAGGCTATCTTGTTTCAGAAAAGCGTGTAGGACAATTCGATTGCAGCCTTCAAATGCAACCTTCTTTCATGGGAAATCAGTGTATTCTTTGTGGGCACTCACAACCCACAATTATTTGCTTCAAAGAAAAATGTAAAAAAAATTTTTATAAAAAAATATATATAAATAACGCCAATTTTCCCGTAGATATGATGTTCAAACACAATTAATGTTAATTCCCAAGTAGAAGTACCTCAGTAGATGGGTGTAGAGTATATACTATATTTTAATTATATATTAATTGAATTATACAAAGTATTACACAAAAAGTACACCTGTAAAATCTATTTTTCTTTTCTCTTTGCATCATTACAACTCTCCTAAAATGTACCTCATACATTCCCTTCTTAAGTGACTTTGTTCCCTTCTCAATTAAAAGCGCTTGTGCTTGTTAAAGAGTGGCGTCCAGTCATAGCAACCATGTTACGTTCCATGTTACAGTCCTACGAAGGCTGTCTTGCTTAAACAAGGCTTGTTTAAAGGAGGGCGCTCGGAATACTGCAGCTGTCAAAGGACGCATGCATCCTGCATAGCATGCAGCCTTCGAAACAAGACACAGCTAATAGATTTGAGGATTTGTCGAAATTGCAATGACTTGTGAGAGTCTTAAGTTGAAAATGATAAACAAATCAGTAATGTCTAAACCAGTTATATATTCCTAACAAAATTGTATTGTTCTGGTACAGTGGTAAAGCGAGGGTATACTCCATATACAGTGCATCTGGAAAGTATTCACAGCGCTTCAATTTTTCCACATTTTTTTATGTTACAGCCTTATTATAAAATGGATTAAAATTCATTATTTTCCTCAATTCTACAAACAATACCCCATAATGACAACATGAAAGAAGTTTGTTTGAAATCTATGTACACATGTACATAAGTATTCACAGCCTTTGCTCAATACTTTGTTGAAGCACCTTTGGCACCAAGTACATCCTCAAGTGTTTTTGAGTATGATCCTACAAGCTTCGCACTCCTATTTTTGGGCAGTTTCTCCCATTCTTCTTTGCAGGACCAGAGATGTTCAATCAGGTTCAAGTCTTGGCTCTGGCTGGGCCACTCAAGGACATACACAGAGTTGTCCCATACCCACTCCTTTGTTATCTTGGCTGTGTGCTTAGTGTCGTTGTGCTGCTGGAAGATGAACCGTTGCCCCAGTCTGAGGTCCAGAGCGCTCTGGAGCCGGTTTTCATCAAGGATGTCTCTGTACATTGCTGCATTCATCTTTCCCTCGATCCCGACTAGTCTCCCAGTTCCTGCCACAGAAAAGCATCCCCACAGCATGATGCTGCCTCCACCATGCTTCACTGTAGGTATGTATTAGCCAGGAGATGAGCGGTGCCTGGTTTCCTTCAGACATGATGCTTGCCATTCAGGTCAATCTTTGTTTCATCAGACCAGAGAGTTTTGTTTCTCATGGTCTGGGAGTCCTTCAGGTGCCATTTGGCAAACTCCAGGCGGGTTGTCATGTGCCTTTTACTGAGGAGTGGCTTCCGTCTGGCCACTCTGGTCCATACAGGCCTGATTGGTGGAGTGATGCAGAGATGGCTGTTCTTCTGGAAGGTGTTCCTCTCTCCACAGAGAAATACTGGAGCTCTGTCAGGGTGACCATTGGGTTCTTGGTCACCTCCCTGACTAAGGACCTTCTCCCCTGATCGCTCAGTTTGGCCGGGCAGCCAGCTCTAGGATGAGTTCTGGTGGTTCCAAACTTCTTACATTTACAGATAATGGAGGCCACTGTGCTCATTGGGACCCTCAATGCTGCCGAAATATTTCAGTACCCTTCCCCAGATCTGTACCTCGATACAATTCTGTCTCTGAGGTCTACAGACAATTCCTTGGACTTCGTGGCTCGATTTGCGCTCTGACATGCACTGTTATCTGTGGGACCTTATATAGACAGGTGTGTGCCTTTCCAAATCATGTCCAATCAACCTAATTTACCACAGGTGGACTCCAATCAAGTTGTATAAAGATCTCAAGGATGATCAGTGGAAACATGATGCACCTGAACTCAATTTTGAATTGAAGGCTATGAATACTTATGTACATGTGATTTTTTCGTTTTTTATTTTTAATAAATTTGCAAAGATTTCAAACAAACTGCTTACACACTGTCATTATGGGGTATTGTTTGCAGCATTTTGAGGACAATAATGAATTTAATCCATTATGGAATAAAACGAACATAAATTGTGGAAAAGGTGAAGCGCTGTGAATACTTTCCGGATGCACTGTAAAACCGGTTTGCTCCCTCTTTTATAATTATTACGCATACACTTTGTACCGTTGAGAAACTACATAAATAGTCTCTCATAAAATAAAATTCCTTTGTAACACCGCGTATAAGTATTGCAATGGTAAGATGTCTAAAACACCAGTAGTTCCACCAGGGTGCTTTCCTCTTGGAGAAGAATTTGTGACTATTCAGCAGTTCAGTTTAAAACTGCTTCATACTTACCATCGGGTGGTTCTGCGCTGTCTTCAGTAAAGATAAAGGAAGCTGGAAGAGAAGGAGAAACAGAGGACTTACGAGCAGAATTTTGCGTCCAATTTTCTACAGAAAACCAGATGTGTCTTGTGAATGGAGCATATACAGAGGAACAATCATATGTTGCGTGTTTTAGAGGTGTGTGTCCGTTTTCAGGGGATTTGTATTTAAAAAATAAACGTGGTTTAACATACGCTCCGTCTACAAGCGCGATTATTTAACTATACAGTTTGATTACTGACGTCTGCTTACCATGTCAGCTGAATTGGTCAATCTTTTCTTTTCAAAGTTCTAGAATGTTAATTTAATCTGTCAAGTTTTTAAATCACCAAGGTATGTTGTGAAAACTCGTTAGAACACAAGACCGCCGAGAAGACTACGTTCACTGCTTTACTTCCAGGTGATACCGGAACTTGTCAAACTACAAGTCCTCGAATAAATTCCTCCTGCCGTTTGTGTCGTGATGTTGACTGCTATTTATACAGTGACATTTATTTATAACAGACTCAACATCCACCATAAAATGCAGTTTATTAAGTGTTCTTTTATGGTTAATTTACACTATATACACAAAAAACAAGATCTCTCTCTCTCTCTCTCTATATATATAAAAAAATTTCAAGAGTCCATTGTTGTAATTTTTTTTATTGTTTTTCTTGATTTCTTCCTTTTCATTTCATATTTTTTCCTCTCGTCTTGCCTAGTTTGTTTCTTCCTTTTTCCTCCAAATCTGGATCCTGTGATTGATATAAAATTAGTTCAGTAAAGTATTGTAAAATAAATTCTTGCCAGATAAAGACACTACAGGAACTCAAATTTAATTTGGTTATAGAGCTGTTCAGGTTGTACTCCAAAAACCAATAAGGGAATTAGCATTTTCAAGCCATGTGCTCCCTCAGGAGTTTTTATAATGTCAGTTTTGGATTTAGGAGTAAAATAAGGTTCAGTGGTAAACATTAATTAAATATAATTTGACGTTTTGTTCTACAGTCATAACTCAAATTTGAAGCCTTAGTGTTTTAAAAATAAAATGTTGCTAACGAGTTGCAACACCTTTTTCTTCAGCAGGAAATGCCTTTAGTTTACATCTAAACACACAAAATAAGTTATTCCCACAGAAAGACGTAAAAAGTATAGTATTTTTATTTCAATGCAAGTAAAATGCTTTTTAAATTACTCTTTCAGTTGTTGACTTGCGTATGTGTTCCTCAATGGCACTGATGAGGTGGATGTCATACTGTCTGACAACACAAAAAGGACAATGTGAACGTATCATCAATTATGTTAACAGAGTACTAATAATCAAGCACTGAACACACCCGCTCAAGCAGTTCGTCACACTCTGTGAATGTAGATTTTTGGTAAGTTTGGCGTGTTGTGATTGATGATAACTTGTACTGTGGGAATATCCAAACCACTTTAAAGAAGCACAAAACATAACAGACAAAAACTACATTACAGGGGAGCAAATTACGAAATGACAAAGAGATTATAGGCCATCATCTGCAGCAACATCTGTGGCTATGAGAATTCTGAAGACGTAGGATTTGAACTTTGCAAGGATGACAAAACGCTGTCTCTAAAATTTAAAAACAATTATTTTTTATCCATGTTGAAATTAGGCATGTGACAGTATTTGTTAATATATCACAGTAATTAACATGCATGTTATTGTTATTGTGGGACCTTCAAAATACCTTAAATAAACCAAGATTCACAACACTGTGTATGCGGCAAAAATGACATATACTCTGAAGTAAACAAAACTAACGTGGATGTGAAGCATGGCTGAAGGAGGAACGTAACCGATCCTTTATCCACCTTCTAAAATGATTAAAGTCCGAAGTATTTCTGGTTCCATAAAATGCAGAGGGATTGTTGGTCGAAGACAAATTTCCTTTGTATAAAACGTGTGGAACAAAAGTGGCAGCGAAACACGGGAACAGCTCCAACATGTTTGCACATCTTTGGCACAGGTAAGTTGTGACAGTTCTGCTCATTTTTCCAAACTGTTTTTGAAAACTGAGAGACAACATGCTAAGAGACATCTAGCTAAGTGACAACTAAGACGACAAAGTGAACATTTGTTGCGATTTGAAGATAATGTGTAGCTTGCTTTCAAGTGGCTTGCTATCCAGAAAAAACATGCCCTCTATTGTTGTTGTCAATTAGTGGTTAAATTATTATTATTTTTTTTCAAAGTTCTTTGTTATCTGTTCATTTAAAAAGCCAGTTCATAATTTGAAAAAGTAATTAAACTTTTTTAAAAAGAACAACAATGTTTGTTTATTATTCAACCTGTTTTTTTAATGTAATTCAATACTCTGATAATACGGTATACAATGATAAAAGCTTCAGCAATTATCATGATATGAAAATGTGATACCATCACATGCATAATTAATTTTTTTAATTTCTTTGAAACTGACAACTTCCATGTGTTGGTGAATATTTTGACCAATCATCATGTTCATCCTGGAACTTTTGGATGAGATGGACCAGGTAAGCATCCTTGGCTTTCTCAGGATTAAGGATGAATCTGTGATCCAGCTCTTCTAAGGTCTGCACCCTGACAGAGTGTGCAGGCTTTTATTTCACACTAAATACCGGAAATCTTCACGTCCAATTCAATAGGTATTTTTTTCCAAACATTCCAACCATTAATTTTTCCTTCAAAGTTAGAACTTGATAAGCAACCAGAATCGTAAAGTGGATTTGTAATCTAAACCAGAACTGCTAAATTCATTACAATTCGCATCATTACTGCTACCTGCCCATTGTCTAAACAGCTCAGTGTCAAAGCACTTTCACTCTGTCCTTTGCATCTCTACATACTCTTCTGAAACTTGAGCAGTGACTCACAGTTTGTGCTCCCAGAAGAAGGGTCTGTTCATGGCGATGCACTGCAGATGCTGCAGTGTCGTGAGAGTAGTGCTGAACAGCACTGCCTGATGTTTTGCGGGCACAACACTGAGAATGAACTCTAGGTCTTTTGTGAAACCTGTGCAGCTGTGCTCTAAAAGACGGTCAGCTTCATCCATGATCTGCCAAGAAAGAAGTGACAATTCTATGAATTTTAAAATGCTTAACTTGTCCCTCAGATATTTGGATGCACCTCATTTTTAGTTATTACCATTTTCAGGCTTCACACATTTTCAATAACAGTGGGAATAAAAGACAGGGATCAAGCATTTAAGTAATACATTGGTCTCTCCAGAAGTCTTTAAAAGATGTGTAGTTTATGACACTTCTGTATAAAATCTGCCTTTTTAATATGAGCTACTGAGCTTTTAGACATAAATAAGTATGGAATTCCTGTATTCCAATACTAGTGTCACCGAATGGAAATGGAAAAATAAACAATATTTTCAAAACAGCTTTCTGAATACTTTTTCTATGGTTTAAAATAAAATATGAATAGATTTATGATTTATGACAAGAACACGTGAAATGTTCCTTATAAAATGATTCTGAAAGTCAAACTAAAAATAAATGGCATAATGACTAAACATCAATAGGGATGTGCACTCTCCGTGTGAGAATGACGTTTGTTGTAGTTCGGTGTGTTAATTAGCCATTATTCCTTACAATAAGCCTACAATTTGCATGAAATTAATCGCATAATGTAATCACACATGCTAAATCACACACATCTGAATGATCATTTGTGATGTTCATGTCTTGAGCTCAAATCGCACTTACAAACACCAACAAGTGTTTGAAATAACATCCGACTTGGATCTGATGTGGATTCCGATCACAGAATGAAGCAGAATTACATTCATTATTGAGTTATATGTGATGCTTACTCTTACGCATACTAATCACTTTCATACTAAATATACTTTATACTAAAACAAATACCAGAGACTGCTCAGACAAATGTCTCATGTGCTGAGAATGTGCTAACCATAAAATATAAATCATAAAAGGTCAAGAACCATTCATGGCCAGAATGGCGACCTTTTGAATCACGCTCGCGCCAGATAATTATTGCACCTCGACCTGCAATTGGCCAAAATGCTCCGTTTGACTTATCCGAGACCCTCTACTCTTCCCTGTGGAACACGGAAGCTTGATCTCCGACCCACTTTCTGTAGATCTGAATTTCTGCAGTTTGAATTTTTGAATATTGAATTTAGTGTTCTGAATTTCTTCTTCATCTTGAAAACTGTATTTTTGATAACGGGATATTTAGTGTAAGAATTCAGAACCAAAAATGTGCTGTTTGAAAATACATATTTATAAAATTGTGCCATAAAAAAAACCAATTCAATTTGGTTAAATATGAAATGTCCTGATTGGAGTTTAAAAAATTCAAATTCAAACCCATTTAAAATACAACGTAATATTAAATTTGGCAAAATCACACTTATAATTCAAATTCAAAAGTCTATTATTCAAATTTGCACAATTCTAATTCAAATTGTTTTGTCGCATTTCTTGTTCTATAGTGTTAGTTCTTGGCAAATAGAAAATTTAGAATTTTTGTTTATAATTTTTTACAGGACACTTTACATTTTCTTTACTTTTCCAAGTGATTTCCAGGACTGGAAAATTATGTGGGAACCCTTATTTTAGAAATAACACAGATGCAAATATGGCAGTTATGTAATGACCAATTGTTTTTGTTTTTTTTTACTTATGTTTTAGCTTTTACAACAGCTCTGCCCACTCTTGAAATAAACTCAACCAACTTCATGAGGTGCATCCTAAGATGCTTTTAAAGTAGTACTGAAGAAGTTACCATGTATGCTGGACACTTGTTGACTGCTTTTCATTTAATATCCAGTATAATTCATAAATTAAATAAAATACTTTTTTTATCAATACTAATTTCAAGCATTCAGCTTTCGGTTTTAAGATCATGAAAAATGTATTCAGTCAGGTGTGTCAATACTTTGGACTGATAATATTTTTGTAAAAAAATGGTCTGCACTTATGTAGATAAAACATATGTTGTTCGTGAACACATATTTCAACGGAATGTATATTTGGAAGTCAATTTCTTACTAGAAACTGGATTCTGTTCAGACTGGTGGTGGCAGTGCTTCTGAAGTGATCAGCAAGTCATTCCGGTGTAGCAACAACAACATGCAGCATTCTCGACAAGGAGGCAGCTGAGATTCATCATAGAGTCACTATGCCACCACAAGGACTTAAAGCGCATTGGGAATTGGGCATTCTAAATTGGGGATCAATAGATTGCACTCACAAAGAGTTTATAGCCTATTAAATATTTAAGTATGGAGCATAACTAGAAAAATATTTATTCACTTTTTAAGACTGAATAATTTCCATGCCTATTCCAGTGCTGTAAAAGGAAATTTCCTAATATTTCTAGGCTTTCTATGCACCTGTAGCAACTTATCCTTATTTTTTTATTTATATTTTGTATGCACAGACAAACATTGTGTGCTCATTTCATTGTGTCTGCGCCTGACAGACACCACATTTTTATGAAAGGGATAGTTCACCCAAATCATCATTTACTCCCTATTTTATAAAATGTTTCTTCAAATGTGTAATGATGAAGAAAGAAAATCATACACACCTGGGATGGCATGAGGGTGAGTACATGATGAAAGAATTGAATTATATATATATATATATGTGTGTGTGTGTGTGTGTGTGTGTGTGTGTGTATGTATGTATACACGCAAAATTCTACTTAGACCAACTGAGCAAAAGTTACGTTGACCAGTTAGAATTGTGACCAATAACAAAGCACATACTTTTACAAACTTTTTAAAATCATGCAGTTTGTTTTATTGTGCCATCCAAAATGTATATACGTGTTTACATTACTGTGGGGAAATGGTATGAAAAAGGGTAAACACCACACCACACCACAACACAATCCATTTTTAGCCAATTTATGCCCGTGATCTTACAGCTTTTTTCCGTTATAATGCTGTTATGGCAAGCAGACACAGATATTTACCATCCATTATGGTAGGGATCCATTTCCCCTGTACTGGTGTCGGTCGGCTCATCTGTTTACACTGCTGGATCAACCACTCATACAGCCAGAGAGACTCAAACGTGGTAATTTTCTAAGTTAAAAATAAATATCCAAAATGTACATCTGATTTCTATTAATATTGTCTTGCGCGCTGTTTATTACCTTAAAAATCCGATGACAACTTCCTCACACTCTAATTGACGCGTAAATTATACGTCATGTGATGATGACGTAATTGAAGATGGAAAACCACGCCCCTTACGGTCAACAGCACTTTTTCTGCGCGAAAAAGAGAAATAGTTTACGATACCAATCATTACATCTGACTTGTCATGCCATACTCGCTATGGACATACGCGACGGTGCCCATGAAAATATGTTTAACTAAATAGCATGTGCTTTATTCTGAGAAACAGTGTCGTTATTGGGCAAATTGACTTTTATGTAATACAGAGCTGCACGGGAGTGGCGTGTTCGTGAGCGCGCACCAGTAGTCGCGAGGTTGCGCATGTCGGAGGGTGAGCCGCGCTCGCAGGTGGGCTGAACTTTGTCTGCACCTGGACTGTGTGCTCAAATGCATTCCGTGCAACATTAATGGGGTTAGACTCTCTCTTATACTTATTGACCTATAGCAACCTATGCATTTTGCTCGAAACTGTATGTATATAATGTTTTGTTTTTTGACCTATTAATGTAATGTGTCATATTTGATGTTTTAGCTTGAGGATGTCTAGCCGTCATTTGAGCTTCTTCACATGATGACCTTCCTCATCCTTATCCTCGCTCAGTATGGCGGAGTCGGATGTTGTGGAGTTTTCTGCGAATCGAGCTCAAAGCAGGTAGGCATGCGCATAATCAGATATAAAATGCGATGCGTTTGATGCATCCATTGCGAGGTTCTCCCTAAATGCATAGGGTTAAATACTAAAATCAGGAAGAAAAAAAAATAGCATTCTGTTTTCTAAAGACAGAAATGTGGACATTTGTTTTTCAACACAAGATCTATAGGCTACTATCAGGGTATCTGAGGGCCCTTAAAAAGTCTTACATGTATCTCTCTCTCTCTCTCTCTCTCTCTCTCTCTCTCTCTCTCTCTCTCAATTTTAAAGTACTTTATTGGCATGATTGTGTTTACAAACATTATTGCCAAGGCATTAACACACAAAACAGATAATGACATGACAAAAACAATAAAAATAGAATTAAAATAAGGTACCAGGTAATGAATAAAATAAAATAAAAACTATAATAACAATATACACTATACAATATAAAATAAAATAAGCCTTTAACAGGACATTATGAACAAACAAAAATAAAAGTACTGTGACTTATGAACATTAAGGCAGTGATTGGTTTCTGAGGGTGTGCATCTCAAAAATGTATTTAGCTACAACTGATGCATGATTGTCCTCCCCCAGTAAAACCTGCATCTGATCTGTTTCTGAAAAAAGTTTTGGCGCATTAAAATAAAGCTGATGGAAATGCACATTATCGCTAAAATGTAACAAATGTCGACATAATATTTTTCCATTTAACTCAAGCGAATAAACTCTATTTCGATACATCAAATGTCGTGGATAAATGGTTTGGAAACACTTTTTACAGATAAAATTGGCATTAATGCAAAAATGTAGTGTCACATGACAGAGTTTGCCCCAGTCGTTAGCCTGTGTTAATCATGACAACCGTATTGAAAGCCAATTTATTTGACATGATTATGGATTGATCTTTATGGCATATAGAGCCGATCTGCTAATGTGACACTTGAAGGAGTGCCAACACATATCTCGTGAACGTTGAACAAATAAATGGCCACTGTTTGTGATTAATTTAATTGCAGTATCCATCCATTTATTTATTATATTTGCTTTTCCACACCATTCAAAATAATAGACGGCTAGCCACAATACAAAAAACATATCATTTCTGTGCATAAAGATGTTTTAAATTAAGAATAAATACACAATACTAGGTGAACTCTTACAGCCCAATTCTATTAAATAAAAAAAAAAAATCGCAAAATGTCGCACTTTTAATTTTCACTTTGTCGATAACAAAATCGTGCGAAAGGTGGATGGACACTAGTCTAGTGTCCTCTTTACTCTGGAATGTTTTTACTGCGTGAGAAAAGGGACGTGTGGCGTGAGAACAGTAGCCTAGTTTCCATCCACATTTTGTGCTATTTTGTTATCGACAAAGTGAAAATGCAAATAATTTTATTGCGTAATTTTCCGCCTTCTGCCCGTTTCCATTCAAAAATGGCCTTTTATCGATAAAAAGGGTGTGCGTGATGACGTCATGTCTAAAAAACATTTGGTTTAGCGCAAAAGAAATCTGCCATGAAGCCATTTCCATTCAGAAATGTGGGTTTATCGCTAATTCGCCTCCCAGATGTCCCTAATGTTTGGTAAAATGGAGAGAGTATTGAGAAAATTCATTCAAATTAGCCAGTTTACTATCATTTTAATTTCACAAATAAATGCAATCCGAAAAGGATAATTGCAATCAAAAGGGAGCAGTTGCCCTTCTGATGTTGCAGCTATCGCAGGTTGGCACTGGTTGTTTTCCAACCCGAAAGTGAATCGTCATGGCACTGTTAAAGCAAGCAACCTGCACCAAGTAGTAGGGGAAACTTTCTGTCTCAGTATAAGGACCATCAATGATGTGTTTATGCTGTGCACCGCTATTAAAGAAAAAAATGATTAAGTAAGCTAATTAAATTTGAGAACAGAAAAGGCATATAAAGCCATATATATATATTTTTTTTTCGTTTAGTTATTTTTATTTTTTTTTTAATGCTTTTTTCACTTGGTTATACATTTTTTTTTAATTTAATGCTTTTTTCATTTGGTTATACATTTGTTTTAATTTAATGCTTTTTTCGTTTGGTAATTTATTGAATTTAATACCGCATTTTTTTCAAAAGTAAATATTCCGTTGACATTTGTGACATTTTAGCGATAATGTGCATTTCCATCAGCTTTATTTTGATGCAAAAAAAATTTGCAAAAAATCCTTGGATGGAAACGTAGTTACTGACAGCGCACGGACAGACAAGACAGAGCAGCCTGCATGATGCTGCCAGTTATTCAGACCAATCAGGGGGAAAGCAGCAGGACATATCCATTCCCATTAAAAATCAAACATGGCGCTACTGTGAATAAGGTCTGATATAGACCAATCCTCTTATTTTCAAAAATGTCAGCGCATATGCAACAAACATATTCTTAATGATACAGTTACTATAATGATTTGAGTTAAAAGGCCAAAGCATTGGTCTAATGCGTCATGTCTTGCTAGAAAGCAAGTGACTTAAGAGAAGGGTCACAATATAGACTACATACTTTATCTTAATAATTCCATTTAGAATTTTAAAGTTGTGTTAACTTAACACAAATGCACAATAAAATATTAAAAAAAAACATGTCCAGAGACATTCAAGTAGCCTCAGTGGTTTTGTATTTACCAGCTAATGAATTCATGTGTTTGTTTTATTGCGAAAGTGGTCTTAAATCGGTCTTTTATTTGGCCTTAAAAAGTCTTAAATTTCATTCCTTCAAACCTGCAGATACCCTGACTATTCTTAGAAAGTTTTCTAGGAGGAAGGTTCTAACCCTTATGCTGGTTTGGGTCTGAAAGACCACAAGGCCATTTGACATCTAAAAAAAACATGCAAAGACCCTGTGGAATCTAAATAGTAGTTTGCATATTCATGTTTGCTTTTCTCTATGGAAGGTCTTATTATCTTTTAATGTTCCCAGCATTACTCATCATAATTGCATTTTTACTAGTGAGAATTCCAATTACAGAGCTCAATAATTACATTTTCATTAGTAAGAATTCCAATTAGAGAGCTCTACAATTGAATTGTTACTAGTTAAAATTCCTAAAACTCTGAATATTTACTTGACATATGTTTCCATTGACTCCCATTCATTTTTAATTACAGAGCTCTCTAATTGAATTGTAAGAATTTTAAATCTATTAGGAATATACAGTATATGATTATATATTATCATACATTTATTAAAATCATTGCAAATTCTATTATAAAAATATTTCTGTCAGGTGCTTCACATTTGGCACAACTTGTGAATGACGGGGAAATGAAAACTGCATTATATGCAGAAAAACCATTTCCATTTTGTAAAAAAAAAGAAAAATTGCTATCCTCCTTTATGATTTATATGTAATAAAAAAAAACATTAAAACTACTTGCACATACACCTCTGTACACTTAGCAAATGTTCACGCAATCTACACATTTACATTCAAACATTTAGATAAATTATAATTTTTTTAATTCATTTGCAGTTCGCAATGGGCTGACTACTCCACTGGTGTTTGCATTCATGCAATTGTTCTACTTACGGGTTGTATTTCACTTGCTGAGCTTTGATGATTAATAAATTCCACCATACAAGAATGTAAATTGACTATGTTAAACATCTCATCCTGTGCATACACGTGCGTACTGAGCGAGACAGTGCTGATCTGACTCGATCAGCTGTGATTCCAATCAGTTTTTATAAAATCATTACAAAACAAAATGGCTATTCACATACTGTTGCACCCCAACATGCTTAGTTACATATTTCTCTTTTTATTAATCTTGTCTAACAACTGGTGACTCCAGCCAGGTCTCCTAAACAACCAAATTGGCCCAGTTCCTAGGGAGGGTAGAGTCACATGGTGTAACCTCCTCGTGGTCGCTATAATGTGGTTCTCACTCTCGGTGGGGCGCTGTGCGTGGATGCCGCAGAGAATAGGTTGAAGCCTTCACATGCTTTGTCTCCACGGCAACACGCTCAACAAGCCACGTGATAAGATGCACAGATTGATGGTCTCAGATGCAGAGGCAACTGAGATTCGTCTTCCGCCACCCAGATTATGTCCACCACAAGGACTTGGAGCACATTGGGCATACCAAATTGGGGTGAAAAGGGTAGGAAAAATAAACCTTGTCTGGAGAGCAACTTTGGCATTATAAATAACTATGTTGGTGTGGTTAGGACTGCCACTGAAGGGCTGATATCAATAATATTCAGTCCCATAAACCCAGCTTTTTCTTTGTCCATCCAAGCTCTACTTTGAACCATACTTTTGTGTTTCTGACATGTGACAAATGTCTTTGAACTTTTTTTAAGGGTATCAGAGGTGAATTAATATAGTGATTAAATATTATCCTTCAATAAAGCAAACTTGTGTTTCATCACAAGTTTCTCGATAATTCTTACACCATGTGAATGCAATTAATATGTTCGCTAATAAGCTTGTAAAAATATTTAATGCTAATATCTAATAATAGCTAATAATAATGCTTATTATGTCATACAGGGCCTTTATTTTGAAATGTAGCCTAGCTCTGGCAGGATTTGGAAAGGGAAATGGGTGTAATCGCTTCTGTTTTGCATCTAATGAATGCAAGTTTTTACTAGTAAGAATACAGTTGTAGAGCTCTGTAATTGGACTTCTTACTAGTGAAAATAGTTTGAGCTCTAATCAGCTTTTTACTAGAAAGAATCAAATTGCAGAGCCTTTTAATTGGAATTGTTACTAGTAAATATAGGCAATTGCAGAGCTCTGTAATTTAATTGTAGAGCTCTGCAATTGCATTCTTACTAGTAGAAATGCAAATAGAGAGCTCTGAAATTGGAATTCTTGCTAGTAAAAAAAATCGATTATAGAGCTCTGTAATTGGACTTCTTACTAGTAGGAAATTAGTAGGATTATCATCACAAGAACCAGTTTATTTGGTCGTGATTTGGGTCATGACAACTGTTGGTTTGTGTTTGGTTTTTGGGAGGCTAATGTGTTCCGTATCCAAATAGGTTCTTTAGCCAATTTGATGAATAATTTAAAAGTACTATTTCATTGATCATGCTGATGCACCAGCTTACAAACTGAAACCAGTTGAGAGTGTCAGTATATGGCAGACTCCTCAAACTACTACAGTATTTCTATCGACTGTGTAGACAGACACAGTGAGCAGGGAGTGGTTAGAGATACAATTCCTCGCAAACTGATTTTCTTTCTTTTCAGCATGGCTAACAACAAGAACAGAACACTCTGTTGTACTTTTTCGGCTGCCAGCCACAGTAACACTGTCCTGAGGGGGTTGTCTGCCTTGCGTGCACAAGGTCAGTTGCTGGATGTGGTTTTGGCCATTGACAACGAACGCTTCGAGGTTCACAAAGCGGTGTTGGCCTCCTGCAGTGACTACTTCAGGTGAGAGACATACCAATTGCTTGCACCAGCAAACTTAGCTATGAATGGTGAGATTAATCATAATTTATTCAAATAAATTCTAAGATTCTTAATTATTGTGCTTGCTTGTAGACCCCTTGACAAGCTCAATTTTCTGTCCTATGTTGACATATTTCCTAATCAAACAGGAAGTTGGGGCAGGGCGTGTCCCTTTTTTTTTTAATAGTCATAAGGATGTCGTTTACGTCACAGCCATGAACTGTGATTTTCTACATGCTAGTTGGAGGCAGATGGTGTTAGAGGGAGGAAATTCCAATTTTAGATTATGCCTGTAAGAGCAAGATAATGTCATGGGTTGTTTTTCTGGAACAGAAAAAGTAGTTATCTAGCTAGCATTAGCATTGCTCTTCTTCATGTACTTTAAGTACCGAAGGACAGTGGTGTTGGACGCTGTACTGCCATCTATCGATATGGAAAAGCTTGATCGTCTCTTCTGCCCCCACCAGCTATGGAATATCATTTGCATCGTGAATATGTCGGAATTTGAGGTAATTTCTAAAGTGATTTATTACTACTATAATATAATTGCTTTGCCTAAAAACAAACATCAGAATCCAAGTGAATATGGGCACTCGAATCAATAATCTTTTATTTTTCCATTTACTGGTTTACACAATCCACAATAGTCGCTGTACCAAGCTACTTCGCACTAAATGAATGAAGACGTAAATGCCGTACCTATGTTTTTTCCATTGTGTTCCTTTCGCTTTTTCCATCTCCAAACAACACTGTGTGCTACATAAGCATAGAAAGTCTACATAAGCAGCAGCCAATGAGCGCAAGGATTCTCTTCTTTGGCATTTAGTGAAACACTGCGAGTCATGTGATTTCAACATGATGAAAAATATTGAAGGGGTTGACCCACACCATGCAGAATAAAACACATTTATAAAAAATATTTATGAGTACAGTCTTCCTCTCATGCAATTGTACACCATTTGCATCACACTTCACAAAAACACAATTAATTATTTAGTGTAAAACATTTTAAATTAGCTCCAAACTACTGAATGCACCTTTTATGTTGTTTTGTCAACTTTTAGGAGTTAAAAAGCAAATAGATAGCTTTAAACTAACAAACATGAACTTAAAGCCACAAATCTCCGATGTTAATTTCATAGGGTATTCAACCCCTTAGATAGTTCAACCAAAACTGAAACTTCTCTCATTTACTCACCCTCATGCCATTCCAGATGGGTAAGATTTTATTTCTTCTGCTGAACACAAATGAAGATTTTAAGAAGAATATATCAGCTCTGTATGTCCATTCAATGCAAGTGAAGAGTGGCCAGAGCTTAAAAGGTCAAAAAAGCACAAAGGCAGCATAAAAGTAATCAAATGACTCCAGTGGTTTAAATATATGTCTTCTAAGTGATGCAATCACTTTGGGTGAGAAACAGATCAATATTTCAATCTTTTTTACTATAAATCTCCTCTTTTCATTTTTGGGTTAACTGGCCCTTTAACTCTACTGCACTCCATCTGAAAAGTTTTATATATATATATATATATATATATATATATATATATATATATATATATATATATATATATATATATATAATATTTAATTTTTTTATATTGAATCATTATTTTATGTTTTTGATATTCACACATTTGACATAAAAATATCCGCATACAGAAAAAACTAATTCTTACATAAATTCCTCTCACATTCAACTGCTTTTATTTTCAGCAAAAATTAACATGTGTAAATATTTGTATGAACATAAAGATTAAACAACTAAGACATAAACTGAACAATTTTCACATACATGTGACTAACAGAAATGGAATAATGTGTCCCTGAACAAAGGTAACAGTCAGTATCTGGTGTTTCCACCAGCTGCATGAAGTACTGCAGTGCATCTCCTCCTCATGGATTGCACCAGATTTGCCAGTTCTTGCTGTGAGATGTCACCCCACTCTTCCACCAAGGCACTTGCGAGTTCCCGGGGGGGGGGTGGGTTGGTTGGTTGCTAAGAAAATCACCGGAAGTTTATAAGGTTTTACTAGACTATTTAAAAGCAACAAATCTAATTAAAAGAATTTAGTACAGATGTGATTTTTTTTTTTTTTTTTACCCCCTCAGCATTGATGCTCCACGCTCCATTTCAGTAGGTGGCAGAAATGCGCAATACGTTTCTTTGCCAACCACCATAAAACCGAAAGAAGGAAAATAATAAAAATAAAAAAAATGACCTCTAGCGGTTGTCCAGAATATTACACAGATACACAGAACAAATACAGAACAGAGTATATATATGAACGAGCTGCCTGAAGTGTGTCCTGAAGTTGGTCTTCAGAAGTATGCCGATGACACTGTGGTTTATGTGTCTGGCAAAAGCCCTGCTGTTATCGGCAGTACACTGACCAAAAGTCTTGAGAAAGTGTTTAATTGGCTAAAAAAATCATGTTTAACACTTAATCTGAGGAAAACTAAATCTATGTGTTTTTCTATAACAAGAACTCGGACAATAAATGCCCTTAACATTAAAATGAATGGCGAACTCATCGATCAGGTAGAACAAGAAAAATATTTAGGAGTGATTTTAGATTCACAGCTAAATTTGAAAAGTCATATTAAAAACATTTCAAGAAAAATGAAGGCCAGTATGAACTGTTTCAGAATGATCAGGAGCAGTCTAACATTTGAATGTGCACATGTCTTTCTGAACACTATGATCCTGTCCCACCTGTCATACTGCACCACTGTTTGGTCTCAGACCAGCCAAACTACCCTAAAGCCTATTGAGAGGCTTTATAACCGTGCTCTAAAAATTTTAGATAAAAAGCCCATTCGATTCCATCACTGTTATATTTTAAGTAAACATAAAATCTTACATTTTGTTAATCTTAGACACATAAAGTTGTTTTTTTAAATGTTTGACTGGACTTGCACCTGAGCCACTTTGTAAATTTGTGAACCGGCTGGAATCCTCCAGATCAACAAGAGCTGCTACATGTGGAGACTGTAAAGTTCCATTTTGTAGAACATCTTTTGCCCAAAATGTTTTTTCTGTTGAAGGAGCTAATCTGTGGAACTGGCTTCCTACAAATATAAAGACTTTAACTAAACTGTCCAACTTCAAAAAACTAACAAAAGCCTGGTTCATACAGCAGCAGCAGTGTGATCATGCCATATGAAATGTATAGCTGTGTGTATGTGAGGTGTGCATCTGTGTGAGTTCGAGTGAAAGTGTTAATTTAACTATACTAACTTTTATTGGTGCTAACTGGTTTCTGTACATTTTATTGTATTCACTGTACATTTTTATTCCTTTATTATCTTAACTGTTAAAAGACCTTCTAGGGACAGGTGTTGCGAATTAGCCACGGCTATAAACACTGTGATACAGGCATCGGATTGTTCTTTATGTAATAATCTATGTTTTCTTTTTGTATCTGTCCCTATTCAAATAAACAACAAATAAATAACACAGACATAAAACAGAGTCCAAGTTTGACAACCTTCACTGGTTGTTCGGAATATGTGACACCATGAACTGATTAAATAAAATGGCACCCTTATCTATTATGCAGTTATCTCTCTTTAATATTGGCTATACAATGTGCATACAAACAAGATGTTACCTCCACTATATGCTTTCAATCATTACACAATAAAATATTATATTTTATGGACAGTGAATGTGTTTGAAACTTAATGGAAATTAAGTAAAATAGTTGTTTTAGGCTACATGATTAAGGTTCATCTAGCCTTATTCATGTAGCCATAATTTAATTGTTTTTAATATTATTGCCCCATTATAATAGCCGGCCTTATTAATATTAGATTTATACCCATGAATTTTTGGCTTTATGTGCCAGCAACTTGATTCAGTTTGGATGAACTAGGATACACCGTTTTGATACAAAATGTTTAAAGAAACAGTTGATCAATTACTCAGATGATCAATGAATTAATTACACTAGGGATTCATGCTTTGAGTGTGATGGGCCATTTTTTTTTGGTTAAAATCCAGGAAGGTCTAATAATTATTATTATTATTATTATTTATTTTCTTTTTTTTATTATTATTATTATTATTATTATTTTTATTTAAATCAAGCAAAATGCAACTGCATGTAACAGAAAGTAGATCAGGAACCGGGTACGTTTGGCTGCATTTTATTTCATGAATTCAATGGAATGGCGATCTGGTCTCGGATAGGCAATAAGTTAAGAACTGCGCAAGGATCGGCGCCCGGACGATGAACTTGACACTTGCCGAATAAAGACTAAAGCAAAAGGTGTGACCACAAATGGATAAAAAAAAATATCACAAGAGAGAATAAAATAAATAATACACGAACAATGAGACTCAAAAAAATCCCATAGTTCTAAGCTTTTGTATCCTCAAAACCAAATGTCCTGCGAGGCTTATTCACATCCAATGAGCCTTTACACTGTTCAGCCACAACATAAGTGAATAACATCAATTACCTCATTACAGTGGTACCTGTCAAGGGTTGGGATATTTTAGGCAGCAAGTTAACAGTGAAGTCAATTTCATGTGTTGGAAGCTGGAAAAATGGGCAAGCATAAGATCTGAGCGACTTTGACAAGAGCCAAATTGTGATGGCTGGACGACTGGTTCAGAGCATATTAAAAACGGAAGGTCTTGTGGGGTGTTCCCGGTATGCAGTGGTTAGTACCTACCAAAAATGGTCCAAGGAAAGACAACCGGTGAACCTGCGACAGGGTCTTGGGCGCCCAAGGCTCATTGATGCATGTGGGGAGCGAAGGCTAGCCTGATCCTATCCCTCATAAGAGCTAATGTAGCACAAATTGCTACAAATTGCTGGCCATGCTAGAATGGTGTCAGAACACACAGTGCATCACAGCTTGCTGTGTATGGGGCTGCGTAGCCGCAGACCGGTCAAGAGTGCCCATGCTGACCCCTGTCCACCACCGAAAGCACTTACAATGGGCATGTGAGCATCAGAACTGGACCATAGAGCAATGGAAGAAGGTGGTCTGGTCTGATGAATCACATTTTCTTTTAGATCATGTGGACGGCAGGGTTCATATGTATCATTTACCTGGGAAAGAGATGGCAGCAGAATGCACTCTGCACCCTGCAAAAATTGTTCAGGAATGGTTTGAGGAACATGACAAAGTGTTCAAGGTGTTGAGTTGGCCTCCAATTTCCCCAGATCTCAATCTGATTGAGCATCTATGGGATGTGCTGGACTAACAAGTCTGATCCATGGAGGACCCACCTCGCAACTTACAGGACTTGAAGGATCTACTGCTAACGTCTTGGTGCCAAATACCACAGGACACCTTCAAAGGTCTTGTGGAGTCCATGCCTCGATGGGTCAGAGATGTTTTGGCATCACGAGGGGGACCTACACAATATTAGGCTGGTGGTTTTAATGTTGTGGCTGATCGGTGTATGCTCGCTCTCTCTTGTGTTTACCCTCCAATTATTGGCTTCATTTAATTATCATTAATAATAATAATAATAATAACAACAACAATAATGACCAGATAACAACAAAGTCTATAGTTACAGTTAGGTCTGTGCATGGCATCCCAATTCATAATCGTGCTAAGCCCCTCCCGCAGTGTCAAAATCATGTTGGTACTTTCAGTGGTTGTTGTATCCAGGTGTCCATTGCATGATGAGATTGCAATAACATCCAACAGTCAGAAGTATTTCTACGAAACAATGTTTTTCAATGAAATTATTAGAATTTATCTGCTGTCTTTTTAAAGATGCCATTCTGCTGCTGTGAAGTTCCTGGATGTGGTAGATATCTCTCCAGATCTGACGGTCATAGACGCTGCCTTGTGTGACTGGGTCGCAATCACACTGAGGCAGCGTTTGTGGATGGTTCATGTTCTTATTGCGAGAACATGACCATGGCAACATTGCGGTCAAGGCTGTCGTTCTTAAAGACGAACGCCACTCCAGCCGCCCCGTGTTGCTCCTTCCTCCCACAGGATTGAGGATGACCCGGCTGGCAATTTGGGGATGGCAGCGGGCTCTGTTTCGCTGGGCACAGCCCCACAAACCACCCGCCCCCTGGCACGCTCTTTTGCTTCCGTCCGCTCTCGGTACGACGGCGGCTCCTGCAAACTTTAACTCTGGTGAACTCTTATTCTATGGAAGGGTTTGAGGAAGAACAGATGATGGTGTTGACCAACCAGTGGAAATAGGAGCCTCAGTCCCACCCACATGTGCAAAAAAATATTCAAGATATAAACTCTGTTTATATGCGTGAATGAATTTTTTTTTTTCTTGTTTTTGGCTATTTCTTTTTACTTTGAAAAACAAGTAGATACTACAATTGTAGTGATGTGATAAATTAACTGTTTTTAAGACAAAAACTAAAAAACAAATGATCCGAAGTACACAGACCACCAACCTACTAATCCAGACCTGACTAATGTTAAGTTAATGTTAGCTATGCAGTTGCTAAGATTTGCTACCTACACTCAAGGCACTTCCAACTTACCATCTAAACTCAAAAAAAATTATTAAAAGTTGAGTTGACTGTCTAGCGAACATGATATTAGACACAAAACACAAACATTAGCTAACAGCCTTTTGGAACCTGTGGCAAACATTTATCTGATAATCATTTGTTTTATGCATCAAACAGCCTGTTTGACAATCACACTAATTACTTCTGGAGTTTTCGTCAGGGCAGAACAAGTAACTTACGCTACAGAGTGGTAGTGTCTCTCGTTCAGCTAAGATCCCAAGTTGGCTCTATTTCACAGTGGAACCTTCCATTTCTAACTGTGAACTGTGAGCTACATTGTGATTGGTGAAGGAGGAGTTTGATTATATACAGGCTCGATTGCTCTTTCTTAGTACCCCGGATATCTTCTTTAAATTTACCTGAATCTGATTATAAAATCTGAATCAGTGTATTAAAAAATGTATTCTGAATTTAACGATCTGATTTTGTGCCTCATACATTTGAATTTCAGGTTTGATGTAATTCAACTTCAAGTAAACATTCAAGTCCTAAAATTCAGGCAGAAGTTAAAGAGGCCCTATTATCCTTTTTGGGATTTTACCTTTCCTTTAGTGTGTAATATAGCTGTTTGTGCATGTAAAAGTTCTGCTAATTTACAAAGCACAAAGTCCATGAAAAAGGGAGTTATTCCCTCCCACAGACAACACTGCTCAAGAACAACAAGAAAGGTTGATTTGTAGTCCAGCGATTTCTTTTCGTGAAGTATCTACATCACTATGTAACTGTTACGATCCCTGTGTTCTCTGTTTTCACTAGTCACGTTTATGTCACCTTTCATTGTGGTCCGCCCCGCGTTTTCCATTTCACTCTCGCCAGTCGCGTCCCATGTCACTCTTCCTTGTTGTCCGTCCCGTGTTTTCCGTTTCACCGAACACGTTCCCTGTCATGTCTTCCTTGTTGCCCGCCTGTGTTTCACTGTCTTTGTTAGAACTACACTTCCCGTCGTCCTCACTCCTCATCACCGCTGTCACAGCGTTATTGTCCGCACCTGTCGCCTATTTTGTTATCACCGTGTCGATCTATTTAAACCTGTCGTTTCCTCTCCCCGCTGTCGATCGTTGACGTTACATGTTCTGTGTTAACCTCTCTCCCTGCTGCTCTTGTTCCCAGCTCTCAGCCCATTCGAGGATTTCCCTACCCTTCGTGTATGTTCGCTGTCTGCACTCCTCCTGTACGTTATCCAGCATTTTAGTTTCCTTTCCCCATCGTGGCCCTTTTATTTTCCCCAGTGTTTGTGTTATTTCAAATAAAGACCGCTTTTGGATCCACACCTCCCATCTGCCTTCTCCTCCTTCCACACAATCGTTACAGTAACATATCTGCATAATGCCCACCTATGGGGTACTTTGGAACCACCCTCAAACAAACTTGGTTATAGCCAAGACCAGGATGAGTTGGGTTAGTGTTGTCGCCATGTCGAGAAGACGCTGTTTTCTTTTTAATGCAAAAGCAAAACCTCTTTGTGTGGACTTCCAAAGGCAGACAAATTGAAGAATCAGTGAGTAAAATGTATTTTAATTATTTAGCAGTACAACCACAACTGATGCCGGATTTTTAAAATGGCTACTCCTGAAAGATGGTGCGGTTTCCACTTTGTTGGGACAATCTGGCGCTTCAGGATCACAACCTGCAAGTATGCTTGATTATTTGTTGATTTATCTGCTACCGAGTGTTCAAATGCTTTTTGTGTCATGGGCACAGTGTGCACCCAGTGTACAGCTGTAGGCCTCTGCTAAATTGCTAGCTAATATTATTGTGTTGAAATAGTTTTGCTAATCAGCTGCGAACCCACTTTTACCTACAATTATGTAAAATTATGCAGATTGTTTGTCATTCTTACTATCATGAATATTGATCAAGTGGATTTATTTTTACGAACGGTCATTTTACATCTGCAATCCACGGTAGTGCTTGGCTTACTTGCTATGTAACGTTATAGTTTAGGTAAGGTTTACTATTCAGCTATGGGCTGGCTTTTACCTAAAACTGTGTAACAAAAATGGTCGATCTCAAGAGTCTTATGTAATTATAGAATTATAAGCTGTAATGTTTTAGCCGCTATCTACAGTAGGCCACGACTAACATGCTCATTAACCAGGAGTGAGCCTCTGTTCTCTTTATATCTCAGTCGTAAAATGTTCGGCTACACCCATTCCAGCAAACGATGACTAACTTAAGATGCACTACGTGTCTTTTACTTGAAGCTTTAAGTTCACAATAATCAACAGTGTACTTGTATAAAAGCTACTAAATTAAAACTTACCAATGTGAAACGTCCTGCTCAAGTCGTGCTTGTGAAAGTGGTTTGGGTCGATCAGCTTGTTCTTCCAAACTTTCATAACCAGACTTGGACTCAAACTGGTATGGCAAAAACAGATGCCACTGTTACCATAGTTACAATAGTGTTTACAGCTGTTAAGGAAGCTTGAAACTCTGTTATGGTAAGGGGCGTTACATTTCCAACACACAATCTATGCGGTTGACCAATCACAACAGACTGGGCCAGCTGCCCTATCAGAGCAGACTGGGCTTTTTGGAAAGGGGAGCATTAAGGAGACTTTAAAGGGACCATTAAAGAGAGTGTTTGAACCAAAGGTTTGGCAGAAATGTACAGTATGAGAAAAATGTGAGAAAAACCCATTCTAGTATACCCTCAAAAAAATATTTTTGAACCTGTACATTAGCATAATATGAGCTCTTTAAAAACTGCAAATTTCAAGTTCAAGTAAACGTACAAATCCAAGTCCTAAATTCAAGTTCAAATCCCAGTGTCATGTAATTTATTCCATATGGATTTCTGTTCTGTCACTGGTACCTTCTTTGCACATTGCATTCTAACAAGTGAGGTCCTGTCATTGTGCAAAAGATTTGCACCAATCAGAAGTCTTTTGAGAACTGGATCTTGTAGCTTAGAGTTTTTGCTACAAAATGATGTGAAAACCATCCTGATCACTCATTCATACTAACAATATAGTAATTTAACTTTTGTAAGACAATTTTAGTGTTAGAAAGGTCATATGCAAGGAGGCGTGAATTAACATGCATTTATTTGATCCAAAATACAGTAAAAACAGTGATATTGTGAACTGTTTTTACAATTTAAAAGAACCGTTTCTATTGTAATATATTGTAAAATGCAATTTGTGATCAAAGCTGAATTTTCAGCATCATTACTGCAGTCTTCAGTGTCACATGATCCTTCAGAAATCATTATAATATGTTGAGTTTCTAATATGGGCATATTTACATCACATTTGACACATTTACAACCTAACACATATTTGCAAGCACAAGCTTCATTGATGATGAGGCAGCATAAACACTAGTTAAAATATATTCTAAACATTCATATTATTTTTACATCATATTACATATCATATTTATATCATACAGCATATTTAAATTTTCAAATTTAAATGCCTGCTTTAGCCGAAACAGCATTTAAATGTAACTAAAACTTGCCTATTAGGACATATTTCAATACTCTGAATCCTGGTTGGCAAATCTGGAAACGGTCCCACTAGTAAAATATGTTCATGTTTATATAAAATAGCATGTCAACTAATATTTAAGTAAAACTAAATGACTTCCGAAATTGTATCCTCGGCTGGATCAAGTCTCTCTTCAAAATGCAAACGTTCATCGGAGTCCTGCTCGTCTTCTGAGGAAAATGTGGACTTTTCCTTACCTGTGTATCATCCCACCTTCCAAACGAGCAGAAAAGTGAATGAACTTGTTGTTTTTAAGACACTGTAGGGGGCGTTTACCATTTACATTGATCGCCTCAGTAATTACCATATGAATAGCGCCCTATGCCCGTGGGTGTGATCACATTAGGGATAATTAGCTGAGCCAGTAGAAACTGTACATCGCTTTGTTTCATACAGATTACATTGCAGGAGAATATTTGTTTTAGATTTGAACTGTTATTTAAAAGTTTTATTTAAAGCTTTCTTCAGACTTATGTTTCATGTTTGTGTGATAAGTATTCGCGGAGTTTCAGTTCATTTTTGTGACATGTTTCAGAAATACGCTCGTGAACACAGAGACCGCTGAAAGCACCCCTTTTTTATTTTCTTTATTTTACAAAAGCACAAGGTTTTGTTGTTTATTGTGAGTGTACACAAAAGTAAACCTTTTATAGTCTCTAATGATGTCTTACACTTATCTGTATGCCCCAAAATGTGTTTTATGTTGTTTCCACTGTAACGACAAAAAAATCCAGCAGGACGCACCGGCGCATCCGTCGACTCCAGAGGGTTCATTTTACTCCTTTCCATAGAACAATAGTTCATAGTGACCACTAGGGGTGTAATGATTCAACGATTCAATAACCAACAATCCAGGGTTATCGACGCAATGCGTAAATATCGATATAGGATTTTTTTTAAGATATACCTTTATTTTAATACTTTTATGTCGGCCACGTCCGTACGTATTCCCGTCAGGTGATGAAGCAACCTTATTACATTAATTTCACTTTGAGCATTAAATACGCTTTTCATGTGGGACACTGATGTGCACGAGGTCTTTGAAGCCAAATTGTGCTGTGCTATCCATGCACGTGCATCAACCAAGCTCGGGTCAACGAATTTAATTCAGGCTTCCGTCGATATCAGTTATAAGACTTTACACATCTACACATCAACACTCTTACTAACATTTATCCCAGTTAACTGTAACAGAATTATTCATTGCAACTGTGGAAGTTGTAGCCAAGAAAACCATGGATGGCA
This sequence comes from Xyrauchen texanus, assembly GCF_025860055.1. Classification (NCBI taxonomy): domain Eukaryota; kingdom Metazoa; phylum Chordata; class Actinopteri; order Cypriniformes; family Catostomidae; genus Xyrauchen; species Xyrauchen texanus. The sequence continues at coordinate 22,480,290 of NC_068307.1, forward strand.
TGGATAGTTAGAAACAAGTCATGGGTATGCAAGTATTTTGAATGGGACTAATCTCAAAAATAAGCTGTAATCAAACTTGTGTGTGGCATTATTTTTTATTATCTGTATTTTTTTATTATAATCTGTATCATTTTTTTTCAACATCTGAAGTACCTTATTTTGTTGTGGATGCCCCAATATGAATACTAAATTTGCACTATTCAGAGAGCTCAATAATATATTACAATTATATTTTGGTTGCATTTGAGGGCAAATTTTTTTTTATTGATTCCGTAAAATAGGCACATAATATCGGAATATCGATCGCAGGGCCCTGAGTTGAATCACCAAATTGAAGAAAACTGAACCATGGGTTGCGAACTGTATGGTTCGATTTTTTTCCCAAAAACCATCACACCCCTAGTGACCATAGTGGCTGTCAAGCTCTTAAAAAGGACAAAAAAGCACCATAAAATTAGTCCATATATTGTGAACTATTCCAAGTTTTCTGAAGGAATCATTTTAATCAGTGAATCATGATGTCAATTTTCCTAACGCAAAGCTATCTTGGAAGCATTCAAATGGTATGACCTACAATGGTGCTTTTATGGTGTTTGTTTTTTGTCCTTTTTGAAGAGCTTAATAATGAACATCCCTTGTATAGAAATAAGCTGCTTGAAGATTCTTGAAGAAATTCTCCTTTTTAGTGTTCTACAAAAAAAAAAAAAAAACATCAGCATGAGGTTAGAGAAATAATCCAGAAAAATCCTTTCTGTAATGCTTCTGTAATTTTCCTGATCCACACAGAGCCATGTTCACTGGAGGAATGAAGGAGTCAAACCAGAACACCGTAGAGCTACAAGGTCTTTCAGCCAGAGGACTGAAGCACATTATTGATTTTGCCTACAGTTCTGAAGTCACTCTGGACCTGGACTGTATTCAGGATGTTCTCGGAGCAGCTGTGTTCCTGCAGATGGTGCCTGTGGTGGAGCTTTGCGAGGAGTTCCTCAAATCAGCCATGAGTGTAGAGACCTGTCTGAACATTGGCCAGATGGCTACCACTTTCAGCCTCTCCTCCCTTAAACAATCAGTCGATGCATTCACTTTCCGTCATTTTCTGCAAATCGCTCAGGAAGACGACTTCCTTCACATTCCAATGGAACGACTGGTTTTCTTCCTACAGAGCAACAAGTTGAAAAACTGCAGTGAGATCGACTTGTTCCATGCATCAATCCGCTGGCTGCAGTATGATGAATCCAGACGTCCTGTTGCCAGTGAAGTGCTCCGATATGTGCGCTTCCCACTAATGCGGTCATCTGAGCTGGTGGACAGTGTCCAGACTGTCAACATCATGGTGGAGGATGTGCAGTGTCGACAGTTCCTCCTAGAGGCCTTCAATTATCAGATCCTTCCTTTCCGACAGCACGAAATGCAGTCGCCAAGAACTGCCATTCGTTCAGATGTCACATCATTGATAACTTTTGGTGGAACACCTTACACTGATAATGATCGCACTGTTAGCAGCAAAGTTTGCTATCTGCCTGACATCACAGCACGACAGTTTAAAGAGTTGACGGAGATGGAGGTGGGATGCAGCCATGCATGCGTGTCAGTTTTTGACAATTTTGTGTACGTGGTCGGTGGGCAGCATCTGCAGTACCGCAGTGGAGAGGGTGCAGTTGATGTCTGCTTCCGCTATGACCCTCATCTCAACCTTTGGCTTCGAATCCAACCCATGCAGGAGAGTCGCATTCAGTTTCAACTCAACGTTCTCCACGGACAACTTTATGCTACAGGGGGGCGCAACAGGTCTGGCAGCTTGTCTTCTGTAGAATGCTACTGCCCCCAAAAAATGAGTGGACCTACGTGGATTCTCTGAAAAGGAGAATCTGGGGTCATGCCGGAGCAACGTGTGGGAAGAAACTCTACATATCTGGTGGTTATGGAGCGTCCGTAGAGGATAAGAAGACTCTGCACTGCTATGATCCAGCCTCCGATCAGTGGGACTTTAAGTGCCCCATGAACGAACCACGAGTCCTTCATGCAATGGTCAGTGTGAATAACCGTATTTATGCCCTTGGTGGCAGAATGGACCATGTCGACCGCTGCTTCGATGTTCTGGCTGTAGAGTATTACATTCCAGAGACTGATCAATGGACAACAGTCAGTTCAATGCGTGCTGGTCAGTCTGAAGCTGGCTGCTGCTTACTGGATAAAAAGATCTATATAGTTGGAGGATACAACTGGCACCTCAATAATGTTACCAGTATTGTGCAGGTTTATAACACAGAAACAGATGAGTGGGAAAGAGATCTTCATTTTCCAGAATCTTTTGCCGGAATTGCTTGTACACCTATCATACTTCCCCAAACCACCACCCTACGCTGAGAGTTGGATCAACACAAAACACATTCTCTAACATTTGCTTTATGGTGAAGTGTCGTCCACAAAAGCAGCAGAAGTCAAAATTTATTTGAAGGTTTTGAAGGGAAGCTTTTCCCTTATAAAATATTTACGAATATCCCATCTGCCTTTTCAAGAGCATAAATGATTCAAAGGGATAGTTAACCCAAGAACGTAAATTCTGTCCTCATTTACTCACCCTCATGTATTTCAAAACACGTATGGCTTGACTGACCTGTCCTCCATAGAACACAAAAGCAGTTATTTATAGTAGAATGTCCGAGCTTCTCTTATTCATACAATGAAAGGCAAAGGGTGAGCATTGCTGACAAGCATAGCTTCAAGGCAAGATTATAAGTGAATCCGATTAAATTTTTCAGTCTGTTCCTCACACAATGCTACCATATGGCTTCAGAAGATGTAAATATTGTGCACAAGTCTTAAGCACTAATTTTATGATGCCTTTATGGGGCTTTTTTTGGAGGTTGACAGTCATTGGTCATCATCCACTTTCATTGTATGGAAGAAAGCAGAGTAAAGTAAACATTCTGCTAAACATCTCCTTTTGGTGTTGCAGAGAAGAAAGAGTCAAATGAGTTTGGAATGACATGATGGTGAGTAAATGATGATGGAGCACTAAGGACAATTCACACCACTGCAACTTAATGACAAAAGCATAAACTTATCTGATGAGCTTGTTCAGAACATGAAGCATCTTACTACAATCAAGCAGTAAAGTCTATGTGAATCTTATTGTTACATAACTGTCATTATTATGAAAAGGGGCAATACCATCAGGCCTCTATCTGCCTAAATATACATTTCTATTTATTTTCTTTAATTAAGAGATAAAAGTTCACACTGAATTTTCATCAGTCTTTGAATAAAATAATTAAATTAATTGTTTGCTATGCAAATAATATGAAAAATGGACCTAGCCTCTCAGTAAAACAACAACCACAAAAAAGATTGCAGTAAGGTATTTCAGAAAAAGTGTGAAGTGTAGATGGCTAATTATTGTAGCTACAGTTTGAACATCATTGTCCACTCAGCAACCGCTTCCAGACTCTCTAGTTCTAACATACTGACAACCTGCTTTCCTGTTGAATTAGAAGTGAAGTGAAGAATTAGAAGTGAAGCATCTTTCTACAGGCCAAGAGTGTGATATTAGTTCTCTTTAGTACGTTCAGTCTTCGCTCCACATATGAATCAAGATTGTAAAATGGTTGGTTGATTTTGAACTGTTTTCGTAAAATTATAAATTGTAAACAGTAATCCGAAATCTGGACAGCTATTACTGTATAGAAAACAAGCAATAGAGAAAAACTAAACAACTTTACAACCAACAGTGTCATTGTTATAGCCATTTTATATACAAACAATGCTTAGAACTGAAAAGTCTATGCATTGTTTTTTTTTATTATAATTATTATTTTCACTGGATAAAAATGTTTATAACCTTTGTCTAACTACAATCTGTTTTATTTCACAAACTAAGCAAGCACACTTCATTGTGCACTTTAATATTCAATGTATTGAATCATGAATTGAATGACTGAAATATTAGGAAGGTGCATTGTTTTCTCTGAATATGTAATTTGCACAGTATGTTAAGGTCATACAGTATATGTTGAACAAGGGCAGAACATGTTGTTCTTACATGAATAACACAGACATTCCTGGACTCTTTTCTTTATATTATGCTGACATGTTTCCCTTAGAGAATATGAATGTGAAAAAAATGCGATATTCTTAAATTGTTTGTGTGTGTACATTTACAATATGATGACTTGTTTGTTGTTGATCACATTTGTGTTAATTTTCTTTAAGGTGTTTAAATACGTTTTTGGTGATTTCCAACCACATAAATATAGTTCATTCTGTATATTTTTAGTTAATTTACCATGAATACTGCCACAAACAACTGTCACTCTTAGCTCAGGACTCGTTTACTTTACTTAATGCGTTATTGTCCACTGACATGGAAATGTTCCTTTGGCTTTTCACCACAATACAAAAACACACAATAATCACACAAGATTAGCATGAGACCAAATTAAAAATAATACATTGTAATGCACAAAATCTCATTCATTAATGATCACAATTGCATAACCAAAATGAAACAAACAATCATTACATTCCTCAATTGAGCAGTCTTATAGGTACAAAATAATTCTTATAAACCTTTTAAAAAAATATTTGGAGCCCTGTACCGCCTTCCTGATGGAAGCATTATAAATTCAGCATGCAATGGATGTGTAGAATCGGTTGTAAATATCCTTGCTCTTCTGAGCACTGCATGGGTGCCTGTTACAGGCTGTTCATTTGGAGCTGTTGCTTCTCAATTATTTTACATGCTATTTTAACAATTCTAGTTAACCTATTCTTGCTCCTTAGTATCATGTTCCCATAGCAGGTCGTAATATAAAACATTAAAACACTCTTCATATGACTGTATACAATTTCCAAGATTGATTGGTCAACATTAAATCCCTTTAATATCTGCATGAGGTACAATCTTTGGCTTGCTTTCTTAAAAAGAATTGTCTGTATTCACAGTAATCTAACAATGTGTCAATGTATGTTCCCAAATATTTAAAACTCTGCAATCTCTATGACCTGTACACTAAGTACTGTTCTTCTCATTAATTGCTGTTAATCCAATTTAACATAAAAAATAAATTCCTTAGTTTTCTTTACATTTATATGCAATGCACTTGATTGACACCATTCCATTAATAACAGTATTTCTTCATAAAGTCTTCCAACAATATCATATCATCAGCATACTTGATTAATCTAGCTGTTTTTAACTCATTGGTATATATTGAAAACAAAATAGGTGACAATACAAAACCTTGAGGTGCTCCTGTATTTAAGACCAACCAGTTCATTAGAGAACATACCATTCATAAAAACTTTTTGTAGCTGATCTGAAAAGAAATCTTTGATTCAATGTATCAAATTAAAATGTACATTCATATTAAAATGTATGTTGTACTAATGTATTGTTGGAAACCTTAAAAGGTTAAAGTGGACAACACCTGGTTAAAGGAATAGTTAACCCAATAATGAAAATTCTCTCATCACGTATGTCATCCCAAATATATATGACTTACTTTCTTCTGCTGAACACAAACAATATTTTTTTTTTAAATATCTCAGCTCGGTAGGTCCTCAAAATGCAAGTGAATGGGTGCCAAAATGTTTTAGCTCCCATTTAGCACAACATTTTTGGCACTCATTCACTTGCATTGTATGGACGTGCAGAGCTGAGATATTCTTATAAAAATCTTTAAGTTGAGACTGCCGATTTAGTCAGCTGAGTCCTAACTCATTAACAAATGGCCTTTAATCTATTCCTATGGGACTAATTTCACAGATCAGCCTTAATTAACCGGTTTAAAGCACTTAAAGTGACGTTACCCAGTCAGCTCTTCTTTTCCAAATCACATCATTAGTTTACATTTTAATAAACAAGAAAACTCATTCGATTTATGAATATCTTTTATAGCATATAGTTACATCTAAAAAAATAAATAAAAGTTCAATCTTTTTGTGGATATAAAATAAATGCAGTTCTTAATTTGATGTTTGAAATTATGTATTACATTTTGAAATGTTTGTTTGGTATTACACATTTTGAAAGATCACTGATTGTATTTCTCTTTGTAGCACGTTTTTACTATTACCTTTGTACACATTTTGTCTTCCATTTGTGAAATTACTTATGTGTTTTGTGTTCTTATTTATCCATCTGCTGTTACAGTTTGGTCTAAATAAAAATGCAGTAGATGTATATTGTCAGCTGTGACAATTTATATAGGTAATCAAAAAAGTATCAGTACAAAATAATGTTTCTTTATATTAAACGTGCAATATGTTACTATTTCTGTTGTGGGTTGTCATTGCAGTTTGCAGAATATGTAGGAATAATTGAACAGTATTTGAAAAGTTATATCATTTGAAATAGTGAAATTGAAATCTGTAAACCCTAATGTTGTCATTACTGGAAAGTTACAAGTTTTAGGCTCATAACTCAAATATGCTCCTTGAATTTTATCTTAAAAATCTATAGATTAATTGTTTAAATTATTAACACTTAAAATCTTGAGTACAAAATTGAGGCTATGGAAAACCCATAACTCCTTGTGCTTGAATTATTTCATTATGTTTCCTTAGTCAAGGGGAACTTATGGAGGTATTTAAATAGTTGTAATTAAGAATTCATAGATTTTTTAGATTTGTTGCAGTATTGTTACAAATAGTTATTTCATGTGATATCACCAAAAGGGATCTGTGTCCATGTTAACACTATCTCAGTTCTCCTTGTGCATGTGCAACTGAGGAACATGCATGTGTGCATTTCTGTGGAGAATTAAGTTTATTTTATGATTCATCTAGAATCAGTCTAAATTTGAGTTGATTCAAATTCGTAAGGAGAAACCACAATATATAAATAGCAAATCTGAGTTTGGTCATCTAGTTACCTTAACTTAAATAGTTATGTTAATTCTATATGAACACAAAGTTAATTTAATTTAATTTCACAAGTTTTGGAGATCTGAAAAATAGGCATTTTTAGGCATCTAGGACTGTTTTTGTAACATTTATATTCTGCGGCCCCGATTAACAACACCTGGTGCACCTCATATTTATTACAACCAGTTTTTTTTAATTAAAGCATCTATTGGCTAAATAGAATCGGCAAATAGCAATTTTATCCAGGCTTGAGACCAGGATCCATTACAGCCATAGGTGAATCCATATAGGCTATAGCTAATCAAAATCTATAGTTGTATATTTGCATTAAGGCTTTATTTTGTAACTAACATCGGTCCTGCTGCACGGACTCCGTCAGGGCAGATCACGGTGGGTGTGTTTTATCAATGGGATTCCTCACTAGTGAACAGTCAATGGACTCCAATGCCCACAACTCTGCCCTTGATTACGCCGCCGCAGCAGCGCACAACGCGTCTCACGCAACGCTCTGTGTTTTGGAGAAGAACGGAAGATGGCGACCTCAAACAATCCGCGAAAATTCAGCGAGAAAATCGCCCTGCACAACCAGAAGCAGGCGGAGGAAACCGCGGCGTTTGAGGAGGTCATGAAAGACCTTAGCATCACGCGAGCTGCACGGGTACGTGTGTCCGCTACGGGTACGTTAGTCACGGCGCTGATGGACTATAACACAGCTGCCATGTAGGATACAGCTTGAAATATGATTTTAAGAGCACCTTTGTTGTCCGAGAACCGTGTTGTCTCGGTAATAATGTCCCAGTCGTTGAATGATCAGATGCGTGTGTGTAGGGATGCTGAGGATGCAGGGCTACAAGCATGCTCGGCCAGTGGCCGGACAGATGTCATGCACATCTGCACCGGGACTCCGCGCATGTTCTGGCCTTTACTGATAATAGGCTGTGATCGCTTTTTAGTTATTTATATATTAGTGTGTGTATCAGGCCAGAGCGCACACGTTATGAAATTTAGGAGCTAGTTGTCACGTGGAGGAATTTGTTACATCTCAGTAGCCTACTGAGTCAAAGGTCCAGTTACACAAATGCTTATTTTCTCAAGCTGTTGTTTTGTATGGTGGTTTCAGACACTTTACATTAAAGTCTTATGATATTTTTGTGTAATTTAATATTTTCGTATTTATGGAATGGTGTTTGGGTAAACTAATGAACATAAGCGGACATACATTCAGGTAGCCTAATTATAGCGCTCAAGGCTGCAGTTGTAACTATACATTAACTATTACACAAATGTTTGTTTCTAATAGTTGGGTTAACATGTGAACTCGATTAAACCACATATTTTGATCAATTTTATTACTGTTTTTTTTTTTTTAACCTTAGATATATAAATAAAGGTATTTGTCTTAGGTTATTGGTAATTTACCCCTATAGTGTGATAGCATAACCCATTATAGGAGTGATGAACTGATCTTTTTACTGCAAGAATAGTGGAAATGTTCAAAAGTTTAAAGTATACGCCTATACTGAATATGCGTTTCAAAAATAAACCTATTCTGAGAAAAATTCACATTCAACATTTTTCTATATTCCCTTTGTATTTAACATAAAGCGATAGTTCACCCAAAAATGATCTCATAATTTACTCACCCTCATGCCGTCCCAGATGTGTACGGACATTTTTTTCTGCAGAACACAAACAAAGATTTTTAGAAGAATATCTCAGCTCTGTTGGTCTTACAAAGAGAGTAAAAAGTGACCAGACCTTTGAAGCTCCAAAAATCACAGAAAGGCCAGCTAATCCATAAGACTCCAGTGGTTAAATCCACATCTTCAGAAGTGAAATTATAGATTTGGTGAGAAACAGATTAATAAACCTTCATTTGTGTTCTGCAGAAGAAAGAAAGTCATACACATCTGGAATGGCATGAGGGTAAATGAGAGAATTTTTATTTTGGGGTTAACTATCCCTTTAAATATTAGGCCTAGACGTGAGAGGCTTATGATGTTTGATACTGTAAATTGATACCAATATTCTGCTACTATTTATTACTTCATACTGGTCTGCTATTCTAAATCCTCACCTGATAAAGTGTTTTAACTCCACGGTATCAGATTTTCGTTTCATTCATGCGTTCATTACATCATTCCCTGCTGCTTTTCTGCATTGTTATTTTGCACAGCTGCAGATACAGAAGACCCAGTATTTGCAACTAGGCCAGAATCGAGCTCAGTGTTATGGAGGGTCACTGCCCAATGTCAATCAGATTGGAAATAGCAACACTGACCACACTTTTCAGGTGAGGCCTTAGACACTCTATACGTTTTCTGTGCTGTCACTTTATGGATGATTTTCCTTTGAACTGATGTAGCCACTGTTATGCAGAACCTTTTGAACTTTGCAACTTTCAAAAAAGTTATTTGCTTGTGTTTCTATTAAAAGAGTAGGCTATAGCAAATGTTCAGAAATATACTCTAGTCACATTCAGGCACTAAACTAAAAAGTTACATAAAGTATATTGTATTATATATATTAAATATAGTTTTAATATATATTAAATACTTTATATACAGTAGTGTGTAAAAGTTGTAATTACTTGTGAAAAATGTAGCATAGTGAGGATGTCTTCAAAAATAATGCCATAAATAGTTTTCATTTATCAATTAATGTCATACAATGTCCAGTAAACATAAAAAAGGTAAATCAATATTTGTTGTGGCCACCTTTGCCTTTAAAAGAGCACTAGTTCTCCTAGGTACACCTGGACACTTGGTTGTTGGCAGATATGATGTTCCAAGCTTCTTGGAGAATTCGCCACAGTTATTCTATCTGTTTAGGCTGTCTCAATTACTTCTGTCTCTTCATGTAATCTCAGACTGACACGATGTTCAGTGGGGGGCTTTGTGGGGGCAATGCTATCTCTTGCAGAGCACCCCGTTCTTCTATTCTTATCTTTTCTGCTAAAGTAATGTTGGGAGTCTAAAATGTATTTTTCCTATTGACACTTTAAAGCTGAAGATATAAAAAAAACATCGACAAATGTTTTTGTGGAACATCTTAAGTGCCTAAAACTTTTGCTCAGTACTGTATATATATATTGATAGATATATTATGGTGTATGCAATATTGACAATGGTGCCTCAGGTTCCTAGAACATCATAAAATGTATAAAATCACTAATATTTACTAATATTATTATTAGTTAAATTATTATTATTATATAACTTCCATGTAGGATTATGTTGTTAAGGAACTGAACTTTAGTTTGTTAAAGGGATATTACAAAAGACCAACAGGATGAAAAGTGATATTTAGGAAAAACTATGAATAAATATTAAAAAAACATTCATTATTTCTTAATAGATTATCATAATAATCAAAATTACTATAATAAAAAATATCAATATCCGCTCAAAAAAACATCACCCTTATGTTCATTTTATTCACCAATAGTGGTATTAAAGAAACCTTATATTATTTATATTTAAAAAATGCAAATTAAATATATTATCCAATATTTAACTAAAAAATATGTAATGGGGACAGTATATTACATAGTTTTTTTTTTGTAAAACAAAGTATTAACCAAAGAAGACTACTTTTTGGAGTGTCAGTTAACTATTAAAAAGCCAATAAAAACATGCATTTGACTTTTCCTTCTTCATTTATGAGACATTAGCATGTGGATGTACAGAATGGTTCTCATTGTTTTAAGCTTTCATACAGCCAGCCCATCTTCTGCATCCAAGCTGTATTACGCTTTTATTTGCCCAGCACTGCAGCTTCTTTTTTTAGCCTTTATCTCAGCAAACCATGTTTTGAGCTAGAAGATCTCTTAAATATATCTTCTTCTTCTTTCAGACGACAGTATTGGACACCAGTCGGACAACTCGACATCATGGCCTGGTGGACCGTGTGTATCGTGACCGGAATCGTATTGCTTCTCCGCATCGCAGACCTCTCTCTGTGGACAAGCACGGCCGGCAGATATCCTGTCTTTACCAGACACAGCTAGGTTTCTAAGATCTAAGTTAATGCTAATGCTTATGTTTCATTCTACATGTGTGACACATGTCCTTAACTCTAAATACATTGACAGCTGCCCCTATGGCTCAGTATATCTGTCACCACCCCCCGACACAAGCTGGAGGAGGTATAACAATCATCATAAACAAATCAAGCAAACATCTCAAAGGTCATTAATTATTTTCTTTAAATGTTGGCTTCTCTTTGGTTTGCTGCAGAACTAACTCTGACTCAGCTCTACATCAAAGCGCTGTGAATCCAGGTCCACAGGATGCTTTTGTTGGTGGATCTCAGGAATTGCAGTCAAAAGGAGTTAAAACATGTAAGATTCTTGGAATTTATTTATTGTTCCTTTATACAATTTGGAAAGACACTTTTATAAGTAGGATCTGCACTTTTTTAAAACTTCTGCATGGGTTGTTGGGGAAAATATGAGGAATTTTACAGAAAGGATTTATGGTAAAAAGAGAGTACTACACACTTGCTGGTAGCTAAAAGCAACATTTATTTAATATATGAATGCATAATGAGAAGACAATTGTGAATGATGGGCCTTGACCGTACAGGCCTTGTTAGTGGTGTTTGCTAAAGCAATACGTGGGGAAACCCTTTGTTTCGAAGTAATGAATGAAACAAATTGAAGTAGTCCTATTACATTAAACTTAAACACATACTGTAATTCAACCTGCACAATGCTACACAATGCTACAGAAATGAATGACAGCTCAAATTGTTATAAATAATATTGTATATGTTTACAATCTTATGATAATAGAATTTCTTTTTTTTAAATCTTTTTTTTCCTATCTTTGTAAGCATGTAATTCTGGTTCTGTTCACCCCAGCTCACACCGAAAAGTCATATTTTCTTCCACTACATGACAGCAAGTACTAGAATTTGTTTTCTCTATCACCTTCCTTCACAAAATGTTGATCTGAAATGTAGGTTGAGCTCTAATGCATTTTAGCCCCCACAGATGTGCTTGTCCATAGACATTCAGTTTAATTTTCAGTTCATGCACCACCCCCATTGTTTCATCGAATATCTCGGCCTCTGAGGGGACTAGAAGCTCAATCTAGGTGTCATTAGAAAGCTGACATCCTCCCCTCTACTATGATTTATAACATTGTATTTCCAATGATTTGTCTAGCAAGAGATTCCTGCTGGGCTGCATATTTTGTTCTGGACATCTAAAATATAACATTGGAGTATTCAAAGACTCTTCAAAGACAAAGATTCAAGCTCAAAGACAAGCAAAAAATAGATATTGTTTTTTTAGAAAACTGCATAGCATATATAAAGCTATTTGAGGCTTTCAGTAGCAGTAATTGTCCCATAAATGAGACTTTTGTATGATGTCTTGCATATATTATATTTCACTTGGTGGTATTTGGAACAAAATAAACTGTACAGTCACATTCCTGAAAACGAGAACTTTCATTTGATAAATGATTTGTCTGTTTAAGTGCTATTTGAGACTAATATTTCTACCACTTGACCTGGTGGGGCTGATTTGCCACACAAATGTTTTCAGGACATATTTTTTGTTATTTTATGTAAGATAAATTCAGAAGTTATGGTTATCTATGAAAATTTCAGATTCTAAGCTTTTAAACTATGCCCCATATGCCTCACTTATACATTCTGAGACTTGAACATTTTAAGTGTAAAGCGCCCCCTTTTTCACACGCCGGTGGGTCCGCAGAGTTGATGAAGTTAAGGCAAGCACCACTTACATTTTCTTCAGAAAATGTATACATCTATTTGTTAGATGTTGTGTGACAAGGTGTTTGTTCTTCTTTAAAGTCACCTGATTCAGAACAGTCTTCATCTTACTATATCTGTCTCTCTCCCTCCAGTGCTCTTGCTCACCCCTCCTGATACAGAGGACACTGAAACAGAGATGGATCAAGACGAGTCTAAAGCATCTCTTAACACAGATTCACAAGACATTCCTGGGATTAAGTGAGTTTAAAGGGATAGTTTTGGGGATAATTTTGTCACTCTTATGTCATTCCAAACCCATTTGACATTCTTTCTTACTCTGAACACAAAAGGAGATGTTTTAATGAATACCACAGATAAGTTTACTTCACAATGCAAGTTCTTGCGTGAACAAAAGAGCCACTTTGAACAAGCTTCTGTCATGTTGCTCATAAACGTGCAATGCACAATACAAATTTTTTTACTGTAAAATTGCTTGAATTTTGTGTTGTTTATATCGGATGCCTTCATAAGACTTTATAAAGCTTTAAAGTGAGTTGCTAACATCTGCCATTGTATTGAAAAGACAGAGGTACGAAATAGAAAATAATGGAACAGAAATAGAGTTTTGTCAGCATCTTTAGAGCCCTCACCAAGCATCAAATATAAAAATTGGCATCAGTGAGTAAATAAAAGTTACTTACCAGTAGGGTTGCATGGTAGACTGGTGCTACGGTTGTATTGTGATACTAAAGCTTCAAAATACTGCCGGTGCCCCAATGTAGATTTAGCAACTTTTCAGACCAAAAAGCACCAAGCTACAAATCTAGCAACTTTTTGGACAAACCTTAGCTACTTTCCATAGAAGAGAGTTGCCAGTACTGCCCCACTAGTGCGAGGTCTTGCTTTCCTGCCACAGGCACATCTCTCTCTCTGTCTACTCTGTTCAGGGAGTGGCAGAGAGGAGCTGCACTTTGAGTTGACCGCCAGCAGCTGGCATAGATGTGAATGAGCTGCAGTGTTGCCAAGGACCAATCACAAATCTGTATTGTTTTCTCCTCTGTTTTAATTTGATAATTTAATTTGATTTTTATCGTCAGGGGTTTAGTTCATTCCCATTTTTAACTATCTGAATTCAGATGATTATTTAGACAAGTCTGTACATTGTACTTTATTAAAACACATAATAATAAACTTGAAATTTTATTAAACTTATATACACATAATACAACACAGCCTTGCTCATTAAACACACATTCAAAAAAATAGCTAACAGGATATCATTTTACATGTAAATATAGCCAAAATCACAGCACGGCCATTGTCTTTAACTTATGTGTATGGTGATTTTGCCAGAATACTTTTTGGTTATAAAATAAAGATTTTAGCAGTCCAGAGCAGCAGCTTGGAAAAGGCTTGGAAGTGACTGCTGGTTAACATGTAGTCTTAATGGGCCGTGTTTCAGTCACTATTTTATACTCGTTCTGTTGTCTGACAACAGAAACAGAAAAATATGTAAATGAGAACAGCTTTATTGGGAATTTGGCTGTATTGAAAGCACAGAGCACAGAGACTAGGAGAGAATCAGATGTAATGGGCTGACACAAGGCAGAATGCAAATATGCCTTTTCGAGCAGGCTTTAGCTACTTTCCATTGAAAGTAGTTGTCAATAGTGGTTGCCAGAGTATTTTTAAATGGTAGTACTGTAAGTTATGTTGTATGAACGGTAGTAAATATAATTTAATTTAGCTAAAACCTTCATTTGAATCAGATTTAAGTCTGCAATAACATTAAAAATGCATCTTTTTGAGTAGTGTCCCCTTCATGCAGTGCCCTTTAATAGCTCAAAATGCTGTTTAGAATTTGCCCCTTATATGTTATTGTTAATTTTTCAATGTGCCGTTTTCCCATGCTTCAAACATACGTCGGAATCCGTGTTAATTTGGCAGTCGCGTCTCCTAATGGATAATATAGATTTAATTATAACTTTGGAGAGTGAGATGCTTTTTAAAAAACACAATTCACGTATTCAGATTTGGAATTATTTGGGGATTTGTCTGATGAGACCGGGAAAACCCATCTGCTGTGATTGTCCAAAGAGATTTCTAGTCAAAGGGGGAAGCACCAGCAACCTAATTAAACACCTTTGTTCCAGTGGGATTATACATCCCACTACTTCTGCAGAATACACATGGTTTATTGCCAATTCATTTAAACTAAATTATTTATCTTAACATTTACAGATTTACAGCTTCTCCGTTTTACCGTGAAATTGTTCTTTGTAAATAGCGACTTTCCTTTTAATATCTATCTGCATTTATAGAAAACACAGCATGTATATGACATTTTATAGGGCTTTAATTTTTAAAATGAGTCAGTCCAACTAAATGTCGAAGTTTACAGAGGATTACAGAGGACTTGCTATGTTTTGAATCATTCATGGCAGTAGCCCGATAAAACATTTATAAACCTATAGGTGTTTGTTTCTGTGTTATTCATTTAATTATTTAACATATTTGCAAATGAAGGTTTTGAGACTTAAGCTGCGTTCACACTGCCAGCGACACACAGCGACAAAACTACCTCATCTCATTCAATTTCATGGTAACGAACTGTGCGAAAGAACCTGTTCATGGAAATTAATTGGACTTCCCATCACTAATGACCAACTGTGTTAAGAATTAACACTCTTAGCCGATAGTATTGTAAGATATGACTCTGGTATTGTGACATCCCTAGTGGTGGCTCAGTGGTTGAGGCTCAGGGTTACTGACCAGAAGGTCAGGGGTTCAAGCCCCAGCACCACCAAGATGCCACTGTTGGGCCCTTGAGCAAGGCACTTAACTCCAGGTTGCTCCAGGGGGATTGTCCCTGTAATAAGTGCACTGTAAGTCGCTTTGGATAAAAGCGTCTGCCAAATGCATAAATGTAAATGTATTTGTTGTTTGGTGCCTTTAATATTTGTATTATAGGATTTTTTTTTTAAAAAGTAATACAGTAAAAAAAATTACTGAATTTTTCTAATGAACATAACCAAATTGTGAACAATGTGAATTACAAAAAACTTTAAAAGTAAAATCTTTGGACACATTACAGTGATGAGAATTTGTGTTAAATTAGGTGTCAATTTCTTAAAGGTGCGGTATTCAAAAATGTTACTACTCCCTGCAAGATATTAATGAAATGAGTGTCCTGAGAAATCTCACCAGTCTCTATAATAGCTCTAGAATCTGTAAGCCACAAAAAAATGTGTCTGCGGACAATGACGCTTTCTGCTTGTCAGTCATTTTGCGTGTTCTCATAGTATTTTAGTTGCAGCAAATCATTGAGGCATAATGCCACTTTTATGCCATGTTGCTCATAACAGTTTTGCTGCTGTTGTTTTTGACAACCGTTTCTGCTTGTGTCGGTCTCAATAAAGTTCATGTGGTATCTTTGGAGTGCGGGTTTTGGAAAAAAGGGGGCGTGGTTAATCAAACTGCTCAGTTTGTGGAAATTCTAGAACAGCTAAAATAATTTAAAGCACCTTTTTAATGCTAAATTTTTGTTTTCCCTTTGTTTTTGGGGTGAAATGTGATCTTGAGCGTTTAGATGTCTCCGCTAGCAGAGTTTTAACATATTTTAGCATTTTTGTAGCATTTGTCACTGTGTGTTCTGTTTAATTTTTCCAGCATATTTCCATCTCCTGATCAAGAAATTAATAGCTCTCTGATGCCAGCACCTCACAGCACAGACGGCTCTTTACCGGATCTGACAAACATCCAGTTCCCTCCTCCTCTTCCCACCCCACTGGATCCAGATGACCCCATTACCTTTCCCACATCAAGCTCCACTAGTACCAGCAACCTGACGCACATGGGCATCAGTACTGCCAGTCACATTCCTCCCTCTTCTCCCACCCAGCACACTGTCCCCGCCCCCTCACCCAATATTAACGCACAGCAGCCCGCCAACACCCTCCCACCTGCGGTCTCAACTCAGATACCCTTTGTACAGGTAAGCCAGCTACCCACTCCCTCCCTAAACAGCATGGCACTTATTTCAATGTAAAATATGTTTATATAAATGGGTGATTTTAACTTTTTTTTAACTTTTTTGGTTTTTATAACCAAATATTTCACTAAATGCTACTGTTTATTACTATTTTCGACTTTTTAAAAAACTTTTTTTTTATGATTATCAAAATGTTATTTTTGATCTATTCAGTCTCATGTTTAGCATTCCACAATTGACAGTTTAAGCACACACATGTGACTGGTATATTAAAGTTGCTACGTTGTTATGTTGCTTGGCAGTTAAGATAATGTTAGGCTAATGAACTACAGTATATTACTTGTTGTTATTGCTTATTCCAATGATTATTAATATGGAGTGACTATTTGCACTAGGTGTAAATAGCACCTGCCACACAGTGCGACTATTTGCAATAGTCTGGTGGAAATGCAGAAATTGAAGTCAAACTGCACCATTATTGTCGCTTCAATGGCATGAGGGGTAACGCTGGTGTGGCTGTTCTGTGGACGACCTGGGTTCGATTCTGTCTTTTCTCTCACTTTTTCCCATCCCCTTTCCTGTGTCCACTATTAATATTTCCTTTAATTCTACTTATAATAATAATAAATACAAATGAATATAAAGGTTTATTTCCTTGCAGTAATTTGGTCGCGGTAATGATTAGGGAGTTGAGAGAAAGATTTGATCCAGGTAAATTAACCATGGTTTTACTATAGTAATTTTGTAGAAATCATGTTTTTTTTTTTTTATTATTGTGGAAGCCATAGTATTAATGCAATTATCCATGGTGTTACTACAGTAATATTATTTAAATATAGTAACCATGTTACATTTTGTGGTGACTGATTTTACCACAAAATACCATGGTGATACTTTTTACTGTTTAATTTTTGTAAGGGTTAGGTGTTAGTGTGGGTAGGGTGTCTGTGGGACTTAATAAACATGCTGACATAGTATCTACCACTATTTTGCACCGGAGTGCAAATTGCATCTAGCACTATTTGCACTCAGTGCAAAGAAGATGCTTTTGGTTGCTATTTACACTTGGGGCAAATAGCCTCTACCTTATTAATAATACATTTAACTGTTTCTTTTTTTTTTTTTTTTTTTTATAAAAATCAATAAGCCACTTGAGTCTGTGCAATATTGTGAGTATTTGGTAAAGAACACCCCTTAACTGTGGTAAAATCACTGTACCTCACAAACTTGAGTACGGTAACTTATTTCTTTATTTATGGGCAGAAATGACCAATCTCTTATTCCAGAGGCCCATGTGTTTTTAAATTTTATTTTATTTGTGATCCTGCTTTAATTGGAATTTTGTCATTCATAACATTAACTTCTGATTTATTGGCGTGTCCTGTTGTCACAGCCGATCTCGTTGGACAGTCTTTCGCTGGAGCAGCAGTTATCGCAGTACTCTCTGCTGAGTTTACTGAATGACCTGCAAAAACAGCCTCACATGCTTCCTCAAAACATTCGGCTCATACCCCTCCCGCCTCTCACAGTAAGCTCCACCTCCAGCACCGCCCAGGCCTCTCTCAAAAGCTTATCACAGACCTCAACAAGCGGAAATGCCAACACAGTAAGTTTTAATTTTGGAGTACGCATACTTTAGGTTGATGTGCTTATCATTGCAATTTTGCACAAAATTAAAACAGTGACTATGGATGCAAGTTTACAGCATGTTCTCTGGAGATTTGTTTAGCATGGAGTTTTAGTTGTGTAGAGAATATGACAGAATCATTCCAACTTGAGTAATCCGTGCAGGAGAAGGCATTGTTAAAGGAATAGTTCACACAAAAATGAAAATTCACAAGGCTGTCAGACTCCAAAAGGAAAAACAGTAGTCCATATGACTTGTGCCCTATATTGCAAATCTTCAGAAGTTGGAGCACGCACAGATATCTCTGAAATTGTATTTGCGATTATGTTCAGATTAAAAAATGGTGCCTCAAAGTGTTGTGCCAGATTTGTTGCCATTGACGCCAACCATCATTTCGCTAGTTCGAATATGCTTAATATTGAGAATGAGATTTAAGAACAGAAGCAGAGGGTAAGATTATCAGATAATAATGGCCTACATACACAAAGCTATCATACAGTATGGCTTCAGAATACTTATCTTAGGATATAGTACACATGGACTACATATGGTGGGTTTTTCATCCTTTTTGGAGCTTGACAGCAGTAGTCACCATAAACTGTAATAACATATTTAAAAGTGTGAACATTCTTCAAAAGTTAGAGGAAAAAAAATACCCACAAAACATTTTGGGATGACATGACACAAATTTTCACATTTTGGTGTTATATTCTTAAAACATGTATTTTTCTCTTTAATATGCTTTCCTAAGAGATTATTCATAGTAAATGATTATTCTTGTAAACGCAGGTTATTTCATTGGTCCTATAACATCTCTGCTTCATAAATGTTCTGCCTGATGATGAGTCTCAATGTTCCTTGATTCCTGGATTTACAATGCTACTCTCAAAATGTGTTGCTCCTCTAACCATCTACCTGTATAATTACATATATGTCCTTACAGAACCCCATTGTCCAGTAATGTCATGTTGCTGCCTTTTGATGTCATTAAATGGGTAAAAAAAAAAACCTGTCAAGAAAATGGCTTAGTCCTTTTTTTACTTAAAAATCAAAAGGAACAAATACGAAATTATATTTTGCGTAAAGAAAACGAAACCTCTTTTTAGGGCCATTAAGATTTTTTACTGTTATGCTGAGCAGGAAGGCAGACGAGGGGTTTGGATCCAAATGCGGTTTTTATTGTTTTAAAAATAACTAGACAAACACTGGAACAAATCAAACTTCCACAATGGGAAAATAAAACAAAAACACGAAAGACATAAAAGAAGAACACAGGCTGGGAAACATCCACGGGTGGCAAAGAACATCTACATACACATACCATCTACAAACCTAAACGAACGACAAGGGATAGAGGAACAAACAGGGTTTAAATACACAGACACACTAATGACTAAACAACATACAGGTGAGAACAATGAAGTGCATGGGCAGTGCTGAAGGCAGGGAACTATGGGAAATGTAGTGCATGACAATAGTCAAGTCAAGTCAAGTGGTTTTTATTGTCGTTTCAACCATATACAGTTAGTACAGTACACAGCAAAATGAGACAACGTTCCTCCAGGACCATGGTGCTACATAAAAACAACAAAGGACCAACATAGGACCACATGAGACTACACAACGAAATAAAATACCTATATAAACTACCTATATATACCTATATAAAGTGCACGTGCAAACATGTGCAAAAAGTACAGGACAGTACAACAAATTACTGACAATGAACAGGACAATAGACAGTGCAGCGCCGACCAGTACTCAGTAGTGCAAAAAGATGACAGTTTCTAAAAATGTAAACATAACATACTATGAGATAATGTTCTATGCACATAGCAGTTATTGAGGTAGCAGACAGTTATAAAGTGACAGTTATTAAAGTGCAACTCAGGACACGTGTGTGTCAAACCAGTCTCTGAGTATTGAGAAGTCTGATGGCTTGGGGAAGAAGCTGTTACACAGTCTGGCCGTGAGGGCCCGAATGCTTCGGTACCTCTTGCCAGACGGGAGGAGGGTAAAGAGTTTGTGTGAGGGGTGTGTGGGGTCAGTCCACAATGCTGGTTGCTTTATGGATACAGTGTTTTTGTAAATGTCTTTGATGGAGGGAAGAGAGACCCCAATGATCTTCTCAGCTGTCCTCACTATCCTCTGCAGGGCTTTGCGGTCCGAAACGGTGCAAGTCCCAAACCAGGCAGTGATGCAGCTGCTCAGGATGCTCTCAATAGTCCCTCTATAGAATGTAGTGAGGATGGGGGTTGGGAGATGTGCTTTCCTCAGCCTTCGAAGAAAGTAGAGACGCTGCTGGGCTTTCTTGGTGATAGAGCTGGTGTTGAGGGACCAGGTGAGGTTCTCCGCCAGGTGAACACCAAGAAATTTGGTGCTCTTGACGATCTCCACAGAGGAGCCGTCGATGTTCAGCGGAGTGTGTTCACCTTGTGCTCTCCTAAAGTCAACAACGATCTCTTTTGTTTTGTCGACATTCAGGGACAGTTTGTTGGCTCTACACCAGTTCGTCAGCCGCTGCACCTCCTCTCTGTATGCTGACTCGTCGTTCTTGCTGATGAGACCCACCACGGTCGTGTCATCGGCGAACTTGATGATGTGATTCGAGCTGTGCATTGCTGCACAGTCGTGAGTCAGCAGAGTGAACAGCAGTGGACTGAGCACACAGCCCTGGGGGCCCCAGTGCTCAGTGTGGTGGTGGTGGAGATGCTGTTCCCGATCCGGACTGACTGAGGTCTCCCAGTCAGGAAGTCCAGGATCCAGTTGCAGAGGGAGGTGTCCAGGCCCAGCAGGTTCAGCTTTCCAATCAGGTGCTGGGGAATGATTGTGTTGAATGCTGAGCTGAAATCTATGAACAGCATTCGAACGTATGAGTCCTTTTTGTCTAGGTGGGTGAGGGCCAGATGGAGGGTTGTGGTGATGGCATCGTCCGTTGAACGGTTTGAACGATACGCAAACTGCAGTGGGTCTAGTGAGGGGGCAGCTGGGTCTTAATCTGCCTCATGACGAGCCTCTCGAAGCACTTCATGATGATGGGTGTAAGTGCGACGGGACGGTAGTCGCTGAGGCAGGACACTGAAGACTTCTTTGGCATGGGGATGATGGTGGTGGCCTTGAAGCACGTTGGAACAACGGCGCTGCTCAGAGAGATGTTGAAGATGTCGGTAAGAACATCTGCTAGCTGGTCTGCACATCCTCTGAGCACTCTGCCAGGAATGTTGTCTGGTCCAGCAGCCTTCCGTGGGTTGACTCTACGTAGAGTTTTCCTCACATCTGCCGTGGTAAGACAGAGCACCTGGTCGTTGGGAGGAGGGGTGGACTTCCTCGCCATCACGCCGTTCTGCACTTCAAACCGAGCGTAGAAGTCGCTCAGCGCATCTGGAAGGGAGGCATCTTTGTCACAGGCAACTGATGTTGTCCTGTAGTTGGTGATGGCCTGGATGCCCTGCCACATGCGCCGCGTGTCACCGCTGTCCTGGAAGTGACTGCGGATTCTCTGGGCGTGTGCGCGCTTTGCCTCTCTGATTGCCCGTGACAGTTTGGCCCTAGCTGTTCTTAGGGCTGCCTTATCGCCTGCTCTGAAGGCGGAGTCTCGGGACCTCAGCAGCGTGCGCACCTTCGCAGTCATCCACGGCTTCTGGTTGGAGCGTGTGGTGATGGACTTGGAGAAAGTGACATCATCAATGCACTTGCTGATGTAGCTGGTCACTGATGCTGTGTATTCCTCCAAGTTGGTAGAATCGCCATATGTTGCAGCCTCCCTGAACATGTGCCAGTCAGTACACTCAAAACAGTCCTGAAGAGCAGAGATGGCTCCTGCTGGCCAGGTTTTCACCTGCTTCTGAAGCGGTTTTGTGCGTCTGACGAGCGGTCTGTATGCTGGAATTAACATAACAGAGATGTGGTCTGAGTAGCCGAGGTGGGGGCGGGCTCCACCTGGCACGCGCCTGGGATGTTTGTGTAAACAAGATCAAGCGCGTCAGCCCTCTCGCTGCAAAGTCCACATACTGATGGAATTTAGGGAGCACTGTCTTGAGATTTGCATGGTTGAAATCTCCGGCGACAATAAACAGTCCGGTCGGGGTGAGCGTTCTGCAGTTCGCTCATAGCCCCATACAGTTCACAGAGCGCTTCCTTAGTGTTAGCGCTGGGGGAATGTAAACCCGGTTATGCAAACAGTGGTGAATTCCCGTGGTAGATAAAAAGGTCTGCATCTAACAGTCACAAGCTCCAACAGCGATGAACAGTAACTAGAGACTAGCATAGAGTTCTTGCACCATTCCGTGTTGATGTAAACACACAAGCCACCACCGCGAGTCTTACCGCGAGAGAGCTGTATTTCTGTCGGCACTAAACGAGGCGAGCCCGCTCTAGCTGAATGGCGGCATCCGAACTCTGTCGCTGAGCCACGCCTCCGTGAAAACAAAGACGCAGCAGTCTCTAAACTCACGCCGCGTAGCCTGCTGGAGTCGGATATAGTCCAGTTTATTGTCCAGGGAGCAAACATTTGAGAGCAGGATAGACGGGAGAGCCGGCCGGCTAGGGTTTGTTTTAGTCTAGCATGGACCCCGCCCTCTTTCCGGCTCGCTCGCGACACCGCTACGACGTCTTCTCCCCGCCACCGGCATCAGGCGACGCCGAGGGCTGGAGGCCTGGTCTCCGCGAGCAAGCCGAAGTACGCGTAGCGCCTCCTGCAGGTCATCATGCAGCTTGGTTTTTGCATGAGTCTTATATTTGAGTAGTGTCTGGCGATGGTAGACACGAACACTGGTTGCTCCGATGTCCATGTGTTGCAAAAGTCGGGCTTTTTTAACAAAAATAGCACCATTGTGGATCCGGAGTGGCCGCTGCGTGCTACCGCGCCGCCATCTTGGATAAAAAAAAATAAAAATAAAAAAAAAAATAGACAAGTGAAACACGGGGCGGACAACAAGGAAAACGTGACATAGAACATGATCAGTGAAACAGAAAACACGGGACAGACATCAAGGGATCGTGACATAACCCCCCCTCAAAAGGACCGGATTCCAGACGGTCCTAAAGAAAACCACAAGAACAACAAAAACAAATAAATGTCCAAGGAGTGAGGGGCTGGAACAGGGGGAAAACAGACAGTCCAAGGAGGCACAAGGGGCAATTAGGCAGTCCATGGGGGCACAAGGAGTAATTAGGCAGTCCACGGGGGCAAAAGGGGCAGACAGGCAGACCAGGGAGGCCGAGAGGGCAGACAGGCAGTCTATGGGGGTGTGAGACGGGGCCTGGGGGGCGTCCACCAGGTAGGGACAGGTTTAGGAGGCCAGGGAGGTGGCCACAAGGCAAGGACCGGTTCAGGAGGTCTGGGAGGTGGCCACAGGACAGGGACAGGTTTAGGTGGCCTAGGAGGTGGCCATAGGGCAAGGGCCGGTTCAGGGGGCCTGGGAGGAGGAGTGGCCACTGGGGGAGCTGGTGGAGCCAAGGAGGACTTGGGTGGTGGCGCCAAAGGAGGCGTAGGCAAGGCTGCAGGAGACCCTGGGGGCAGAGCAGAGGCAGGCAGAGCTGTGGGAGACACTGTGGGTGGAGCAGAGGCAGGCAGAGCCGTGGGAGACTCTGAGGGCAGAGCAGAGGCAGGCTGAGCCGTGGCAGACTCAGGTGGTAAGGCCTTGGGTGGGTCAGGAGGCGGAACCGTGGTGGGCGGAGCCAAGGAGGACTTCGGAGGCGGAGCCGTGAAAGGCGTAGGCTGTGCCGAGGGAGGCTCGGGAGGCGGAGCCGAGGGAGGTGATGGCGTAGAAGGCTCAGAAGGCGGAGCCAAAGGAGGCTCTGGAGGCAGAGCCAAGGGAGGTTCAGGAGGTGGAGCCGAAGGAGGCGAGGCTGAAGAAAGCTCTGAAGGCAGAGCCGAGGGAGGCTCGGGAGATTCCGGAGGCGGAGCCATGGTTGGCGGAGCCGTGGGAGGCTCAGGGGAATGAGCTGGGGGAGGCTCTGGAGGCAGAGCTGAGGGGGGCTCCGGAGGCTCAGGAGGCGGAGCCGAGGAAGGCTCGGGAGGCTCAGGAGGCTGAGCCAAGGGAGACTCAGGAGGAGGAGGTGGAACCATGGAAAGCTCTGGAGGCTCAGGGGGTGGAGCCGTGGGAGGCTCAGGAGGCAGAGCAGAGGGAGGCTCGGGAGGCGGAGCAGAGGGAGGCTCGGGAGGCGGAGCAGAGGGAGGCTCGGGATGCTCGGGAGGCGGAGCCATAGGAGGCTCGGGAGGCTCAGGATGCTCGGGAGGTGGAGCCCTAGGAGACTCGGGAGGCGGAGCCGTAGGAGGCTCGGGGGGCGGAGCCATAAGTGGCTCGAGAGGCTCGAGAGGTGGAGCCCTGGAAGGCTCGAGAGGCAGAGCCTTGTGTGGCTCGAGAGACGGAGCCCTGGGTGGCTCGAGAGACTGAGCCCTGAGTGGCTGGAGAGACTGAGCCCTAGGAGGATCGGGAGGCTGGAGAGGCGGAGCCCTGGAAGGCTGGAGAGGCAGGGCCCTGGAAGGCTGGAGAGGCGGGGCCCTGGGAGGCTCGAGAGGCAGGGCCCTGGGAGGCTCGAGAGACTTGAGGTGGAGCCCTGGGAGGCTCGAGAGACTTGAGGTGGAGCCCTGGGAGGCTCGGGAGGTGGAGCCCTGGGAGGCTCGAGAGACTTGAGAGGTGGAGCCCTGGGAGGCTCGAGAGGCGGATTCCTGGAAGGCTCGGGAGGCTTGAGAGGAGGAGCCCTGGGAGGCTCGAGAGACTGGAGAGGCGGAGCCCTGGGAGGCTCGGGAGGAGGAGCCCTGGAAGACTCAAGAGACTTGAGAGGCGGAGCCCTGAAAGGCTCAGGAGGAGGAGCACTGGAAGACTCGGGGGGGCGCTGGCTCTTGGACGGTCATGGCTACTGGTGCTGGCTCTTGGATGATCATGGCCACTGGCGCTGGCTCTTGGACGGTCAAGGCTACAGGCGCTGGCTCTTGGACGGTCGGGCTACAGGCGCTGGCTCAGGGACGGTCGAGGCTACAGGCGCTGGCTGGTTAACAGTGGTATGCATGAGCTTGGGTCCACTGGACACTGAGGGCAGAGCCACGGGGGGTTCTGGGGACGGAGCTGCGGGAGGCGGAGGCTGGAGGGCAGAGGACTTTCCCCTTCTCCTCTTCCTCCGGGCGGATGAGACTGGCGACGCTGGAACGCTGTGCGTGGTTGGCGTGGCATCAGGCTCGCTGACCGTGGCTGACCTGGGCTCAGGCTCGCTGACCGTGGCTGACGAGGGCTCAGGCTCGCAGGCCGGGGCAGGCGTGGGCTCAGGCTCGCAGGCCGGGGCAGGCGTTGGATGGGAGGTGGAAGCCCGTCTTCTCTTCCTCCTCCGGGCGGACGAAGTTGACCGCGCTGGCTCATGGACAACGACAGGCGTGGGAGTTAGCTCGCTGACATTTGGGACTGGCGTGACAGGAAGCGCCATGGACGACTGGAGAGTCACCACTATGGGAGGAGTGGCAGGGTCCTCCTCAACGACGGCCACAGTGAACGGCGAGCCGCAGATCCGTAAAGTCGCCTCCATGAAGTCACGGAGAGTCCAGTCGCGCGTTGCCGGTGGCAACCGCTCCTGCAGCGAACTACGTAAGTTGCCCCTGAAGAAGACCACCAGGGATGAGTCCGGGAAGTCAGAGATATTCGCCAGGTTGAGGAAGTCGCGGATGTGGTCTTCCACTGGACGGTCCTCTTGCTTTAGGCAGAGAAGTTGGTAGTTTGCCTGTTGAACCGCTAGATCCATTTGTGTTCGTTCGTTCTGTTATGCTGAGCAGGAAGGCAGACGAGGTCAGACGAGGGGTTTGGATCTAAGTGTGGTTTTTATTGTTTTAAAAATAACTAGACAAACACTGGAACAAATCAAACGTCCACAGTGGGAAAATAAAACAAAAACACGAAAGACATAAAAGAAGAACACAGGCTGGGAAACATCCACGGGTGGCAAAGAACATCTACATACACATACCATCTATAAACCTAAACGAACAACAAGGGATAGAGGAACAAACAGGGTTTAAATACACAGACACACTAATGACTAAACGACATACAGGTGAGAACAATGAAGTGCATGGGCAGTGATGAAGGCAGGGAACTATGGGAAATGTAGTGCATGACAATAAACAAGTGAAACACGTGGCGGACAACAAGGAAAACATGACGTGGAACGTGATCAGTGAAACAGAAAACACGGGACAGACAACAAGGGATCGTGACATTTACATTGTGTCATTTGTTTTTAATGACAGTTATGTGCATTTTAGACCGTAATTTTCTTTACCATAATGTGAAAATAATTCTACATTATTTAATTGTTTTTAATATCATTTTACTGCTCTCTTGGTATTGATTTTCATTTTGACAGATTTTCATTTAAAAAAAAAATAATCGAAGAAGATAATTTTTTTTAAGGCTGCGATACACTTAAAGTGAAGTTCTTTTTTGTTCTTCGCTCAGAGCTAGAAAGGTCACCGGCCACGCTGCCAGAAGGGGCATTAAGAGGAGTTTTTAAATATGATACACTGGCTGTTTGTTCTGTCAACATGCTACATGTTAAACTAACCAATGTGACTTTAAAATGTGATAAATTACCACATGCCTCATTCAACGAGTAGAATACACATAATATCAGTAACATAAGCTGTTTGAACCTCTCGATGATGATTTACAGTAATATATTTGGAATAGATAATGTGTAATTTGTCTTGTTTACATTGAGCTAAATGGAGCTAATTGCTAATACCAACTCACAGTTTAGGCAGAAGTGTATATGGTTTATGGCTGCAGAGAAAGACATGAATAAAGTAGCAAAATGTCAAACAACAGAGTGAATGGGCAGTTAAGAGTATTTTAATATATTTGGTTCCTTTTGTGACTAATCTAAAAAAATTGCATGCCATTGTCTTGGAAAATGTGTCTGTAATGTCTCTTACAGATGTAGGTTAGTTTACACAAGCTCCGCAAACCTGCGCCTCAAAGTGTTTGCGTTAACTGTTCTTGACTGAGTGACGAACTCAGTATAAACCTTCGTTTAGGCCAGATTTTATTCAAAATTATGTAACAGCCATTCATTGTTTAATTTAGCTTGAAATTGTAATACAGTAAAAAAAATTCTGTGTTAATGTAATGTAATGAATCATCATTAAATCATTAAACAATAAGAATAGTAAAAGTAAAACTTCGGGAGGCCTTTTGGTAATAAAAATTGAGGAGTAAAATGTGCTTTAAGTGTTCTGAAAATAATGTCACAATGGGAAAAAAAAATCTTAATGGTCCTATATGTAGGTTTCATTTTTTTTTAAATGCAAAATATTATTTTTTAGAGGTGTCAAAATTAACACATATTTTTTTTTTCTTAATCACAATTAACGCATTTACTGATAATACTGCATAAATCAGCATAAACACTTTGCAGAGCCTTTGCTATGTGTCCGCCCAGAGCCATTTCACATCAAACACACACAGCAGTGATTCAGTGTCAGTGATAAAGTGATGGGGAAAGGACCTCTTAACGCAATTTTTTTGTGACAGAAATCAAGTATTTTTCAGCCTAAGTAAGGTGCATTTTAATTATCACAGAAGCACACCAAGTCTTAACTATCACCAGAATGCAGAATGAGAAATTTTTGTCTGCAAGCACTTTTCATGTGGAGTTCAACCCTAACCTAACGCTTGATGCTGGCACTAATGCCCTGTCGCGAATCATGAACGTTGATAGCCACAGTCTGCTGGAAGATTAATATTGTGGTGGAGAGTTTAAGAGATTTAATGAATTTAATGCAATGAATATGCAACCTATGTGGGGACTAGTTCTTTCAATTAGACAAACTCCCACTTAGACTTTGGAAAACATTTAATGTTACTTGACTTGGTGCTATTTTAGTGCATTTCTATCTTTAAACTGTGGAAGGCTATGTTTGCAAAATGTTAATAAAGTATTATATTGTTATATATTGTTTTGTTTTCTTTACTAAGAAGGAAATACATGCATTTTAAAAGGAAATTAAGTACAGGGAGTTAGAAGTTTACTAAACTTTGATTTAACTCATTAAAACTAATTTTTTTAACCACTCCACGGATTTAATATTAGCAAACTATAGATTTGGGAAGTCGTTTAGGACAGCTACTTTGTGCATGCCATGAGTAATTCATCCAACAATTGTTTACAGACAGTTTTAATTGACTATATCACAATTCCAGTGGGTCTGAAGTTTACATATAATAATAAGTTAACTGTGCCTTTTAAGTAGTAGAAAAGTCCAGAAAATGTTGTCAAGCCTTTAGACACTATAGACAATTGGCTTCTGATAGGTGTACCTGTGGATGTATTTTAAGGCATACCTTCAAACTCAGTGCCTCTTTGCTTTACATCATGAGAAAATCAAAATAAATTATCCAAGAACTCAGGAATAAAATTGTGGACCTCCACAAGTCTGGATCATCCTTGAGAGCAATTTCCAAACATCTGAAGGTACCACGTTCATCTGTACAAACAATAGTACGCAAGTATAAACACCATGGGACCACACAGCTATCATATCGCTCTGGAAGGAGACACATTCTGTCTCATAGAGATGAACGTAGTAAAAGGACAACAGCAAAGGACCTTGTGAAGATGCTGGAGGAAACAGGTAGACAAGTATCTATATCCACAGTATAAAAAGTCCTATATCGACATAAACTGAAAGGCTGCTCCGCAAGGAAGAAGCCTCTGCTCTAAATCCACCATAAAAAAGCCAGACTACAGTTTGCATGTGTACATGAGGACAAATATCTTACTTTTTGGAGAAATGTCCTCTGGTCTAATGGAACAAAAATATAACTCTCTGACCATCATTATGTTTGGAGGAAAAAGGGTGATTTTTGCAAGCCGATGAACACCATCCAAACAGTGGGTGGCTGCATCATGTTGTGGAGGTGCTTTGCTGCCGTTGGGACTGGTGCACTTCACAAAATAGATGGCGTCATGAGGAAGGAAAATTATGTGGATAAATTAAAGCAACATCTCAAGACATCAGCCAGGAACTTAAAGCTTGGTCACAAAAGGGTCTTCCAAATGGACAATGGACCCAAACATGGAGTGGCAATCACAAAGCCCTAACTGCAGTCTGATAGAAAATTTGTGGGCAGAACTGAAAAGGCTTGTGCGAGCAAGGAGGCCTACAAACCTGACTCAGTTACACCAGTTCTGTTTGGACGAATTGGACGAAATTCCAGCAACTTGGAATATCCCATTACGAAACTTCCAGCTTCTGGAAGGCTCCCCAAAACATTTGACCCAAGTTGAACAATTTAAAGGCAATTCTACCAAATACTAACAAAGTACATGTAAACGTCTGACCCACAGGGAATGTGATGAAAGAAAAAAAACTTATATAAATCATTCTCTCTACTATTATTCTGATATTTCACATTCTTAAAATAAAGTAAGACAGGGAAAGTTTTCTAAGATTAAATGTAAGTTATTGTGAAAAATAGTATTTTTCAAGTTATTGAGTTTAAATATATATGGTTAAGGTGTATGTAAAATTCTGACTTCAACTGTATATTTTGAGTCAAATTTCAGCACTTTTAAAATCTGTGATTATTCGCAATAAACAATGCAAAATTACTTTTAATCGACTGGCAGCACTCTTTTTTGTATTATTGTTATTAGTAGTAGTAGTAGTGTAGTAGTAGAAGCAGTAGTAGTAGTATGTCAATATGACCAGGACATTTTCTTGACAATTTTCATGAGAATCAACCAAATGCTGAAATAAGAATGTCCCTTTTGGAGGCCAATGTGTCAGAGGTACTGGCCCATGTTTATATCTGTCACTTGATTCTGATAGGCTTCTTTCTCCCAACAGTATCGCAATCAGACTGGCTCTTCAGCCAATCAATCACCGACATCTCCAGTGTCCAATCAAGGCTTCTCACCCGGAGGCTCACCACAAGTAAGCACAACACCTCCACGGTTTCATCTGCAATTTGGGAATTTTATGTTGTTTAGGGTGTTTTTTGCCATTTCACTTTCTACTACTGTCTTTCTCAGTGCACAGACTTTGCTATGGTTTTATACTGTCATGAATAGTCCCTATAGCAAATTTGGGACCTCTAGGACAAATTTCATAGCACCACCACCACCAGTCCAAAATCCACTTTTCTTTTATTTGTCATAGAAACTAAATTATTTTTTGTCTAATTACTCTCCTCTTCATGATTCAAATGCACCCCCATACATTATAACTCTGACCATTCCAGTAGATACAAACTTGTTAATGATGTTTACAGTTTAAACATTTAAAGTCCTTCACTTTTTGTCCGATTTGTCCAAAAAATGGCCTCCAGACTGAGCTGCACAGAAATGTTTGCCTTCGTTTAAATGTTACAGCAGAACAAAGTTAACGAGGTCGATGTAAACTGTGAGGCTGTAGTTTTGCAATGGTTTGTCCCAGATCGGACCGTGATCTGAAGGTACATACAAAGTTTGGAGACAGTGCCACCTATGGGTTAAAAGATGTAAAAACAATGCTATTTTTGGCCATAAATTTTGATCCATATATCTGTATGAAAATCATAGGGTTGTTGTTGGTTTTTCTCCATTTTATTAAAAAGTGTTATTTCTTTTAAAAGTATTGTCAGATTTAACAGAATTGTTTTTATGCATTATTAAATCATGTCCTGAGTATACTTGAGCAGTATTGAGACAGTGCCACCTATAGTTCAAAAGATAATCCACACTTGTGTGCTGACTATAACCTTGTGATGTCTCTTTGCCATCAGCCTGACATGCCAACTGAGTGGCTCAGTGTGTTAAAGCACTGGTTTATAGTTTTAAGGATTGTGGGTTTGAAACCCCACCTAGATTGCAGTGTATAGTTACATGAATGCAAAGTTGATTATGGTGACTATGATGATGATGACTTGATATGTCCCTTTTGGTGACTGTTAATGTTGTGGCTTTGTGGTGCAGTGGACTGTGAATTGACCTGTTGAATGGAGAGTTGAAGGTTCAAATCCGTCCTGAGGCATTGAGTGTGTTTGTGTTTTATGTCATATGTGATCTTTGGGTTGTGGTTAATGCTGTGCAATGCTTGTCATTTTGGTACTTGGCCCCGTAATTTCTGCTTGCATCTCTATTATTATGTAATATTATTGTGCTCTTCATGGATGTTCTGTCTTTATAGCACATTCCAGTGGTTGGCAGTATTTTTGGAGACTCATTCTATGAACAGCAGCTTCCATCCAGGCAGACCAATGCTCTCTCTAACCAGGTACAAACCCTTAAAATAATTACAGTGATTTAAGTTTCAATGCATTTTGAAACATCCTTTCACAGAGTAAACATAACACAGTAACAGATTTCAGTTCATTTTGATTCATATATAATATCTTGCAGTTTATTGACCAAGAGAATCATCTGGGCTGATTCAGTGATGAAGTGAGTTGACTGTACAATTCAGTCCATGATTTAGACCAGTGGCTCCTGTGTTTAATTCAGACTTCTTACGGTTACAATTTATCAGTAAATGTAAATATTTCCCTACATTTACACAGTTACCTTCACAAAATGAAAAGGCTACTTACATATTAATATTATATATTACAGATTAATCAGAGTCTGCAGTAACTGAAAATTATCTGTTTAGTGAGTGAAAAAAATATTGGATTATTCAAATGCTTTTCATCACGTTGTCAGTATAGGGTTTTTGTCTTTATTGAACATTTTTGGTGGCCCCAAAGCAAATTTAATGATATTCAACTTGCGTTCTGAGTTTTATAATTGCTAAGTATGCTTCTCATCTAAACTGTGCATTTGCACAGCACGACTGAAGCCGGGTTTCACGTTAGTGTCACGCAAGCCACATGATGAGGAAAGAGATGAGATTAGGGATTTGAGGAGAGAGATGATATTGAGGAGTGTATTCAAATGTAATAATTTATGGGATATTGTTGATTAAATTGGTTAACAAGATCACAAGATTGCAGTTCTGTTGTGTTATTCGCATCACAGTGG
The DNA here is from genome assembly GCF_025860055.1 of Xyrauchen texanus. Lineage (NCBI taxonomy): Eukaryota > Metazoa > Chordata > Actinopteri > Cypriniformes > Catostomidae > Xyrauchen > Xyrauchen texanus. The sequence goes on from NC_068307.1 coordinate 22,512,491, forward strand.
TTTATCATTAGATGACAGTTGCGCAACCTCATTATATAATTGATTACTTAAGTAGTCGTGTCAAGATAACAAAAACATATTTGCATTTACACCTTCTTTGAATGTGGTCAGAATCTGTCCCTGACCACCTCCGAATGTGGTTTCATTGATGTGATCATGATGCATCTTGGGTGCATTTACACCTGGTATTTAATGTGCCTTTTCATAGTGATTCGATCACGAGAAGCCCATTTCAGCAAGGGTTCATTAAAAAACAAGTTGTATTATGCTTTATTAAAATGTGCGTGTCAACAAATCTTCATTCATTGAGTCAAACCAATGATAATGCTTCTACCCAGCCCTCATTTGAATGCTATTGCACAAGATATGGTCTGTCTTGACAGGCAGAAAAAGTCTGTCAAGGCTGACCAGTCTATATATATTTATATATGTATATAAACTGATCAGCCACAACATTAAAACCACTGACAGGTGAAGTAAATAACATTTATTATCTCGGTACAATGGGACCTATCAAGGACTGGGATATATTAGGCAGCAAGTGAACAGTCAGTTCTTGAATTCATGTGTTGAAAGTAGGGAAAATGGGCAAACTTAAGGATCTGAGTGACTTTGACAAGGGCCAAATTGTGATGGCTAGACGACTGGGTCAGAGCATCTCCAAAACGGCAGGTATTGTGGGGTGTTCCCGATATGCAGTGGTTAATACCTACCAAAAGTGGTCCAAGTAAGGACAACTGGTGAACCTGCGACAGGGTCATGGACGGCCAAGGCTCATTGATGCGCGTTGGGAGCAAAGGCTTGCCGTTCTGGTCCGATCCCACAGAAGAGCTTCTGTAGCACAAAGAGTGGCACTATTCAGAGTAAATTCTAGAGACTGGTGTGTGTGAAAATCCCAGGAGATCAGCAGTTACAGAAATAATCAAATCAGCCTGTCTGGCACCAACAATCATCCATGCGATTATCTAATCAGCCAATCGTGTGTCAGCAGTGCAGAGCATAAAATCATGCAGGAGCTTCAGTTAATGTTGACATAAACCAACCATCAGAATGGGGAAAAAATAGGATCTCAGTGATTTGGACTGTGGCATGATTGTTTGTGCCAGATGGGCTGGTATCCAGTTAGTGTCAGTTCTGTGGATTGAAATGCCTTGTTGATGAGAGAGGTCTGCAGAGAATGGCCAGACTGGTTCGAACTGACAAAGTCTACGGTAACTCAGATAAGCACTCTGTACAATTGTGGTGAGAAGAATATCATCTAAGATGCTGGTTGCCGCTGTTTGGTGGCAAGAAGGGGACAATATTAGGCAGGTGGTTTTAATTCTGTGGCTGATCTGTGTGTGTGTGTGTGTGTGTGTGTGTGTGTGTGTGTGTGTGTGTGTGTGTGTGTGTGTGTGAGCGTGTATTTATCACTTTGTGGGGACCAAATGTCCCCATAAGGATAGTAAAACCCGAAATTTTTGACCTTGTGGGGACATTTTGTCGGTCCCCATGAGGAAAACAGCTTATAAATCATACTAAATTATGTTTTTTGAAAATGTAAAAATGCAGAAAGTTTTCTGTGAGGGTTAGGTTTAGGGGTAGGGTTAGGTTTAGGGGATAGAATATAAAGTTTAAAACCATTTAAACAGTATAAAAACCATTATGTCTATGGAAAGTCCCCATAAAACATGGAAACACAACGTGTGTGTGTGTGTGTGTGTGTGTGTGTGTGTGTGTGTGTGTGTGTGTGTGTGTGTGTGTGTGTGTGTGTGTGTGTGTGTGTGTGTGTGTGTGTGTGTGTAAAATTGGTATCGGCCTCAAAAATCCCATTATGGTCGGGCTCTAATATATACTGATTTGACTATGCAAAGGTACTGCTGCTTTCTTAAACAAATATTTTTATCAAAGAATATTTGACATTATTATTATACATTGTCAACAAATTCTATAAATTAACACTGACAAAATAATGAATAAATAGAAATACAATAAATAGCTAAATAAACATCAGTACTGTTTAGTATCAGTCAAATGCTGACCATTAAAATAAAGAATAAATCAAAATAAATTAAATAGCTAAATAAACATCAGTAGTACTGTTTAGTATCAGTCAAATGCTGACTATTTGAATTCTGCCAGTCAGTTAGAGGCAGGTTGTAAAACAAGAAGCATTTACACCTGCCGAGTTAAGAACTAAACAGCGTCAGTGTTGCTACACCGTATTCTTTCAACAGTGGAAAAACCAGACTTTTAAATATTACATTTTATAAATGCAATGACTTGAATTTTTTTTCGATTGAAAGGGGTACCAAACTGTGAATTCTGAACAAAACAGTTTGGTGAATACATGTTAACACATTAGCTTCCACGCTGATGAGCAATGAAAGTAGCTATGTGGTTAGCTAGTTAGCTATAAGCTCGTTGTCACAGAGAGTAAAAGATGGATCGGCATTGCTTCTCACAAACTGGGTAACAGTGTAGTGTGAAATCAACACTCAACAGACACAATCCACGACCACACTGTTGTCTGCTGAGCTGCAAAAAGATGCTCTAATGCTTACCTTTCAATCTGTTACATTACTGACTGCACTGAAAAACTATAGCTGGCTAACACACAAATTGATGTGAAAAACAGGAGTGACATGGTTGTCAGGGACAGGGTTAACATTCTATTAGTTATATTGAAAAGGGAAAATGATGGGGTCATTGTTTATGAACTTTCCAGTATGTATTTCACAAACTAGTTAGCAGCTTACCGAGAAGACACCGCTTAACTCTGCACCGCTTAAATCCGCCCTGTCTGAGTCAGCTCTGTAAACAATGGAGTCGGAGCAAGCTCTGCTGGACAAACTATGTTATGACACCAATTCTAAAGCATTGATTTCTGCATTATATGTTCTGAAAAAAGTTTTCATATCTGTGCATATAGGTAAACATAAACGCTGATACTATATATCGGTGAAAGGCTAATATCGGTCGGGCACTAATATATATACTCTATATCTTACCAGATAAGATTTAATGCATAATAAGCTTTATTATTATTCATAAGATATGAAGTTGGAGACACAGTGTATGTGCTGACAGGGCACGTTTCTATATACACTTGATTATCTAATCAAAATAACAAAATGTGCATTGAAGTGAGGATAAAAAGATGGATGAATATTGTCAATGATGACAGATTGAGATATAGCAAATCCCCATGAGGTGTCAATGACTATGAAAAACAAGCCGTTCTAAATGTAATATCTGCTAGAAACAGAGGAACACGGTGGAATAAAAAAACGTATTGGCATAGATTTTGGCCGATAACCGATAGTTCCAAAAAAAGCAACTATTGGCACCAATTAATCTGTAAAACCAATATATCGGTCTACCTCTACTCACATTAAGGATGAATGGATCAAAAGCAAGACTATCAGCACCTCAAACAAGCCCCAGTCCACCACATATCACTGTCCCTCTGTCAGCATCACAGAGAAGCTGTAGATTCTCGAACACTCAGGCCCGGTGTTGTGCCGAAATCTGACTCCTCGTCATCTGATTGGTCCTTATCCCTAAAGCCCACCCCTAATCCTAACCATAGTAGGGAGTCATTGGTCACTATTTCTAAAGCCCACTCCTAAACAGAAGGAACATCCTGTGACATTGTCCCGATGTTGATCCCTAAATTAACCACTTTCCTCCTAAAATTTTAAGTAATGGAAATTAATATTGTCTTCAGCTATTTGCAACACATACAGTACAAATCTGTTAACATCTCTAAGCTTTTTGTTTGTGTCATCTTGGACTTACACTGACACTTAATGGTGTGGATGCAGCATCGTTTATAATCAAGAGTTATTATAGGTATCATTGTAGAAATTCACAAATTCACATGCTTAATTTAATCCAAATTAAAGTGTCCAATAACAATAATTGACTGGTCATGTGATTCTAACATTGCAGCCCCCATGAGGGGACCCTCTCCAGAATAAACTCTCTAGAATAAAACATCTTTTATAAGGTTACTGATGTGACTGGAGTTTTCATCTCATGTGAGTGCTCATGATTTTAGAAATATTTTTAAAATGTAAATAATTTTATTTAGGGACTAACCTTTTTTAATGAAGGAAAAATGTCTAAGTGCACCTTTATAACATACTCAAGTAAAAGTTAAAGTATGCCTTTTTAAAACTACTTAAAGTACAATTCCAGGAAAGTTATCTATAACACTAAGTATTTGTAATTTGTTACTTCACATACACCCCTGTAAAAGGCTAATTAACATGTAATATACTGTATGTCAACAAAAACTGTTATTGACATACAGTATAAAATGTTGTTGAGTGTTCAGGTGCAGTGATACCTTATGTTAGTGTTTAAATTAATCGTCTAAAACTTTCTAATGTTTATGGTGTAGCTGGAGCAGTTCACTATGAATATGATGGAGAATCCCGACAGCTCCAGTCAATGTTCAACACTGAACTACACACAGGCAGCTATGATGGGTTTAACTGGAAGCCACAGCAACCAGCAGGACTCACAGCAGCTCAGCTACAGTAGTCATGGCAACATTCCCAACATCATTCTCACAGGTATTATGCATTTTCAATAAGAACTTCTTTATGCATGTCCATTTTCAAGAAACAGAGGTACAAAATCATCTGTGTAAATATCATGCCATTAAAGTCAGCATGAATTACCATTTGCAACCTATTTTATTCCTATAATCTGAGGTATTTCCATTGATTGGATCATTAAAAGTGGGCATTGCATACCAGAATGTATCTAGGTGGTTGGAGGGGAGGGGCTGAAAAGAAGGAGGGATTCGAGACATCAGCTGAGAAAGAGTGTCGTTTTAGAAGTCAAGACAAATATTTAATTGGAATAATGTGCACTAAATGGTGAATGCATTAAGGCTACAAACACACATTAAAGGATAGTTCACCCAAAAATTAAAATTATCATCAACTCACCCCTCATGCCATCTTAGATGTGTATGACTTTCTTTCTTTGGCAAAACACAAAGAAGATTTTTAGAACAATATCTCAGCTCTTTTGGTCCTTAAAATGCAAGTGAATGGTGTCCAGACCTTTTGAAGTTCCAAAAATCACTTAAAGGCCACTTAAAGGTAATCCATATGACTTCAGTGGTTTAATCCATATCGTCAGAAGCAATATAATAGGTGTGGGTGAGAAACGGATACATTTTAAGTCCTTTTTTTGCCATAAATCTCTACTTTAACTTTCAAAATATGAAAGAAAGTGAGCCGCATATATGCGAACATGGGGGACAGTCAATATTTTACATTGGAGTATATAGATAGGTTTATTTTATAGTGTATGTGCTTTTCCCACTCTACTATGAGAAATATTGAATTATTTCTGCTTTGTTGGCTTGTTGTAGGCTCTATCCTATGAAGATAGTTATAGCACTGTTATATGTTCACGCACGTGCACGCTCCTCAAAAACCTGTTAGAATGCCGCTTATGTGTCTACATGGCTACTTTAAGCTGTGTTCTCAAGGAGAAACCTGGATTTAACCGCTTTTTCTTAATCCTTTAAAGGGCGCAAGGAATTCAGCGTTCTTGTTTACATGACATTTCAGAACATGAGCTTTCTGAAAAAACCCTTCAATAAACCTTTTTCTTAAGTGCATGCAAACGTGATCTAATGTAGACCACAACAGCTGTGATTGGTCTGCTTTGTAACCAGAGACCAGAGGTAGCATCACATTTTCTCTAAAGCTGTGTCCCAAATAACACACTATGTGCACTTACACAACACACTATGCATTCAGCTATGAAGTGTATGTATTTTTTCAAAATGTAGTAACGTCCCAAATTTAACACTACATGTTTATTTTTTTAACTACAAGGAAGCATTTGCTGTTGCACAGCTGTCAGAAGTGATGTTTCAAACACATGCCATTTGTTGATGCTACCTTTAGCACTTTAGCCAACCTCAGTTCATTACTTGTATCTCAAACAACGTACATATTAACACAGTGTGGGGTGATGGTAAAACATTTAACTTACATTTGTATGGTGCTGTCTTCACTAAAGTTTAACTAGTTGCTACATTCTTTACAATTGTTTTGTCAGATCAGCAGCAAATCAGCCAACTGCCCCTTCCGCTTCATACAGCAAACTGTGAGCGCTGAGTGCATGAAGTGTCCAACATTCCATACTCCGTTTTGGCAGTTGCAGAAGTTTATCATCTGGATACTCATAGCACACTTCATTTTGTTGTTTTTTCAGTTTTAACACTACACTACAAAATGATGTAGAATAGTGTGAGTTTTGGGATGCAGCTTATTTATTTGTGGGGGGGTCTACTAGAATAGGTTTACATGCTTTAATGTTCAAAAAACACATAATTCTTCTCATACTGTACATTGCTGCAGCAACACTTTTCACGCTCTGATTTAGCTCCTGTCTTCTTAAAGCCCCCCTTTCCGAAAAGCCCAGTCTGCTCTGATTAGTCAGCTAGCCCAGTCTATTGTGATTGGTCAACCACGTAGAGCGTGTGTCGGAACTGTAACGCCCTTACTATAACCTAGTTACAGGCTTCCTGAGCAGTTGAAAACACTATTGTAACTACGGAAACAGTGGCGTCGGTTTTTGCCGTACCAGTTCGAGCCCCAAGTCCGATAATGAACGTCTGGAGGAACAAGCTGATCAACCCGAACCACCTTCGCAAGCACAACTTGAGCAGGACATTTCACAGTGGTAAGTTTTAATTTTGTAGCTTTCTTACAATTACACTGTTGATTAATATGAACTTAACAAAGCTTCAAGTAAAAGACACATAGTGCAAGGTAGTCATCTTTTGCTGGAATGGGTGTTACCCAATTTTTTTCACCAGAGCTATGAACGGAGGCTTACTCCCGGTTGGACATTGCCAGCAGTATTAGAGAGTTAGTGAGTAAGTTGGCCGTGGACTACCATGGATAGCAGCCATAACATTACAGCTTGTGATATTTATATAATTATATAAGACTCTTGAGATCGACCATTTTGTTACACAGTTTTAGGTAAAAGCCAGCCCATAGCTGAATAGTAAACCCATACCAAAACAATAAATTACATACTGTAGCAGGTTAGCCGAGCACTACTGTGGACTGCAGACGTAGAAATACCGTTTGTAAAAATAAATTCATCTCCACACTTGATCAATATTTATGATAGTAAGAATGACAAACAATCTGCATAATTCTACACAGTTGTAGGTAAAAGTGAACCCGCAGCTGATTAGCAAATCTACTTAAACATGATAACATTAGCTAGAAGGTTAGCAGAATCCTACAGCTGTGCACTGGGTGTACACCGTAGCAACAACACAAAACACTGCATTTTAACTCTTGGTAGCAGATAAAACCACAAATAATCAAGCATACTTGCAGGTTGTGATCGTGAAGAGCCAGATTGTCCCAACAAAGTGGGAACTGCGCCATCTTTCAGGTGTAACTTTCTTGAAAATCTGGCATTGGTTCTGGTTGTACTGCTGTGGAATAGTAGTAAAAATACATTTTAACCACTGATTCTTCAATTCGTCTGCCTTTGGAAGTCCAAGCAAAGAGGTTTTGCTTTCGCAGTGAAGAAAACAGCATCTTCTCGACATGGTGACAACACTAACCCAACTCATACTGGAGTGCGGGCCAAGGTAGCCTCTAGACGGTCATTATGCAAATGTGTTACATAGTGACGTAGATACTTTACGGAAGAAATGACTGGACTACAAACCAGGCGTTATATGTACTTCAGTAGCAGTGTTGTCTGTGGGAGAGAATAACTTCCTTTTGCGTGGACTATGCGCTTTGTAACTTTGCAGACCTTTTACATGCACAAACAGCTATATTACACACTAAAGGAAAGGTAAAATCCCCAAAAGTATAATAGGGCCTCTTTAAGATCTATGCATCCTATCCACTGATCAGTGATCAGTCACATTGTATTTTTGGACATTGGAGTTTTTTGGGAGTATTTGCTGTTTTTATATTCTGTTTATTTTTCATGATGTGAAAATGCACATCGGTTTACAACTTCTAAACTCTGTGCTTTTTTTCTTGGGGGTTTCATTATAAATACTTGGTATGTGTGCGTAATATTTGTTGTATTCTACTCGAGACCTTAACGATCTGTTTGATGTTTTGACCGTATGTTTGACAGTATGGTGCACAGTCAAGAATCATATTTCATAAGTAATGAAAACAGTTTGCAGCAAATTAAAAAAAAACTATTAAGAGTTGGTTATATTGTCTATATGCATTGTAAAGTCCAGCTACTAAGTTTAAAATGACACCCATTTTGTGTTGGTCAAGCGAGTAGTTTTTTAAAATACATTTTAATAGTTATAACGAGGGGAGGAAGAGGGGAGAGGGAAAGAGAGTGGAAGAGAGAAAGAGAGGAGAGAGAGTGAGAGAGAAAAGAAAATGCTTTTCTTTGGCTCCCGCGGGCATGCCGCCCACCCGGACCTCAGCTGCTCTTCTACCCCCTGGCAGATGACAGCGGGCTCCTCCACCTCCCGGCAGACAGCAGCAGCTCCTACGTCTCGCAGACCACACAGAACACAGAGCGGCCACGTGCATCTCTCTCCCTCTCTCTCTCTCTCTGGTGTCCCGTCTCCTCCTTTATCACTCTCCTGCTGATTTGGCAACTCAGGGCCAGACGTGCCCGTGCTCAGCCCGGCCACACCGCCACCTCGTCACAAAGTATTGAATCCACAAACATTACATTGCCTTTGTTTATGTATAGTTATTTCAGAAAGTAAGGCATTTCTTTAAATACACTAGCATTTTGGTTGTGTACTCACAGAACGTTGCAGACTGTGTACTGTATTTGATGAAGGATGCACTTCTCGTCCGGTAAAACAGTAGGTTCTTTAGGTATGCATCCATGTAGTAAGAATATATTCCGGACATATATCATCGAGCGACGTGGGTATTGACCTGTGACCTGAATATACTGTATAACATAATAACAATAACAACAACTTGTTAACCAAGCACTATTTAAGCACAAGAAACACCTTTCCTGGTATATATAGCAGTTGAAAAGAGCCATCAGACTCGCAGTTCACCGGCAATCTTTTCAACACAGCAATTTGAATTAAGGTATTATGGGATTGTAAAGTGTCCATTTGATCCGCACTTCAGAGTCTCACCGAAAATAGTCGGTCATCCAGGTATTTCTCCTTACTGTTTATTAATACTGAGGATTCGGATATACTACTCCATTGAAATACTCTTTTTGCCATTTTATATAGTAGGGAAGTATGGATATTTGGATGCAGCGCAAGTCTTTTGAAGGCATATGATAATTTTATATGATGAACAGACCATAATTAAAGTTAATATTCACTCTCATTTAAAATCAATTCCATAAACCGGGTAGAAATCCAATATGGCAGCATATTGCAAGTACCAGTGAGGTTGCGACATGACATTTGGTCATGAGATATGCAAGAATCAATTTAGGTTTGATGTTGTCAATGTAGACGGCATATTGGATTTTAGCACTGTTGAAATCAGTTTAGCTTTTCATTATTACACTTTTGCATTAAAGTCTCTATGTACAGCCATTGTATGTGTATATCATAATGACTGAATTTCCATTTTTGGGTGAACTAATGCTTTAAATTCTCCATCTTGCCTAAACTCGACTACAGCAGGGGTATTCAACTGCCGGCCCGTGGGCCAAATCCGGCCTGAAATCTTCAGTGGCCCACATGAGGTTGACAGTTGTCTTAGGAGCTGTTCACACTTAATGCATTTTGTGTCTGTTCATGCTGTTTTTCAATTGTGTTCCTATGTATATTTGCACTAGATTGACTTTGTGCCATGTCTCAATGTTTATGCAGTGTCTCGTTCAAGAGCACTGTGTTTTTTAAGAGTCTTCGTGGGTCTCATAGGTTGTGCTACGAATGATCATTATCTGTCATTTCCATTGGACACAGAAAAGTTGTGTTCATTATTTTGGTCAATGAAGCATTCGATTTTAAAACTCAAAACTTTAATTATTACATATACTGAATAACAAACTTAGATTTGTGTAACATCTGATTCAACTTCACCAACAAACAAGGTGCATAGAGAGAGCAATTTTATCCATATATAACAAACTTTACTGTTGTTGTTTTATAAAACATTTATTATCAGTCTTAATTACTCTCTCTCATAAACAGATATTTTATTTACATAGTAAACAAATATTATAGACCTACTATAACATGTTATTCTTGGCACATATGCCCCAAAGATTTTTCTAAATGGCCTACTTATCAACCAAGTTGAATAGCCTTGGACTACAGTATCTCACTGGAGATAGATAACATTTGCTTCAATGTCTTTACGCCTATCAATCATTCTGTTGAGTTGCTGCTGATTTGCCAAAAGTTGAGCTTTCCCAATTTTGTCACATCGCAATGGAACACTGTATCAACAGTATCGACAATGTATCGATAATGCATCACTCACGTCACTGGAAATCACTTGCATTGAAAACAAATTGCTGCAAATCGCCACTTTAATTGTCTTGAGCATTGTTAACATTCATGGCTTTATTTATCTTACATTAGTGACCGGGGAATCTCCGCCCAGTCTCTCCAAGGACCTCACCAGCTCATTGGCAAGTGTCGGTGATGTCAGCTTTGATGCAGACTCTCAATTTCCATTGGACGACTTAAAGATTGACCCCTTGACCCTGGATGGACTGCACATGCTTAACGACCCAGACATGGTTCTCGCTGACTCGGCCACTGAGGACACGTTCCGCATGGACCGACTTTGAACCTGTGAATGCAGTTTTAAGCGAGATGTTCAGCTGCATGGCCTCTCTGTTCACCATCTGGTCATTGACCATCCCCCCACAGCATGCTGCCAAACCGTTCATAGCTGGAGGCCGAGGGGTTGCGGGGGTTTGCGTAGGGTGGAGGTGGAATTGCCAAATCCACACTGGAGAATTTCTAATGCGCAATAACGTCCAACATCGAACATCCACTTTCTTCATGTATTCATGTTTTGTTTTGCATTATGTTGTCGTGGTTGTCGTCCAACATGTCATTTTTGTTTGTCTTGCTACGTGTTTTTTGGCCAGGTTTTTATTCTATTTTTATTTCTATTTTAATGTTGTTTATCCTTTTGTCTCTGGAGGCACATAGCTTTAATTTGATACCATTTGGGTTTTTTGTGATAGTTTATTAATTAATCTTTGCTTCAGTTTGTTTAATTGTTTTTGTCAAATTGAGTGAATGGCTACATTTACATAATTATGCCATATGTCCTTGAAGAATTATCAGTCTGTGTAATTATGTATTTTAAATCTACATATTCATTTAATATTCTGTATTATATATATATATATATATATATATATATATATATATATATATATATATATATATATATATATATATGTGTGTATATAATTATTTCTTATTCATTTATATATATATTTTCATATTTTTCATGTTAAGGAGCACTACTCTCTCATATTGTTTATCAAGGGTTTAAGGAGCGTTGCTTTTACAAAATGGCTTCCATTTCATAAAATCCAAACATCTCAAAATGCCATAATTGGCCTTTTGATATCATTTGAATTTTTTTTAATATTTGCCATTGACGATATGTATTAATTTCCTTGCCAAAAGACAGCAGTCTCAAAATGTAACCCATAGTTTAACGATTGTGGATAGGTGACTTGGACATCCTGTATGTTTTTTGTATGTTACTGATTCTAATTGAAGATTGGCTGTTATTGCTGTTATGTATGCTCCAAAGGTGGTCAGTAAATGTGAGCCAAGAGCTGCTGCAGAAAACTACTGAATACTTCACTGTGAGAGGACCTGATTTTGCCTTATATGAACAAAATGCTGTTTTTAACTGTCAATGTGACAATGTATTTTTCTAGATGTCCCAGTGTCTGGTTCTAGTTTGGCTTCTGTGTTCTTGTTTTAACAATGCCCCTTTGTTCAGTATTAAATGCTGTATATTTTGTACTTGTTCTGCCAAACATAACTCAAGGCTTTGGGAGAGTAATGCTCCTTATTCTTTATGCTGTTCACTGGAGTTTGTGTTTGTCATTCTCATGTGTATGTTCGAGTAAACCCTGTCACACCTTGTTCAAAAGATGTTTTTTTTTCCCCTTGTGTGTGATTAGAAAGGTATTAAGGAATCACTAATTCACTTGAAAAACATAAGGACAAAGCTATGATCTCTGTATAGATTGGGGTCCAAAAGTCTGAGACCACATTGAAAATCTGGGATTTTTTACCTGGAAATGAACAGCAGGTTTTAGTATTTTGAATAAAGTAATAACGAGAGCAGTTTTCTTTCTTGTGTTGGTGTAGTTCTTATTGAAACAGTAAGTTTGAGCAGGACATATCAAATGGTTAATTTACAGCCATGAACAATCATTTGTTACTTGCATAGTCAGTTGCATTCTTATTCTAAAGAGCTTTTGAACAGATACAAACATGTAGTGCAATAGTCGTTCATATTTTTGGTTCGTTAAGACTGTAAATGTAGATGTGTACATCTACCACTAATTCATTTTGTCAGCTTTTAGGTTTACTAGCATACAGTTGAATTTAGAAGATTACATACACCTTAGCCAAATACATTTAAACTCAGTTTTTCACAATTCCTGACATTTAATCGTAGAAAATATTCCCTGTCTTAGGTCAGTTAGGATCACTATTTTATTTTAAGAATGTGAAATGTCAGAATAATAGTAGAGAGAATTATTTATTTCAGCTTTTATTTCTTTTATCACATTCCCGGTGGGTCAGAAGTTTACATACACTTTGTTGGTATTTGGTAGTGTGGCGAGCAGGGCGGGGCAGAGAGGCGTCTAGGCAGAGCAAGGACGGGAAGATAAGTGGTGAATGAGTTCCAGCTGTGTGCTACACCGGTCTCGCATTCCAGTGAGGGGCAGTGGAAGTATTTTAGGACACAGTGGTAGACTGGCTGAAAACCAGTGTGTGTTTTAAATTTGTTATAGCTGTCAACATAAAGATTTAATGACACAAATGAAAACCAACATGACATAAAAGACACACACAAATATAACTCTGTGTGTTGCTCTCTCACTGGCATCTCAGACTCCCCTTTATCTCTCTCTCCTGCTGATTAGATGAAGTGGTGCCAGCCGTGCACCCTCTTATCCCAGCCACGCCCTCCTCCTCACACTCCTCCACCACCCGATTCAGGCTGGGGAAACCTCCGGCTTGAAGTACACCCTTCCTGGAGGGAAGGTGTTGCTCTTCCATCCATCCTTCTGCCGGCAGGTCTTCCCCGCCTCCTTGGACCCTGGGAGAGATGAGGGGAGGAAGAGGAGAGAGGGAAAACGTGGGGGGGTGACTGGCTCATCTGCCCCGAACATGTCGTCCACTGGTCCTCAGCTGTTCCGCCCCCTGGCAACGGCTCCTCCGCTTCCTGATGGACAGCAGGGAGCTCCCCTGCTCCCCTGCATTGGAATGAGAGACTGGTGTGGCACACAGGTGGACCTCATTCGCCACTTATCTTCCCGGTCTCGCTCTGCACAGATGCCGCTCGGCCTGCCCTGCTTGCCACAGGTAGCATTGCCTTTAAATTGTTTAACTTGGGTCAAACATTTTGCGTAGCCTTCCACAAGCTTCTCACAATAAGTTGCTGGAATTTTAGTCCATTCCTCCAGACAAAACTGATCTGCTCACATGCTTTTTCAGTTCTACCCACAAATTTGATATCATATTGAGGTCAGGGCTTTGTGATAGCCACTCCAGTACCTTGAATTTGTTGTCCTTAAGCCATTTTTCTTCACAACTTTGGAGGTATGCTTGGGGTAATTGTCCATTTGGAAGACCCATTTGCGACCAACCTTCCTAGCTGATGTCTTGAGATGTTGCTTCAATATGTCCACATAAATTTTCTTCCTCATGATGCCATCTATTTTGTGAAGTGCATCAGTTACTCCAGCAGCAAAGCACCCCCACAACATGATGCTGCCACCCCATACTTCACGGTTGGGATGGTGTTCTTCAGCATGCAAGCCTCGCCCTTTTTCCTCCATACATAGCAATGGTCATTATGGCCAAACAGTTACATTTTTGTTTCATCAGACCAGAGGACAAGAGTTTTGTCCCCATGTGCATTTGCAAACTGTAGTCTGGCTTTATAATGGCGATTTTGGAGCAGTGGTTTCTTCCTTGCTGAGTAGCCTTTCAGCTTATGTCGATATAGGACTTGTTTTACTGTGGATATAGATACTTGATCACAAGGTCCTTTGCTGTTGTTCTGGGATTGATTTGCACTTTTTGCACCAAACTACATTCATCTCTAGAAGACAGAATGCATCTCCTCCTGAGCGGTATGATGGCTGCATGGTCCCATGGTGTTTATACTTGCGTACTATTGTTTGTAAAGATGAATGTGGTACCTTCAGGCATTTGGAAAATGCTCCCAAGGATGAACCAGTCTTGTGGATTTCCACAATTGATTTTCTGAGGTCTTGGCTGATTTCGTTTGATTTTCTCATGATGTCAAGCAAAGAGACACTGAGTTTGAAGGTAGGCCTTAAAATACATCCACAGATACACCTCCAATTATCAGAAATTAATTGCCTAATTGCCTAAAGGCTTGACATCATGTTCTAGAATTTTCCAAGCTGCTTAAAGGCACAGTTAACTTAGTGTATGTAAACTTCTGACCTACTGGAAATGTGATATAGTCAATTAAAATTGAAATTATCTTAAACTGTTGTTGGAAAACAATACTCATGTCATGCTCAAAGTAGCTGTCCTAAAAGACTTGCCAAATCTATAGTTTTTCTAATATGAAATCTGTGGAGTGGTTAAAAAAATTAGTTTAATGACGTCAACCTAAGTGTATGTAAACTTCTGACTTCAAATGTAGATGAATTCAAAGCTAATTGACATGGACTAAAAGCCACAAAATGTCATTATATTGCATCTTTAAGATTTTACACTACTTCTAGTCCTTATGAAATGTAAGCAAAATTTGTGACATGGACAAGAGCTTCTTTGACAGAAGTTCATGCTCTTTGGAACATTCTCATATCATGCTTGTTGAGTCCATGCCAGCTCGAGTGCATACCAGATAGTAAGAAATTCTGAAATACTATCTAAAGTTTCACACAACATTTTTATTCTAATTGTAATTTGCAATGAAAAAGTTTTGAATTAAATTGGAGAATGCAAAATAGAATGTAAAAATATCATTTTGACTGGCTCTCAGACTCTTGGATCCCATTATATAAGTTGAAAAACATAACATTAAAGGTTTATGCCACTGGAGATAGCCAAGTGAAGTTTAGCACTTTTTAGCATTTTAATCAAATGTTTCTGTTAAAATTTCAGTCAATCTGATTAGGTTCAGGCATCTTGGTCATAGAAGTTCATTTAGGTCCTTTAAAGGAATATCTGCCAAATATAATTTGCAAAACTGATTTGTGATTCCTATGCAAACTAAAAGCATCACTCAACCAACAATCTGGATATTTCTGGTTGAATGATTTGTGTACTTTAAGACATTAGGCATTGGTCAGATTGTGGATCTAGTTAATTAGACATAAACTGCAATACTCATTTAGGGTTTTATTCTTAAAACTATGGCATTTGGAATATTTCTAGTTGTTTTTGTTTTCTTAAACACCTATCCTGAAAATAGTGTACATAAAGCTTATCAAAGAATTAAGATGACTGCATGTCAAAACGATAAAATATCTTTAGAACAAGGTCTTGGCTGATTCCAGTACAAAAACATTCACTGCACATAAAACAATATAGACCCCCCTAGTGCATGTATTAGTTAATGCTAATGGTGTCATTTTACTGGTCTATCACTGATAACCGCGTCTCTAGTCATGTTTAGAAACAGAATGTATATGCAGAGCTCCGTGTTATGATGTGCATTACACCAAATGACCTGCTTGCTGGACCAAAGCACTTTGTTTTATGTTATGTTGCTGTTTATTAGGTTACAGTAGCATTTTTCAATTTTTCACAATTGTAGCATGTTTGATATCTTCAGTTGGGTCATTCCCTTGCCCTGTCGATTTGATCAGGCCTTGCACCTTGAGTTTCCTTATGAAATCCTGTCAGAAATCTCTTAAGATATTGCAGCTTTCATACTGACGCATGCGCATTTCTTCAAAAATCCTCTGGCAGTTGCTTCTCATGGCTTTGCTCATGAAACTACAGACTGTTTAACCTTCTGAGAATGCAGACTGTTCAAGCCTGTACATGCATTACTTTCCCCCAATTTGTTGTAGAGGTATTCTTACTGAACTGTTATCTATATTGCATTGATAATTCAGGGGAAAAAACATTTTGGAAGCGTACATGTGACTTCCCATTGCAAACTGAAAAAAGGGCTTAGCCTGTTTGTTGCTTTAACATGTAAAACATTTGGAGATGTAGACAAACTGCATGTGTTTATTGGTCGAATAATCTGTTATGGATGCTTAGCATCTTGCTAACACATTGCAGCATGCGGCCAAACTGTTTGTCTGGGACTATTTTAGGGCAGTAGCAAGTTATTCTGGGCCCCATGACTGTATTTTGCTCTGGGCCTCTTTCCTATTAAAAAAAAATTGTCCTGGGCCCCCCTGAACCTGTGGGTCCCTAGAATCTTTTCCACATTTCACCATACTAGCTTCGGCCCTGGACATTTTACAGGACTGGTTTTAGCTTACAGCACTTATGTGTATGATGGAATTGTTCATTTATGTCCTGATTGTTTGTGAAAGCAAACCCCCTTTAGTGTAAACTCTCCTTTAAGCCTTAATAGAACTGCTAAGCTGTTAGTTATCATGAATCATCACCATTAAGACTAATAAAGATGTAGTTGTCTAGATTTGTGAGCAGTATTGATTCTTGCTCTTTATTGGAATTAACGACAGATTGGGACATATAATTTGTGGTCATCTATAGCTTTAATTGGGTTGGTTCTATCCAGATGCCCAGTTCTATAGTTGCTGTGCTAGTGTGGTCATCTTTTTCTGTGTCTCCTATTTATGGTAACTGATTGTAGAAGGAAATGATTGCGTCTCTGTTGTCTAGCTGGTCCTGTTCCTTCCTCAGAAAATATGCTAAATATGGATGTGCATGATGTCTCAGATGCATATATCAGAACCTTCTTGTTTTATCATTCATATTTTGTAACCTGTATTTCAGTACGTGTTTTTAAAATACATATATGTTTAAATTGTGGTGTTTGTGACTTCAGTGCTGATGCAATATCATTTTTGTCTGCTTTTCATTTGGGGTAATGAAAAAGTAAATCATGAAGACTTTCCGGCTGTAAAAAAAAAAAGAAAAGAAAAATAATAATGACACATGTCAGAAATATACAACTCATAACACACACACACATGGTGTGGCTATCCTTTAGAGGACTCTCCTGATTTTTATACTGTACAAACTATAGATTCTCTACCCTAACCCTACCATTAAAAACCTAACCCTCACAAAAAACATTCTGCATATTTGATGCTATTTGAATTATGGGGACACTAGAAATATCCTCATAAGCCACATTTATAGCATAATACCCTTTTAATTACCAAAAGATTTCCTCGTAAACCACCCAAAACCCACCCACACACACACACACATTCATTCATTCTGTATAAAAGAAATGTGATGTTTTGCCATCACATAAATGTTGAGTTTGGGTTTAAAAAAGTTGGATCTGCTGGGTAATAAATGTCTCATAGTCTTCAGGGATGGTATCTGCAGAGAAGAAGAAAGACATAAATAGTGACACAATGAGCTGTGTTTGGTAAAGTTTACGCAACAAGAACATAGAGTGAAACCAAACACACCATCTTAATGCAAACAATGGTTACTCGACCCAGCTAAAAAGGCCAGCTTAGCAAGCATGCAATTCTCTAGCTGGTCTAGGCTGGTTATTCTGGTTAACAATGGCTTGGTGCTGGTCTAGTTGGTGCACCAGCATAGCCATGTTTTTCTCCAGTAAAACCTGGTGAAGCTGGTTGACCAGCATTGAGACACCAGCATCACATGCTAGAGGATCAGCACCCAAAAAACAACATAAGCTGGTAATCAGCAATGCTGGTCTTTTCAGCAGGGTCAATTTCCACCTCAGATCCGACTGCACCCTTGTGTTTTATTTATTTACTTTTTCAAACATCTTGCTGTTTCCCATAGTGTTCATCAGTGTATAATAATACAATATGTGGAATCCACTTACACTATATATTGTTTTAATGGTTTTAATGGATTAAAATGATCTTTTCTTAAACCAACTAACCATTGCATCGGTAGCGCAGGTTGGCCCAAATTATGTTCTCCTGAGAGAAGCAGAAAACTCCCAGTCTGCCTCCTCTCATGGTTGTGTCGATGATAATTCCTGTGTCTGCCACCATCTGCGGACCTTCATAGAACCGGACCCTGCATGAATGACACACAGAGCACTAACTCAACATGCACGGGACAAAATTGCTGATGAATGACAGGTTGATTTACTTTGTTATTCCTACCATGCAGTACATTTTCATGACCCATATTGTATATCTTAATATATTAAACTCACATTCCAGATGGAAATCATATTAGTTAACACATTGTTGTCATGTTGTCATTTTAACCATGTCCTGGAGTGTTTTGCACTACCTTCTAAAATAGAAAACTTGTGATTTATTAATATGTTCAAGAAGTATTCCAGGCATTTATTATTATTATTATTATTTTTTATGTTTTGTGGTATTAGTTGGTTTGTCTCACTCTAAAACCTTTCAATCCTGTTTCACTGGAATGATCATTTCAAAATGTCAAAAGATAGCTGTAACAGGGTAAAAGGGAAAGGAGGAGGTGAGAACCAGTCAAAGTAATATTAAATTAAACAAAAAGACACAAAAATAAACACATTCTCTCTCTCTCTCTCCCGAACTGCCACCTCCGGCCGCCTTTATGCCTCTCGTGGGCTTGATTAGCCTGATTAGGGGCCGGGCGTGCATCATCACAGCCCACCCCGCCCTCCATAATAGTTAAAAAGTATCAAATTTAACAAGTTGAAAGGCACCCTCATGTACTGTAGGCTTTACCTCCTGATTTCCATCTTGTTAATTTTAAAAAATGTTGTCATTGAGTACATAATACATTTTAAATAATCTTAAAGGAATATTTCACTCACAAATAAAAATTCTCTCATCATTTATTCATGCATCCCAGATGTGTAGGACTTTCTTTCTTCTGCGGGAAGAAAGCAAGTTCAATGCAAGTGAATGATTACCAAAATCTTGAAACTCCAAAAAGCACATAAAAGAAATCCATGCGACTCCAGTGTATTAATGAATGACTCAGAACCATAAAGCTAGGTGTGTGTCAGAAAACTATAAATCCTCGCTTCTGTTCAGCTGTCGTACGCACATTTACGAGAGGGTTGAGTTCATGCTGCCTCTCGTGTGACGTATAAGCCTGTTGGCATGTCGATATCATCTGGAATGTCGCTGGTCTGAAATCGGCAGGGGAAAAATGTTCACTGCACACCCGACTCAGTGGGTGTTTTGATAAACCAGTGAACAGCGAGCAGCCATAGCTTCAGTCGCTTGGGATCATTGATAGGGAATCTGTGAAAAGTTAGTCTTTCCTCTTGCGATGATGCCCAACCAGTCATATGGATTACTTTTATGATGGCTGTATGAGCTTTTTGGAGCTTCAAGATATTGGTACCCATTCACTTGCATTGTATGGACCTACAGAGCTGAGATATTCATCTAAAAATCTTCATTTGTTTTCTGCAGAAAAAAAGTCACACATCTGAGTATATGACGAGAGAATTTTCATTTTTGGGTGAACTATTCCTTTTAGTGTCTGAGCTTGACCAGAACATATTACTGAAAAAAAAGGTAAACTGTTTTATAGAAATACTTACATAATATGCAACACCAGCAAGTGTATTCAAGTAGTTGAATGGCCCATTTCTGATTTTACCTGATATATCCTTCCTGGGGTCTGTGCTGTAGGAACCAACGGTAGGAGGTCTTGTCTTTCCAGCCAACATTTCTGGCATCTTTCCACAAGAGTTTCACCTGGTTGGTTGAGTCACCTGTGTGCCAGAGTGAGTTGCGCAGGTTCTCTCCAGGACCTGTGTCTGATTTCACTGCCTACCATACAAATAAAGACACCAATAACATATTTAATCTGATCAATAAAAGAAGCTGTCACTCATAAATCATAGAAGCCAGATCACACCTTAAGCTGGATTCCAGGCTCAGCTACGGCTCTGAAAGGATTGGCTTGCCAGTAGATCTGCTCGACCTGCTTCCACATTACCACATAGAAGCTAGAGCTGTCCTGATAGCCAAAAATGAAGCCTGCATAGTCATCATCCGTCTCAGTATTCACATGAAATGTCCCTTCAAAGTCCACACCATTGAATGCTGTGTAGCCTGTGAGAGTTACCAGAAGGGAATGTGATCAGATGTTGGACAGCATCTCCAATACGGTTGATTATCTTTGTCATAGTCACCTTACCTACAGCCAGTCCAGGGTCACTGTTCATGGTTTGAACAATCTCTCTTCCCTGTTCAAAAGAATGTAAAGTTTACACAGCGAGAAAATCAAGTGAAACCATACACACCATCTCAACTCAGAAAAAAGTACACAGACCTGATTGAGCACCACCCAGTTCGGATCGATCTGTGCATCGCCCTCTGGATCCAGAACCACAGTCTGGTAGGTTCTGAAGTCAGTGAGAGTAACCTCAGCATTCTCAGGGCAAACATCAATGATGTCGCTAACCGTGTCATTGTCAAAGTCTTTCTCGCAAACGTTGCCAATGCCATCACCTGCAAATAAATAGTCCAGATTAATAAAAAGTCTGAAGATCCATGGTGTGTAGTAACCCTGCTGAAAAGACCAGCCTAGACAAGCATGAATTGCTATGCTGATCCAGGCCAGTTTATGCTGGTAAGTGTTGGTCAGGCTTTCTAGTGAAGCTGGTTGACCAAGGAAGTCTTGTTGATTAAGCTAGTGAAGAAGCTTAGTGGGCACGGCGACCAGCATCCAAAATTATGTTGGTGACCAGAAATGCCAGTCTTTTCAACAGGGAAATAATGATTTACTCTTTAACTTAAAGCAATGGCATAAGTATTAACAGCCTGATGTAAAGTAAGGCCTCCAAGCCTTAAAGCTTGACCATCAAAGTCCTCCTGGAGTGGGTTTGGGATCAGACGGCAGTTATCTGGTCCAGGTGGAAGGAGATCTGGAATGCCATCGTTGTCATCATCATCATCACATTCATCTCCAATGCCATCCTTGTCTGTGTCCAGCTGGGAGCTGTTAATAACTGCAGGACAGTTGTCTCGAGAATCCTGATGTCCATCTCCATCACTAAGGAGAGAAAACATGTGACTGGACATACTGATGAGGGATGTGACCAAAGGAATCAACAATGGCAGGTTTGTGATACCTGTCTTTGTTGGTGTCACAAGGATCGCCAATCAAGTCATTGTCCACATCCAGCTGTGGCAGAAAGAAGGAAAATTAGGGTGGTTCTTTGTTCTTACTTAATTACTGACTGTTTACTTGTCTTGAATTATTACTTTATAACTTTTAACAATGTTTGCTCAAATTAGTTAGTATTTTGTTGTGGTATCTAAACTGGTAGGAAACTGGAAAACCTGCCCCCACACACACCCAAACACCCACCCCCCCACACACACATCCTTCTTTCAAACTAAGAGAATGTAGAATCAAACCTGATCAGGGTTCCGAATGTAGGGACAGCTGTCACAAGCATCACCTACATTATCACCATCTCGATCTTTCTGATCACGGTTTGGCACCTTTTTGCAGTTATCCTTATCATTTTTTATTCCTGAGAAGCAAAATACAATTCACATTTGCATATTTTCCAAAGCGACTTACAGTGTATTCAAGGTATACATTTTCTCAGTTTGTGTGTTCCCCAAGATTCAAACTAATGACCTAGGCATTGCTAACATCATGCTCTACCAGTTGAGCTTCTGATCATCTCAAGTCTTACCATCCCCATCAATGTCGTCATCACATTCGTCACCCTGACCATCACCATCCGTGTCCTTCTGGTCATTATTTTTGACCAGACGGCAGTTATCACAAGCGTCTCCATACTCATCCTGGTCAATATTCTTCTGATTTAAATTAGGGACGAGCACACAGTTGTCCTA
This sequence comes from Xyrauchen texanus, assembly GCF_025860055.1. NCBI lineage: Eukaryota > Metazoa > Chordata > Actinopteri > Cypriniformes > Catostomidae > Xyrauchen > Xyrauchen texanus. Next base: position 22,534,634 of record NC_068307.1, read on the forward strand.
TTAGAGAAGAGAGCAGTATAAAAGTCATGTGAAGAAGTAGATGGTTATAATAAGGTGTCTGGTGATATTACACAGCATGTGGTGCAGTGACTTCTAACCTCTGTGTTTAGGATCCCATCTCCATCAGCATCATCATCACATGCATCACCGATGTTATCATAATCTGCATCCTCTTGGCCGGAGTTTGGAACAGTGAGGCAATTGTCCTAACAAATCATTGTTATTGAGATCTCACCATTTTTTGAAATATGATGTTGCATGCAATGCATTTCAATTTTTTAAATTATTTTTTTTTTATTGTTTTACCTTTGCGCAGTTTCTCTCTACGCATTCCAGTTTTTCATCAGGGAAGCCATCAATATCAGTGTCTGGTCCACATAAGTATCCATTCCCAGCCCAGCCAACTCCACACTAAAACAGATCAGATCAGTGGGACTGGTCATGCCCTTATAGCGGTTAGCAGAAAGGTGTTATGAAGTTGTTCCCATTGACTTACCGCACATTCTATTTGTTCATCGCGGTGAATGATGCATTCTGCGCTGGCATGGCATGGATTGGGCTGCCCATTGCCACACGACCGCTCAGGTTTACAGCCTTGCACCTGATCCCCTACAAAACCAGGCTTACAGCGGCCACATCGAAAAGAGCCCTGAACAAGCAATGATTCACAAAAACAGATGTAACCATTTCCCAAACATTTTAGGCTAGTGGTTCTCAACTGGTTTGTTCAGCACACAGATTTTAATTTGGACATCAAGTTGTGATATGAAAACTGTAACCCATATTTAATGTAGTCTGGGTTTTATTTTCTTTCCTTGTACTGTATAGTTATGTAGGGCATGTCACACAACATGCCCTTGTTGACGTCTCCCTAGTTTGGCTAATTTCTACCAAGTGACATAAATTTACACCAAAATGTTGTAGAGTTAAAATCGACACACATATAATACTTGGATGTTGACAGCAATGACATTTTAAAATCCCTTTTAAAAGTTACCCTTATTATGCTCGGTTATATGGTTAGTTACCATTTTTGTTTGCATTTAAAACAGTCTTTTCCCTCCTGTGACAGACAGAACAGACCTGCGACCCATTTTTGGGTTGTGACCCACTAGTTGAGAACCACTGGTTTAGACCATTTATGTGCATAAGATAGGGCTGTGGTACTGTGGTACTGTGATTGACAGATGATAATGCATCACTCACCGGCGTGTTGATACAGTTGGAGTTCTCTATGCAGCCACCGTTTGAGTTCTCACACTCATTGATGTCTGTGCAGACCTGCATATAAGAGTTTCCTTTCCATTTCAATCATTTATCCATTATCTGTCTGCATTTAAATAACTGAAAAAATTCTCATATACAAAAAACAATACCTGTTTATTGGCAGATGCATAGGCAAGTCCGATCCCCTGCACCTGAGGGCCCATGTACCCAGCAGGACAGGGGCCACAGCGGAAACCAGGTGATGTGTTAATGCATCTCACCCCCATGTGACATGGCAATACAGCACACTATATGCAACAAAACAACAGTAGAAAACAAAAAACTGTACGTTCCTATAATGTAGAATTAAACAGGGTTCTTTACAAAAAAAATATTTTGCAGAATTTTTACACAATTTCAACTGAATTAGCCACAACCCAAATCATGTTGTATTGGTATGACAGGAGGAGGAGATTACTGAACGGCAATTCTAAGAAACTGAAAGAAAAGTCAACCAACAGAGGTATATAACTAGTAATAAAGTTTTGCGGCAAAAATGAAATAAATGTATCATCTTTATACAGTAGGTGTATCTGGTCATCCTACATGCTGTCTAGTTAGAAGACTTTGGGTCATGTCCAAGTCTGGACTGGGAAGAGTAATCGGCCCAGGATTTTACATGGCAACTGGCCCAAAACTTGTTGAGGGGGGGGTCACTGTCATTTTTTGGTGTGGTCTGCATTATGCGGCAGCTCATTTGAATTTATCGCGGCCCTTTCAGCACATTTTGCAGCAGACCCACCGGCCCTCTCAGTTCTCCCGATGGACAGTCCGCCCCTGATTGGCCCCAAAGTGCGTCGGCCCACCGGGAAAATGCCCGGTATGCCAGATTACCAGTCCAGCCCTGGTCATGTCTAAAAAGTTACACCCCAGTTTCCCAAAGTCTTGTGAGAGTCGCATGTGATGTTTATTGTGTTTATTTCATATCCCACAGAAACCAAACACCTACCTCTAAACCTAACCTTATCCCTACCACTAAATCTAACCTTAGTAACAGTGAATGTGACTCTTGCGAGACTCTGTCTGTTGGAGGATTACCTTCTAAACACAGCCAAAACTTTGTGGTAAATCAAAGCATTCTGGGAAATGAAGTCTCCTTCAACCACGGTCTATTACATGGTCATTTACAAGCAAGGGTTCCCCCCCCCCAACCCCAATAATCAAAACAAGCAATTAGCCCGCCCAAAGAATTACTATTATAAAGCTTAGCATTTGCTAATGGAACATTGTGACAGGGCAGAGGGCCGGGCCGGGTTGTGATTATACACACCCGGTCCCTTATCAGGCTAATTAAGCCTCCGAGAGGGATAAAGGCCGATTGCGGATGGTGGTGCAGGGGAGAGAGATCGTTTACGGACATGTACGTCATGTGTGTGTGTTTGTCTTTTGTTTAAGTTAATCATTAATATATTGTTTATATCGCCAGGCCAGTGCTCGCCTCCTCCTTTCCATTGAACTGCTTTACAAACATGAAAGGCATTATCAATTCAGTTCTGAATGTTGCACAACCCTGTACTTTACAAAAACCATTTAGAGACCATCCAAGATTGCCACTAAAAACCTGTATGCTAATCAGCAAAATGTTAATCAAACAAGGTCAGGCAGTCTGCCTTGCTTTGGCTTACCTCATCAATATCTGTGCAGTGAGTTCCATTTCCTTTCATGCCCTCAGGGCACCGGCCACACCTTATGCCACCAGTTGTCATAATGCATTCAACACCAGTGTGGCAGGGGTTGGGCACACATGAGGGCTGTGGAGCTGCTGGTCTCATACCTGCAGAGGGACACCGCAAGATAAAGAATTTCAAACAGATCTCTTTGGTTCATGAATCTGATACAGCGATAAGCTTAGAATTCCTCACCACAGGCTTCACACTCCGCAACTGTATTCTTCAGGAAAACCATTTCCTGTATCTAACAACCAAAGAGGAGTTCATTATGAATGTGGCCTTTTGTAAATGCCAGCACAAGTATGTGATTTAAAGCTGATTTAATTTGTAAGTATCATTTTCAATGTTAAAATACAACCAGTGGAAGATGGTTGAGTTTCAGAAAAGCTGTTTGAAAGCACTCCTACTTTTTACAATTTTGTGTGGTGATGTTAGTGGTGCAGAAATTACACACTTAATTTATAAAAGAGAAGTGAGGAGAGGTTGTTTGATTTGAAAATGTCAGCTAATTTACCTGTTGTTTCAGTAGTTCCTTGATCTCGGCGAGCTCCATGTTTGTGCCTTTAATTTGTTTGATAATCTCTCCATCTGTAGTAAAGAATGTGAAATCAGAAGGATTATTTTGCTGCATATGGTTTTATTTAAAGAAAAGTTAATCCCAAAATGTAATTTCTTTCATCATTTAATGAATAAATGAATGTGGAAAGATGTCTAACTCACAAAATAGCAAAAAAGCACCATAAAATGTGTCAATTTGACTCGTGCAACATATTTTTCCACATACTTCAAGCACTAGGAAGTGTAATTGATCTTGAAATCATGATCAATTTGATGTTTGATGTTCTTCTGTTCTCACCCAAAACCAACTGGATAGCTTCACAAAACGTGGATTAAACCACTGAAGTATTATGGGTTACGTTTATGCTACCTTCATGTGCTTTTTGGAGCTTCAAAGTTTTGGTCACCATTCACATGCTCTGTATGGACCTACAGAGTGGAGATATTTTTCAAAAAATTTTCATTTGTGTTCTGAAGAAGAAAGAAAGTCATTCACATCTTCGATGGCATGAGGGTGAGCAAATGATGAGAGTGCTTTTATTCCTTTAAATGTAGAAAAACTTTCAAGACACTCATATGCGGAATATAAAATCATGTGCAGTATATAAAATTAAAAACAATAACTGATGCTAAAAAGTATTCATCATGGTGTTTGTGGCATGGGGGGCGTGGTCATGTGTCGGTCTGCGGGAGAGAGAGAGAGCGGTAAGGCTTGTCACCTGGTTTGTAATTACCTCTAACACCTGTGTCTTGTTATAGTGATACGGAGAGAGACATTTAAGGGACGCCAAATGTCGAGAGGGAGAGAGAGAATTGCCAGAAAGCACGGCAGATGGGAGTGTGCGTCTCGATCGTGCTCTATAAATTTATATACACTCATATATCTGTGTGGGAAAGCACGATCAATAAAAGGTCTAAACTTGAACCTGCCTCGTTGTCTCCTGACTCCTCCATCGCTCCAATCAGACCAGTTCACAGTAGTGCCAAGAACCCGGGTTTGGAGGAGAGCGCCGCAATGGAGCCTTCACCGCTGGCCGAAGTCATCAACGCCCTCACCAGCATCCAGCAGACACAACACCATGCCCTCTTGGAGGTTCGCCGGGAGCAAGAACAACACTTCCAAGCCTTGCTCCAGGCACAAGCCGAGGACCGGCAAGCGATGCGGAGCCTGATCGCCGGAGAGGGGGCTGGTGCTGCGTCCTCCTCGGTTCCCACCTCACCGCTTGCCCTCGCGAAAATGGGGCCAAGCGGTGATCCGGAGGCCTTCCTCAACCTGTTCGAGAAAACGGCAGAGGTATGGAGGTGGCCTCCCAAGCAGTGGGCGGCCCGCCTATTGCCCCTACTTTCCGGGGAGGCGCAGCTGGCGGCACAACAACTTCCCGCCGCCAGCCTCCTGGACTATAGCCACTTGAAGAAAGCCATCCAGCAACGGGTTGGTCGCACCCCGGAGCAGAGTCGACAGTTATTCCACTCGTTAAGCTTCGGGAAGGACGGCCGCCCGTTCGCGTTTGCGCAACAGCTCCGTGACGCCTGCCGGAAATGGCTGCTGGTGGGGGGAGCCCGCGACATCGTGGAAGTGGTCGACATGGTGGTGCTGGAGCAGTTCGTCTCTCAGCTTCCCCGAGGCATGTCGGAGTGGGTCCAGTGCCACCGCCCGGCGTCGTTGGATGGAGCCGTCCAGCTGGCAGAGGACTACATGGCAGCGTTCCCAGGAGTTGGCGAGGCAGTATCCTCTCTCTCTCTCTCTCTCTCTCTCTCTCTCTCTCTCCACCCCCTGTGCCTGCTGTTCCCTCCCCTTCTCCCCGTTCCCCTCACTCCCGCCCAGTTCCGGCTCCTCGTAGGTGGGGAGGCCCGCCCAGACCCCGACCCCGGTCCAGAGGACCCTTCCCCTTTTCTGCCCCTTCAAACCCCCCTGTCTCTCTCCGTTATTCTACCCAGGTTGGCGAGCCCGCCCCACGAGTCGTGGAAGGAAGACCTGGGCCGGTCTGCTGGAGCTGCGGGGAAGCCGGACATAGCCAGGAGCGGTGTCCAGTGATGGAGGTGGGGACACTGGTTCGGAACCCCGACGCTCCACAGGCCGCCCCCGATCGGGCAGGAATGTATTGCATACCGGTAAGGGTGAAGGGGGATACACATCAAGCTTTGGTGGATACAGGTTGTTCTCAAACCTCGATCCACCAACGCTTGGTGCAAGGCGGGGCATTGGATAAAGATAAATTGGTGAGGGTGAGGTGTGTGCATGGGGACATTCACAAATATCCAGTGGTTACCGTTGAGATACGATTCAGGGGGAAAAGGCATAGAGAGTCGAGGCCGCGGTTAATTCCCGCCTCACCCATCCACTAATCTTGGGAACCAATTGGCCCGGCTTTAAAAATTTACTGAGGGTAATGTGTGTGGATGGGTCCTGCAGAGTGGTGGTGCAGGGTGTGGCCTGTGATACTATGGCTGGGGAGGCGGTGCCAGGGCCGTCAACGTCGGCGCCGCGTCAAGATGACGCAGACGAGGGTGTTTCCGCCCTCAGGGGCTTCCCTGAGGGGAATTTCCCTCTGGAGCAGTCGCGTGACGAGTCCCTTAGGCACGCCTTCGACCAAGTGAAAGTAATTGATGGTCAACAGCTCCAGCCCGGTGTTCCGATCACGTCCCTCTGCAGTGGGTCCAACGCATGAAGGATACTAACGCGCGGATCACCCGTTGGTATCTGGCCCTCCAGCCCTTTAAGTTCAAGGTGGTCCACAGGCCGGGGGCGCAGATGGTTGTGGCTGACTTTCTCTCCAGAAATGGGGGGGAGTGGGCAGGCCGGATGTTGCCCCGGCCTGAGTCAGCGGTGGGGGCATGTGGCATGGGGGGCGTGGTCATGTGTCGGTCTGCGGGAGAGAGAGAGAGCGGTAAGGCTTGTCACCTGGTTTGTAATTACCTCTAACACCTGTGTCTTGTTATAGTAATACGGAGAGAGACATTTAAGGGACGCCAAATGTCGAGAGGGAGAGAGAGAATTGCCAGAAAGCACGACAGACGGGAGTGTGCGTCTCGATCGTGCTCTATAAATTTATATACACTCATATATCTGTGTGGGAAAGCACGATCAATAAAAGGTCTAAACTTGAACCTGCCTCGTTGTCTCCTGACTCCTCCATCGCTCCAATCAGACCAGTTCACAGTGTTGAAGTTCCCCCATAGGGAACACACAACTTAAACAGGTATTGTATTAATGTGTTCTATTAATATTACAATTAATATTAATATTCTATTAACAGGTTAACATGTGACATTTTGGCCACACCCTACTGAATATTTTCTCCTCTTGTGTTCCAAGGAAGAAAAAAGTCATAAAGTTTTGGAACGGCAAGTAATTTTTCTCTTTTTGGTGAACTATCCCTTTAAGAATGTGAACAGTAGTAAACTACATAAGTAAAACCAACAGGAGAGTTTCATGATTAATGTGTATAAATCTCAGCTCAAAATATAATGACTTTTCCTGCAGGTACTCTGGACACTGAAGGATTTTCAGCATCTGACAGTCCACAGTTAGATCTGTGTTACAATATATCACCAGACACTTCATGTATCTCCTGCTGGAATCACATGCTACTAGAACATTTATCAGCCAAACTGCTTTTTACCTTTGTCTGATCTTATTAGTATTGCTTACTTTGAGTGCTGAATTATTTATTTTTTTAATTGCAATGCACAGCCCTTGTCTGATGCCCTGACCAGAGCTAATTGTAAATTCTGATTTCTGTTTAAACATGAACATAACATGTAACCTGATGAATGCTTGGTCTTGATTAATCTCATGGGTGGTGTTATGACAACACCTGGGTCAACTGTTGCTGGTGTAATTACCCTCCCCAGGGGGCAGTTCAGGCAGACAGAAGGCAAATGGGAAGTGTGCTCTTTCCATTAGCTGCATCAATGTTTTCCATATGCTGTTTATGACCATAATGTTGTAAATAAGTCTCAGTGAAGGCTGAGGGTTATCTCCTTGTTTTTTCAACTGTACAAATAAACTTGGATTGTATAAATCTGAATTATATATGCAAGTCAACTTGTTAATCCGAATAAATAACTGACTGCATTCTTCTTAAAAACTTTAATGGTAGTATTTGGGAAGGTGATATACAACACTTATAAAAGCTGAAATGTCCTTCAGTTTGACATGCCATACTCCTTAAATATTTTAAACAGTATGTTGCTTATTTTTTCATAATTATTATGCATGCAGCTTTTATGACCCCACATTGAGAGAATACTTGGAATATGTGTTCCTTGAAAAGTTCATTTGTCACACCGCAGGGCCATTTAAAATGAACTAGTGAAGGCAGAAAGGGGATTTCATGGAAAACCTTGAAATAACAGGTGATTTTAGGCCTGGAAACTCGTGGAAATGTATTAAATCTTACAAATGTCATTAAAACATTCCTATAGTAAATTAACATTTTCTAGTTATGCTTCGCTCTAAAATATTATATCGGCTTGAGATTGTTCCTTTTAAATCCTTGTAAATTCTTTCAAATGATTTTAAAATACAAATAACTGGAAAAGTCATAGAAGTTCATTGGTCAAAAGACATTGGAACCCTTTACATATTTATTTGTTAATCTTTCTATAAATCTTCACTGAAATATGAATAAGTCGACTCACCTCTGGATATTCCTTGAGAAGAAACCAGCGTGCTGTGCAGATATAAGCTGCAGCTGAACAAGAGTGTGCACAGCATGTTCAGTGTCTGTGTCCAGAGTGAGGGGAGAAGGGCTCTGTGTGCCTCCAGTCTCCTCTGTTTTATACAGCATCTCTGACATCATGTGCAGTCTGGATGCTCACAGTTCACACATTCCATTCCAAGGTTCCTGTGTAAAATTCTTGGATTTGACTCTCTGTACAAAGTATTAAAATACTTTCTTTCTAAAACATGCATCTTAAATATTTTTTACAAATATCATGAATTTTTGTGTTAAGAATATAGAATAAAATGTACCTTTTATATAAAACAAATTCAAAATATTAATGACAAAACCTTTTTTTTTTTTTTTTTTATCACAAACAGTCTTGAGGGCGTAAAGGGGTCCTCTCTGTTTTATGATTTGTTTTTCTCCCAAAATGGCTTCCTACTTACATCACATGATTTGGTGAACAACAGAGTTTTTTATATATTAATCATATTTTAAAATAAAATTGTTTCACTGCTTTTAAAAAATATATATTTATTATAATAATAAGATAATTCTGAACTACCAATTTTAACAATGTAGTGCCCTAAAATGAAACATAAATACAATAGTGTGTTTAAGTTCATAATTAGGATAAGTTTAATTACTATATCCATGCAGAGTCTTTGTTATTTCACCCAGTATTAAAAACACCTACTGTTTCCCAAAAAGATTTTGTTTTGTTTGATTCCATTGTAACAAGTCACATTAATTTAATCTACAAATTGTTATTTAATCTGGACCAATTTTAAAAGATACATCATCATTAGTTTATTTTAAGGCTTCAGCACTGGTTTGTAGAATTATGTATATTTTAATTATTTAAAATGTCAAAATTTTAACAGTTGCATCTGTGTGAAACAAAGAGGCCATAAACAACCATCAAAGGAGAACCATTGTAACAGTTGAATCTGGGACCTTTCATAGAGGTCTGAACACTAATATTCTTTAGGCCCTGATATACTTCTGGAGAATTTCTTCTTCATTCTTTGTTTGGGGTTAATAAGAAATTTGAAACAGTCGAGCAACAGTACACGGTTTCTGAACATTCAGACACATGCCAGACCGATGTTAAAGTTTATTATATGAGGACGTTCTGTAAAACCTTAACTAATGTGACATTAAGATGTGTTATCAATTACTTTATGTCTCATTATATGAGTAGAATTCACACTACATCAGAAAAAGATGATTTTTTAAACCTCTCGAAGATGATTTAAAGTAACATATGCAATTTGTCTTTGTTTACATTCTGAATTCATGGTGCTAATATGCTTACACACTATACGTGACCATAATATGCACCTATTACTCTCTGTTATTGTAATTTATGATGACACTGATACAAATGCAAGGATTGGTTCCAGACAAGGTCACGGCAATTGCTACAAAACATATATACAAGATCAAAACATATATACGTATGTATATATATATATATATATATATATATATATATATATATATATATATATGGAATCAACATTTAAATCCCACAACCACAACCACCCCTCCCAATACCCAACCCAGCCATAAAATCCATGTTTTTCACTTGTTTTGACTATAAAAACTCTGTCAGTACAGTAAGACAAAATACACATGTTAAAAATACATTCTCTGAAAAACCTAAATATATTATGCACAGGATTGGGGAGTAATGGAATACATGTAACAGGATTACGTATTTAAAACACAAAATATAAGTGACTGTATTCCACTACAGTTACAATTTAAATAATTGGTATTTAGAATACAATTACATTCAAAAAGTATTTGCTAACTGTAGAGATTACTTTGCATTTTATTGTCATTTGTTTCATTTAATATTTATTCCTTTCAGATGGAAAAAATGTATGCATATAAATGATGCGATTCAAAGTGCATTTGAACAGCAGTGAAACACTTTCTTAAGATGTGTTACATTCATATGAGCAGACAGAGAAAGAATTTTAAAGTAAGTTTGGAGCAGAGGAAATATAAATAAACCTTGTGTAAAAAGTCAGCGTTGCGCTTAGCTAAAATGCTATTTCTAGCCATTTTAAATGCACATGTTACCAAGCACGATCATATTTTTTTAACAAATATGACAAAATATCATAATTAATTTTTTCTAGTAAGACCTTTTGATATTAGGGCAAAGATCACCAGCAGGTAGGTGTTTTTTCAAGAACAAAACTATACAATCTAGAGGGGGTCCAATAAAATCAATGTAAAATCTTGAACTGCATAAGGCACACCCTTGTATCTCTAGATGCAGACTTAATGTTTTTTTTTTAATCCTAGCCCACTCTCCCTCCTTTCTCCCATAATCTCTTGAGAGAAGTTGAAACTCTGTCCCCCAGTCTCTTAATTAGCAGGGAGTAATACACTGATGCCCCATGACCTTTTCCAAAAGCAGTAATCAACACTCCCAGAGTATCTGCCGCTTTAGGGGGGTGTATACTACTCCCAAAAATAGTACAGAGCAGGTGGCGCAGCTGTAAATATCTAAAGAACTGAGATCTGGGAATCCCAAAATGTTCAACCAAATTTTCAAAGAATCTCAACACTCCACTCTCATATAGGTCACCGAGTGTATTAACCTCCCTCACAATCCACTCTGGCCAGTTGAAAGGGGACTTATTAATACATCATTTGGGGTTAAGCCATAAGCTCAAGGCAAAATTTAAATAAATGTCTGAATTAAACACTCTGGACACTTTTGTCCATACCTAGTACAAATGTGAGATAATGGGGTGTAATTTAACTTCTCTGGTTAGTTTGATAGAAAGTCTTTGCAATGGCGAAATAGGGGCAACAACTTCCTGTTTAATACAAAACCAGGGAGGGGCTTTCTCAGGTGAAAGCGACCAATGAGACAAATATCTGAGATCAAACGCATAATAATAAAACAAAATCTTGTGTAGGTCTAGCCACCTTTATCCCCCACCAGCAATCACCAAAAGCTGGGCGAAATAATTAGTTCCAAGTGTCCATCCCGGCCTCGCTATGCACAATCGCCGCTTGGCCCGCCCCGCTCTCCACATATCTCAACACAGGTTGGGGAGCTTTATAGCCTGTGCCTTACTCCCCCCCTCATTTCTGGAGAGGAGCCACTGCCCTTTCGGCCCAGTGCTGGATGGTTTTCCCTGCCTCCGTGAAACAGGAACAGCTATTGGGGAAGGTGAAGGGGAGGGAGGAGTGAGAGAAAGAGAGAGCGAGAGAAAGCCTGTGAGTGAGAGTAAGTGAGCGAGTGAAAGAAAGAGATGCAACATGCATTGTTGATTTCAAAAAAAGCATTTGATTCTATTTGGCATGAAGGACTATATTACAAATTATTACAAAGTGGCAACAAACAAACAGAGTTCTTCAACCAGAAAAGAGGAGTGTTGCAGGGCTCCAACACTCCAACACTCTTCAACATTTACATTAATGAATTAGCGGTGCAGTTGGAACAGTCTACAGCCCCTGGACTCACTCTGCAAGACAAAAACATCACGTTTTTGCTCTATGCAGATGACCTGGTGCTGCTGTCACCCACCCCACAGGGACAACAGCAACATCTGGACCTGCTGGAGAACTACTGCCAGAACTGGGCCCTGGCAGTCAACCTGAAGAAGACAAACATTATGATCTTTCAGAAAAAGCCCAGATGTCAGGAACACAGATACCGGTTCTCTTTAGGCAGCACCGTCCTAGAGCACACTATGCAGTATACTTACCTTGGGCTGATTATCACTGCATCAAGTTTCAGTAAGGCGGTGAATGCACTTAAAGTAAAAGCTCGAAGAGCCCTATACGCTATTAAGAAAAGGTTCTATAATATTGAATTACCAATTTCAATCTGGTGTAAATCATTGATAGTGTCATACAGCCCATTGCGCTGTATGGAAGTGAGGTATGGGGTCCACTCAGTGATCAGAACTACACTAGATGGGACAAACATCCAACAGAAGCCCTACACACAGAATTCTGCTAATTCATTTTGAAATTACAAAGGAAAACACCCAATAATGCATGTAGGGCAGAATTAGGACAATTCCAATTGATTATTAACATACAAAAAAAGATCTCAAAATTTTTGGATGCATTTAAAATCAAGTCCCACAGAGTCCCTTCATTATAAAGCGCTACAAACCCAAGAACTGAACCCTGAAAAAAGTCCTCTCAGTCAGCTGGTTCTGAGACTCACCAACCCAGTTAACACTACTAAGACTAACCAGCCTCAGACCAGCACTGCTTTACAACCAAACATCAGAATAAATCATATCATCAAACAATCTCAAATCACCTATTTGGAACACTGGGATGAAGAAACTAAAACACAAAGCAAATTACAATTCTATCAGACTCTAAAATCAAAGTGTGAATTGGAAGAGTATCTCCTGACTGTCAGAGATACAAAGCAGGGACAGATCCTGAGCAAGTACAGGCTCAGTGAGCACAGTCTCGCCACCGAGAGAGGTAGACACAGAAAAACATGGTTACCCAGAGAAGAAAGGGTGTGTGCTCTCTGTATGACAGGTGAGGTCGAGACAGAGGTGCACTTTCTCCTTAACTGCCCAAAATTGAAAGATACAAGGGACATTTATATAGATAAATTAACAAACAGCCCAGACAAATTTATGACCATGACAGAACAAGAAAAAATGAATATAATACTTGGAGAGGGACACACAGCAGCACTGACTGCAAGATACTTTTTAATGTGTCACAGCCTGAGAGACAGTGGGTGAATGTTTTATGTGTTTTACCCCGTGTGTCACCCAATGTTCACCACAGTGACCCTCAGTGTATGTGTGCATATTAATTTATGTGTAAGTATATGTCAGTTCTCTTCAGCTATTTTAACACTGTGGTCTTCACCAGTTCTGATCTTGTTTTTGTATTTATTTTTATTATTTATTATTTTTATATTTGTTAAATTGTTCGACTAAATTTAATTGTAGATGTAGTTCTGTCTTTATACAGCCTCTGCTTTGGCAATACTGTATTATTTACATTCATGCCAATAAAACCCCTTTGAATTGAATTGAGAGAGAGAGAGAGAGAGAGAGAGAGAGAGAGAGAGAGAGAGAGAGAGAGGGGCTTAACACGTCTTTATTATAACATTAACTTTTTCCAAATACCAGATTTCTCATCTAATCATATAATCCAAAAATTCAATAAATACAATAAAAAAATATACACATATAACATTTATACTTCAAACATGTCATCCAAAACCTCACACAAAACTCCTTTCACAGACCATATTTCGGCGAACCTTTGAATATCATTAATCAATTGAAAATATGTGTATTCAATTTTAATTCTAGCAGTCACCATGCCTTTAAAAGCATTTTCTGCATCTACTGTACCTATACACAATAACGTATTTTTTAGAGTCTTCCAAATTGCCATTTTGGCCATACCCAACAATTTTTTTGCATATTTTTCTTCTCTCATGAGATTTATATTTGGGACCACTTATAAAATACTGATTGGAAAAATCTTCACCACAACCTTCAAACAAACTTTTTAAAACAATAAAAAGACTGCCTAACCTCACACAATAAATAAATAAGTGGTCAACTGTCTCATCAATTCCACAAAAAGGTAGCTATAGCACCATGAATAAGTCTCCACTGAAGGTCTGCTGTACGCTTCTCAATGGGAGGTTTGTACAGAGACCTCCAGGATCCTTTAAAGTCTGGTCCAAACACTTCTGTCCACCTCCCTGCTCGTACTCGTTTTAAAACAGTCTGATGGGCAACTTTAACACAAGCAAAGTAGACTGCTTTTTTACTAGCTTCACGAAAACTGTCCCATCTCCGAGGTCTTAAAAGTTAATAATGTGTCAGCATCTTCATAGTTTTCCTTTGCAGCTGCAGATACACTGATACATTTACATTTACATTTATTCATTTGGCAGACGCTTTTATCCAAAGCGACTTACAAAAGAGGAAAAAACATCAGCGAATCATCTTAGGGAGACAGTGGTACAAAAAGTGCCATATTACAAAGTTTCACTATCATCAGAATAGTATACAAAACAGATTTAAGTGCAACAAGAAATGTAAATAGTTTTTTTTTTTTTTTTAGTGACCGGTTAAGTGCTTTTGGAAAAGATGTGTTTTTAGCCGTTTTTTGAAGATAGAGAGTGAGTTAGCTTCCCGGATTGAGTTAGGAAGGTCATTCCACCACCGTGGTATGATGAAACTGAAAGCCCGGGAAAGTGTTTTGGTGCCTCTTTGTTTTGGTACGACAAGGCGACGTTCCTTAGCCGACCACAGGCTTCTGGTGGGAACGTAGCTCTGCATAAATGTTTTTAGGTATGCTGGAGCAGACCCAGTGACTGTTTTGTATGCCAGCATTAGGGCCTTGAATTTAATACGTGCATGAACCGGCAGCCAGTGGAGAGAGACAAAGAGTGGTGTAACGTGCTCTCTTAGGCTCATTAAAGACCAGACGTGCTGCTGCATTCTGGATCATTTGCAGAGGTCTAATAGCACATGCAGGAAGGCCTGCAATGAGAGCGTTACAGTAGTCCAGTCTAGTTATGACAAGGGACTGAACGAGCAGTTGTGTGGCATGTACAGAGAGGAAGGGTCTTATCTTCCTGATATTGTAGAGTGTAAATCTACATGATCTTGCAGTTTTTGAAATGTGGTCTGTGAAATTTAGCTCATCATCAATGGTTACCCCTAGATTTCTGACCGTTTTGGAAGGCGAAACTGTAGTTGGACCCAGCTGCACGGTGATGTTGTGTTCAACAGCAGTGTTGGCTGGAAAGACAAGGAGTTCGGTCTTGGCTGGGTTGAGTTGAAGGTGGTGTTCCTTCATCCAGGCTGAGATGTCTGCCAGACAGGCAGTGATTCGAGCGGTCACTGTGGTGTCGTTGGGCTGGAAAGACAAGTAGAGTTGCGTGTCATCAGCGTAGCAGTGATAAGAGAAACCATGTGACTGGATGATGGGTCCCAGTGATGTTGTGTATATGGAGAAGAGAAGTGGCCCAAGCACTGATCCCTGAGGTACCCCAGTAAGTAACTGGTGTGGCTTGGATACTTCCCCTCTCCAGGCTACCTCAAAGGACCTTTCTGAGAGATAAGAGTTGAACCAGTCAAGCACAGTTCCAGTGATGCCCAGTTTAGAGAGGGTGGAGAGTAGGATCTGATGGTTGACTGTGTCAAAGGCAGCAGAAAGGTCCAGCAGAATCAGAACGGATGATTTTGATTCAGCTTTCGCCTGTCTCAGCGACTCGATGACAGACAGCAGGGCAGTCTCAGTGGAGTGTCCACTTTTGAAGCCTGACTGATTGTCATCCAGCAGCTTGTTCTGTGAGAGATAGGCGGAGATCTGATTGAAAACTGCCCTTTCAAGTGTTTTTGCCATGAATGGGATGAGAGAGACTGGTCTGTAGTGTTCTATCTGTGTGGGGTTAAGTGCAGGTTTTTTCAGCAGTGGGGTTACTCGAGCCTGCTTAAATGTAGTGGGAAAAGTGCCTGCAAGAAGGGATTTGTTAATTATGTGTGTAAGTGCCGGTAGGATGGACGGAGAGATGGCCTGGAGAAGGTGTGATGGAATAGGGTCAAGGGAACAGGTTGTGGGGTGGTTGGAGAGGAGGAGTTTAGAGACCTCAGTGTCAGTTAAAGGAGAGAACATAGGGAAAGAAGGGTTGCATACAGGAGCCAGGTGTTTGACAGGGTGTGGTGCAGTGAATGTATTGCTGATGGCTGTAACCTTATCAGTAAAAAATGTGGCGATTATATCTGCTGTCAGTGATGTGTCAGGTGGTGGAGGGGGAGGGCAGAGAAGAGTGTTAAATGTTCTAAACAAGCCACGAGTGTCTGTGGTGCTGTTGAACTTGGTCTGGTAATATGAAGTTTTTGCAGTTTTAACGTTATTTGAAAAAGTTGCAAGCAGAAGCTGATATTTACCTAGATCAGCTGGATCTTTAGATTTCCGCCATCTCCTCTCAGCTGCCCTGAGATCAGTCCGATGTTCACGAAGGACGTCAGACAGGCAGGGGCTGGGTGGTGTAGTCCGTGCTGGTCTAGAGGAGAGAGGACAGATGTTGTCTAGACAGGTTGTTAAAGTAGAGCTAAGTGTGTCTGTGGCAGTGTTTACATCAAGCATGGAAAATACATTTATTGTGGGAAGAGAGGCGGAGACATTAGTGGAAAGGCGAGAGGGTGAGAGGGAACGGAGGTTACGGCGAAAGGAAACCAAAGGTGGGGTCAGTTTTACAATGGATGGGAGAATCATGTTGAATTGAACAAAGTAGTGATCAGAGACATGTAAAGGTGTAACAAGAATATTAGAGGTGGTACAGTTACCTAGAGCAGCCTTTCTCAAAGTGTGTGCCGCGGCACACTGTGGTGCCCCCTGACTGTGTCAGGGGTGCCGCCAAAAAATTACGTAGGTTAAAAAAAAAAATAAAAAAATCTGACATTTCATATATAAATATATTTGAATTTACATAAATACATTCTTCTTCTTTTTAAATATATGAACGTATTAATAAAATTGTAAATTAATTTTATATATATATATATATACAGTGAGGAAAATAAGTATTTGAACACCCTGCTATTTTGCAAGTTCTCCCACTTGGAAATCATGGAGGGTCTGAAATTGTCATCATAGGTGCATGTCCACTGTGAGAGACATAATCTAAAAAAAATCCAGAAATCACAATGTATGATTTTTTAACTATTTATTTGTATGATACAGCTGCAAATAAGTATTTGAACACCTGTCTATCAGCTAGAATTCTGACCCTCAAAGACCTGTTAGTCTGCCTTTAAAATGTCCACCTCCACTCCATTTATTATCCTAAATTACATGCACCTGTTTGAGGTCGTTAGCTGCATAAAGACACCTGTCCACCCCATACAATCAGTAAGAATCCAACTACTAACATGGCCAAGACCAAAGAGCTGTCCAAAGACACTAGAGACAAAATTGTACACCTCCACAAGGCTGGAAAGGGCTACGGGAAATTGCCAAGCAGCTTGGTGAAAAAAGGTCCACTGTTGGAGCAATCATTAGAAAATGGAAGAAGCTAAACATGACTGTCAATCTCCCTCGGACTGGGGCTCCATGCAAGATCTCACCTCGTGGGGTCTCAATGATCCTAAGAAAGGTGAGAAATCAGCCCAGAACTACACGGGAGGAGCTGGTCAATGACCTGAAAAGAGCTGGACCACCGTTTCCAAGGTTACTGTTGGTAATACACTAAGACGTCATGGTTTGAAATCATGTATGGCACGGGAGGTTCCCCTGCTTAAACCAGCACATGTCAAGGCCCGTCTTAAGTTTGCCAATGACCATTTGGATGATCCAGAGGAGTCATGGGAGAAAGTCATGTGGTCAGATGAGACCAAAATAGAACTTTTTGGTCATAATTCCACTAACCGTGTTTGGAGGAAGAAGAATGATGAGTACCATCCCAAGAACACCATCCCTACTGTGAAGCATGGGGGTGGTAGCATCATGCTTTGGGGGTGTTTTTCTGCACATGGGACAGGGCGACTGCACTGTATTAAGGAGAGGATGACCGGGGCCATGTATTGCGAGATGTTGGGGAACAACCTCCTTCCCTCAGTTAGAGCATTGAAGATGGGTCGAGGCTGGGTCTTCCAACATTTTTCCAACAGAGAATCTTTGGAGGGAGCTCAAACTCCGTGTTTCTCAGCGACAGCCCAGAAACCTGACTGATCTAGAGAAGATCTGTGTGGAGGAGTGGGCCAAAATCCCTCCTGCAGTGTGTGCAAACCTGGTGAAAAACTACAGGAAACGTTTAATTGCAAACAAAGGCTACTGTACCAAATATTAACACTGATTTTCTCAGGTGTTCAAATACTTATTTGCAGCTGTATCATACAAATAAATAGTTAAAAAATCATACATTGTGATTTCTGGATTTTTTTTAGATTATGTCTCTCAGAGTGGACATGTACCTACGATGCCAATTTCAGACCCTCCATGATTTCCAAGTGGGAGAACTTGCAAAATAGCAGGGTGTTCAAATACTTATTTTCCTCACTGTATATATATATATATATATATATATATATATATATATATATATATATATATATAATTAACCATAAAAATCTGTCTCACAAGACCGAAGCAAGACACACACACAACTTGACGCTAAGTGACGCAACCCATAGCAACGCGTTATAGCAACAACACCTCAGACTGACAGAAACGTAAAAATAAACGTGAATTTAGGCCACTTTTAGTATCTCTGGTGCATTTTTTAACATGCATCTTTTTCTTATCGTAATGTATATATATTTTTTTCATGTCTGCCCTTTTTTATTTTATTTTAACTGCATCCTGCACTTCATTTTAGTTCTCCTGGTCTGGATTTGTTGTTGGGTTCTTGTATTGGGCGGTCCACCTCTTACGGTTTTATAGCATTTGTGTCTCTGATTAATTATTTTGTGAATTA
This sequence comes from Xyrauchen texanus, assembly GCF_025860055.1. NCBI lineage: Eukaryota > Metazoa > Chordata > Actinopteri > Cypriniformes > Catostomidae > Xyrauchen > Xyrauchen texanus. The sequence goes on from NC_068307.1 coordinate 22,553,263, forward strand.
CTTTGCAAACCTGTGTTTTTAAAGGTGCTATAAAGTTGTTATTATTATTGTTATTGTTATTTACAGTTCGTATTATGCTCTGTTCATTACTGTTCTGTCTAAATAAACAGGACATTTGCATTTACATTTGGGTTATGCAGTGTTTTTAAATTATATTTTACACTGGGGTGCCTTGAGATTTTATGCACTTTTGAAAGGTGCCCTGACTGAAAAAAGTTTGAGAAAGGCTGACCTAGAGGTCCATTAGAGGTCCAGCTGGTTGCCCGACCTGTGAGTTGCTGTGGTGTGTAGTCTTACCAAGTCAAATGAGGCCAGAAGAATATTCAGTTAAATGGCCTGGGGTTTGTCTTGGTGTATGTTGAAATCACCAAGAACCACAAGTGGCCTGCCATCCTCTGGCAAGGAGGACAGGAGGACATCCAATTCCTCAAGAAAGCTTGTCAGCTGACCTGGGGGGCGATAGATGACAACAACATGTAATTTTGTGGGTTGCATTGTAGTAATGGCATGGAATTCAAAAGATGTATTGTTACATAGTGAAGCCTGTGGTGAAAAAGTCCAGTTATTATGAATGAGCAAACCTGTTCCCCCACCCCTACCAGTATGTCGAGGGGTGTGGGAGAAGGAGAAGTTGTTGGAGAGGGCAGCAGGTGTTGCTGTATCCTCAGGATGTATCCATGTCTCCGTCAGTGCCAGGATGCTGAGGGTGAACTGTGTGGCGAAAGCTGGGATGAAGGCAGCTTTGATCACAGCAGACTGGCAGTTCCAGAGTCCAACTGAGAACGAGAGTGGAACAGGTGTTGAAGTGCAAAGCGGCTGTAGGTTGTGTGGGTTGCGTTTTGTCTTGCATCTGTATCTTGTGAACGGTCTACAACTGATAACAGGGATGTGCTTGAAGGCATGTGTTATTAGTGAACTACACATTTTAGTATGTATGTATAAGTAAAATAATAAAAGAGATAGAATAGAAAAATACTTAAGTGCTTTGGTGAGTGGAGCCTTGTCAGTGTACTTGCTCGGTGGACTCGCACAGGTAGACTCACTGGTCTTTACCCAAGTAGGTCTTAGCTAGTCACGTGGTCACCCGAAACCGAAAATCAAGGTTGCGTGAGAACAAACGCAACTTCTGTACAGCGCAAATAAATTATGCTGCACTTTAGCAATAAATAATACTCTAAAACAAGTGAAGCACTGTTTGCAGACACTAAAACGACGATAGTTTTACCCGCACATAGGATAACCAACCCGAATTCTAAGCAAATCTAACAACGAATCCTACAAGTTTAAACAAATCTAGCAATTAATATTACGTGACAAGCCTAACAATTCTATCAGCGAATACTATGGGACAAGTCAACAAGAATATAGCGCACACACACCAAACACACGTCTAAGCGACCCGCGTTCAAGACAGTAAACAAACAGCACCTGATCTAGTAATGAATACCACTATAACAACGTTAAAACAATGAAATAAACACACTTACATACAACTGCAGACTCCTGTAGATAGATCACTTCTCCCACTGATAGATGGGAAATGTTAATTTCCAGTGCCTCCCTACAGGTTCCAGGCAATGCTCTCTGCACCTCCCCCAACACCTGCTGCAGACGACGCAGAGATCGAATCCCGGTTCTCTCGTATTGCGTAAGGTAGCTTACGCTACGGGAAAGATTCATCTTTTCTGAGATATTGAAGCCAAAAAATTATCCTTAATTTTTGTATCCATTGTCAACGCAGTGCGGCAGCTGCAGACCTTGAGCGGGCTAGCTAGCGAGCTCATAGGTTGCTCTGCGGCAACTGCTGCAGCCTATAGGCGAGCTTGGGCGAACTACGCATCCAATGAGAGGCGTCCGCGCTCACTGCAACAAAGCCCGCCAAAATGGGCGTGACTAGAGTGCATATAAGCGTAGTTCGTAGGCTGGAACCCTGATTTTCATCTCTTCAGCGAAGCTCTTCGCATCTCTGAACTGGAAGCCGCGTCGCCGTTCGAGGGGCATCAAGCAAGCATGGACAGCGCTCGAAGAAGCCGGCCGTCTTCGCCACCTTCAGCCGTCCTGCGAGCTACGCCATCCGGCGACGTATCCTTTTTAAAGCAAGCTAGTTCTTATGAACTTCACAAAAGAGTACGAGCGTCTTTTTAAAGATGCCTCGCTCCACTTGCGCCTCATGCGCGCCCCTCTCAGCACCGGAGACCGCCACGTCATCTGCGCTCTCTGCCTGGGTCAGGGGCATGCAGAGCTCGCCCTCGCTGAAGGCGGATGAGATCTCTGCGAGGAGCTTCCGATGTCGACCCTGCGGGCTCGACTCGAAGCGCTCAGGACCGAAGCCACCGCGCCGCCTTCCATTCAGCCGCGCAGTAAAAAGCGCCGCTCTCAAAGGCTGCCGGAACCAGTGGTAGGAGCGATTGCCTCGCCGGAGCCCCTCCCTCGAGCATCGCCTTCACCCTCCCCGCCCACTCGGGACGCCAGCAGTTGCCGCCGGCGGCTGCTCTGCTGCCATCTCGGACGAAGAAGCGGAGGATAAGGGCTGTTCCATCATGGCTTCGGAGAGCGAGGAGTGGTCAGGCTCACACGCCTCCTCCTCCGCCCAGGAATCCAGCAGGACCCGCGCCGGAGTCGAAGGGGAACTAACGCTAGCCGACTTGGGAGAAGCTGAACGCACTTCGCGCCGCTCTCTCTGTCCGGTCTCTTCTGTTCCGCGGTGAGTGGCATTGTTGACCGTTTCTCGAAGCCCAAGCCATGAATCTCTTTCTGCCTCGTCGCGCTAGCTCCTCTGCAGGCCGCCCACGTGACCAGCCTCCTGCACGAGCCTCTTCACAGCGCCCAGCTCAACAAGCCAGACTTCTCAGCGTCAACAGGGCGGCCGCCCTCGATCGCGCTCAGACAGCCGCCCCCTGCGGGCCTCGGCCTAAGATTGTACTGAAACCTGAGCAACCGAAGTCCTCCTAGCGTTGTTGAGAAAACGACGGCTCAGTCCCGCCACGGCCGGACCACCGTCAAAGCTTCAGCCCCTGTCAGTCCCCTTCTCTCAGGCTACTGCAGTGGTGGATTCAGCAGCCAACAAGCCGGTGATACTACCCGTTTGCTCTGCACTCAAACGCCGTTTCACGGCGACCCAAAGAAATCTTGTAAAGAGTAAACATGCCTTATGTGTAGAAAATGTGCCCACAATCCAGTGCTCACCCCTACACACAAGCATTACACATCCTGTGTCCCTATCAGAGCACACTCACATAAGCGGTTCACGACCCTCTCGAGTGTTAGAGTTAATAAGCGCCCACGAGCCCGTCGCGCTGCCCTCCTCTGCCCGCTCTGTCACACGGCCAGCTGTATGTAAGTCCCGTACGCCCCTGTCAGTCCCCTTCTCTCAGGCTACTGCAGTGGTGGATTCAGCAGCCAACAAGCCGGTGATATTACCCGCTTGCCTGCACTCAAACGCCGTTTCCACGGCGCCCAAAATAAAGCCTTATGTGTAGAAAATGTGCCCACGATTCAGTGTTCACCCCTACACACAAGCATTACACGCCCCTGTCCCTATCAGAGCACACTCACATAAAGCGGTTACGACCGGCTCGAGTGTTAGGGTTAATAAACGCACCCACGAATCCGTCTGGCGCCCATTCTCTGGCCGCTCTGTCACACGACCAGCCTTATGTGTAGAAAATGTGCCCACGATCTAGTGTTCACCTCTACACACAAGCATTACACGTTCCGTGTCCCCATCAGAGCACACTCAAAAGCGGTTACTGAACCACTCGAGTGTTAGAGTCAATAAATGCGCTCACGAATATGTGCGTCGCCCATTCTCTGCCCGCTCTGTCACACGGCCAGCAAACACTTCTCTGTATGTAAGTCCCGTGCCCGTGGCTATGCTTACGCATCACTTAACAGACGTGACTCTTTCCCCATTCACCTCAATCGGAAGTCACTCACAGAACAGCCTGTCCATGCTGTCTCGCGAGCAGTCCAGCATAAGCACAGTAAGCGGCTCACACATTCTGTTCAGCTGCTGTGTGCGGCAATCAGAGCGATTTGGCCATTCACCCTCTAACATTACGCTTCAAAGCGTGGGAAGATATTCCAGGGATATCCGAATGGGTGTTAAGCACAATAAAACAGGGCTATTTGCTACAGTTGGATCGCCGTCCTCCTTGCTTCAGAGCGCGGCTCGAAACTACTTTGAACACGGAAGCAGCGTGCATGCTTCGTTCAGAAATAGCAAACCTTCTGTGCAAAAGGGCCATAGAGAGAGTGCCGCCTCCCTGAGCGAGTCGGGGTTTTACAGCCGTTATTTTCTTGTCCCCAAGAAAGACGGCGGCCTCAGACCAATATTAGATCTCAGGGTTTTGAACAAAGCGCTTGCAAAAGACAGTTCAAAATGCTTACAACCAGCAAACTCCTCGCGCATGTGCGCCAGGGGACTGGTTTATTTCTCTCGATCTGAAAAATGCATACTTTCAGATTCAGATAAATCCCGTCACAGGCCATTCTTGAGATTTGCCTTCGACGGCCAGGTTTATCAATACACCGTCCTTCCGTTCGGCCTGTCCTTAGCACCCGTACTTTCACGAAGTGCATGGACCTGGCGCTCGCACCCCTGCGTGAGTCAGGGTTTGCGAATTCTGAACTATTTGGACGATTGGCTGATTTTGGCACAATCACATACGGAGCTTCTGTCTCACAGGACAGTTCTCCTCAGTCATCTGAACAGTTTGGGCCTTGCAGTCAATTGGACCAAGAGCTCACTACAGCCCAGTCAGGCAATTTCCTTCCTTGGAATAGAACTGGACTCAGTGGCAATGACGGCTCGCTTATCTACACAGCGGCGCCGTGTGCAGAGACTAGCAGCGTCATTCCAGATGAACAGCCTCACACCTCTGAAGAAATTTCAGAGAGTGCTAGGCTACATGGCCTCAGCCGCAAAAGTACTTCAGCTGGGTTTACTGCACATCGCTCGCTTCAGCATTGGCTAAACACCAGCGTCTCGCCGGGCTTGGGCCACAGGCCGCCAGCCCATCAAGGTGACTCAGACCTGTATTTCAGCTCTGCAGCCCTGGACAGTGGCCGAATGGTATCAGCGGGGAGTGACAATGGGAGCTGTATCTCGCTGAAAAGTCATCTCGACAGACGGCGTCCAACACGGGTTGGGGCGCGGTCTCGCGAGGGCTCTCCGGTTTTCGGCCTATGGTCAGTTCAGGAAAAGCTCCTTCACATAAATTGTCTGGAAATGATAGCGGTCGAGTACGCGCTCGTGCGCTTTCTCCCGGTCATTCAGGGTCACCACGTCCTGGTCCGTTCGGACAACAGATCTGTGGTATCCTACCTAAACCGTCAGGGCGGTGTCAGATCCAGGAACCTCTTCCATCTGACGAAACGCATACTGAGTTGGTCCCAGTGCCACCTGCGCTCGCTGAGGGCGACGCACGTGCCAGGCCACCTGAACGACGGCCCGGACAGACTGTCCAGAGACAATATTCCCCAGGGGAATGGTCCCTGCACGCTCAAACAGTCCAGGCGTTATGGCACCTATTCGGCAGAGCGGAGATAGACCTCTTTAGCGTCCAAAGAGAACTCTCACTGCCCAATATTTTTCTCGAGCGAGGGCAGCTGGCCCAGGACTGGCCCAGACGCCCGCTTACGCCTTCCCTCCCGTCTCGCTATTGCCACAGGTAATGCAGAGGATCAGGAAGCAGCGTCACTCGGTGCTCCTCATAGCCCCGCGTTGGGAGAATCAGACATGGTTCCCGGAGCTTACGCAGCTGTCACTGACAGCGCCGTGGCCCATCCCAGTGAGAGCAGATTTCCTCTCTCAAGCTCGCGGCACAATTTGGCATCCCCACCCAGAGCTGGGGCTGCATGCGTGGTGATCAACGACTACCCGTCGCTCTGCCAGAAGGAGTAATAAACACCATCATACACGCTAGAGCCCCTTCCACGAGAAGACTCTATGCGTCAAAATGGTCTGTGTTCTCAAAATGGTGCACCAACCGAGACCTGGACCCGCGGACATGTGGGGTGTCGTCGCTGCTCGTATTTCTACAAGAGCTGCTGGATAAGGGCAGATCCCCATCCACGCTCAAAGTGTATGTGGCGGCCGTTGCGGCGTTCGCTGAACCCCTGCACGGCCAGTCATGGGGTAAAAACGAGCTGGTCATCCGCTTCCTCAGGGGAGCTAGAAGGATGAACCCCCGCGCCCCCATCGGTTCCTATCTGGGATCTTTCTATAGTTCTCGAAACTATGAAAGCCCCCCCTTTCGAACCACTTCAATCCGTGGATTTGAAATACCTTTCACTCAAAACCGTTTTTCTGACTGCCCTGTCATCAGTCAAACGTGTGGGAGACCTTCACGCGCTGTCTGTCAGCACTGCATGTCTTGAGTTTGGACCAAGTGACTCCAAGGTCATTTTAAAGCCTAGACACGGCTATCTTCCCAAGGTGATCGGTACTCCTTTCAGAGCACAGGTCATTTCCCTATCGGCGCTGCCAGCACCCGTTAGCGAACGCGACGGCAATCTCCTTTGCCCGGTCAGAGCACTGAGATTGTATACTGCGCGCTCCGCCGCTTTCAGACGCTCTGAGCAGCTTTTCGTTTCATTCGGAGGGCGCACCAAAGGTCTCGCCGCCTCGAAACAGACACTATCTAGATGGATAGTGGACGCTATTGCTGCTACATACACGTCAAAAGACCTGCCATGCCCGTTGGGCATTAGGGCTCACTCCACTAGAGGCATGGCATCCTCGTGGGCATGGTCCAGCGGGATTTCCATTCACGACATATGTGTGGCAGCGGGATGGACTTCCCCTCCACCTTTGTCAGATTTTACAATATGGAAGTGCCCGCTCTGCAGGCAAAACTACTAGCGGTTTAATACGCTACAGCTCCCCTGGTGAGCTGCACTGATGGGACACATTCCACACAGACCGGCACCGCCGCTCTGTCGTTCCCTTCCCACTATGTGCTTATGTATTACACAATCAATGACCCGCATTCTTGCCAGCCAAATATTATTTCCCCACTCATAAGGGCTCCCACGGGTCCCCCTTAATTCCCTGGGGCTCATACAGTGGATGCTTGGCGCGCACGGCGTTGACAATGGGTTCCGTGAGCGTAAGCTAGCTCACGCAATACGAGAGAACCTCTCGTAAGAGAACGTATCGGTTACCTAACGTAACCTCGGTTCTCTCTAGATGAAGGAACGAGTATTGCGTAGCCGGCCGTGCTTCGCGCCACGCAGCGACTTTTCGCTTCAGTCAATGAAAACCAGGGTTCCAGCCTATGAACTACGCTTATATGCACTCTAGTCACGCCCATTTTGGCGGGCTTTGTTGCAGTGAGCGCGCGGACGCCTCTCATTGGATGCGAGTTCGCCCAAGCTCGTCTATAGGCTGCAGCAGTTGCCGCAGAGCAACCTATGAGCTCGCTAGCTAGCCCGCTCAAGGTCTGCAGCTGCCGCACTGCGTTGACAATGGATACAAAAATTAAGGATAATTTTTTGGCTTCAATATCTCAGAAAAGATGAATCTTTCCCGTAGCGTAAGCTAGCTTACGCAATACTCGTTCCCTCATCTAGAGAGAACCGAGGTTACGTTAGGTAACCGATACGTTTCACACTGTAGTGCTGCAGCCGTTTTCCAACCGTTAAGGTCTCTCAGATCTTCTATCCTCTTGAGTCCAGCTCCCGCCAGGCAGTTCATCAAGCTTCCTGATGACAGAGTTCTCATTTGAATCAGTGAAATTAAAATAAATTTGAACTCTTTAATTTCTACTATAGCTATTAAAACTCTACCTTTTTCCAATTCAGTAGTGGATAGGATCTTTAGATCCAAATGTTTAGAAAAAATAATCGCTACCCCTGCACTTAAATTTGTTCCATGACTCAGAATACATTCACATTCCCACCATCTATACAATTCCATTTCATTTTGATTATCTGAATGTGTTTCCTGTAAAAACATAACATTGATATCCTTGAGATGAACATATTCTGTAATCACTGCTCTCTTATTCCTATCTCTCCCTCCATTGATGTTAAAAGATCCTATTCTCAAAATATCCATCAAAATCCCTCATCATCAGCCTCATTTATTTCATCTTCACCTAATTTTTGTATTTTTTCTTTGGGCTAACATGAATCTACCTTTCTGACACTGTTCTGATCTTCAGTTCTTCCAGACTCAGTCACTGCACAATCTCTGCTTATCTGGCCTTCCATCCTCACAACATCATTTATTTCAGACATCTGTAGGCCTAATTCAACATCACCGTCATCCATTCGTCCATTCTCAACAGACGACTCCTCATCCTTCCTCAAACTCTCAGTAGAGACCTCCTCGTCATTTCTTACTTTCTCAGTAGGACATTCCTCATCATTACTTACATTCTCAGCATTAATCATAATTCCATTCGGGCCTGCCTCGGCTTTATTAGGACATGATAACCTTGCGTGCCCGATACCACCGCATTCAAAGCATCGCATCTCACCTGCACTCGCATATTGCATGTACGATTTGCCTTCATGCATGCATCGAAATGACACATTAAAAGTCAGCGAGTTTAAAAACATAAATACGTGTCGCCTAAACGACAGCACATGTTTCAAGGCCGCATTTTTGCAGCCAAGTGGAACCATTTTGATTCCACTAGCAAGTTTACCAAAACACGAAAGCTTGAGCTCAATATCAGCATTAGGAATGAACGGCGGAACATTGGAAATGGTCACTCTACTCGTTGGTGTTGCTAACGGTTGAACATGAATAAAAGCACCACTTACGAAACTCCGCTTTCAATCAAACGATTCACTAGTTGTTCATCCTTGAGAAAAACCACCACCGCTTTGTTCATTCGGGACGCAGAAACAATGTTGTCGTGACCGACGCGTTCAGCTACATCCAACAGCAGGTCTTCTACAGACTCTCCAGCGTTCGTGACACACCTGATGCCGTGACGGAGCGACAGAGACGGCGCCTGAACACTCCCGTGCGACGCCATCTCCGTCCCCGACAGGACAATACTAGACTATTACACGTATACAAAATCTGAGAATTTAACAGACTAAGACCAAACTAGTTTTGCAAAATGACATACATGAAACTCCTTCCCATAAGCTCCCAAATGAATAGTTAAGAAAAGAGTTTTCAAAGTTCCCTCTCACCGTGATCACCCTCCCACACACTACCACTTCCCAGCATACACCGAGAAACAGAGAGAGAGAGAAAAAAAACTCCTCGTCTACCGAACACGCCACCCACCGGTTCCTCAGCCAGCTGGAACACCTCCATCAGCACACCAACACACATTAACAAGGTGCTTTTCAGCTCCATGTAACCACACACACCTTTGTACACACATCAGTCACCAACAGCTGGGCGAGTTAATTCGCTCCAGGTGTCCAACCCGACATTTCCCTTGCCATCAGATGACATTCAGAACTTCAGCTCTGCCTCAGCACTTTTAATATTCCCTTCCAAATCCATGAGTTCTCATGCTTTGGATTTTTTTATGAATGAGGCATACTGTATCATCTGACTCCTAAGAACCACCTTTAGGGCTTCCCAAGCCATGCCCACAGAGGATACTGAGGACCAGTTGGTCTCCATATAAACATTAATTTCAGCCTTTAACATTTGGGCAATTGCTAAATTACAATACCAGCGACACTCACAGGCCTCAAATCAGTTATGGGTCTTTTCATTTTAGCATTCCCTCTACGAACCATCACCACCGAAACTGAAATTTTGTCAAGGGAAATATTATCTCAAGATTAACTAAATTGTTCTCTTAAAAAAACAACAAAAAAAACATTACACTGCCCTCAGCACTTATAACATGAAAGATACAACGCACAAAGCATACAATTTTAGAGTGAAAAAACCAGTGCAGGCTGGAGGTAATGAATGAAAATGTAGGTATTTTTGGACCAGTATCCTCAAATATGTTGTCCCTTATCCAGTGTTATTGACAGCTTCATCATCTGTGCTGTGGATGCATTTAACGCAAACTTAACACTTTCCCTACTTGCTCTACTAACCCACTCACCGACCCTGCCGACGCTATGCTTAATGCTGCTATACCTCCCCCCCTGACAAGCCCACCAATGTAATGCTACTTCTAAGGAAAGGAAATGTTCCATCTACAAAATAAATAAAAAGAAAGAAAGAAAGAAAAGGAAAAAAGAAATATAGCAATAATACTAGTCACTAACTTTGTTGGAAAGGTTTCCCTCCCATGTTTTCCCTCTTTCTCTCTTCTCTTTCTATTTTACTTTCTCTTTGATAACAGGTACAGTTGTGGCAGATTTCCCAAAATAGCCATCAAAGCTTAGTCGAGTCAAAGATTTCTCAGAGGCGCAAAGTTCTGATTCCAAAAATAGACTTTTATTACAAAGTAACAAATCAGAGGTGCTCCATGGAGCATCTGAAATTACACTTTAGAACATGCCTTTTTATAGTTTCTGTTCGCTTTGAGGATGGCCTCTTTATCCAATAAAATGAACCCATAATATCATCCAAATATATTATCCAATGAAATCTTATTCCTCGATTATTTACGAACAAGACATCCTGGCTCAAATTACTTCAGTTGTGGCAAAAGCATAACTATTTCATTTTATATGCATAAAACACACTGTAATCACTTCATATGTTTACATATTTTATATTAAGTAACAATCATTACTTTCTGCATTAAGTTGATTAGTATATTAAATGATTTCCCTTTTTTCAGTTTATTGGTTTCACACACAACACATCCCTGTGAAATGGCGAAAAATGTGTGCTGTCACAGGTGTTCCTTCTTATTCTATCCTTGAGACTCCACATTCCTCTTGATGCATGTATCCCAATTCATCCCAATACTTCCTATTCCACATATTGTCTGCATTAAATCATGCATTGTCTTATTTTATTCTACTAAAAGCATCCACAGAAAGGGCCTTGCAAGGAGACACAGAGAGAGAGACTGTGACTCTCTAACCTGTATTTTTCCATTGTTCTGCACCTGGATTATCAAACTGAGGAAATAATAATTAAATAATAATTAAATAAATAATTAAGTTTGTAACATATTGATGTTGGATTATTCATGCAAAAGAATTGAAATGACATGAATTGAATCTAGGAAAACCCCAACCTTTTTAATCCTGGAATTCCTCAGCATCATATATTAATAGTCCAAGCATCAACTTCCTACTGAAGGCCAGTCTTTGGACAATAAAATAGTCAAGACACTCTAAACAACCTAATTTCAAGCAAAAAGGGTCATGGGTCAGAAAGGCCCCTCAGCACGACCTTCTGAACTACCACACAGAGTTAAAGCAGACTTCTCTTTGAAAGGTTTCCAAAAGACCATCAGATTTGCACGACTCGTATACTAACACATTTCATCTTAATCCAGCAACATTCTACACAAAGTCACAGTACTTTACTGATTTAACCTTCTAAAATGTACAGAATGCATTTAAATCCACGATTTATACAATACCTAAGCTTGCTAGGTAATTCTGATAATTGCTTTGAACTGTGGTAACTTGTATAACTGAAAAATTAATGATTATAGCCTGATACACCTCTTTAAAATGTGTGTAATGTTTTATCCATAATGTATAACCAATGAATTAACCAGTATGATTTGTAACCAGGGATTTTCGTGTTTTGCTACCTACACATATAATATCCATGAAAGAATGTCATGCTCGGTATGCAACGGTGTGCTTGGTTACATAGAGAAAGCTGATGACAACTAATATCATGTCTCTTGTACCAGTCACAAGATATAAAGTTAATGATTAAACATGCACTATTTTTAACGGGAATTTTGTAAAATAATCTGAAACAAAGTAAAGTCATTTCTGATTGGCGCAGGACACCTTTGGGGATGCAGCCAATTTCAGTTCAAATGTTTCCAAACAGGAAGAACACTTGTCTCTTGTCATCTTCCCTCTCTGCTTGTATCTCCTGCTCTGCTGACTGCTCAGACATCGCACTGACTCTACCCTCGTGGTCTTCTCTGGATCTCGTCGGAACCAGATCCATGCCATGTGAGGTCTAAGGAAGCTTGGGCTTCAAAGTCCCGAGGAAGCCTCTCACTCTCCATGAGAAGGCCTCGCCTCAAAGCCAACCTCATCATTCATACAGACAATAACTATCCAAACATACAGAGGTCCAAAACATAGATGGAACGAACTTTCGACCAAGAGCCAAGAACCAAGCAACACAAAGAACGCAAGGAAACACCACTACACGCAAGTACATCTCCAATATTGTGCTCAAAGTGCTATTGTATTAGTTAAATACTTTGGGTAATCAGATAGCATATCGATGTAGACTAAAATAAGGTTACATTTTTCTTAAGGCATTGTCAACACACTCCATAAAGTTCATTTTCACTGTATTGATCTTTTATTTCACATTCTGTCACTCTTCTCACCAACCTGTCTTATGTAAATACGTGTTAGATTAGATAAAAGTTAGTCTGATTTCAAAGATGAATGACTGTGGTATATTTTGATAAATAATCTCATCACTGTTTCTAAAAGATTTAGCTTGAAAGCTGTAGCTAAATACGTGTGATATTATTTTCAATAAGCCATGAGAATAATATCACTCCAATAATTGAATTAATCATAATTCACTTATTAAAGCTAATTCCTTACAGTACACATTATGAGCGGATACAACGAGACATGTATTACGAGTTTAATGGTGGAGAATTTATTCAGACAAATAATCTACTTATTTGTAATTTATCTAATTTATAATGGTTGTTGAATGTGACTAATTCCATTATACATTTCATTACCTAATAATGTACAATACAGACAGTTTTATTTAGTTCATAGCTCACACATTTCAAGACCCTAAATTCTCTTACATATAATGGTGTGAGAATGAGGGCACTTTAATGGTTCCCTTCTAAATTCATCAGTACCAAATATCCTACATTGAATGTCATTCAAAATGCAGTTTATCATAGCACGTTGATTAAATATTGTCATTTTTAGATAATTGCATATTGCATACATGTTAATGCAATCATCAGAATGGATTAACTGAATGGTTAAATTAAAATATACCATAGTACTGATTGATGCTGTTTGGACAATATACAGAGCTCCTAGATCCAGGTTGTGATCTACCAGTTGACGCCTTCTTAGCTATACTGGGGCATGAACTCTTGCTGAACGATCCTGCTTTTCTAGCTGTGTTGGTTAGCCGATTGCTCCAAACACTACCACTCTTCAGGGCTTGGCCTATCCCCACTGGAGCATAGTACTACACCACTGATGTTTTGACTATGGGACCAGGACTCTGGGACTTTGACTTGACTCTCCAAGCAAGATACAAATGCTTGATACTGGTTTTGTGAAAATGTCCCAGTTTCACATCATAGATAAACCAAGCTCGCACACAGATTTGTGTTATATAGGTAGAGACAAATATCTTTTCAGCTCTTCTCTCCTCACTCTCTCCAAAGACTACATCTCTGAGGTCTCGTCTATCTTAATTCTTTCTTTTACTTACTTTTTTCATTAGATGAGACAACATACTATAGACTTAATTTATAGGTTATATCTTCAAGACCTATTTACTCAATATTCCAAATTTAGTTCTTTATTATTTAGCATTTGTTCAGTGTTCATTAGGGGCCAAGCACTGAAGGTACTGTGGCACTTATTGTTTTTGTTGATTTTTTTATTATTATTGGGGGCCAAGTACCAAAGGTGCATAGCCTCTATTGTATCCATTAGAATTATTAGGACCCAAGCACCTTCGTTGCATAGGCACCTATTGTATCTGTTTGTATTATTAGGGGCCAAGCACCAAAGGTGCTGTGGCACCTATTGTTTTCATAAGTATTATTATTATTAGGGGAAAGCACCAAAGGTGCTGTGGAACCTATTGTATCTGTTAGTTAGGGGCCAAGCATCGAAGGTGCTGTGGCACCAATTTTTTTGTTAGTATTATTATTATTAGGGGCCAAGCACCAGAGGTTTTGGGCATGTCAACTGAGTGGCTCAGAGTATTAGCACTGATTTACATTAAGTTGTAAATAATTAAGTTGTTGGAGTAATTTTCCATCTGCTGGATCAGCCTGCACCACTACACAATTGACATCAATAAACTCTTTTCCCCAAGAATTTCATCTGGCTTACTCTTCTTTATGTATTAGGAGAACTCTTATACATTGGCAAGCCACCCAATATCTGGTCAGCATAAGACAAGAAGATCTAATAGGTTCTTAAATCACAGAGGCGCTCTGCACATAAGATATGCTGTGTTTAAAGTTGTTTGCCATTAATTGCATCAACAGATGTTGGTTGAATTCCAGCTTGCAGATCCCTGGGCTTCATGTGGTGCACCTTGAGGTCTTGTGCCTTGTGCTATTCTGTTAAAATCCCTTTCTCACTATGTGCTGTTCTGGAAAAACAAGCACAAAAGCTTCAGCCTTGCGGTTGCTGTTTTCAGCATTTTATTGGCTGACACAGGGAAGAGAACCAAACAATAAAATATTTTTCTGAGGATACCTCTTGATTTTTTAGTCATTCAATTTACAGGAAAAATGTGCTCAATGGGCAAAACATTTGACTGTTTCCCAGGTTTGTGCTGACATGAACTATGAATTATTCCATTCTACCCAAAATTATAATATACAATGGTGTCCATATTCACAACAACACTACAAGTAAAAAGTGTGGTGTGGCAGGGCGGAAGACGGGGCCGGGTTGTGATTATACACACCCGGTCCCTTTATCCCTCTCGGAGGCTTAATTAGCCTGATAAGGGACCGGGTGTGTATAATCACAACCCGGCCCCGCCCTCTGCCCTGCCACATGTGGTTACACCTACTCATTTATTAATGTTATTATTATTATATTACTATTATTAGTATTTTAGAATAATAGTAAAGTCCACAAATGGACGTGACCCCCAAAAAAGTTACCAGTAAATTAAAAAAAACATTAATAGTTTAGTTCTCACCCTTTGCATATAGTACAGCTCTGTGCTCTCTCAACCAACTTCATGAGGTGCATCTATATGTGGAGGGTTTTTTTTGTCATTTTGTTAAAGTGTCATGAAACCCCCCTAGTTCAGCACCAGTTGTTCATACCTCAGACTTAGAAAAGGCTCATGAAATGATGTGAAAAGATGTAAAAAAAAAGTGGGAGGGTAATGAGTGGGAAGGGGGTTTGCAGGAGGGTGTCATGCACAACAGTTCTCTTCATTCCACAATCATGATAGAGGTGGCTGAACATGTGAGTGGACACAAAACAATAGTTTTGGGTCACTTGGCTGTCATCATGGGACACAATTGTGAATGTGTGAAGATTGAAGACAATAGAACATTTTTCATAATAAAGATTTGGATGTTTTGTTACAATTTTTGAGAATGAAGTGAGAACAGCACTCAGAGCAGACATTGGCCCTGTCCCAAATCACAACTTAAGCCCTGTAGACGGTGGGCCGAGGGCCCTTATCTGCTTTACTTTTCGAAATGGATGATCCCCATGGAGGGAGAACCTGAATTTGTAAAGTTGGGACGGTTGTTTTATTCTCAACGATATGAAAAGTGTTGCCACTCCCATTTATTGCACATTTTCCCCCGAAATCATAATGCACGACCGTAAATATGCAGGCAAACGCGGTTGCCTACTATATCAGTCGAGCCAATAGCATGGCAAGATACTGACATATGATTATTATTAACCAATCAGATGTAGCTTATTTAGAACAGCTGTTACACGTATGATTCAGCTGTCAGACACGAGCAGCATCTGCGGCGGCAGCACAGTGACTATCGCCAAGGACATTGTTTTTGTGATTGTAAGTATTCATTTAATTAGAATATGATATCTATAAAAAATGTTTGTTTTGTACACTGTGTTGTTCAAACGTATGTAAGCGTCTCGTTAGTGTCATTTTAAGTAGGGTAGTTTCAGCTGGCTAACTAGCAGTAGCTAGCATCATGCGATTACATATTTGATTTGGTGTAAAGTTTAAATACTTAATTCTAACGGTAACACTTCGTCCAACTCACATAGGCTACAGCTCCACTGTATGTCCGCGGATAATTACCTCCGACTGTTTTGCAAACGTTCTCCAAAAACTCAAGGTAAACATGAACCTCTTGATGGTTAAGACATATTTAATTATCAGTTACATCTGACATAACATTAAAGGGTCAGCAAGCAGCCAATATTATAACCGGAGAGCTAAGAGCTCAAGAAGAACGGCATGTAGTAATAATAATAATAATAATAATAATAATAAATTTTATTTGTAATGCGCCTTTCTCAGACTCAAAGCGCTACAGCATGTACAGAACAAAATAATCACACATGTGAATAAAAATTTATATAGAAGTATCAAAAAAAAATAAAAAATACATAAAAAAAATATAGTACAATTAATTAAAAGTAATAGAAATAAGATTATACTATCAAAGAACATAGGCTATCAAACAGAGCAGAGTTATAATGTACATAAACATCGTACAGATTTACTTCTGCAGGAGTAGCCAACACACAAACACACACACACCCCTCCCCACATGTGTATTTACAAAACCACATGTGCCCTAGTCATCTTCAAGTGACTTATTGTCACAGTTTACACACTGACAGAGGTTTGTACATGGCAGCTCATGCAGTTTACATGTGCATCTACCCTTAACACAATTTGTTTTTTTACATGAGCAGTGCACAAGTTCCATTATGGCCTCAGGAGCTGACGGAAGTGTCATCTAGTCCACTCCGTAGAAATCTCCTACCATCTTCCAGCCATGATTTACAGGAGGAGGAATCTCTGGCATGCACTCAAGACTCCTCCTGTGTACTGCAGCCTGATAGCTTGCCCGCTGGATGTGTTTATGCAAGGAGTCTTTGTTTGGAGGCAAGTCTCTCTCAGAACATTTACCTGATTTGAACAGTTTAGCCCTCGCAATATTGACATCTTGGCAGTCCTTCTGGTCATATAGGTCACACGTGTAAGCTTCCAGAGCCTCACATAGTTCTGGTGATGGGGTGAAACTTGTTCCTAGCTCTCTAAACATAGTGATGTATTCTGTTTTTGAGCTTAGTTTTTTGTATGCTTTTGCTTTCCCAACCTTATGCAGAGCGCTCACAGTGTCACATCCAGAAAAGGCATACAGACCTACAAGGGCATCACATTTGTCTTCGCCAAGATGGGCATGTAGCTTGGTAATCTCAGTAATGTGTATGTCTCTCCTTGGCAGTATGGAAATGGAGGTGGCCATCAATGTGGCTACAGAAAGCTAGAGCCAGCACAAAGACATCGGTGTCTGGGCTCTTGATTACCAGGTCAAGGCTGTGTTTGGCTGCATGGACCGCGTGCAGTATCATTCTGGTGTCTGCCTCCTCTTGACTTGTCTCTAGGTCTTTGAGTTCCAGTATCTCAAGGTCAGTATAGCTCACATTCATCTTAATTGCGTGACACTTGCTTCCATGTGCAACAATGATGGTTATATTGTCAATTATGTTCTTTGCAGATGAGCTCCAATGTTGGAAGAAATACTCCAGTAAGTTTTCTTTATTTTGGCCACATGCCAGGAATCTTTTCCACTGCTTTGGGTTTTTTTTTGGTCATCTCCATATATTTAGATTTTTTGGTAGCCCTGTTCTGTGCGCAGACTACGCTCAGCATTTTTGATGCTCAGGTCGCTGTATGTGTCACATACAAAATGAAGCTCTGTTAACTTGGTTGCCTTAGCTGAGTGAACTAATGTCCTCAGTACATGATCCGCATACAACCCAAATGTTGGCTGTGGCTTTAGTTGTTGCACCAGAGCCATAGCATCCCAAATCCAAACTGAGCCATCAGGAATGTCACTCACTGTTGCAGGCGGGTTGATCTCATCGAGCAAGATGTGCATCAGCTTAGCTTTGTTGGTTTTGACCAGAGACCCAAATAGGTCGTGTATGAAGGCACTCCCCATATGAGTTAGTAACGCAATGTCAAGTGGACTGAAGTCGTAAGGGAACGTCTCGGTTACGTACGTTGATGTTAATAATGACATAATTGGAAGGGTACATTTTTGCAGGATGTTTTTATTATATTACGGTTAATACACTGTATATAACTATATTATTTGTACTATTATACTGTTATGTGCAGTGTAGTAGCAGTAACTGTATGTGTTTGTTCATATTGCATATCCATTTCTATTATGCACATTTATGTAATTTATATTACTGTAAAACATAGTACTTTCTTAAATGTATACTACTGTCTACACTGTACCGAATGTCTTAAACTGCACCACCTATCTATACAATATAATACTGCACTGTATGTCTTTTACTGCACCTCCTGTCTATACAATATAATACCAACCTTCATTTGCAGTTTCTTCAACTAATACTGCCTTCTCTCTTCTCCTTTGTGCTCGTTCTATCTTCGTGATATTTGTGAAATGGCTGTAGCACTCCTGTGGTAGCCAATGTTAGCTGGTTTGACTAACTGGTTTGTAGGTTCCTGGCTTTGTAACTTGTATGTCTGTACTGCCTCTTCTGCTATAATACTTTCTCTGCATTCAAGGTCTTTCCACAGAAACACCGATTTAATAAATTTCTCCCAACTTATGTCTGTGAAGGGAATGGTGGGTCCATTTCCCTCACATATATGCATGCAGCACTTCATGTTTTTGCTATTTCTTCCACAGTAAAAATGTGCGGGAAAAAGAGTATCGTCTGGCTCGTTTTTATCATAGATATAAATACATAGATGCCCAATTGCCCGCTGGAGCGTACGTCAAAGGTGCCGCCACATTGCGGAGGGCAACTTTCCCATAACTTTCATACCGGGAATTGAGAAAAATGTGTTTCGTGTGCTGCTTGGGGCTGTACAAATCACCACACAATTGAAAACGGGTCTCGAGGAATTACCTTTCACAAGCAAGACTGAACATTTGTTTCTGGTTGTATTTGGCCATTATATAATTAGTAAATAATTCGAAATTTCAAAATACTACTGTTATTGTGTCACGAAATGTAGTTTTAATAGTTTTTCAGTCGACAATGTAGTTGTCTAAAGCTCAAATCTATGGTTTATTCATAAAGATAGAGCCTATTTAAAATTTTGATCTGACGTTTTCGGAGTGAGAGATCCAGGCGCTCAGCACTCATGTACCCCACCAGGAACAGCCTTACCTCGGCTAGTGCTTCTGACGTTTGCCGCTGGATCTGATGTCTAGTGGTTAAACATGAGATATAATTCGTCTTGTGTATATCTAACGGGCGATCTTTGGTCTCAATCTATAATTTGTTCCTTGGCAAATCGTTTTGGCTGAGGGCAAAGTGAAGTTTCATAACTTTATATTTAGGCTATTTTAACATTGTATCCTATGGTTTTTAGAATGTTGTGTTTCCAAGCAATACCATGGATCAAATGTGTGAAATCAGAACGGTATATTTATTAAAGATTACAACGAAATGACAGGCCATCTTATGACAAAAGATGGTTACATAAAATAAAAACAGTGAAAATGCATAACGTTACCTCTACATTCACATTTTGTGTCAAACTGAATATGTAGCATAAGTGGGCAAAATGAGTTAACAAGTTCAATCTTTCCTGGGCTAAAAGCACTTCTCGAAAAGATGTGCACAGACAGCAACTTCATATCAGCGCGCCAGTGTGTTGACAAACGCGTCACCAACACCGACACTTTCCCACGCACGCTATTGGATGAAGGCAACAAATACGTCATGCATGTCGGACCCCACACATAGTCGCCTGCTCTATTCGCCGGGAAAATAACCTGGAGAAAGTTACCGATATTATAGTAATGTGCAAAGTATGTGAGTGGCAACAATTTTTATTTGCTTTGTTGAGAATTGTAGTGGTTATATATAAAAAACTGGGTAATCCATCCCCAGAGATCGTCTGAAAACACGAAATCTCCCCTCGGCCCACCGTCTACTGGCGGTCCTTATCCGAGTCCAGACTTTGGTGACGTAAGCGAGTGCAGACCAATGGAGCACTAGTCAGCAAGTCCATGAGGGTGCATGGGTTATAAAAGTGTGCATTTGGGACAGATTTCAAGACTCCAATAAGATAACGCCTTATTTCATATACATAGAAAAGTCTCTTTAACTCTTGCATATGTGTTTTATTGAATAATTCCAAACAAAACACTGACAATAAATCATTAGGGAATTTAACAAAGAACCTCTGAAAACACATCTCACACTTCGCCGTATATCATAAAAATCATGATAATTATACACACAGTCACAATTCTAAAGGTATTAATATTTATGGAAGACCGGACATTGCTATTTAAATAAATATAATTAATCTAACAAGCTACAGCATATGTGCCGGAACGTATTCCCTCAAGTTTTAATGTTTGAGACTCAATCATTCTAAAATCCTCTCTGAAACAACGATAACAAAGGTTTTGTTACGAGTGCACCAAGCTGTCCCTCACCATCAGTCACCTGCTCTTACTCACCCGAGTTTTAATCACGCACACCAGCAGCTCATTATCACCTTGTCTGGACCTGCACTCTCACACTAAGTATGCGTTTAGCCTTGTTGAAGGTACCTTAGACTCACCTTTCACTCTGCCGCAGTGGTATACTGCTTTTCTGTTTATTACGATCCTGTTTGTCAATAATCTGTTCTGGATATGCAAGATAAGTGACTTATGGTAATTCTGAGTGGACAGCATAAATATTCTCCTGTGTTTACCAATGAACTGCTCTAAACGTGACTTTGAGAACTCTGATTGTACTTTGTCTAGATATACAGACCTGCTCCTCAGTTTATGGAAGTAACTCACCTTAGACCCTGTTTAAGTTTCCTGTTTTGGCAAGTGTTGCTTTGGAATTAGCGATTTGTGAATCTGTGCCTTCTGCCTAAGTTCTTGTCACGATCCCCTGTTGTCTGCCCCATGTTTCGTGTCACCATCACAAACTACACTTCCCATGTTTCCAGGTCCTCATCATTCTGTCATTGTTCGCACCTGATTGTCGTTTGTTTTCATCATGTGTCTGTGTATTTAAACCCTGCTGTTTCTCCATTCCCTTGTCGTTCGTTGTTCCCACTGTTCTGATGTTTTTGGAAGGTCCCGATGTCTACTCTGTCTCCTGTCTCAGCCGTGTGCATCCTGCCATGTTTTTCCAATCCGTGTTCCTTCTATGTCTTCGTGTTGTAATTCCCGTTTTCCCATCGTGGTTGTTTACTTTGTACCTGTCTTGTTTATTTTCATTTTGTTCAATAAACCCACAAGTAGATCCAAACTCCCCATCTGCCTCCGCCTTCTTTTCATAACAGAACGAACGACCAGGGAATGGAGAAACAGCAGGGTTTAAATACACAGACACATGATGAAAACAAATGACAATCAGGTGCGAACAATGACAGAATGATGAGGACCGGGAAACATGGGAAGTGTAGTTTGTGATGGTGACACGAAACACGGGGCAGACAACAGGGGATCGTGACAGTTCTATTTATAACCAAAGACTGTGTTCTATGACTTTATACCTTTCCTGAATACCCCCCCCTCACACTACTTAGCTGTCTCTCCTGTGTTTTGTGCAATAAACTTCCACATCTGGGTTCATCTCTACTCCAGAGTTAGTGTGTCTTTGCAGGTTTAGTGTTTTTTACGTACTTTTAAGAATACATCACTTCCTCAAGAAACGATCTAATAAAAACTGAATTGGAGTAATTCCATCTGTGGAAAACTGAGTAAAACAAAGTTTTGAACTGATTATACACATCAGACTAAAAAGTGATACTATATATACAAGAAAAGAAAGTAATTCATCATTGCAAATCAGGAAAAAATATATTATTTAATCCACAATTGATATCACCTTGTCTACCATGTTTTTCCTCCAGTAAGGAAACTTCAGTCTGCTGTGATTTGTCAAGAGGATCAGAAGCAGGGACTGTTAGTAGTCCACTGTGGAGCTTGTGTGGATGCAAGCTCCGCCAAAGGGTGCATTGAGGGCGCAAAGGGGGCTCGTTAGCACCACTCTGAGTGCAAAAATTTCAAATGGGACATCCTACAATCTTGCGGACTTCGTGGGAATGTGCAAACATAAGCCACGAGACTGCATGCCCACATCAAGTGTGCATTTTGGGACAGGGCAATTGCAACCAAAGTTTTAAAAGAGTACTTTGAAACTTAAATTTTAACAGATACTGTTTGTACGGATGCACATCGTTGTAAACAATTATGGCACTCATTATCTATATGTCAGGATTCTGGGTAATTATGACGGTGAGTCTGCCCTTTTTGTCTACATGTTTCTGTGTTCCTTCATGTATCTATATTTTTTACAGGTGTCACTTGCTGCCCGTGACCTGGGGTGTCCTAACAGTGGAACATGTACCTTATCTTACTCATCACCTCTCTTCATATTTAAACGTCTTGTGTTTTCGGTCCTGTACCAGAATGTCGTGTTGTAGCACTAAGCAGTCCAGCCTTGCTGAGTGTATCTCAGTTCTTTAAGTGTGTTTCAAGCTCCACCATTTTAAGCTCCAGCACCACTTATGCTCCCCAACAGTCCTTCTGTTGTTGGTGTCCGGTGCAGCCTTATGGACCTCAGGCCTGTTCTCTCCTTAGCCTCCGCTGCCCCCCCTTTACCATCCTCCCGGCTTCATCTCCTGGGTCCTGCCACTTCACCCCTCAGCCTTCTTCATTTATGTTCATTCATTTAGTCAATAAACAGACTACTGCTGTTGTATATCTGTTTGTGTCCTCTGTCCTACATTAGTCCCTGACATTACAGTCTGACTAGCATGGACCCTTCTGAACACCCAGATCTAGTGACCATTACCCAGCAAGGAGCTCTTCTTGGCCACTACTCTTAGCAGCTAAGTGCCACTAAGGGGCTCTGGAAGCTATTGTGGCTGTCTCACAGAACTCAATGTACAGATTCAGAAGCTGAAGAGCACCCCTGAGTCTGGCTTCACTGCTGCACCCCCCTCTCCCCCTGCGAGCTGACATCGGCTTTATTCCCTGTGAATGACATTCTGCAGGATATGGTAAATCGTTTAGTTTTTTTGTACCTGGATCACATACTGATTTCTCTCATGTCTCCCCTGGAACACACCCAGCACGTTAGCCATGGACTCCAAAGGCTGCTTAAGAACCAATTCTTTGTCAAGCTGGAGAAGTGTCAGTTCCATGCTCAGTCAGTTCTTGGGATTTGTAATCTCCACTGAGGGGATTTGTGTATATCCTGGCAAGGTGAAGGCTGTATCCAGTTGACCAACCACTGAATCCTGCAATGTTCTGCAGAGGTTTCTGTCAACATTTACTGATGCCTTATTATCTATAGGCAAGGCAAGGCAAGGCAAGTTTATTTATATAGCACATTTCATACACAATGGTAATTCAAAGTGCTTTACATAGAAGAGATTAAAATAAGAATTAGAAAAAAAATAAGAATAATTGAGACAGTTTAGAATATAAAATAAAATAAAATAAAATACAGTACAAACAGTTGGACACACAGTGGCACAGTGCTCATTCAGTAAATGCACAGCTAAACAGATGTGTTTTGAGTCTGGATTTGAATGTGACTACTGTAGGAGCACATCTGATCTCTTCTGGAAGCTGGTTCCAGCTGCGGCTGGAATAATAGCTAAAAGCAGACTCTCCTTGCTTAGAGTGAACCCTTGGTATTTCTAGCTGATGTGATCCTAATGATCTGAGTGATCTGTTGGGTTTATATTCAGTGAGCATATCTGCAATATATTGAGGTCCTAGCCAATTGAGTGATTTATATACCAGTAATAATACTTTAAAATCAATCCTAAATGTAACTGGGAGCCAGTGTAAAGACCTGAGGACTGTTGTGATATGTTCATATTTTCTGGTTCTGCTCAGAATCCTGGCAGCAGCGTTCTGTATGAGCTGCAACTGTCTTATGGTCTTTTTTGGGAAGGCCAGTGAGGAGTCCATTACAATAATCCACCCTGCTGGTGATGAAAGCATGCACAAGTTTCCCTAGGTCTTGACTGGAAACAAAGCATCTAATTCTTGCAATATTTTTCAGATGATAGTATGCTGATTTAGTTATTGCTTTGACATGACTACTGAAACTAAGATCTGACTCTAGAGACACACCAAGATTCCTGACTTGATTTTTAGTTGTTTGACCCCTAGCGTCAAGGTATGCATTCACCTTGAGAACTTCATCTTTGTTTCCAAATGCAATGACTTCAGTTTTGTCTTTGTTTAACTGAAGAACGTTTTGGCACATCCAACTGTTTACTTCATCAATGCATTGGCACAGGGAGTCAATGGGGCTGTAATCGTTAGGTGATAGGACTAAGTAGATCTGTGTGTCATCTGCATAGCTGTGGTAAGCAATTTGGTTCTTTCTCATTATTTGGCTCATTGGCAGCATATACAGGTTGAACAGGAGTGGCGCAAGAATTGAGCCTTGAGGGACTCCGCATGTCATGGACGTCCACTCAGACTTATGATCTCCTATACTCACATAATAACCTCTCCCTTCTAAGTATGACTTGAACCATTTTAGGACCATCCCAGAAAGCCCCACCCAGTTTTCCAGCCTGTCAAGAAGTATGTTTTGATTGACAGTGTCAAATGCAGCACTGAGGTCGAGTAGTACCAGTACTGATAATTTGCCTGTATCAGTATTTAAGCGAATATCGTTTATTATCTTTATGAGAGCTGTCTCTGTGCTGTGATGTGATCAGAAACCAGATTTAAAATTGTCAAAGTATCCATTTGAGTTCAAGAATTTGTTCAGCTGATTGAAGACAACTTTTTCAATGATCTTGCCTATGAAAGGAAGATTTGAGATCGGTCTATAGTTGCTTAATATGGTCTTATCCAGATTGCTCTTTTTCAAGAGGGGCTTGACAACTGCAGTTTTCAGGGAGTTTGGAAACCTCCCAGAGAGAAGTGAGGAGTTTATCACTTCTAGGAGATCTGCTTCTAAACAGTTGAACACACTTTTGAAAAAAGATGTGGGAAGTGCATCAAGGGCACAGGTTGATGTTTTTAGGTGCTGTACGGTTTCTACCAAAATTTTGCCATCAATTTCTTTGAGTAACTACTTTCTCAGGTTGTGGTTTGATTTGTCTGACCCCAGCACAACTCAAGGATGTGCTGATCACCTTTCTGATATTATTGATTTTTTCAGAGAAGAAAGAAGCAAACTCACTGCACTTGCTGTCTGAGAGCATTTCACTAGGAATCTGACTTGGGGGGGTTTGTCAGTCTCTCTACAGTCGCAAAAAGAGTGCGTGTGTTGTTTAAGTTGCTGTTTATAGGACCTGGAATATATTTAGTCTGCTAAGAGACTGAACTCATGGCAGGTTTGCTGGGCTCTCTTCTTAGGGCAGTTTGATTTCACCATCTTGTACCGTCCTGGCTCTAAGAATGTTAAGCCTGATACCCTCCAGCTTGTTCCCAGAGCCCATGTGCCTGGTTTATCCTGACACCAACATCACTTTGGAGAAGGTAGTAAGGTGGTCTCCTGGAGGATTGAGGCTCAGGTCAGGAGTGCATTAAGGAAGGTACCTGCACCAAGGGGGGTCCAGAGGGTCTGCTGTTTGTTCCAGTGTCGGTCCAGCCATCTTTCCTCCATTGGCTCAACACCTCCAACATTGCTGGCAGATTTGCTGGGCTCTCTTCTTAGGGCAGTTTGATTTCACCATCTCGTACCATCCTGGCTCTAAGAATGTGAAGCCTGATACACTCCAGCTTGTTCCCAGAGCCCATGTGCCTGGTTTCTCCTGACACCAACATCGCTCTGGAGAAGGTAGTAAGGTGGTCTCCTGGAGGATTGAGGCTCAGGTCAGGAGAGCATTAAGGAAGGTACCTGCCCCTAGGTGGGGTCCAGGGGGTCTGCTGTTTGTTCCAGAGTCAGTCCTGCCACCTTTCCTTCATTGGCTCAACACCTCCAACATTGCTTTCCATCCAGGGATAATACACACTCTGGCACTATGATGAGGGACGTTTGTCAATATTTGTGTGCTCAAAACAAAACCTCCAGTTGTCCTCCTGCCAGCTTCCTCCAGCCCCTCCCCAGTCCCACCCACACTTGGTCCCACATCACCCTTGACTTTGTTAACAAGTCCTCCCTCAGACTAGAGAACCTTGTTTCTCACAGTCTGTCTTGAGAGTCATTTAGGTTCTTTTTTATGTGTATTGTACTGAGGAGATGCTTCCGTCTGGCCATTCAGCTATAAATCCCAACTTGGTGGAGTGTTGCAGTGATGGTATACCTTCTGCAATGCACATGATCTCTGGAGCTCAACCAGAGTTACCATCGGGTTCTTGGTCACCTCTCTTACCTAGCTCCTGATTGCTCAGTTTGGCCAGGCGGCCAGCTCTAAGAAGAGTCCTGGTTGTTCTAACCTTCCTTTTAAGAATTATGGTTAGCATCACATGATTGGCCATTTACTGAGGGACTACTCTTTTCATGATCATCACAGAAACCAATTGTTAGAAACCTAGTGGTCTTCAATATAAACCCATTTGCTACACTTAAACTAAACTAATCATGAGATCCAGAGACATTGTGATCGTTTCCTGCATACAGATTTTGAAATTATAACCTCAGACACAATCACAAACTAACTTTACTGTCCTGTACATAATATGCTAAAGTGCCTAGAACTCTCATTCAAGGCTTAACCTGGTAATATACCCTGACAATCATGTTTCTCATAACGTGTAATGTATTATCCATGTTAAAACTAAAAAACAATTTAGTAGGAAGTCTTATCATGCATTATAACAGAATTTTAACTGAAATTAAATAAGAATGTATAAGTGTTTGGTATATAATGGAGTGTCTCTTAAATTCCAGAATGATGGTGTTAATTATTTTCGGTTATTTGCAGTTATAGTTTTTTTTATGAATTTCATAGTTAAAATGTTTCGTTTTGAGAGGGAATTTAAAGAATCTTTAACACAAAGGATTGTAACTCTATTTTGAATAGGACAGACAAGTCGAGCATGTGACTCCGCCTCTGATTGGCTTAGAGCCTCTTTGGGGTGTGGCCGGTCTACACAAGACTCTGGTATCAAGGAATAACTCTTCAGTCGTCTTCTCTCTCCGTCTTATCTCTTCTCCGCTCTTCATTTCTTCTGCTGCACCTCATTCCTCTGCACTCTTGCCCTCGTGGCTTGCAGCCTCCATGCCATTTAGAGTTCAAGGAAACAAACTAATTCCATTTGAAATTTCCCTACATAATGATGTAGAAGGTGAACAGATTAATTTTTATTCAAAACACACATACTGTTCCTACATAATAATGGTGGAGAATTCAGGCAGTTTAGTTTAATTCCTAACTCACATACTGTTCCTACACTGCTGTCCAGTTGTCCACCTCTAGACTGCTATTCTAGCTCCACTGGACTCCTGAAACAGAAAGGCATTGAAGAAACACACACACACACACACACACACACACACACACACACACACACACACACACACACACACACACACTTCAAGGTTGTATACTACAAAGCTTCTGTTGGATACTGGTCTTATCCTGTTGTAACTTAAAACATAGATATAACTGTACTTTCTCTCAGGAGAACTGAAGTAGTATTCTTGTTATATTGGCTAAAACCTTCAAAATCAAATGTATGCTGTTGGGTCATGAAGACACTAGAGAAGCAGCCTACATGGCCTAGGCATCTTAGGCAGCATACTGTAACGCTTGAGCAGCAAGGCAGACGAGGAGATGCGGATCTAAATGCAGTTTCACTTTATTAAATAAACAAGCAAGAAAAACACAAAGGAACAACCCTCAATGGGGAAAATAGAACTGAAAACTGAAAACTAAACACGAAGGAACAAGACAGAGAACTCGGGCAGGGAACACAAACCAGGCTAACAACAAACAACGAACGACAATGAGTGAACAAAAAGCAGGGCTTAAATACACAGTGAGTGATGACTGAATAAGACACAGGTGAGAACAATGAACAAAATGGCAGTGATGATGGCAGGAAAGCTAACAAAGAGACTAAGGAGCTACACAAGGGACAAAAGTGAAAACTAAGGAATGCAAAGGTGACAAAAATGGCAGACAAAGGGCAACAGAGAAACAAGACAAGGTATATGTAACATAGCCCCCCCCTCAAGGTTCGGATACCAGACGATACAGAAACATAAAACAAAACAAAAAATGTCCATTGACTGGGGGGAAGCTTGTGGAGGGCAGACAGACCAAGGGGGGCAACGAAGGGCAGACAGGAAGTCCAAGGGGGCACAGAGGGCAGGCAGGAAGTCCAAGGGGGCACAGTGGGCAGGCAGGAAGTCCAAGGGGGCACAGAGGGTAGGCAGGAAGTTCAAGGGGGCACAAAGGGCAAGGACAGGTTCAGGTGGTCTGGGAGCTGGCCACTGGGCAAGGACAGGTTTGGGGGGCCTGGGAAGAGGCCACAGGACAGGGACCGGGTCAGGATGTCTGGGGGGAGGCCACAGGAGAGGAACAGGGTCAGGAGGCCTGGGAGGAGGCCACAGGACAGGGACTGGGTCAGGAGGCCTGGGAGGAGGCCACAGGACAGGGACTGGGTCAGGAGGCCTGGGAGGAGGCCACAGGACAGGGACTGGGTCAGGAGGCCTGGGAGGAGGCCACAGGACAGGAACCGGGTCAGGAGGCCTGGGAGGAGGCCACAGGACAGGGACTGGGTCAGGGGCCCTGGGAGAAGGCCACAGGACAGGGGCCGGGTCAGGAGGCCTGGGAGGTTTCAGAGGCGAAGGCCTGGCAGGCTCTGTTGTCTCTGGGGGTAGAGCCGTAGGAGGCTCGGGAGGCAGAGCCGAAGGAGGCCTGGGAGGAGGCCACAGGACAGGGGCCGGGTCAGGAGGCCTGGGAGGTTTCAGAGGCGAAGGCCTGGCAGGCTCTGTAGTCTCTGGGGGTAGAGCCGTAGGAGGCTCGGGAGGCGGAGCCGTAGGAGGCTCGGGAGGCGGAGCCATAGGAGGCTCAGGAGGCGGAGCCGTAGGAGGCTCGAGGGGCGGAGCCCTAGAAAGCTCTGGAGTCTCTGGGAGCAGAGCCGTAGGAGGCTCGGGAGGCGGAGCCGTAGGAGGCTCGAGAGGCGGAGCCCTAGAAAGCTCTGGAGTCTCTGGGAGCAGAGCCGTAGGAGGCTCGGAAGGCGGAGCTCTGGAAAGCTCGGGAGGCGGAGCCGTAGGAGGCTCGGGAGGCGGAGCCGTAGGAGGCTCGAGGGGTGGAGCCCTAGAAAGCTCTGGAGTCTCTGGGAGTAGAGCCGTAGGAGGCTCGGGAGGCGGAGCCGTAGGAGGCTCGGGAGGCGGAGCCTTAGAAAGCTCTGGAGTCTCTGGAAGCAGAGCCATAGGAGGCTCAGGAGGTGGAGCCGTGGAAGGCTCGAGAGGCTTGGGAGGCGGAGCCCAGGAAGGCTCGAGAGGCTTGAGGGGTGGAGTCCTAGAAGACTCGAGTGACTTGAGGGGCGGAGTTCTGGGAGGCTCGAGAGACTTGAGAGGCAGAGCCCTGGAAGGCTCGAGAGGCGGAGTTCTGAAAGTCTCGAGAAGCTTGAGAGGCGGAGCCCTGGGAGGCTCGGGAAGCTCGAGAGGCGGAGCCCTGGAAGACTAGAGAGGCTTGAGAGGTGGAGCCCTGAAAGGCTTGAGAGGCTTGAGGGGTGGAGCCCTAGCGAGCCCGGGAAGCTCGGAAGGCGGAGCTCTGGGAAGCTCGGGAGGCGGAGCTCTGGGAAGCTCGGGAGGCGGAGCTCTGGGAAGCTCAGGAAGCTCGGAAGGCAGAGCTCTGGGAAGCTCGGGAGGCGGAGCTCTGGAAAGCTCGGGAAGCTCGGAAGGCAGAGCTCTGGAAAGCTTGAGAGGCGGAGCTCTGGAAAGCTCGGGAGGCGGAGCTCTGTAAAGCTCGGGAGGCGGAGCTCTGGAAAGCTCGGGAGGCTCGGGAGGCGAAGCTCTGGAAAGCTCGGGAGGCGGAGCTCTGGAAAGCTCGGGAGGCGGAGCTCTGGAAAGCTCGGGAGGCGGAGCTCTGGAAAGCTCGGGAGGCGGAGCTCTGGAAAGCTCAGGAAGCTCGGAAGGCAGAGCTCTGGAAAGCTCAGGAAGCTCGGAAGGCAGAGCTCTAGAAAGCTCGGGGGGCAGAGCTCTGGAAAGCTCGGGAAGCTCGGAAGGCAGAGCTCTGGAAAGCTCGGGAGGCGGAGCTCTGGAAGGCTCAGGAAGCTCGGAAGGTGTTGGGTCTTGGATCTGTAGAGGGCCACAGGCCTGGCTCTGGGACGGTAGAGGCTACAGGCTGGCTCTGGGATCTGTAGGGGCTACAGGCTGGCTCTGGGATCTGTAGGGGCTACAGGCTGGCTCTGGGATCTGTAGGAGGGCTACAGGCTGGCTCTGGGACTGTAGGAGGCTACAGGCTGGCTCTGGGACTGTAGGAGGGCTACAGGCGCTGGCTCTGGGATCTGTAGGAGGGCTACAGGCGCTGGCTCTGGGACTGTAGGAGGCTACAGGCTGGCTCTGGGATCTGTAGGAGGCTACAGGCGCTGGCTCTGGGACGGTAGGGGCTACAGGCGCTGGCTCTGGGACGGTAGGGGCTACAGGCGCTGGCTCTGGGACGGTAGGGGCTGCGTGGGCTCTGGCTCGCTGACCATGGCAGGCGTGGGCTCTGGCTCGCTGACCGTGGCAGGTGTGGGCTCTGGCTCGCTGACCGTGGCAGGCGTGGGCCCTGGCTCGCTGACCGTGGCAGGTGGGCCCAGGCTCGAAGACCGGGGCAGGCGTGGACCGGGAGGCAGAAGCCTGTCTTCTCCTCCTCCTCCGGGCGGACGAAGTTGAGCGTGCCGGCTCTGAAGCGAACGAAGTTGGCAGCGTGTAGGTCAGGACGGGTGTGGAGAGACGAATCGTGGCGGAGAGGGGAAGTATCCTTGTGGGAGGAGCGGTAGCATCATCCTCCAGAACTTCCACAGTCAGTGGCGATCCGCTGACTCGCAGGGTTTCCTCCACGAAACTGAAGAGTGTCCAGCCACGCATCGCTGGCGGCAACAGTTCCCTCAGGGACTTGTTCAAGTTACCCCGGAAGAATGCCACCAGAGTGTAGTCGGGGAAGTCAGATGTTTGCCAGCTTCAGAAACTCGTGGACGTGGTCCTCCAAAGGGCGGTCCCCCTGCTGGAGGCTAAGGAGCCGGTAATTCGCCGAATAGGCTGCTAGATCCATGTGTGGTCGTTCGTTCTGTAATGCTTGAGCAGCAAGGCAGACGAGGAGATGCGGATCTAAATGCAGTTTCACTTTATTAAATAAACAAGCAAGAAAAACACAAAGGAACAACCCTCAATGGGGAAAATAGAACTGAAAACTGAAAACTAAACACGAAGGAACAAGACAGAGAACTCGGGCAGGGAACACAAACCAGGCTAACAACAAACGAATGACAAGGAGTGAACAAAAAGCAGGGCTTAAATACACAGTGAGTGATGACTGAATAAGACACAGGTGAGAACAATGAACAAAATGGCAGTGATGATGGCAGGTGGATGCTGGGAAGTGTAGTTCTTAAACAATGACAAGTGAACAAGAAAGCTAACAAAGAGACTAAGGAGCTACACAAGGGACAAAAGTGAAAACTAAGGAATGCAAAGGTGACAAAAATGGCAGACAAAGGGCAACAGAGAAACAAGACAAGGTATATGTAACACATACACAGTGTCGCTGGTCTCAAACTGCTTGTGCGAGCATGAAACCACAGAGAACATATATTAAGAGACTATAATAATGAATTATTTGCTCACAAGAATATGATATGTTATAAAGTTTTATACATAATTAACTTATAAGTATACTTATTTGTTCCAATAAAATCATTCAATTAATCATATTAGGTTAAATGCTAATCAGTTTAGATTTCATTCGCTCAACGGAAATATATGTATTGAAGAAGAGGAGGTGGTAATTCAAGCATCCACCCCTTCTGGTGTTCTAGAAGGGTTTCATTGGGGAAAACATTGCTTCTGATGTTTTGAGATGTTGCTTCAATAATTCCACATAATTTTCACAAAAAACATGATGCCATTTATTTTGTGGAGTGCACCAGTCCCTCCTGCTGCAAAGCACCCCCACAACATGATGCTGCCACCCACATGCTTCACGGTTGGGATGGTGTTCTTCAGCTTGCAAGCCTCACCCTTTTTCCTCCAAATATAACGATGGTCATTATGGCCAAAGAGTTAATTTTTTGTTCTTTGTACCCATGTGCATTTGTAAACCGTAGTCTGGCTTTATGGCAGTTTTGGAGTAGTGGCTTCCTTGCTGAGCAGCCTTTCAGGTTATGTAGATATAGGACATGTTTTACTGTGGATATAGATACTTGTCTACCTGTTTCCTCCAGAACCTTCACAAGGTCCTTTGCTCTTGTTCTGGGACTGATTTCACAACACACTACGTTCATTTATGAGACAGAATGCATCTCCTTCCTGAGTGGTATGATGGCTGCATGGTCCCATATTGTTTGTAAAGATGAATGTGGTACCTTCAGGCATGTGGAAATTGCTTCCAAGGATGAACCAGATTGTGGAGGTCCACAATTTATTTTCTGAGGTCTTGGCTTATTTATTTAGATTTCCCCATGATGTTAAGCAAAGAGGCACTGAGTTTGAAAGTAGGCTTTAAAATACATTCACAGGTACACTTCCAATTGACTCCAATTAGCCAATTAGCTAGAAGCTAATTGCCTGAAGGCTTAACATAATTTTCTAAGAATTTTCCAAGCTGCTTAAATGAACAGTTAACTTAATGTACTGTATGTAATAATCTGAACCACAGGAATTGTGATATCATCAATTCGAAGTGAAACAATCTGTCGGTAAACAATTGTTGGAAAAATTATACATGTCATGCACAAAGTAGATGTCCTAAATGACTTGCCAAAAATATAGTTTGCTAATATGATATCTAAATATTTTAAATAGAAAAAAGTATTTAAAAAATTAGTTTTAATGACTTCAACCTAATTGTATGCAAACTTCTGACTTCAACTTCAACTATATATATATATATATATATATATATATATATATATATATATATATATATATATAAAATAGTAGTTCCAAACATTGCTTCTGCAAATAGAATAGAATAGAATAGAATAGAATAGAATAGAAGAACATGTAGCCCTGCAACAGATGACATGGCCCCACAGAGACCCCCACTGAACATCAAGTCAGTTTAGCACAGGGCCGGCCCAAGCCTTTATGGGGCCCTAAGCAGAATTTGATTTGGGGGCCCCTCGGTGCCGCCAAAATGATTGAATATTGTCAATGTTTGATTATTCGCACACTATAAATCTATCACACCCCTTATCAATTGTATTAGTTGTAGCTGTGTTGCTTACAACATACCAATGTCTGCCTGGCATGATTTTACCCTTCTACGGTTTTAAATGTAACAGTAGCACACCTATATTTACCCAATCCTGTTGATCCTCTGTTACCAGTTTTGTGGACTTCCTAGAGAACAATTTGCAGCAGAAGCTGTAGACAGTATCATTTCTTTTTGAATAAGTGAGCAGCTCCACTTACATTTTTTCCCCATTAATTAACTATCTGTAGGTGTAGTGGAAGCTTCGGCCATCAGGTTTTTCAGGGAATGTGAAGTTTTCCTTTATAGGCAGTGGCCCTCTGCTTACCAGATCAGTCCTTTCTGAGTCAGACAGGATAGATGACCACATCAGTGGATGCACGTGCTGGGAAGTGCTCCTCGCATGCAGAGGATGGACCTGATGAAAATAATAATAAAAGCTAGCCATGTTAGATGTCATATTAGAAGGAATGCAACTGTCTGTCAAAAACAAAGGCATGGTTTATCCATATAAATATAATGATCTGGGATTGTTGAAAAATCATCATCAGCTGTAGCACTGGAACTTGGGGCAGGTGGCACTGGTTGTGCCCCACGTCCAAAATATTTCAACAGTGCTCCTAAGGAAGTTTCATAAGAGTACATATTTGACAAAATTTTTGACAAAATACTGTATGTTATTTTCTCAACACAAATTATTATACACAGCAGCAAGCCATCTGTACACCTAAACAACAACTCTTAATCTATAACTAGCAAATTGAGGCATAATGATATTGGAATATAACTGCAAAGACCCCAAAATGGTAGACTAATGTAAATAATGTTAAGTTTATGGAACAGAAGCTTATTTTTATTACAAAAATATATACCCAGGAAAGTTATTTTTACACAGAAGACAAAAACTTTAATCTAAAACTAGCAAAGTAATATGTTGTACTAATAATATATTAAGATGTCAAGGCTATTTACGGACGATTAATCAAACTTTCCTAAAAAAGAAGATATGCAACATAGGCTATGTTAACTAACTAGCTAGCTAATGTTAGCTCATAACTTAGCCTAGCTACTTAACATACCTTTATCGTGCTGTTTTTTCTCTTCCTCTGTTTTCTTCTTTTTCCTTTTCTTTGCACCAGAGGATGTCCATGTGCTGTTTTGCTGTCTGAATGTGCTTGCATCCTGCAGCCCGTTAACATAATATTGCATTTAATATTACGTTTTTGTATAATTACCATTGTCCATTGACAGTATAATCAATTTAATTATAATAAAAAAAATAAAAAAAATAGTGTGCTCTTTGGGGCCCCCTGGCAGCCGCTTAGTTCGCTTATGCCTTGGGCCGGCTCTGGTTTAGCATGAAGCAATTGAGACAGCCTAAATAGATAAAAGAACTGTGGCGAATTCTCCAAGAAGCTTGGAACATCTGCCAAAAACCAAGTAAAACTGTGACCAGGTGTCCCTTGGAGAATTGGTGCTGTTTTGAAGGCAAAGTTGGTCACACCATATATTTACTTTTATTGGTGGCCTGCTTGGTGTGAGCTCAAAACAAAACCTCCAGTTGTCCTATTGCCAGCTTCCTCCAGCCCCATTTACTTCTTACTTTTATGTTTACTAGACTTTGGATGATGTTAATTGAAAAATGAAAACTAATTATGGAACTATTTTTGAAGAAATCCTCACTATGCAACATTTGCAACACTATGCACAGTACTATATATATATATATATATATATATATATATATATATATATATATATATATATATATAATATAATTTCATATTATATTAGCATTATAATAAATATTAAAGGCTTGTAACATGCTGATTAATAAAGATACATTTAGAAGGGGAAAACTTTATGGACTAAAAGGTGCTTTGAAACCACGTTAACTCATGCATGCTGCATGTCTAAACACATGCAGGCAAAAGAGGCAACGCGTGCGGAGCGGGACAGGGCAGAAATTATGCATGTTTGGTGCTAGAGAACAATATTCTAGATTACAGCGCAGAAAGATCAGAGCTGTTAAGCATATCACTGTTGTTCTGTCACGCTCTTCACTAGAGACAATGAGAGGGCACAACCTTTGTCATGAAGTCTTGTGGTGCGGATGGAATCAATCTGGTGTCTGATGTAGCCTAATCGTTTGCAAGGCAGCTAGCATTAACAAGTTCATCCAGTCTGACCCTACGTTACTGCTGGCGCATTGTGAGTGAAGCTGAGAGCATTTTCAATTCATTCCAATAAAAGCCAAGCGTCATGCTCGCAAGGTGGATCGTAGGATCTCCTAGCGCTGTGAGCGCCTTTGACTGGATTTCGTCCGCCCCAGTGGAAACGCAGCCTGAGAAAGCCGAACTGCTTGTGTTTTAGCAACACACACACACACACATAAATATCGAAAATTTCTCAAAAGCTTATTGTCAATATTGTGGATTTTATTTATCGTGATAAATATTGATATCGTTTTATCACCCAACCCTACATAGAATGAGCTGAAGAGCAGATGCAAAGTTGGAATGACTGTCCAAAACACACACCACTCTTCCCGCAATGGAAACCATCCATTTTGAGCAACCTGATAGGGTATTTCCAGACATACACAGAGGTAGAGGTGTTATTAAATACTCTAATCACTAATCATACATAATGCTACAGTAGTAACAATATTAATTGTAACATTATACATTTTATTTGTATATGAAAACTTTTACTCACATCTGCCAATAGGAACAGAGATGTCGTCTCCTCTTTAAAGTGAGCCATCAACAGAAGAATGGCAGCAGTGGCTGTAAGATCTTCATTACCTCTGATAGAATCATTCACTTCATTCAACAGGGACTGGATCTCTCTTCTCCCCTTGGTCTGTTGGATCTTAAAAAAGTCCACAATTCTTGGACCCTTGCTCAGGAGGGCTTAAGTCAGATGACTTTCAATATATATACCAGTGAGGGAATTGATCACAGAGGCATAACTGAGTGAAGAGGAAAGGCCACTGGTCCTGGATGACACTAATGTTTGGTGGAGGGCAAGTGTTTATCATGTGACGTTGATAAGTGTATGTCAGTTTCATCAGATCATGCACATCCCTCTTGTCTGCACCACTGGGGACCACATAGCTGAACACGTTCGACATGGTCTGTCCCTTGTTTTCAAGGATTTTGAAATATCTGGAGCAAACTGTATGGGGACAAGATATTTTTTACCGTCTCAGATATGCCATCTCAAATGAGTGCACAAAACAGAAAAACTAAGGGCCTGAAATGAGCATCCCTGGAACTGGCAGATCCATGCAACTCCCTCGTTTGAAGACATCCCATTCTGAGGTTTTGTCTTTTTATGATGCCTATATATATGGGACTTAAATGCTGAGAAGTTCCTAAAGGTGCATGGGCACATTTCTACCCCACAGGCAATTTTGTGAGCTCAAGGATGGGGCAGGGTGGCATGATTTGGTGCACCTTTCTCCCATTGCGATCTTGCGAGCCAGGGGCAGGGTGGCACAATTAGGGAGACTATTAATATTAGCTGCCTATTTCACCTATGCCAGGATCCGCCAATGCTCCTTGGTTAAAGGGGTCATATAATGCCATTTTTGTACAAGTTAATATGAATCTTTAGGGTCTAAATGAAAACTTTGTAATATACTTTTATTAAAAATTCTCATTAGTATTTTAAGAAAACACTAATTTTACCTGCTCAAAAACAGCTCCGTTTTCAGCACGCCGTTTCAGAGCATATGACTTTAAATGATAATGAGCTTTGGTCACCCCGCCCCTCCGTTCTGGAGTTATTCTCCGTATAACTGTTTTTTTGACATTACTTCTTAATCAGTAACATACAAGTAAACCAGGTGTAACTTAGTGTTACCATGTTAACTGTAACACCTGCGTACACAGTTTTTAATAACACAATAACCATAACGCGTTGTTCATTATAAGCGTGGGATCATGAATTATATTGAGAACGTCGTAACGTTATGGAAAACATGCCGTAATGTACCCTGAGTGTAAACATTAGCCACATTCATTGTGAAGCGTGCAAGCGATTTGCAAAGATTAATATAAAGGTTAATAAAACGTTACACTTACTTCTTCTGGAGGTGCAGAGGGAATATAAATAGTTGGTACCGAATCTTTTTTCAGCAGCAGCTTCTTAGCAAAACCAGCTTTATACTGACCCTCGTTTATAAAGCAGTCTGGTGAAAAATGATTCGCGCATACATGAATGCCTTGACGTTGCTCGTGGGGAATATTCCCATCGTAAACAAAACTCAGCCACTGCGTCTTCAGCGGTTCAAATTTAGGAACATCAAAATGACTGCTGTGTTCGTTATTACACCGAAGAACAGAACACCACAATCGCTTAGGTGCCATTCTGCTATCAACAATGATGACGGACTATGATTGACAGAAAGCTCACGAGCGAGGGCGGGTCTGTGTTGAAACACTGCTGTCAATCAACAATCCTGGGAGGGGCGTCCGACCGTGTGACGTCACACGGTCGAACGGCTTGATTTGAGGCAGGGGAAAATATATAAGGAGATTAAAACAAAAACACTGGATGGATTTTTATCATAATAGGATGGTTGTGTACAGGCACAGCCAACACACATTTCAGTACAATCAACTTGAAAAAGTGCATGTACCATTATATGACCCCTTTAAGACCGACGAGCAGCAGTGCGTCTTCTCACACTTGCCAAATACCACCATAGCAAAACAGCCCCCTCAGCTGACAACTCTTATGAATCTGAGTACGACATTAAACCTGAATGTTCCACTTCAACTACTACACTATGATAACGTGCAAAAAGATTGAAAGGAAAAAGCACATTGAAGTCTTCTGATTGGCTGATAAAATATTTTTATACAGTTTACACTGCCTAGTGCTGTCAAAGATAGCGGTGAGATCTCAGGACAATAAATTTTTCCTTAAAAGAATGCATACGATTACACAAAAAAATTGCTTACAACACCTTTAAAATTATGTCCTTAAAGTATAGTCTTGTCCATTGTGAATATTCTGTGTGTCTGTGTGTAATAAACCATGACTACAACTTTATCGTTTCATTGCCATCACTTTGTGTGCAGATTCTACGAAAAATCTTACGCTCAAATCCAACCAAAAACATCTTTACATCTTCCTTTATTTTTTTCTATCGTGCTTTGTATTCTAACAAAATAACACTGTAACGAACACTGGACGAGATGGCTTCAGTTGCAGAAAACAGCTTTATTGAAAAGACTGGCACAAGTACAAAGGGGCAAATCCAGAGGAGCGTAGTGAGACGAGAGCGTAAAGTCGAAGCCAGGAGATCAGGTAAACAAAACAAAACACGAGAATGAACTAACTGGGAGAAGACAAGCGAAACACTAGAGTTGGCAAAGCAGAGTGAGTAACAAACAATAACCAACAAAGCTAAAGTGAAAGGGCAGGGTATAAACAGAGAAAATAAACTGTGCAGGTAAACTGTACAGGAACTGGAGTTCGTGACAGTACTCCCCCCTCTACTGCGGACGGCTCCGGACGACCACGCTCGGTTACGAGGAGCGCGCCCTCTGGGAAGCGGTGCGGGACGATCGGGATGTTGGAGATGGTAATCGGTCTTTAGTGTTTGGTCCAAGACATCCTTCGAAGGCACCCACGACTGCTCCTCAGGTCCGTAGCCCTCCCAGTCTACCAGGTACTGCAACTGACCACGACGTCTGGAGTCTAACAAGGCCCGGACCACATAGGCGGGCTGACCTCCAACGTCGAGTGGTGGAGGGGGTGTCTGGGATGCAGTGGGCGGAAACATGGGACTGTAGAAAACTGGCTTAAGCAGGGAGACATGAAAAACAGGACAGATTTTGTAGCGGGGTGGCAGCAATAATTTATAGGTTACAGGGTTAATTCTTTTAACAATCTTAAAGGGACCGATGTACCTGGGGCTCAGCTTTCTGGACGGGAGATGAAGACGGATGTCCCGGGTTGCTAACCACACTCGCTGGCCTGGATGGAATGTAGGTGTGGGTGTGCGTCGGTGATCTGCCTTGGATTTCTGGGTTTGAGTGGAGTGTTGAAGATGCACTTCTGGGCCCAGGTGTCTACTGCAGGAACATCACTTGAGGCAGCCTCCCACGGGAAAAGGGGTGGATGATAACCCAGGACGCATTGGAACGGGGTGAGCCGGGTTGAAGAACTGACCAGGCTGTTTTGGGCATACTCTGCCCAGGGAAGGTAGGTGTGCCAGTGACCCTGGTTCTGAGCACAGTAGGTTCTCAGATATTTACCTATTTCTTGATTGAGGCGCTCAGTTTGACCATTCGTTTGCGGGTGGTA
The DNA here is from genome assembly GCF_025860055.1 of Xyrauchen texanus. NCBI lineage: Eukaryota > Metazoa > Chordata > Actinopteri > Cypriniformes > Catostomidae > Xyrauchen > Xyrauchen texanus. Next base: position 22,592,879 of record NC_068307.1, read on the forward strand.
TCCAGAGGAGAACTTCAGTTGAACGCCTAGTCTGTCACTAAAGGCTTGCCAGAATCGAGACGTGAATTGGGTCCCTCTGTCAGACGTAATCTCCTCGAGGATGCCAAAATTACGGAACACGTGACTGATCATGAGGTCGGCAAGCTGTGTAGCATTGGGTAGTCCGGGTAACGAGATCAAGCGGCACATCTTGGAGAACCTGTCTATGACCACCAGAATTTCGGTGCGACCGTCAAGATGGTGGTAAGTCGGTTATGAAGTCCATGGCTATATGTGACCATGGCTGATCGGGTATGGGTAACGGTTGGAGGAGTCCAGCGGGAAGGTTGCGAGAAGTTTTGGACTGGGCACAGATGGGACAGGAAAGGATACAGTCATGGACATCGTCCTTAAGAGAGGGCCACCAAAACTTCTTAGAGAGTAGCTCTGTAGAACGGGTGATACCAGGATGGCTGGAACAAAGAGAAATATGTACCCATTGCATAAGCTGAGGGCGAATCACGGCAGGCGCATATATCTTGTTGGGGGAGTTTGAGGAGGTGCGGGTTCATTACCTTGAGCTTGTAGTATAGCCTCCGTCAATTCCCACCTCACTGGGGCTACTAGGCACGAAGCAGGGAGAATAGTATCTGGCTCTGATGGTTTAGTTCCATTGCTGAAGAGTCTGGACAGAGTGTCAGCCTTGGTGTTCTTTGAGCCTGGGTGGAAGGTTACCGAAAAGTCAAAACGAGTGAAGAACATTGCCCATCTGGCCTGTCTGGGGTTTAACCGTTTGGCTGAACGAATGTACTCGAGGTTCTTATGGTCGGTCAAGACAACGAAAGGAAACTTCGAACCCTCCAACCAGTGACGCCATTCTTCGAGGGCTAATTTAATAGCCAGCAACTCCCTGTTTCCTACATCATAGTTTTTCTCTGGGGAAGACAACTTATGGGAGTAGAAGGCACAAGGGTAAAGTCTAGCGGGAGCCCTGTGTCGCTGTGAGAACACAGCTCCAACACCTATCTCAGATGCGTCCACCTCCACGACGAAAGGGAGAGTAGGGTCGGGCTGTTTGAGAACTGGGGAACTGGTAAACGAGTCTTTTAGAGTCTGGAAGGTGTGTTGAGCAGGAGTGGTCCATGTAAGGGACTTGGGTTTGCCTCGTGTCAGAGCAGTGAGTGGTGCAGCAATCTTCCCAAAGTTTCGAATGAAGCGTCTGTAGTAGTTAGCGAAACCTAGAAAACGCTGAAGCTCCTTCAACGTCTTAGGCTCCGGCCAGGACTGGACTGCTGCCACCTTGTTGCTTTCCATCCTCATCGTTCCTGCAGACAAGACATACCCCAAAAAGGAGACAGAAGAACGATGAAAGGCACACTTCTCTGCTTTAACGAACAAGTCGTGTTCTCTGAGTCTTTGTAACACCCTGGAGACGTGGTCTGTGTGTTCAGATAGGTTAGATGAGTAGATTAACAAATCATCAATGTAAATGATGAGGAACTGGTCTAACATGTCTCGAAAGATCTCGTTCATGAAGGACTGGAACACCGAAAGGGAGTTGGCGAGGCCGTAAGGCATCACCAAGTATTCGTAGTGCTCCCTAGTGGTGATGAAGGCAGTTTTCCACTCGTCTCCCTTTCTAATGCGCACAAGGTTGTATGCACTCCTAAGGTCAAGTTTGGTAAAAATCTGGGCTTTGCTGACGTGCTCAAGGGCCGGCTGGATAAGAGGCAAGGGATAGGTGAATTTCACTGTGACCTTATTCAAGGCACGGTAATCGATACAAGGACGGAGTCCGCCATCTTTCTTGTCCACGAAGAAGAAGCCCGACGCTAAAGGGGAGGTGGACGGACGGATTATGCCAAGTTTGAGAGCCTTGTCGATGTAGTCCTCCTTGGCCTTGGTTTCAGGCAGCGTCAAGGGGTATACTCTGCTCTTAGTAAGTAAGTAAGTAAAGTTCCCTTCCGAGGGAACTCGCACTGCGTCGTTGAAAACGACTCTTTGGGGAACGCTCCTTAGCGTGCGCCTCTGAATTATGAATGAAACTATTCCAATCTTGATTGGTGTTGCGTCATGACGTAACATGTGACGGCATAACCGGATGCATAAAAGTGACGCCGGTACACATACACATTAGCTTTCGCTCTTCAGCAAGCGCTCTATGTTGAAATTGTTTGTCTTATTTGGTGTTGTTTGTCTGATTTAAAAATATTATGGCCACCGAACAGTTCAAGAAGTGCGTGCACTCCTGCCCTCGTTTCATTACGGGTAGGGACACGCACGCTTTATGTGTGAACTGTTTGGGAGCACAGCACGCACAGGCAGCTCTCGAGGGATCTGCCTGTGAAAGTTGTGAAGCACTACCCATGAGAGTGCTGCGCTCCGGTTGGCGTGCTTCGATGAGCACGGTCAGGCTCGCGTTCCCCACGGTTTTGGTCCCGCGTCTGTTGAGGCAGCGCGGCGATTGAAATCGCGGGGTTCGCAGCGGGATTTTGCAGATGAGAATGAGACTGCTGCGCACGTTCTCATTCTTCGTTTGAGGATCCCGAGCCTACTGTGAGTGGTGCAGAAGCCCGCGTCGCGGCTTCTTCTGCCCATGATCAGGTCCCCTTGCTTGAGCTCACTGCTTCCGAGGAAGTGGATATGCTCAGCATCGATCGCGGATCGACCGTGAGCCAAGCACGCCAGTTTTTGGCCAAGCTTATGAGGAGCTGATTGAGGTTGTGACGCGTGCCGTGGCCAGACTGAATATCAGCTGGCCACAAAATGAGCAGGGAACGCAAGTTGAAAGCAATTAGACGTGCGTTTCCTGCGGCACAGATCACAAACTCAGCGCCGGGGTTTGCCGCTTTTCCCGATCTCCACAAAGATATCTAAAACGAGATCGTGGGGTAAACCGCATTCGTCCCGTGATCTCCAGCCCCAGTGTTTGATTACAGATGATGTTTTGGGGGCACGGTATATGGGCTAAAACCCCGGCGCTGCCTAGTAAGCCCTGCAGAGATACATCTGCTTTAATAAGTAGGGCTTACATGGCCGCACACAATCGGTGTTGGTTTCCCGCCGTCTCTGACGCTTCGGGCCACATCAATTTCCAGCGAACGCACAGCGAACGTTCGTGTCAAAAAAAATAAAAAAAATAATAAATAAATAAAAAAAAAAAAAATAAAAAACAACAAGCATCAATTGTGGTTGATGCTTGTTGTGGAATCAATTGTGGAATCCGCCATGGCAGATTCCTCTGAGGAGGGATCTGTTGTCTCAGGCGGGGGGCACAGTCTTCCACCCTCGTCCAGAGCTGTGGAAACTGTGGGTCTGGCCCCTGAGGGGGTTCAGTACCTAAATGCTGGTCTATCAGCGGGGGTGGTTGAAACCATACTTAGCTCTAGGGCTCCGTCTACTAGGAGATTATATGGCCTCAAGTGGAATGTGTTCTCCACTTGGTGTAGAGAACATGAATTAGATCCAGTTAACTGCCCGGTGGCTTCAGTTCTGGAGTTTCAGTCAAGATCGTTTCTCTGCGGTCTCTCCCCTTCCACACTTAAGGTGTGCGTGGCTGCCATTTCGGCGTTCCATGCACCACTGAGTGATGGGCCTCTGGGGAGGCACCAGCTGGTCATTCGCTTTCTCCGTGGTACATGGAGGATGAGACTGACAACCAGGTCCAGGGTTCCTGCCTGGGACCTGGCGGTGGTTCTCGAAGGGTTATCCCTGGCCCCTTCGAACCCCTTCCAGTCGGCTTCGCCCAAGGACCTGACGCTCAAGATGGCTTTTCTCTTAGCTATTACCTCTCTAAAGAGGGTGGGTGATCTTCAAGCCCTGGCAGTGACGCCAGCTTGCTTGGAGTTTGCCCCTGGCGGAGTTAAAGCCATTTTACACCGAGACCTGGCTATGTGCCTAAGGTGCCGTCTAACACGGCACGGTCTACGGTCCTGCAGGCTTTTTATCCTCCACCTCATGTGTCGGCAGAAGAAGAGAGGCTCCATTTGCTCTGCCCTGTCAGAGCTTTGAGTGTTTACCTCGAGAGGTCCTCTTCTTGGAGGAGGTCGGACCAACTGTTAGTGTGTTTTGGGTCACCTAAGAAGGGGCTCCTGCCTCGAAACAAACCATTAGTAATTGGATTGTTCAGGCTATTATCTCGGCCTACAAGGTGCGTAATTTGCCTTCACCTTTGGCCGTGAGGGCTCATTCAACTAGAGGCATGGCGTCCTCTAGGGCTCTCTTATCGGGAGTACCCTCCAGGAGATCTGTGAGGCAGCCGGTTGGGCTACCCCGCACACTTTCATCAGGTTTTACAGTCTGCACCTCCCTAGTACGCCTGGCGCACGTGTGCTCTCGTCCTAGCTGAGTGCCTGAGTTCAGTTTCACCCTAGGGCAGGCCTTTTTTCGGTGCGTGGCCTAGTGGGCATTCGTTCCCCAAAGAGTCGTTTTCAACGACGCAGTGCGAAGTTCCCTCGGAAGGGAACGTCTCGGGTTATGACTATAACCCTTGTTCCCTGAGAAGGGAACGAGACACTGCGTCGTCCTGCCACGCCCCTCAAGGCCTGAGAGCGGCTTGCTTCATCGCTAGGCTAATGTGTATGTGTACCGGCGTCACTTTTATGCATCCGGTTATGCCGTCACATGTTACGTCATGACGCAACACCAATCAAGATTGGAATAGTTTCATTCATAATTCAGAGGCGCACGCTAAGGAGCGTTCCCCAAAGAGTCGTTTTCAACGACGCAGTGTCTCGTTCCCTTCTCAGGGAACAAGGGTTATAGTCATAACCCGAGACGTTTATTTATAAAGCGCTTTTCACAGATAAAATCACAAAGTGCTGTACAGGAGGATAAGTAAAAACAAACAGTATAAAATGTATATACACATGTAAGATTAAAGTGACAATAGTGAAAACTCATCAACCAAAAGCCTTCTTAAATAAACATGTTTTCAGAGCCTTTTTAAAAGAGGCAACAGTGTCTGCCAGACGCATGGACAGGGGCAGGGCGTTCCACAGTCTGGGAGCTACAGACTGAAATGACATGTCCCCTCGGGTCTTATAACGAGTCTTAGGGACTGCAAGCAAGTTCTGGCCAGAGGACCGGAGAGTGCGGTCAGAGGAATACAGCTTCAAAAGGTCCAGGATGTAATGTGGGGCCTGACCATTTAAGGCTCTGAAAGTCAGCACTAAAATCTTAAAATCAATCCTGAATTTTACAGGGAGCCAATGGAGATCCAGTAATTAGGGAGTGGGGACCCCGGAAGAAGGTCAATTGTGCAATCCATACTACGATGTGGAGGGAAGTTAATCTGGGTCTTTTTGAACACATCAGCATAAGCTAAATACTCAGAGGGAATGGAGACAGGAGACTTCACTTCGGGGCTCTCTACAGAGGTTGAGAAAACAGGTAAGTTGATACAATGAGACAAACAGTGTGCATTCCAGTTCAACAGCTCCCCCGTGCAGCAGGAAATATGGGGGTCATGAAGAGATAGCCAGGGATGGCCTAAAACTACTGGATCTCTGGGCGAACAAACAACGAAAAATTTAATGACTTCCTTGTGGAACAAGCCTACTTGAAGTGATAACGGCACAGTTCTGTGGGTAATAAAGCCTGAGCCAAGAGGTGCTCCATCCAAAGAATTGACCTTGAGGGGCGGTTCAACTGGACTAAGAGGTGTCCCAAGTCTTTGGACCAAGCTATCGTCCAAAGAATTCCCTGCTGCCCTGGAATCAACTAGGGCTGGGGCAGAAAAGGAGACATCGTTACGTGTCAGAACCACAGGGAGGCAGACTTGCTTCTGGGTAATGCTAAGAATGACTGATGTTCTAACCTGGCTTCTGGAGGGGAAAGGCTGAGGACAGACTGGGCATGAAGCGATGCGATGCCCTAGCTTTCCACAGTACAGACAGAGGTGCTGCATCAAATGTTTGGGTCGCTCTGCAGGGGTTAACGGAGCGCGACCAAGCTGCATGGGTTCAGGACCGGGAGAGCTTTCTAGAGGTAGGGGGTGTGACCAGTCGGAAACTACAGTATGTTCCTGGTCAACGGAAGAACTTCTGAACTCGCGATCTTGCAGGAGATTATCCACTATAATGGAGAGTTGGATATAATTTTCCAAAGACAATGATTCTCCCCGGCAGGCTAGCTCCATCTGCAATTGAGGTCTCAAACCCAGGCGATAGACAGTAAGAAGAGCAGGGCCGCTCCACCCGCTACCCGTGGCAAGGGTGCGGAAATCAAGGGCATAATCGGCTGCAGTGCTTGACCCCTGCTTCAGGAATACGAGGTGGCTGCCCACATTCCAGCTGCAGGATGATCAAATACAACGGTAATCTGGTGACAAAATTGATCATAGGAAGCTAGAAGGGGGCTATTTGCCGTTCACAATGCGGTGGCCCATTGTCGTGCCCTGCCGGTAAGTAGCGAAATCATAAAGTGAACCCTCTCACTGTCGGAGTGCAGATGGGGGTGATATTTTAAGTAAAAACTGCACTGCATCAAAAAGCCCTGGCAATTGTCAGAAGACCCATCAAACTCGGGAGGTTGAAAACTAGCGGCGCTCGGCAATACGTTGGGAGTATCAGCGGGTTCAAGGACAGGTACAGGTGGAACTGGATTTAATAGATCAGATAGAACATGTACCGTTTGTAGTATTTCTTGGATCTGCTGTCCCTGGGTTGTTAAAGCTTGTTCATGTCTCCCAACAGTAGATCCTTGAGAAGAAATTGCCGCACAAATCCGCTCTAGTGAGCCTTGAAGGTTTTCCGCTGAATCCATGATGAATTTGAAGGGTTGGTTATTCTGTAACGAACACTGGACGAGATGGATTCAGTTGCAGAAAACAGCTTTATTGAAAAGACTGGCACAAGTACAAAGGGGCAAATCCAGAGGAGCATAGTGAGACGAGAGTGTAAAGTCGAAGCCAGGAGATCAGGTAAACAAAACAAAACACGAGAATGAACTAACTGGGAGTTGGCAAAGCAGAGTGAGTAACAAACAATAACCAACAAAGCTAAAGTGAAAGGGCAGGGTATAAATAGAGAAAATAAACAGTGCAGGTGAAACTAATACTCAGGTGATTGGGAACAAGTGTGAGAGCTGGAAGGGGCGGAGTGGACTTGGGAACTGGAGTTCGTGACAAACACATTTAATTTTAAACAGTTAAAAAGAACTTAATCTCTCTCTCTCTCTCTCTCTCTCTCTCTCTCGCTCTCTCCCATTTACCTAAAAATTTGCATTTGTTCTATGAGTTCAGTCTGTCTGAGATTTTCAATGTCCTTCCTGACCATCTGAGGGGTTGTTCAGGCAGCTAGGCCTCAGGTGTGTTCACATGTAAGTTCATAGAAAGGTCCTCCACCTGAGCATCAACGTATCATCAAAGTATATTGTATATCGTTCAGATTATCCTGTGTGGAGTGGCTTGGGGTTTTCAGCAAATGAGAGGTATTTTTCCTTACCACCACACCAGCATTTGTTAGCACAGTGTATGATCTCGATGCCACCTCATTAAGCACTTTCTGCAGCTTCTTGTCCACTCCTGGCTTTTGTTTCAGCATGTCACCACATCCTTTCTTTCATGAGGACAATATGCTTGCTGACCACTGGATTTTGCTCTTGACAGGGCATCTGCAACCAACAGAAGCTGTACAGGTGTGTATGAGAGCACATAGCTGTATCTTTGCAAATGCATCATCATTCTCTGAATTCATGCTGTCATGTTATTTAAATGCTTTTGGGTGATGGTTATTAAGGGCTTATGATCAAACTCTAATACAATTGTGGTAATTCATAGAGATATGATTGGAACTTTTAACAGCCAAACACCAGCCCCAAACATTCCTTTCTCTTTCAGCTTCCTACTCTGTGCTTCTTGTCATGACCATTCACTTTAAGACTGCAGCAATTCTCACAAAGTGTCCATCTTTGTAGATAAATTAGGAACAAACTTGCATCTAGTTCACCATACTATGGAATATGTACTGCTTTCTTATCTGTTGGTTCTGGCTAGTTAATGACTGCCGTGACTTTATTTACATGTCTGGTTTTAATCCTGTACCGTAGGTGTCAGCTTTCTAGAAATGTGATCTGTCTGGCAAATATTTATATATTCTATATTTATGCAGTCTCTCCAAATCTCTCTGCACTCTTACATTTAATTCAGCTTTTGTCTCTCCCCAGATGATGACACCATCAAGGAACACTTGTACACCCTCCAGTCCTTCACATATTTTTTCCATTGCACAATAAAAAATCTCTGGGGCTGATGATGTACCGACCATTAGCCACTGATAGCTATAGCTCCCAAAAGGTGTGTTAAATGTGCATAAATCTTTTCTCATCCAGTAACAGCAGCAAAAAGCCATGTGATGCGTTGAGCTTATGAACTTGATGCACTTAGCCTCTGCCATTTCACTCAGGATCTCCTTTCTTTTTGGTATTTTATTATTGTTCCCGAAGGATGTTGTCCATCCTGTTCAACTTTTCGTTTTTGCCGGAGTAGAATAGGAATTCTTAATGGGGCATGAACCATTTGTTTGGCACTGTCATTCAGTTTAATGCTGTGGGTCTAAGGCAAAACTCCAATTCCCCCATATAATCTAGGAAACTGGTTTTCCCCACATATTCCCTGTGAATTGTTTTCATTGTAGTCTTGTGTTTTGGTGTTGTGCGTCAGTGGGAATCCTATTTCTAGTGTTTCTGGGTTTGTAATTGCAAGCACATGTTTGACTAACCCCATGTCTTCACAAGCACGATGTCCCGGCAGCAAATTTTTTCCGTTTGGGTACCACTACAAATGTCAGTGTCTATTTAATTTCCTTGTTTCACACCAGTAATATGCACACGCCTTGTTTCAATCTTTAGTCTATTGTATTGTTTTGCTTGCAAATCATTTGGCTCAACCCAGTCCAGTGGACAGGCATGAGACAAAAACTGTTTCTGAGTACCTACCTTGAATGGAATCTTATAAGTGTCCAGTTCAAGTCCTTCAAGTCCAGTACAGGCCACAATCCACCGTCCTACTTGGCAACTTGAAAATGATTCTGTGCCTTGCATGTTGTTACTTCCTCTATCGCATCTTATGCACACTGATTGTGGGGCACACATCGTCACGTTCAGGCGAAGTTTCTTTATATTTTGAAAATGCTTAAGCTGGTGAAAATACCCTCCTAAAAATCTCCAATCTCTGTATGCAAGAAGAGTAGGACTCTTTCCCACTGACCGGGTGTAGATAAAAAATAATGGTTTAGGGTTCCAAAGCTAGTCTATGCTGCCCTGAAACAGGACAATTCTGACTGGGCTCTGGCTTATATGCTCACAATGATGTCAGCATAGATGGAGTGCCAAGCTTAACCAGCCAATGAAATAAGGGTTTCAAAGTCAATGACCCCTGGGGGTGCTCCATTCTGCATGTTTAAAGACACCTGGTTAGAAAAATCGGGCTGCGTGCATTCAGTGCTCACGCACTCTGCTCATGATGACATATGCATCATGGGTCCTGTAGGTGGACGCTCAGTGTCTGACTGAAGTATACTTTAGGCTTTATGATGCAACATCGAAGTCACCTTCTTGAAAGAGAACGATCGTTAATTGTATCATAACGCTGTTTTACACAAAAAAAAAAAAAAACATTTCTACCAGGGACTAAAAACAAAATGTTTTTCATTTTGGTTTATTCTGAGCAAAAATGGTACTTATTAGTTCCAGCCTCCTTTCCAAATGGTTACCGGTTGGAACAAATTAAAAGAACGATTAATAACATGTTTTAAAATGGCAGTATTCTGCGCCAAGGGGTGGGGGAAATACCAATTGCAGTGTTGTCAGATCTCACAAGAGATGCAAGCAATCTGATCTGGAAAAATAATAATAATTAATAAATAAACCACTTGCCTCAAAATAAACAAAAGCAGTTATTTAACAGTTAAGTCAAGTTTAAATGAAAACCCTGCAGCACCAAATCTGTATTAATGCATCATATCTGACAATAAGTCAGTGAAGACTTGGAAACAACTGAGAAAAGTACTTTTTACATGTAATAATTTTTTCCTAGTATCTGAATTAGCTGTGCATGTATATGTAGGAATTATACATAAATTAGTTGTTAAAAGTTTTTAATTCACAGGATTAAAAGTGGTGTAGTTCCAAAAATATGCTGTGATAAACCCTTTGGCCTTTAGTTTCATGAAATATTATCAGCACAAAAGTTTCCTGCATTCAAAAATAACGTTTTCACTCCTGAACTATTATATCAATTTGTTCCAGTTTTCGGTAACGTTCTGCTAAAAAAGTTTTTCCTTGAACCTTTTTAGTCCCTGGTTACTTTCTACAGCCTATATTTATAATAACCATTGTTAAAAACCATGTAAAACCATTGTTAATTTTAATAAAGTTGAAACAATTACTGTAGGGTGACAAAAATAAATTGTATTCTTAATATAGGCAAATACACCAGATATCACAATTTTATAAAGCTGAATATAAATATTATTTCACTTTCAAAAAATAAGGCAAAGTCCCTGTAAGGCTATGCAGTCTGAAATAAAAGTAGCATTGCTACTTTTAGTTAACTACTCCCCAACAGTTGTAAAATTAATTTAACATACTCCGACATCTTTGTCTTCTAGCAGGTGAGCAGACTCATGTGCAGACAAACATCAGATTAAGTATGATGGAGCTTCCGGCGACAGAGAGAAAAGTTCAACGCACAGACCTACTCGGAAAAATTTTCCCTCTAAGACACAGTACATTTTCAAAGAAAGGGGCGGACAGTCACTGAACTCTATGGCTTCAGGTTTTAATAAATAATAAATAAAAAATAGCAAATCATATTATTCTCAAAATGTTTAAATATATGTCTACTCACTTTCCTGCAACAATAATAAAAGCATGCAGCCATGAAACAAGTATTCTTTGTTTGAGCCAAGAGGACAGTGTGTGACTCTTTCATCTTCTAGTGGTCACATGTCTTTTTGTCATCCAGATTCGCAGGTCATAGTTCACCAAACTTGAAATTATTCCACAGTAGAATGTGAAAATGTGTCTGATCACACATTCCCAGCACATGAACATCTCTGAGATGTCTGTTTTCGATGTTTCATCTGGAAAGCATCACATTTTCAATAACATCTGCTTACCATCTTATAAATATCAGATTTATAAACATTTATGATATGAATCATAAATGTTTCAAAGACATCTGATGAATGTCTTATTAACATCCGGGAGGAAACGTTGAGCAAGCAACATAAAAAAAAAAGTCTTCCAGACGTAAACACACATAAAATAGACGTCTGGATGATGTGTGCTATCAGAGATATAATTGAAGAATGAAAAATGTGGCAACAGCGGAAACAAGAACAAGTACTCATATGTTTCTGGCTGAAAAATTATTTACTTTTTATTTATTTTTGAAAATATGTCATTTTTTTCAATAAAACTGGATTTAAAAGTCAGTAGTGTGCTGTGGAAGTGAGAAGTCAAACTGTGATTTTCAAGTTGTTTGGATGGACCCTTCCGTGAAGTCAAATTAATGGGGGCAGATTTACATCTCACTGCCTTTCATTCATTCATTTATTCATGCATCAGTTCATATACTTCAGCAAATGGGAAAAATGATGGAAAACATTGAAAAATAAATAAAGACACTGATGTTGGGAAGCTATATACACTATATACAGAGTCCCAATGTAGCATGTCTGTCATTAAAAGCACCATTGAAAGAGAACCTTGCATTGCTTTAACATTAATTTCCTCCTTTCTTAAACTGAGAGCTGAGCCCATCTTTTATATCACAGGTTCTTTGGATAATTTTGTGTCGATGCCCTAGTCTGCTTTCTTTGACTTCCTTTTACGGGTTCCTTCACTCAGCTCCTCCTTTGTTTTGGCCAGAGTGTGGGGCACGGGGGTAGTGTCCGGTGCAGCATGATGATGATCATGGGAATCGTCACTACCGAGAGGAGAACCGAACAGCAAGTGGCACATCCAGGACTCAATGAGGGCGAAGGGTGATCCGTGAGAGTGACGGGCCGTCATAAACACCTGTATAAGGAATAGAGAGGTAGTAACTGTCCAATGATCTTTTCTGGCATAATTGGAGCAGAGGCATTGGTGAAAAGGAAAGTTTATGGATCCAATTTACTGTATGTATACAATTAAATTTGCATTTATGACGTGCAGGGACTAGCCACTGTTTTAGCAGACTTGGTTTCATAGTTTTCCCGTTCATTTTCTCATTAGGCATTGCAAAAAGGGGTCATGACATGACATTTTAGTTTATCTTTTAACATATAAGAGTTCATTTTATGTAAAAACATACTGTAAATTTCAGAAATCAAAACGTCTTTTACAAATGTAAAAAAAAAAAAAAGTATTTAAACCAATCTGCAAAAATGCCTCGTTCTCTACTTCCATGGTTTTGTGAAACACACATTCCCCTGAAAGATATCAATGCCTAACTTTACATGATCCCACCCTTGGCTCACAACCACCACTGATGGTTGGTTAGAAATGTGAAGAGAAGAGCAGTAGAGATATGCCTTCTCTTCCTGCACACCAAAGGGGAATTACACAGGACACCTTGTGCCCATTTTGACCCATTTGGAGTGACGTACTCTCAGGTTTCATTTAGTGTGAGAATGCATGACATCCCTTTGTTTGAGATTGCAACACATTCTCTCATCTTGTTTGTCAGTTGGCATGGGCGTATATTGCCTTTAGGGTTGTGCCGATGGACGATATCATCGTCCATCGTGATGGCTGACCAACATCACGATGTCGAGCCACCATCGTGATGCCACGCCCCCTTTTGCGAGTCTTGCTAGTGTGACTCACTAATCCTAGTCTCTTCTATAGTTAACCTAAAAACTTTGCAGGGATTGCTCTGTAAATTAAATTGAGAATATAACTAATGCATATATGCTATTTTAAATACTGTAGTATATGCCAGAGACGTGACGTGTTAGTCTGTGAAAATACCGTGTCAGGCAGGCTACACAAATATTGATCTTGACATTGTTAGCTTCTTGTCTTTTTTTTACATGTCTTACACTGTACATTTAGATTAAAATATTTTATGTTGTAGGCTACAAGAAAATAGCCTTTATTAATTAATTATTAGTAGTTGTAGCATCTCAGAAAATCTTGCTCATTGTCACATAGCTCTTGTACACTGAAGCGGCAGTGATAAACCCAGACCAGCGAACGTCAAATAACTTTTGTCTGGTTAATACTTTTAAAGAAAAATTTCCTTGGCCATAAATCCATAATGTCAAATCAAATGAAAGAAACAAGGTGAATATGAATAACACACATTTATTAAAACATAGAAGAACAACAAATAAAGAACTAGAAAACGGAACAACACTCAGACCGAAACTCGGCATTAACATTTCACTTATAATTAGCAGCACAATTAACTTCAGCACAGGCTACAAAATAAATTATGTTATGGAAATATTGTAAAGTGGTCATATGAACTACACAAATGTACATTTAAACAATAATATTCAAAATCGAATAGCTCCGCAACGGATGGCGAAAAATGCGTAAAGATGTCTAATATCTTTCACCATAGACCATGTTTAAATTTCAATGTTTCTGGCCAGAAATACCAACATATTCACTTTATCTGGTTTTAATAAGCTGCGGATTGGAGTAACTACACTACCCGCTGTGCTGAAGACCCGCTCTGATGGAGTACTGGTAGCACATATGCACAGATATTTCCGTGCTAATCTTGCCATGAACGGAAACCTTTTGTCGTTCGTTTTCCACCAAGTCAGCGGGTCCTCTTCCCCATCAATGGCCATTTCCTGCAGGTACATGGTCATTTCTGCCTCGACCTTTTGCTCATCAGTGAGCGTGGCTGTGGCTGCTCTCTTCGCAAGAAGGCTGCCCAAAGACGACTTTTTTTTCTTAGGCGCAATATATTAAAAAGCCTGGATGAGTACTAATTAGTTGGGCTAGTAAAATAACGAAATTATAGTTTTTCAGTAGAAAAAAAAATATCTATGTAAAGAGATATATTAAAATAAAAAGTGCTTAAAAGTGCACAACTCTTCTTAAGTGGAAGAAATATTTTTCCCCCTTACGTGCAACCTATTGGAAAGCGCGGATGAGTCAGTTGGGATAGCAAAATAACGAAATTATAGTTTTTAAGTGGAAAATAGTATTTATGTAAAGAGATATATTAAAATAAAAAGTGCACAACTCTTCTTAAGTGAAAGCTAAAAAAAAAAAAATGCTTCACGTGTCGTGCAACCTACTGATAAAGCGCCGACGATGGGTTGGGTTAGTAAAATAACGAAATGATAATTTTTCATATAATTTTTGGAAATTATATGAAATTATATAACCCCTCCCAACCCTAATTGTCTTATTTTCTTGCAGATGTGCGCACATGTCATTTGGTTTTTTTTTTGTCTTGTGAGAGTACTTGGCTTTGTTTTGTTTCTGTATAACTGTGTCTCTCTCTGTCTTATGTCATACCCAGCCTCCTTGTTTGCTCATTATTAGTTTTTTAGTCACACCTGCCCTGTCTGGTTAACCTATTGATTTCTCTCCCTATTTTAGTCTCCTTCCCTGTGCTGTCCAGTACCAGTTCATCTTGTGTGTATTTTAGTCGGTCCTGTTTGTTGGTCTTGTTCCAGTGGGTCCTGTTTCCCATCTAGTCGGACCTGTGTGTTTGCCCCATTTTCCAGTCTAGCCCATTTCCATTACCCTGTGCCCCAACCTGGATACATTCTTGTTTTTTGTACTCAGCGATTGGGTCCTGCCTCAGCATTCCATGACAGAAAGAACTGGTTAACTACCCACCAGTGTGCAGGGCACACCAAGAGGCTGCATGGGGTAAGGCAGGAGGACAAGTCTGTGTGGGGATATGCCCTAGAATTTTTGTCACTCTCCTCGGGTCTGGGTTACAATCAGACCTGTCTAATTGATCTTTATAGGGCAGGTCTGAATGAACCTATTAGATCCTGTGTCCCAGAACGGGGTGAGGATGAGTACTTTCTCAAGGCAGTCAGGCAAGCCCTTAAATGGGAGGAATTTATCACAGCTGGTGTCTCGGGAACTTCCCAATCTCATCCTAACCCGAGGACAAGGGCACTCCCCAAGCGGAGGTGGATGACTCAGCCATTGGCCACCTCAAAGAGGAAGCAGAGAAGGAAGCCCAGCCCATCGCCCATTTCCACCACTACTGACCTCCAGGATATAGCAGTCGCTCCTGCTGCTGACTGCCCGGAGGAGGACGACACCATGGAGGCCGTACCCCTGCCGCAACCATCATCTATGGCCACAGAGGTTGTTCCACTGCTGCTTCCAGTGCCCATGCTTGCCACGGTTGACGAGTCAGCGCCCACACCTGCCCTGGTCGATGAGCCAGCACCCACACCTGCCCCGGTCGACGAGCCAGTGCCCACACCTGCCACGTTTGAGGAGCCAGTGTCCACGCCTGCAACGGTTGATGAGCCAGTGCCCACGCCTGCCATGGTCAATGAGCCAGCACCCACGCCTGCAACAGTAAATGAGCCCATGTCTGCCATGGTCAACGGGCCAGTTCCTGAAGCCCTGTCCATCCCAGAGCCACCGAGGATGCTGGCCGTCCCAGTGCCAGCATCCTCGGTCACGAAGGCCATTCCCACAGCAGTGCTCCTGGCTGCCCGGAGAGAAGGAGAAGAAGGGCTCATACTCCCCTATCTCTGCCAGTGCCCACAACCACGGTGGTCATTCCCCTGTCACTGCCAGTCCCCACAGCCACGGAGGCCATTCCCCGTTCCCTGCCAGTTCTCATGGCCATGGAGGCCGTTCCCCAGTCTTTTCCAGCATTCACAGCAATGGAGGCCATTACCCTGCCATGGCCAGTGCCCGAGCCTTCCACAACTCCACCCCTTCAGCCCTTCCCTCCTGAATCCTGTCCAGTGGCTGCCGTCTAGCTCACTTCCCCCTGTCTAGCAGTCGCCACCCAATACTGTGTCACCTCTGCCTACTGACATATTCCTGTCAATCTGAGGCAGTCTCTGCATTCTCATGTTATTACTGACTGACTCATGTTATTACTGTTTATCTAATTAACAATTTAGTATTAGTTTTTTTTTTGTGGAACAGAAATTGGTATTGACAATAATAAAAAATTTAATAGTATTGGTAAAGACTACCGAACTATCGTGACAACACTGCTTCAATTTTGCATTGTAGATCTTACTATAATAATATTATGAAAAGGTGATCTCATTGCATAGATGTGTGAGCACCCCTGGTTTGTCAGGTGCACTGTGCTTATGTAAACAAAGAAATTTTCACAGATTGATATCCATCTGATTTTATATGAAGCCACGTATATGTCACATCCATAACAGTCCTGTCCATAATGCAATAAAATGCTGTATTATATACAGAAAGTTCAACTTATCAACTTATTTGAATAAATAATGATTGAGTGATATAAATGTAACCTCTAAAACCTCTTTTAGCACTGAAACACAGTGACATCATAAATATGGCACTTATAATTTAACAAATAAGTACTTTATGACAAACTAATTGAATATATTTCTCAGACATTTCCTTGTCTTTCTGCAAAATGATAACCACAACAGCTGTTACGTCCATGAATTGGATTTCTCTGCTGTAATGCCAGCTCATACATGAGGCAGCGCTGTAATTGGATGGAAGTGTTCCTTCTCATGAATATTGTGGAGAAAAGTTCAGAATCTATTGACCTACATGTGTACTGTCCAACCAATCATAACTCTTGGTATAATTTTATGCAATTACCAAATTTTTGTGACATTACTTCAACATTTGTTTTAAAACCAGAAGAACAAAATGGTAAAAAAATGAAAAAAATGAGTGCTATCATTGTTTTTAATTATATGCAACCTCAAATAATGTGTTTTGGGGTTTCATGATCCTTTAAGTACTTTTATATGTATGGGGGATTACAACAGCATGCTAATCATGCAATATATTTATGCTCAAATTACTAATTTGTACCACAGTTGTATTTACATTATTTATTGTATTTAAACTTAAAGGGATATATAATGTAGTTCACCCAAAGATATAAATTCTATCATCATTTATTCACCCTCATGCCATCCCAGATGTGTATGACTTACTTTCTTCTGAAGAGCACAAACAAAGATTTTTAAAAGAAAATATCAGCTCTGTAGGCCCATAAAATGCAAGTGAATGGTGATCAGGCCTTTGAAGCTTCAAAAAGGAGATGAAGTCAGCATAAGCATAAACCACAAGACTCCGAACTTATGATATTTTGAGATATTCTTCTAAAATCTTTGTTTGCATTCTGTAGAAGAAATAAAGTCCTATACATGTTAGATAGCATGAGGGTGAATAAATGGTGAGAGAGTTTTCATTTTTGGGTGAACTAAACCTTTAATGAACTGTGGGGGGTAACTAACAATGTTTTCTCTCAACAACTACTGTATGTGACAGGATTATTGGAGAGGCTTAATATTACCTTGGTTGTTGCCATGAAGAGTGTGAAGAGGCAGATGAGCATGCTCTTAGACACAGGGATCCATTGAGCCTCCTGAAGAGTGAACAGAATGGCTCCATACAGACTGGCTTTGGTAGGGCTGGAAAAAACATAAATCCCCTAATCACAAATTCTATGAGAAATAATCCACCTAAAACATGTACAGTTTCTTTTCAACTCTAATAAATTCCAGTGGTTAAGAATGGTGCAATCAACTAACATCCAACATGAAATCAAAATATTTTAATTACTATTTGGGCATGCTAGATAATGCCAAATGGAAAATGTCATGTGAGAAAATTCTTATTAAGTAAAAATTTACATTTCTGTCAGTTTCAGTCTGTTTCAAAGCTGTCGAATGACCTCTGAAATTTTCATTTTATTGTTCCTTTAAACTGTTCCTTTAATACAAGTTTGTGAACATAACTCTAAAGGAACAAATGCATGTCTTCAGAATATTTGAATAGTAATAATTTGTAATAAATCTGCCTCTGAAACTACTTTCCTTTTCATTGACCAATCCCTCTCAAACCCTCCTCTCCAACCACCTGTCTCCATTCTGGTATGTAACCATAACTTTTAATGGTTTAATCCATTCCTGATGGAAAGTCCTTCCTTGAATATTCTGCTTCAGTCGGAAATACGTAAAATTAAGAACAATGGTCTGCGAACAGCATTTCATGTTGACTTTAAGCTTAAAACAGTAAATATGCCACATCAACATGCAAGTAATGAACAGCCCACTTACAATGACATGTTGAGAATTTCATTGGTCTCTGGCTTCCACACTCCACGCAACAGCTGCTCGAAATTAGACATCAGAGCAACCCCTGACCCTACGAGTATTAGCAGAGTGTGAGTCAATTAGAAGAGTGGCACATATCCTCAGAGCAAGAGTTTTATGAAGGTTCTTATGAAAGTGTCACATGATTCCAAAAGATAAATCCCTCTGAAGTTATAAGATACTTACCCTTAACATAACCTGTAATGAGCATGATCAGCCAGCCTTGGTGATATGTGTGGTGAGCGTGATGGACTCCGGCAGCAATTTTACGAGTGCGGACAACTTCTTTCATGGCCACCAGCACAAGTTTCACAGGCAGAAAAGCCACACATTTGTAGAACAGATTAAGAGGGCAGAAGAAGATCAGATACCTGCAAAGTAATGAGAAGAAACGCTCATACCTATCTCTTATACTTTCACATGTTTCATATATGCCTGACTGTGAAATAAATTATCATGACTATTTTCATGACAGTAACTATCATGAACTGATTAAAAGCACAATTTTCAGTTTGGCTAACCATAAAGATCTTGTATCTATAAATGTACAGTGCAATCCAAAAGCCTGAAACCAAGTGAAAATGTTTCTATTTTGCATTATTTTCTAATTCAATCAAATGTTCCAATTACAAGTGATATTATCAGCAGAACAATTTTAGTGAACATTTTTAAAACTAAAAAATTCATATAAATTTCAGAAGTTCTTATTTCCTCATTTGCTTCAGTGACATGTACTTGAGCTGTAAGCCAGGAAACAAGACCTTTTGTACAAAAGACTTGGTCAATGTCACAAATTTGCTAACAGTTAATTAATGACCTAGAAATGGTGCAGAATCTTTCTTCTTCAATGTACATAAACATTATTTATTTATTTTTTTTTATTAAAAATCCTATCACTTTATTAAAAATCCTAGATTTTCAATGCAGTATCAGACATTTTTATATCTTGAAATAATTTTCAAAGTAACTTGCAATGTGTACAAGCACTCAAAAGTGGCTCACCAGACAGCTGAGGCCAAGAGGATGTGACTGTTGTTATGGAAATAGTCGATGGGAGACACACCCAACATGATGTCTGCTAATATGTAACTCCCAAAGCAGTACAGCATGGCACAGAGCCAGGAAGCAACTGGACTTTTACGGGACACCTCAATGGCACCTGATTAGCACAGACCATTAAACATGAGAATAACACTTTCACAGGCTTTGCAACACAGTCTTTCCGGAAGTTACAACTTCATTCAATTTCTCGACAGAGAATTAATTTTTTTAAATAAAAGGTATAAACCTTTTAAGAAAGGCTAATAATACACTGAAATTGTTAATGGGCGGGGTATGCTCCTGTAGAAGCCACATGTCAGTGAGCTTATTTACATGGACATCAGAAAGCCTATAGGTGTGTTGAACCACTTTTTCTAAATCCATTAAGTGCCTTTTGCTTTTATGTGACATTTCAGAATGCTGCTTTCTGCAGTTACCCTGGAATAAGCCATTTTCTTAAGTGCATAAATGGGGTCAGTGTGGTTTCAATAAAAAAAAAATGTTTTTGTCTGTTTAATAGTCCAAACTTTAGATAATGAACTACACTACCCATAATCCTAAAGCGAGCTCAACCAATCAGAGAAGACACTTTCTGAGTTCGGAATGGCATACATACTACTCTTACTACTTCTGCCATATTTGTCTATGGCAGAAGTAGCAGAAGTAGAATGGATAGAATGCCATACAAAACTATGTCCCTGTTACCATGGAAATTGGATTTTCAGCAAAATAGCTCAGCATTCACTGACCTCTACCATGATGCAGCATTGTGAATGATGTAACTGACTCATTGTCATTTGCAATAAACTTACAGGCTTATCCATTGTGTGCTAGTGTTATGTGCATTCCTCTTCATGGTTTGAAAATCAAAAACATGGAATTTCCTGATTATTTCAAGCCCCGTGTAAATGAGTTTAGCTTGCATTGTTGGTCCATTGGTTTGCATGTAAACCTTTAAAAAAAAACTTTAAAACAGTTTATTTCAATAAGCTGGTTTGTTGTATGTATCGGCATATGATGTGCATATAAATGAGCTCATTGACTATAAGTAAATTATTAATATACAAGTCAGTTACGTCATCATAGGATAAGTAGTTCATTTCTGCATGAAAAATAAATTAAGTATACAGTCTTGTGTCTTTGTTTTTTCTTTCTATTCTCTCTCTCTCTCTCTCTCTTTTTTTTTTTTTTTTTGCTTCATGTTACAGTTTGTAATGTTGTTATTTATCTCAGAGCTAGATGGTTTGGTTCATAGCTTAGAATTCTTAGAAGAATTTTAAGAAATCTTTATGGAGAAAATTAAAGGGGAGGAAAATCCTTCTGGAACCAAGGCGGAAAAATTGACCAGTCACTGTTGTGCTCCATTCACTTTGCATTTACTTGTTGCGAGAGAGAGAAAAAACGCAGAGGAAGGGTCTTGAGTTGAGGATGATAAAGTCTTTGTGAAGCAGTGATAAAGTTCATAAAGCATTTTGGATTCAGCAGAGTCTGACTAAACTATGAACATTGTTAACTCAAACCTTTTAGCCAGTTTGTAAAACAGTTTTCTGCACCCAAATGAAGTTTTACTCTTCATCAATGTAAATTAAGAACCCTACAAGATATGATCTGAATGTTAATGAAGCTCAGGCATTCCATTATTTGAGATGGTTCTTAATGGCCATTCTACAATTGATGACCATATGCTCTAGTTGGGATCCCCCAGTGATGTGACAACATCAAATTTTCAACAGTTTCTTACAATGTCTAAATACTTTTAAATTGTAATATCAAACATCAGACTTTGAAGGGATGTTAGATTAACAACATAATTTCTGACACCATTAAGAGATGTTGTAGGCTATTCGTTAAGAAAAATATCAAGCTCTAGGGGTTCACACACCCCTTTCTAAAACCCCAGAACCGATCTTACAGAACAGGTGTGGCCAGGGCGGTTACACACTCAACAGGCATTTTGACTGAAAACTGATCCTCTCAAATGTGGACTAAAAATAAACAGAAGCCTAAAGCTTTTCGTCCGTCGCAACTGCAGGCCTGTTTCACACCACAACCTCCAAACTGCAAACAGAGCTGACAGGATGAGCTTCATCCAAAAACGGCACAATGTTGTAAGTGGTTGATATTTATATCGCATTCTTTGTCTACTCTCGATGTATAGTTTAAGTGTACCCTTGAATAACCATCTGAAAATTCTACACTGAAAATGAAGTTGAAACCATTAAAAGTGGTGACTGTCAAACATCCACTACACACTGAATATAACATGGAAACAGATCCAGGGCGATGACAAACACACACACACACACACACACACAAAAATTACATTGAACAATGGGTAATTGGTGGATCTCATTAGAAACCTGTCTGAGTCATATTTTACTCCAAAATCAAAAGAAATACAATTAAAAGAATAATAATAATTAAGCCTATTTTTTAAGCCTGTTTTGAGTAGGGAAAACTTGAATCATACAAATTAGTTCTAATAAATTAACCTGGATTAGGATTTAGAACTTTCTCTTTCTTTTGATTTCACAAAACTGACACCTTTTCAGTAACCTGATTTGTTTTATTGTTTTGAGTTTAATGAACTTTACATTTACAGGGACTTAAATTTATCTGAAACTGGCAGGGGATTTCTATTTCCCAGCATGCTTTGCATGCACTCAACAGGGACAATAAATGTTAAAATGAAGTGTTATATAATGTGTCTTTGTGCAAGATGAATGTAAAGGGTGAGACGTGTTAGTGTTTAATGATTTATTGTGTTATTTAAAAGAGTTTGATAAAGATTTGGAGGGTTACCATTATGGTGTCAAGTCAATAGTCAAGCTTGAGCATGTTAAAATTTTAATTGTAATACAAGATCTGTGCAACTGCTCAACAAACTGAAGCATGTTATTTCAAATAACATACATTTAATATAATACCCATACTTTTAATTGTAGATTACATTAGTTACACTCAGTCTATTTAAATAAAAAAATCATAGTTTCATGTTCATTTGTATTTATATTTCAACCAAAAAGATACATTTAAATGGAAATAAGTTTAAGTCAGCTTACTCAATATCTTATATTAAGATTAACATGCATGTACAAAATCGAAATCTGAAAGTCCTATAAACTTAAACTTGGGAGTTTAACTTTAAAATTTGATATAACTGATTGCCACATTTTTACTTGTTCTGATAACTTACTAGGGTTTACAGAGTGACAAGTGGGCACAACGACTTTTTCGAAATATCAATTAAAAATACATTCTAAATGATATATATACAATGACAGAAAGTAGGCTTGATTATCATTACTGTACAGTAGCTGATAAAACGAGAATCCACACTGTGAATGAGCCAAGGTACAAACACACACAAAAGTCAAACTTTTACGGGACATGTTTTTAATATTGCTAGATGAAACTGCAGAGCAAGTCCTGAGCTAAATTAATTTGCTTAACAAATGTCCGGCTTCAACCGTTGAGCGTTTTGCCCTCTCCTCTGATGCTGTCTATTTAGGGCGCTTCTATTAATTGCAGCGAGGCGCGTACAGGAATGCGCACGGACTCTATCGTGTTTCGAGGGGTCTTCAAGAGTGTGCAAAATCTTTCCCCCCAAAAATAGAGATGACGATGAATGAAACGTACAGACAAGAATAAAAAATGTAATACTTTCATATAAAAAAATCTAGTTCTTTTAAACTTGACACGTTGCGTCAAAAATACGCGGCTCTCGCTGCGCAACAGTCAAACCAGTGACACTTAGCAGACGCATGCAAAAACGTTCGGTGTGAACGACCCCACTTGTTGAAGAAAAAAAAAACATTTATAATACGTAGTCACTGAGTCACATATTTAACGTTATGTCAGACTTATGCCACACTGATCTAATCGTAAATGCAAAGAATAAAAGAAAAATGCATATACCTCATCCGATTAGACATATTATTGACCCAGATAAAGCTTCAGTGTAAGATTGTGATTAAATCATGGATAGTAAAATTAAGCCTCCCATTCTAAACAACATTATCACTTACCTGGCTCGTATTTGAGGTAGAGTATTGACACGATATAATAAGCGAGATCGAAAACTGGAAACATCGCCATTTTCGAGAAATACTGGGCAATTTCGCCCAGATTGAGGACATCCAGTACGTCCATGATGTTGCGCTTAACCTACCGCATGAACAGAGATCTGTGTATGAGACCCTCTGTCTGCTCGAGCGGAGGGCTCTTCTCACATACAACTCGCCTATTAATAAGGTGCACAACTGAGGTTAAATCAAGACACATGGATGCGGTAGATGATGTTACTGCCACTCAGTGGATATACAAGGAAATGTGTAATCAGTCCTATCCATAGACTGTAAAAAAATGTCCTATCACAGAACTAAGAAAACTCCGAGTCTGAGTTAAGACTGAGTTATGTTACAGCATTGTAGAAAATTTGCATCGACTTGACCTAATTTTAGACATTTTCATTTTTTATATTTATTTATTATTTCACACTACATTTTGTAAGAGTCTACGCACTCGAAAAGAGCTCCAAATGTAACATTTCATTCTTGTAATAAATGTTTAAAGGGATAGTTCACACAAAAACTAAAAATAAATATCATAATTTTCTCACCCTCATGGCATGCCATGTGTATGACTTCTTCTGCAGAACACAAACAAAGCTTTTTAGAATAATAATTCAGCTCTGTGGATGTTTACAATGCAAGTGAATTGTCACCAGACCTTTGCAGCCCCAAAAATAGCATAAACATAAAAGTAATCATCATAGCTCCAGTGATTAAATATATATCTCCTAAGCGATATAATATGTGATCAATATTTACGTTTTTTTTTACACTAAATCTCCACTTTTACTTTCAGATGTGAACGTGAAAGTGGATATTTAAGGGCAGAAAAAGGATTATATTTGGCGCGGTTTTTTTCTCATCCAGCTTCTGAAGATATAGATTTAACCACTGCAGTCATATTAAATACTTTTATGTTTCCTTTATGTGATTTTTGGAGCTACAAATGTCTGGCCACCATTCACTTGCATTGTATGGAAAGAGTGGAAATATTCTTCTAAAAATCGTATTTTTTTGTTCCACTAAAGAAAGAAAGTCAAACACACCGGGGATGGCATAAGTGTGAGTAAATGATGAGAATTTACATTTTTGGGTGAACTATCCCAAATATATATCTATAGGAAAACTGCAGCTTTATTGATAGGACTGTTCGGGTAACATTTCAACCGCCAGGTGGCGATGATGAGCGAAAGATACTTACTGTACACACACTCGGACAGAAGAGGAAGAAGACGAACCGAAGCAGATATAAACATCGTTCAAAATGATTGGAGATCTATTAATATTTGGGTAAGTTTCGCTGGTTTTGATAAAAGCACAAGTCGTTTCGCGATACAATTAAACAGAAAGTTATCCATGCTGTTCATATGTACAATATACTACATTGGTGTATTCTTTTCCACGTCACTCATATTACTTCATTATGTGTGTATGCCCAGCACTCTGCTAATGAACGCCGGCGCTGTGCTCAACTTTAAACTGTGAGTAAACACATACATGCACACAGCTTTGTCAGATGGATTGCTCATTAATCGGTTATATACACTGTCTGTATACGTAGAAAGAAGAGAGAGGCGCAGTCTCAAGGGTTTGGAGATGAACATCGAGCATCCAGCACAGGTAACAACACATTACGTCAGATCACTAAGAGATAAACCGATATTGTTAATTACGACCGATACTTTTTATGTTCGAGTGTCCGATTTGTATTTATTTTTATAGAATAATAATACATAACCATAACTGTACATTGTTTTTACGCCTATGTCAAGTGTTGGATAACAGATAATACAGGAATTAATTAGAGCTGCATTTTTCTCCCAAGTCTCAATTTAATTCTGACCCTTGTTATTACTACAAGGATGTCCAATTGTCTCTTTTACATGCATCATTTGTGTTTAGGTGAAAATATCAGAGAGTTTCTCCTGAGTCTTCGGTACTTTCGCATATTTATCGCACTATGGAACATTTTCATCATGTTTTGCATGATCTTGTGAGTATTTACATTATATATCAACTAGGGTTGCAACGGTATGAGATTTTCACGGTATGATAACCGTCTCAGAAAATATCACGGTATTACACAATTACTATTATCAGTGAAAACAGAAGGGTTATTTTATTTATTTTTGAGCAAACACTTTATTATAATTGAAACTTGACACCATTAATTTTATTGAAATATGTGTAAAAAAAAAAAAAATAAAAAAAAAAGTCTCCCTTTTCAAAATAAATAGAAAAAATAAGAAAGCTAACAGAATTATAAACATGATAAAAAATAGCATGCAACTATAACGTTACATATCTAAAGCATGTTAGTTTACATGTTAAATTAACTACTAAATGAAAAATAACATCAGCTGTGTGAGCTTTTAAAGTAATGTCCTATGATTATTCATAATTATCATATACTGTAGATTGCTCCTGTCTTTACCTTTAACTCAGCGGTTCTCAAGTGGTTTTGCTTCAGGACAGATTTTACATTGGAAATGAAGTGTCGACCTGCCATAGATTAAACATAACCTGTATTTAATGTATCCTGGGTTGCATTTTCTTTTATGTTGCATAGTTTTGTTCATGGTTTTCCAGTACAAGGACATGCAGCAATTGACATTATTTTGTTGTTGATGTCATCAACAAAATGTACAGGAAGTTTTCTCTCTCCCTTTTAAAAATTGAAGAGCATATTTACTTATATGAGCCCATTATTATCCCGTTTGTTAACTAATATTACATATTTATACACATATTACAGGTAAAGGCTCCTCATTACCATGGTTTGGTCAGTGTGCTAGAGTTAAATAGTAATAATAATAACAACAGATAGGGGGATCTGAGGGTTGTCCCCCCCTAAAATATCATGAAAATATGTGCATTGCAAATAATATGATATATTCTTAAAATAATTGAAGAAATAAAATACAAATGCAAATGGGGCAACAACAAAAAAACCCTTGGTGTCCCCTTCAAAAATTGCTCTTGAGAATTGTTGTTTATTGCCCCCCCCCAACATTTTGATAATTTTCGCCCCTGCAGCAAGTTGTTGACAAGAAGGAAAGGTGATGCGCACACACATATGAAATTATCAGCCCCGGTAGCATTTTTTTCCTCAATACCGTAGATAAGCAAATGTACATGGCAAGTCAATTTTCAAACCGTGGTATACCGTGAAACCAGTATACAGCTGCAATCCTAATATAAACATTTTGGTTGTCCATCAGATGTATGCAAATAAAAACACTCCTTATCCTGTTTAAAAGCAAACAGTTTGTTGAACTATGCTATATGCGTTTACTCTTATGCATGTATTTTCAGGTTATTTGGATCATAACCCAGATGTTCAACTGAGGATCACTACAAGGACTAAGTTATTGCAGCGTGGTGTTGGGCTGATTTAATGTAAACTTTGTGCATTATGTTTTGAAGTATTGTTATGTATTAACCTTTTGTATTTATAAAAAAAAAAAAAAAAAAAAAAACACATGGGTACCATTTTATGGTTATGTAAATTGAGAGTCTTCAAAGCAAAGCTGCTCACCGTGATCTGTGATCCGTTAATGGCTTTTCATATTGTATCCAAATATTTTATGAAAAGTATCAATAAAATGGACTACGTTTTAGAAATAAAAGGTCCATTGCTTGGTTAACTATAAGAACTGTCCTTCAGATTAAGCCAGTTGAAGGGGGTCGAAGCACCTTGCTCTTGGCTTTTAGGAATGAAATGTACACTAGTGTACAATAAACTTAATATGGTATATGCCTAAATAAGAGCTGCAGCTTTCAAAAGACCCTTTTTCACTCCAATGTTTTTGGAAAAGGTTCAATTAAGACCAAGGCTTTAGTCGGTTACTATAAATAACAGCAATAATAGTTAATGCTAGTATCACAATTAGGAAAAATGTTATGGATGTTTCCTTAGTAGTTTTTGGTTCATGATTTTAAATAATTTTAAGTAACAAATGCAAGCTATGAGCTAATTTAACAATTTTTACAGATCAAATGACCAATACAAAAAGGAATGCACTTCCAGCCAAACGTTTAATGTAGCTGCTTGTGGTTGTTGAAATTAAGCTTTTTGAAACTCAAATTTCACAAAATATTGTACATTGACACTTTAAAAAGTACTGAACAGGATGTGGAAACATCAGTTGGTCTGGCTGGAACAGCAGGAGCCATTTTGAATCCACTTGCTTCTCCACACCGAGAGGGCTTCAAATTGACACCTCAATCCCCTAACATGTGGATTAGGGACCATAATACATTAAAACAATGCAATGGAACCAATCTTAAGCACATGCAAAAACATCTACTTGGAAAAAATGTCACTGTACAAATAAAATACCTTCACATGTGGCCAACCATCAAGGGTCACTTGTTCAAGGTCCTCTTTCATCAATCATGTGTCCTGTAAATAAAAATACAAAAACATTTTGATTTATGAACAAAAAAAAATAAAATTACACTCACATGTAAAGAAACTCTTGGTGCTTCAGGAATTTTGGCTTTAATAAACAGAGCAAAATCAACATTATCGATCTGCTGGGGAAAAAAGATCATGTCATCATGTGCACCAGATTAAGGGCATGCACTGTGGCTGAAAAGAATATTCAACCTTACCCGTTTCAGAATGTGGTTACCCACGTGGTACAAACATGATCTGAAAAGAAAAAAAGTACTGGTAAACTTATGGGAAATAATGGAGGAACAAATATTGTGGCCATCTGGTTGCTCAGACAATTTGGCTTATTTATATTAAAGAGGTCAACAATGTCGATCTGCAGGGGAAAAAAGATCAGTCATCATTGCAGCCAGACCTTTTATAGTACCAGTTTCCTGTGAGCTCAATATGAATTAGAGCTCACCAAACGGTGTTGCGAAAGCACATGTTCAAACTTACCTATTAAAAACAGTGCTAGTCTTATGAAATGAAGTCAGATGAATGTGTGGTCACCCATTTGACAAGCATAATCTGAAGGAAGAAAAACCGATCAATTGTTTAGGGTGGGGGATTAAGAATCTCAAATGTTTCTTTTAGTCATTTGGTTGCTCAGATCATTTGGCTTATTTTTCTAAAGGTCAACAGAGTCGATCTGATGGGGAAAAAAGGTCAGTCATCATTGCAGCCAGAAATGTTATAGTATTAGTTCCCAGTGAGCCCATTGTGAATTAGAGCTCACCAAAACGGTGTGGCCAAAGCACATGTTTAACCTTACCTATTCAAGACAGTGATAGTTTTAGGAAATCAGATGAATGTGTGGTCACCCATTTGGCACAAGCATAATCTGGAGAAGGGAGAAAAACCGATCAATTGTTTAGGGTGGGGGATTAAGAATCTCACATTTTTATTTTAGACATTTGGTTGCTCAGATCATTTGGCTTATTTTTCTAAAAGGTCAACAGAGCCGATCTGCTGGGGAAAAAAGATCAGTCATCATTGCAGCCTGAAATTTTAGAAACAACCGTTCCCAAGTAGTACACAATTAATCCAAGCTCACCATATCCAGAGTCTGTGCTGAAGCAAAAAGCACATGGTGCCTATTCCAACGGTCCGTGGGCTGAATTTGAATTTAGGCATCAACATTTTGACAAAAGTGATCTAAATAAAACGTGTAAAACAAACACGAGCATTAAACTTCATATATAACTACTATACAAGGCTTGTCGTGGTGTTTTATAAACTTAATCTTCCTACGAGTGCCGAAAAAGCGCTACAGCTTGATACATGAACACTTGCTCTTTTTTTAAACAACTTTAACCATAAAACAGTGATCTCTTCAGCAGAATACAATTTTAGTAAACACGTAAAGACAAAACAATGAATAACCTTACCATCACGACACCACAGGAAGCGAACAAGGGTGGAAAAATGCGCTCACATGTCTTATATAGTCTTAGCACATGCGCAGTGAGGATTTGTCCCCACTGCCCATACGCTCCAAGGATACAGAATTCCCCACAGCGCCATCTTTGGTTTTTGACGGGAATGACAACGAGGTTGTGAGGCTCCGCAATCGAGTCTCTTCGATGGGTTATTACAGTTGTTAAAGTGTTTTTGAATCGTCCCGCTGACAACACATTGACAAATATATTTCAATAAACAAAAAACTACAGACGACATGAGTTGTGAAAAATATTACGAGCTCTATGAGCTTTGCATTGTTTTTATTTCCGTCAAAAAGAAAGATGGCGCTACTGTGAATAAGTCTGGTACCTTAAGGATTTCTAAGATAGTAAATATAGAGCACGTAGAAACAAATCGAAAAGAGTGATTTTATTAAACAAATCTTTGTTTTATTAAGGTGTTTTGCTCCATTAACAAAAAATTATTTTGTATCTTAGCTGTACATAACTGCAATGTATCTTGTTTTGTACTTCTTGTTGCCTACTTATTTCAAATTATACTTGATAATAAAAACAAATTTGATAATAAAATCGCGTTTAAAACTCTGGTTGGCAAACGTGACCAAACGAAACCGACCTTTTCTCCGAGTTTTTCCTGAAGGTGGTATACTAAAGCATGAAAATGTATTGCTGCTTTATCTTTCTGTGTTTAAATATTATTTATGTTTAAAGCATGCCTGCACACACATTTCAAGACTATTGTTTGAACTTTATAAAATGATTATATAAGTTGAGCGTTTTCAAACTGTACCATTTACCCGGAATCTCGGACAGATAATGGACGTCTAAACGTGACGTCTATGGCTGTGTCTCATTTCGAAGGCTGCGTGCTAGGTAGGACGCGTCCTTTGAAGGCTGCAGTATACCAAGTGTCAGGGCTGGACTGGTAATCTGGTGGGCCGACGCACTTTGGGGCCGATCCGGAGGACGCATTCTTCCAAATGCAGATGATCCACCCAAAATAAGATATTTGCAATGCAATTAGAATAATGTCGACTCAACGCCCACGTTTCTTAAAATTTCAACTAAAAAACTATATAATTTTGTTTATGTTTGCTTTTTATATACTTATTATTATTTTAATCCAGTTATATTATCCATAGACACGCCTCATCGTTGTTACAGTTTGAAATGCAAAGATTTGCACACTCATGGTAGGGCAATTAGCCTAATTGTGTGAGGACATTAGCACATATCTTGTGTTTTGTAACTCACAAGATGTAAGTAAGTTAGATTACTGATTGTGTTGTCACATAAGGGCGTCTCCCAGCTCTTTGTTTTAGAACAAAGAAACTAAAATCGTGAATTACCAGTCGTGGGATTATCTCCCATCAACAACTGATATTAAAAAGCATACCTTCCCCACGTGTCTCAGGGCAAAATATCATCCTTTAAATGTGAGATGTGCTGCTTTTAGTCTGGTAAAAGCCATTTAATTTTAATGTTAAATAAGATGTTTGCATGAAGTGACTTTTTAACATGTCTTTTTAAAATATTTATAGACACACACACACACACACAAAAACACACACAATATATATATATATATATATATATATATATATATATATATATATATATATATATATATATATATATATATGTTCAAAAGGCCCAGGTATTCTCAGACGTGATAGAGAATTCTGACCAATCAGATTGCTTGTTACTGCAGCCTCACGTGTCTGAAGTGAAAACCCAACGAGAGCATTGAGCAGATGCAATATTGCAAGTTAGAGTGAACAGTTCGCTAACTTCACTCTAGTTAGTACTTTGAGTTTTAGGGATATGGGATATGGTGTGCGTGCATATAAAGTAAGTGCAAGTGGACTTTCTGTTCTTAATTAGTTGTTTGCTTTGATGCATCATAGCATAAAACTAGCGACATTGCACCTTCATTAATATTCAATCTAGAATGTTATGAGTGTCTGAGGACTGTTTCACTGAATGTGTACTAAGTTTATTTACTGTGTTAATTTGTTACAGAACCACAGGTATGCCCAACGAAGTGAATTTCAGTAAACTCATTGAAAGAACTTGGAAACTGCCTGGTGAATCTCTGCAAATAAGTGTCATCACACACAGTTCTGACCGACTGTCTGCAGCGTTTCGAATCAATCCGAATTAGTGTCTAAAACTAAAACCCCTCTATTTAAAAAACAATATATATATATATATATATATATATATATATATATATATATATATATATATATATATATATATGTGTGTGTGTGTGTATTTATTTATTTTTTGGGGTGTTCATGTAGGTTTGGGGCATTAGTTTAATGTTGACTGATTTCTGGCTTGTGTAGATAAGGTGAGAGGGCTCAAGTGGTTGAATAGCCCGGGGCAGGTAAAGTAGGAGGAACATTGACCAAAATGAAAGGATTATCCAAATATCAAGAAAATGTGTTCTTTTGCTATGTTATTTGTACCTATTTATATATTTATTGAGTGTCATTTTATATGAACATGAAACAAAATAGCATGATCAATTAATAAAATCAGATTACAAAGGAAGAAACAAATACACAAAAAAGTAGATAAATGAAGACAAAAACAACAACACAGGACACAGACTTATTTCATCTTCTTATCATTAGAGGTCGACCGATAGTAGATTTTGCCAATACCGAAGGTGGTGGAAAAAGATAAGCGATTAATTGCATGATAGCTTTTAAAAATCAATTTATAGAATGTTATTTTTTTTTTAGCTTATTCTTTCCTTACTATGACAGGCACAGACGTTGAGGTAACACGAGTCCAAAATATATAAAAATACCTGATGCTTTTTTTTAATAACCAAAATCCCAATAAGATATGCTGCATAAAGCAAGACTTTTTAATATAATCAAAAACACACCAGGGACACTTATTTCACCAGATTATTTGTATTATACTATACAAGATATGAGTTGGAGACACAATGTATGTGCTGACAGGACACACATCTATATAGTCACATTTATCTTTGCATTTTCAACATGTCCATTTTACTAACTGCAAAAAGAGCAAATTATTCATCATCATTTAATATTACAAAATTACTTTTTTACAGAGTTTCCATCTGTTCAAATTTTACATTTTGATTTCTAATCAAATTTTTACCTCCTTACGAATATTGTGTTTTTAAGCACTAAAATATATCACAAACCCAATGTGCACCACATTTTCATTTTAAACAGAAACTGATGGTAAACGAAATAAAAAAATAATAATCATGCTGATGTTAATGCAATTCGATGTCATCATAAATCTAAAGAGAAATGTAGGCTAATTATGTCATTATCACTCAATGAGAACATTGGATATTCACAAGATTCTACCAATTTATGAGCAAATTATGATTTTAAAAAGAGGAGCGACAACTTCAAAGAGAGAAGACAATCATTGATGTCTCCAAAGGAAAATAGTCTTGGAAAGACAATTTAATCATAGGGCAAAGAGAGCTGCTAGTGAGATCACTTGTGCCTTTCAGCATAGGAGTAATGAGCTAACCAGGGTGTGAGATTTGTTTGACCTTTGAGTTCAGGCTGGTTGGTGCACGTAGACTTGAAGCCCAGCAGGAGGGTGATGCTGGTTGCCACAGACAAGGGACTCAAACCACACCAGGTGATCAGCAGCATGGCAGATCAGTATGCTAGAGCTGTCATCACATTGACTTTCAGAGTCCTTACTGCTGCATTACAAGTAATAAGGTTCTGTCATGACTTGCCTGATGTTTGTTACAATCAGTCTGAGATTAAGACAGGAAGGCAGTGCAAAAGGAGTTTACAGGTCAAGGATGTGCTGGGCGTTTTCATTGATCAGGTCAGGTGGTGATTGTGTGCTCACAGGAATAAGGCTGCATTTTGGCTGCAATAATTAACCTTGAAAAAAAAATAAAGGGCAATTCTGGTATGGTGTTAAACAATAAACATCATTGAACTGTCAACTAAGCAACATTGAAGAGTCATCATTTGGTCATTTGGTAACTGAGAAATAAAAATGTCCCTTTAACATTCCATGCAGTTTCATCCAAAGTGTCAGTTGCTGCTATTATTGTTACTAACTGTAAAACAATTATGAATCACTTTGAAATCTCAATAAGTGTGAGAAGCTTTCAGAATCAAATTTTGTCATTGTATTTAACATAATTTTGTACAGTGTTAACTAATACCAAGACCCTGCTAATTAAAAACCCTAGTTTTGAGTTTGACGCATCTACAGAGTTGAATTGAAAGTTCTACACAGGATTTGTAAATAGCCATTTAATTTCACTTTGCCCCTCTGAAAGATGACGTCGGTCTAAAACCTTTTATAATAAATGTGCACCTAACATTTTTGTAGGGTACATCTGGAATAAAGGTAGACCTTAAGAAAAAAAAAATTTTGTTGTTGTTTTTTTCTGGTCACAAAGTGTATCAAGATTGAAAATATATTTATTTTTATTGTATTTTATTGAGTAACATAATTTGTGTGAAAAAAAAAATATTTACTTAAGGTTGTTTTTGATAAAAATTCTTCTTCTTCTTTTTTTTTTTTTTTTTTTTTTAAAGTGGCTCTGGGTAAAAGGCCCCAAGGGTTAAAGTGATATTGTGTAAATATAGGGACAATAATTACAGTACAGTCTTGTTGAGACAGCGAGATGCTTTTCTGAGTAACAAATTATGATGCTTATTTAAAGTAACCACCTCAGAAAAGGGTTAACCATTTTCTGTTAATTTCAATCACATTTGGCATCAGCATCTCAAGTATCCTATAAACAAATTAATCTCCATTGTGATTTGATCAGTCAATGTGAGCCCATATTTTTTTTTATAACAAATCTATTCACCCCACTTAAGAAAAACAATGTGTTTTATGGGTGTCTTTAGCCCCTGCAACAGCGGGGCTTTTTACCCCAAATACTATTCTTTCACTACGTGTATTACGGAGCGGGCCAGTGCCCAGGGGCCCTTGACTACCAGGGGCCGGTGGGGCCCTGGGCTGCAAGATCTGGCATCTTATCAATTTTGAAAACATGTTTATATGTGGCCCCCACAGCTGTCAGTTTATACAGGGCCCCCTCAATAGGGCCCTGTGACTACGAAGGCCCCCAGCCCGCGTATAGGACACTTTTGCCTTCCTCTTTCTAATTTAAAATAAAAAATTGAGCTACTCTTTAAAACATTTTCTGACTATTTAATACTTTAGGCTTTATAGGATTAAAGTTTATGCTTTGTATGAAAAGTGCTATCGAACAAAAAACATTTATTATACTATTCATTGGGATGTACTTGCTTGCTTTGATTGTTGGGTGGTGTACTTTCTCCCATTTCCCCCTGGAATCTATGCCCCTGGTCTCAACTTTGAAAGATAATTGGAAGGGGGGGCCCTTAAACGAAAATTGGCCATGGGGCATTTAGTCATAATCCGGCCCTGCCTTTCACTTATTGGACAGTTATTTAAAAAAAAAATTAAAAAAAAAAAGGTATATAATATTTCTTTGTTCTGAATCTGAGAGATTGTTCTGGCTTGTATAAATCATGCTCACACGGCATGTAAACAAATCAGTTTTCAGAAGAAAAAAAGTGAGAGAATCATTTAAAATAGGATAACGGGGGCTCGAAATAGCCAACAGCTAGGTATGCAAATGTCCCTTTACCCTCCAAACAACTCTCTTTATGCTGTTTACGGCAAGACAGCCCTCTGCGCACGGCTGCGCGTGCGCCCCACCCACCAGCTTCAGCGCGCTATTTAAAGCGTGTACACAGCAGCAGCGCGACATCAGTGCGAGTGCAACATCAGTTACGATGCTGGATTAATTCATCTCTGCGTTGGATTATTGTTCTTATTCAGTATATTGAAAATCAACTCAACATCATAATATGATCAAATGAGGTAGAAAAGTTGCGAGTTATAATCAATTTAGGATTTATTTAGACATTTTCAATTCGAGCAATAGCTATAATATGACTCCATTGCAGCTGATTAGAGTTTTGATAGTGGCGTGTGGTTGCAGTCTCGCGATTAGCGCTAACTTGACTCTGGATAATGAGATTCAGTCCAGCTTCATCCAGCGGCGACTCAAGAGCCAAGAGCGCAGAGAGATGCAGCGGGAGATCCTCTCCATCCTCGGGCTGCCCCAACGGCCCCGTCCCCATATCCACGAGAGACAAACCGCAGCTCCCATGTACATGCTGGATCTGTACAACGCCATCCTGGAGGATGGAGGGCAGCGCAGCGGTTATGCGTACTCTTATGAATCGGTTTACACGACCCCGGGACCCCCGATGGTGACCCAGCAGGACAGTAGCCTTCTGAATGATGCAGACATGGTGATGAGTTTTGTCAATTTGGGTGAGCATTTTATAATATACAATCATTTAAATAGATTATATATATATGCTTGTCAGAGAACTCCAAAGGAATTCTGATGGATTGATACTGAAATGTTGATCATAATTTGGAAACAATTCTTAATCTTAAGGGATCACGAATCCACTAAGAATCAAACAGTAAATCTGAAGAAATAAAGGTCTTAATTGACCCCTTTAAGATAAGTTAAGGATATACTGTTAGACCTTACCATGGTTTTTCTACAGTAATATATTGGCTTAACGGTAAGCTACTGCAATCGTTGTGTACATTTATTTACTGATCACTGTAATTGGCTGAGGTATATTACTGTAAAATATATAAATTGTATACTAACTTGCTGTAAATATCCCATACGTTATTAATTTTTATATTTGATTCTTATTCGTATTATATACAATTAATTATTAATAATAAAGAAAACATTTTTTTTTTTTTTTAGTGGAGCATGACAAGAATAAGGGAACTGGATCATGACATACAGTAATTCTGTATAGTAAAACATTAAAGAGATAGTTCACCCAAAAATGTAAATTCTGTCATTTACACACCATACTGTCACAGATTTCAATGACTTTCTTTCTTCTGCTGAACACAAACAAATATTTTGAAAAGAGTATCTCAGCTCTGTAGGTCCATACAATGCAAGTGAATGGTGGCCAGAACATTGAAGGTCCAAAAAGCAAATAAAGGCAGCATAAATGTAATCCACACGGCTGCAGTGGTTTAATCCGTATCTTCAGGAGCAGTATGATAGGTGTGAGTGAGAAACAGATCAATATTTAAGTCCTTTTTTACTATAAAGTATCCTCCCTGCCCATTAGGTGGCAATATGCATTCACCAAACACAAAAGAAAAATATTTTTAGGTAAAAAGGGCTTAAATATTGATCTATTTCTCACCCAAACCAATCAAATCACTTCTGAAGACATGGATTAAACCACTGGAGTCATATGGACAACTTTTATGCTGCCTTTATATGCTTTTTGGACCTTCAAAGTTCTGGTCACCATTCACTTGAATTCCATGGACCTTCAGAGCTGAGGCAATTTGTGTTCAGCAGAAGAAAGAAAGTCATACACATCTGGGATGGCATGCGGGTGATGAAATAACCAGAGAATTTAAATTTGTGGGTGAACTGTTCCTTTAAGATTAGTAATTTATAAAACAAATTCCATTAGCATTTCTTTGGGATTATTTTCTTTTGAAAACACTAAATCATTTTCATTAGTAGGCTAATTTGTTATTCATTACAAAAATAAAAATCTATATCTATTTATCAAAGTTTAGATATGTTATTAATCATACAAAATGTAATTATTGTTTTGGAAATATCTTTAAATGTCTCTATTAACCAAATCAATCAATATATATATAAAAAAATGTAGGCCCAAATCTTAAGAAAGTAGCTTTCCATCAATCATTTTATGAACATATACTGTGAGTTTTTCATTCCACCACATGTAAATATTTAGCCTGTTATTTCTGCCATCCCTAAAATGATGCACATCTACATAAAATAACTAATGCAAAATAAGGAATTCGGTCACCATAATTAATTTTGATTTGATTGACAATTTGACTCGATTAAGGAATTAATCTGTTTGAATTTGAAGTAATTTGAATATTCAGAGAATTCAGCTTCTGCCTTTGCTACATTTACTTTTTCATAACAAAGTTATTTTTGAGGACAAATATTCAGTTTCCACAGAATCCCTTGAAAGCTCTAAGACATGGGTTTTAAAAGGGCTTTGTTTCGCATGACTAGGATTTAGGGAGGCATTTTGAACTGTGCTGAGGGCAACATACTTGGGGGTCACATACATCATCCAAATACGAATTGCTGTCAAGACAGCAGTGCGTGCTAAAAGTGTGAGATTATAGTGTGTGTATGGTTCAAAATGATGAAGAATTTTTCTAAGATGGAACTTTGATTTGTATGTGGACAACAAATGCAGTTGTGTGGAATTCAAGATGCAAAAATGTTTGCTTGTGTGTATTTATGCAAGTCCAGAAGGGCACACTCCAGTCAAGGAATTCTTTGAGTGTTATTGCATTTGTTAATCCCAATTCTTGTCTTTGTTTCTCTTGGAAACCGAACTGTGAACAGTGTTCCAAAGTGCTGAAAGTCTCCATATAGCATCAGTCCTTTTCATTACTAATGACAGCTGCTGCTGAAACTATGCTATTTTTAATATTGGAAAATAATGTGTTGACTGAGCTCTTGGGTGTTACAACTTACAAATTCTGAGAGAGAGTAGAGATATGATGTTTTTGAATTTGTATGTGTTGGAGTGGGTGATCGGGCTAGTAGCACAGGGTGTTTTCTCTCTCATGACTGGCAGAGTCATTTCCTCCTTCTGAGTTGTGTGACAACGCTGGCACGCCTGTAGAGTGGACGTTTAAGACCACACTGAAGTGAATTAAAGTATTTCCCCAGCCTGACCATAAGTTCAGAATTAAAGGTATTTCCCCAGCCTGACCATAAGTTCAGAATTAAAGTTATTTCCCCAGCCTGACCATAAGTTCAGAATTAAAGCAAGTTCTATCTATCCATCCATCCTTGTTTGCACAGAGGTTTTGATACTATTAAACAAACCAGACTCGATCACATGTTTTCTACAAAAATATAGACAAACACATTTTCCAGCAGCCTAACTGTGACTTCATAGAGCAGCTTGTGGTAAAAATTACCTGACTCCCATTTTCCATGTTTCACGTTCAAGTTTTACAAAAAATGTTGATGCCCCTATGCTGTTTTTCATGGTAAGAGTCAGATGTTCCAAAAGAGGTTGATAAAGATATACTGTAGATTGGATTGATTGTTTGGCCTTGAACATTTCACAGACATCTGCTAGGCATCTTGCCCTAAATTTGAGTGTTTGACAGAGCATAATGCCGCAGCAGACACCAAATCAGTTTACATTTAAGACATTACAGTAAGTCAACCAAGATTATTGTAACCAAACCAAAATGAATAGTGATCCCTTATGTGAATTGTTACTCCAAGTTCTTTCTAGATCCAAATGTAATGTAGAAGCATGCACAATAAGCAGGTTACAAATCCACCTGTTTATGTTCATAAGCTGATTTTGAGGAAAGTAAGCAGACCTTACCTAAGATTTCTTGCCTTTGCACCAAAAGCTCATTAGTCCTACCAATTCGTTTTTCAGCTCTCTCAGAAAACACATTTGTCTTGTCTTATGTTTAGCATTCAACCTTGAATAGAGACATGAGAACATTTGAATTTTTGATCACAGGAAGTAGACCAATGGAGCAGTCATAGCTTTATTGCATACAGTCAATAAATAATGCATAAATCAATGTGTGATCTTTACCATTAACCATATCCCACAATCAGGGTTGGGGAGTAACGTAATACATGTAACAGGAATACGTATTTAAAATACAAAATATAAGTAACTGCATTCCACTACAGTTACAATTTAAATCTTTGGTAATTACAACGCAGTTATGTTCAAAAAGTATTTTGATTACTGTAGAGATT
The DNA here is from genome assembly GCF_025860055.1 of Xyrauchen texanus. Lineage (NCBI taxonomy): Eukaryota > Metazoa > Chordata > Actinopteri > Cypriniformes > Catostomidae > Xyrauchen > Xyrauchen texanus. The sequence goes on from NC_068307.1 coordinate 22,631,986, forward strand.
ACTTTGCATTTTATTGTAATTGTTTCACTTAATATTTATTCCTTTCAGATGGAAAACATTTATACATATAAATGATGCGATCAAAAGTGTATTTGAACAGCTGTGAAACACTTTCTTATGATGTGTTACATTCATGCGAGAAGTAAGTTTGGAGCAGAAGAAATATAAATAAACCTTGTGTAAATTGTCATCTTTACGCTAAGCTAAAATGCTATTTCTTGCCATTTTACATGCACATGTTACCACGATTTTTTATTTTCAAGAAAATTCGCATTTGATCGTAATTTCTTCTTTCTAGTAAGACCTTTGATATTAGGGCAAAAACTGTATTCTTGATAATAATTTTTTTATTGTTTTCCTGTAAAAATATCCTTAAAAAAGGTCAATTTGATTTATCTTGTTTTAGAAACAACACTGCATATGATATATTTTTTTTTCAGAGAATGTATTTTTAACATGTGTATTTTGTCTTACTTTACTGGCAGAGTTTTTATAGTCAAAAAAAGTGAAAAAAATCTACCAGTGCTGAAGAAGTAATCCAAAGTATTTACAATACCTTGAGTAATTTAATTAAATATGTTATAAATTATATTTCACAGCATGTTTTCTGTAATCTGTAGTGGAATACATTTAAAATGTAACCCTCCCAACCCTGCCCACAATGCAAGTGTTATAACCATATCCCACAATGGAAAAGGCCTACATGGAAAAAAAAACGGATTTTGTGGTGAAGTAAAAAAAAACAGGAAAGATTCAGTACTTCCTACTATTGAATAAGTAAGTCTAAGCGTGAACTTGAAACTCTAAAGTAAATTCTACATTTGTACTCCATTCAAGCATGTAAAAACGAATGCTCTATGTCAGGTGTCGGCAACCTATGGCGAGAGAGGAGTAAACTATTTTATTTATATAAATTCAGCATTCCAATCTACACCTTGATGTATTCCGTCCTCATGATCACAAAGCATGTTTTCATCAGCTTAATGGGAGGAAAAACACTATTAAAGTGTGAAGAGACTCAAGCCACATGAGTCGGCAGCAGGGCTGGACTGGTAATCTGGCATACCGGGCATTTTCCCGGTGGGCCAATGTTCTTTTGGGCCGATCAGGGGTGTAATGGCCATCGGGAGAACCAAGCGGGCCGGTGGTCCGAACGAGCCACGATAAGCAACAATGAGCCACCGCGTTATGCAGAACGGACTACAAAACGACGCCGTGATATGCAGAGAAGGACAGCGAACACCCCCACCCCTGTGTCAACAGTTGGGCCAGTTGCCATGTAAAATCCCGGGCCGATTTCTCTTCCCAGACCTGCCCTGGATGGCAGTGCTTCACTTTCGGTTAAGTCCGCTTTGCTTCGGCCAGGCTGCGCGGATGACAGCCAACATTCCATGTTTCATTTGTTTCTTTTTGCTTTCAGAACAATATCCCAAATTGGTGTAATAAGGAAAACACCATTATTAATTCTTGAGATTTCCAACCCAGCATACAGCTACACCCTCCTTAAACCATGGTCACATTCAAAATTACATTTAAAAGATTAAAAGAGAAAACATAATATATTCAAAATATAAATTAATCATGGAAATAAATCTCATCACACTTTAATAGTGTTTAGCCTCCCATTCAGCTGATGAAAACAAAAATAGGCACAGTCATTGACCAGGAAAATAATAAATGGCACTCATTTTAAAAAAGGTTGCTGACCCCTGCTCTAACTTATAAGTAAATAGTATTTATGATTGATTGTTATCTTTACAATGCATCATCATGTATCAATCCTAAAGTAGAAAACCTTGTCATATGTATTCGCTAATTTGAGTACATTTCACTGGCAAATAATAGAAGCTAGTGTTCCCAGCATGCACTGGGCTTGAGTAATTAATGAGCTTTCATGGTTTTACTGTATGCAAGTTTATTTACACAGTTTTTGATTTAGTTGTTATGTTTGGTAACTTCTTGTTTTCTCAAAAATGATCTGTTCTTTATCAATAATTATCTGTTGATTGTTATCGTCATCGTATTTTATGCACCAACTGTTGAGTTCTGTGTGTACAGCTCTGTGTTTTGATTCTATTGCCAGTAATGCAAGGTGAGGTTGTCTAGTAGACTACATAACATGCAATAAGCTGCCCTTTGGAAAGCTTCCATTTATCATGTGGTACATATTTTAACGTGTTTATAAGGAACGTTTAAAATATATAAGAAGTTTATTTAAGTACCATGTACATCAGATTTGTAAATGTAAACACATCAAAATCCTTACAAGCTATTATTGCCTCCATAAAATATTTTTTTTTTCTGTCCTCTGTTTAATTGCCTTCAAAAAAATGACTCACTGTTTTGAGTATGCACATAGTGCTTCCTTCAATAATCATGCACACACAAGATTACAAGATGTTGGAAATGATTATAACACATCGCTATTCACCAGCACACGATGCCATGAACTCACAGGCAGGATGTGCATAAAAATAAGAATAATTGTCATGACCGATTCCCTTCATACCTGTGGGAGGTCAGGCGTAGCAGTCGGGGTGTTGATGGAGGTACGAACAGATTGATTGTAAAAACAGCACATTGGAAACCTCTAGGAAATGTTCGGTACATGCCACCACCATCAGACTGAAAATTCTGAGAACGTGAAATTATGAGAACACTGGGTTAGGGCATGGTGGAAACAGCATGGAGGTTAAGTTGGTGTCGGCCAAGACTTCATTACGAAATCTTTTTTTTTTCCACTCTCTCTCTCTCTCTCTCTCTCTCTACTCATGGAGATTCTTTATTTTAGCCTTCATTGCTGTTTATGGGTGTGTGTTAACAAAAACATATGCCAAACTGCCAGCCAAACAGTATAAGGGGCCTACTCTGCTGGGGAAAAACACAGCATTTCTGGTCAATCAGCTGCACCATCTAGGTTTTGCTGGTGAACACTATGGCTTTGCTGGTCAACCAGCAAGACAAGACCAAACTAGCACTGGCCAGCATAATCTAACCTAGCATGGGAATTGAATGCTGGTTAAAATGGTCTTTTTAGCAGAGTAGGGACAGCTTTAACCCAAAATGTGGTCTACATGTATATACATTTATTATTTGTGAGCAGTCAGATATTGCTATAGAGGCCTTGAGACGTTTATCCTTCACTTTAGGGCTGCATGATTATGACTATTGTTGATTGTTTCCCTTGATATTGCAAGTGCGATTAATTTCCTCTTTACCTTACATGAAATTACATTAGAAAATGTAACAGAAGTAGACCTAAATTAAATGCAGTAATTTACACTTTTTATAATTAGTTAGGCTAATTGTGGCAACTGTCATTGTAATCGCAATTATTTATTTGATTAATTGTGCAGCCATCATTCCCTCTGTATCCTAAATTAAATTAAAGTACTGTGCATAACAGGTCTCTCAGGTTAGTGTTGCTAGGAGTCTCCATTTGAGCCAACGATATACCATCTGAACAAATGTGTATATTGCGTATATGTATGTGGGACAACGTTGGTTTCCGGACCAAGCCTTTAACAGAGCTTTTCTTGTGGTTGGCACATGTGTGTGATTGAAGTCTATAGTGGGTGGGTGCAGAGCCTGTGGTTTTTACTCCAATTTGAGTCCCCAGGGGTCCCCATTTCTCAAATCAATCACTGGCTTATGGAAGCAAACATTTCTTTTTTGGACACAGTGATGTGGGTGAGGCAATCAAGCGTTAGCGCTTAATGTGACTCCAAAGCAATTCTGACAGGATGAAGTCTGGGTACGTTGACTTATGCTGTGGTTTGAGTAAGTTCTCATTGGTTTGTAACAGAACTCAAATTAAGTCAAATGAGACAAAAGCCTGCAGTGCACATTCATACTGAACCAAATCTAGATGACTTAGAGGACAGTTTTTAACCAAAGGTACTATCTTATATCAAAAAGAGTTGGGGCAGAAAATGTTACACCTTAAAGCGAAAATGTATGCAAACTAAAACCTCGGTCATCATTCACGCACCCATTTTACTCATTATCTCATCATGTTGTTCCCAAACCTGTATGTCTTACTTTCCACAGTGAAACACAAAAGACGAAAGCAGAATGTTAGGGACTGATATTGTATGAATAAAGGGTAACACTTTAAAGTAAGGTTCTATTCGTTAACATAAGTAAATCCATTTGGTATCATGAACTAACAACAAACAATAATTTTTTATAAACATTTTTAAACATGGATAATATTAATTTCTAAATAAACTTTTGTTCATTGTTCATTTTTGTTAGTTCATAATAAATTAATGTTACAATATACAACTTTTACTGTTCAAATTAATTCTGAAACATAACGCAACAATGTGAAATGAAGTTTGAGTAGTGCTTAAACAAATTCACATACTTGCATAAGGTTAATTGCATAGTTTCAGGCCTAAGAAACCATTGTTGGGGTTAATTTTGCATTGGTATAGTTTGCCCAAAATGTTTATATCTTTAATTATTTACACACCCTCATGTTGTTTCAAACCCGTATGACTTTCTTCTGTGAAACACAAAAGGAGATTGTGACAGGGCGGGGCTGGGTCGTGATGCTGCACACCCAGCCCCTAATCAGGCTAATCAAGCCTCAGAGAGTGATAAAGGCCGACTCGAAGCTGCAGTGCTAGAGAGAGAGATTTATGGGCAGCTGTCCGGCACCTTTGTGTGGTTCTCTTTTTTTGTTTAGTTTTTCATTAAACTATTATTTATATTGTCAAGCCGGTTCTGGCCTCTATTCCATTTACCCTTTTACAGAGATGTTAGGCATAATGTAAGGGACTGACATTCACTTTCATTGTATAGAAAAAAGATGAATGGTGACGGAGGCCATATTGTGTTCCATGTAAGAGACAAAACCTTACTGAGTAAATGATGATGGAATTTTCATTTTTGTGTGAACTATCCCTTTAAGAGACTTAAATAGTCCTTCTCTTATCAATGAAGTTACATACAGTATAATGTGCAAATGAATGAGTACTGTATAAGCTGATTCTTCTCTCTCCCTCTCTTCTTAGTGGATTCAGATAAAGACTTCCATCTGTATCATCAGCACCGCAGAGAGTTCCGTTTTGACCTCTCTCGCATCCCAGCTGGAGAAACCGTGACTGCTGCAGAGTTCCGTATCTACAAGGACTTTGTACATGAGCATTATGAAAATGAGACATTCCATGTCAGTGTGTTCCAGGTGCTCAAACAGCAGCCCAAAAGGTTTGTGACAAAATGTTAGTCTATTATAAAACAAAAATGTGTTTGACTATTTGTACCACAAGACTGCCTAATTTAAAGTCAACATGAAATCAAAATTGATCCTATTGATTTCCTTAAAGGGGACTGTAAAGGGAACAATGGAAAGGAGGAGGCGAGAACCGGCTTGGCAATATAAATAAATAATAGTTTAATTTAACTGAACCAAAAAGACACTCACATAAACACACGACGGTCAGCTGCCCGTAAACGTTCTCTCTCTGTCGCACCACCATCCGGCCTTTATCCCTTTCGGAGGCTTAATTAGCCTGATAAGGGACCGGTGTGCAGAATCACCACACGGCCCCACCCTCCGCCCTCTCACAGGGACATATTATGCCCATTTTTTACACAATGTAATATAAGTCTCAGGTGTTACAGCTCAAAATAGTTCACAGATTGTTTTGTAGCCCTGTTCCAAACAGGCTGTTTTAGTGTCTGTAGCTTTAAATGCAACTTCTCCCCTTAAATTCTCCCCTGTGCCTTTCCTGCTGGTGCCATGGATACCCCGGTGACAACAATGCAGGAGAACCAATATGGCTACTACTGAAAACACCGAAGTTCAGCCGTACATGTTTGACAAATTTGTGTAACTTTTGCAGGGTTATTTCAGCCGCTTTGCTACGATGGATGATGTGTTGTTCGGTGTCTTGCGCCAACTTTAGCTTTCTCTTTTTTCCATTGTAGGAAACAGTACTACTTCAATAAGCAACACACACTAAGTGCTGTAATGACATTTGCTAATTGCAATGTAGTGACATGATACATTTAGTATAAGGCTCATTTTTTAATTCTGGTACAGGTACTCATGCTGAAACTGTGAAACGATGCCTACAGAGTTGCTACATTACACAAAGCACAATGTTTTCACAACAAGTGTTTTTTCATGCAACGTGCAAACAAGCAAATTCAGAAAGCCAAATTGCAAACATTAAAAAAGTATAAAGTGAGAAACTTATGATTTGCAAATCTGAAGTTGGGTCATGGAGAGCTAGTAATAATCCATCCTTGAACCTTAGCTTGGAAGCAAATCCAGCCTTGTGCTGACCCTCGTTGATGAAGCAGTCTGACGTAAAATGGTTTGAACAAACATTAGGGATTTTCCTATTGTTGTGGGCACATTGCTATCAAAAATAAAATGAATCCACTGGGTCTTCAGTGGCTCAGATGTCGGAAGTACCTTAAGACTCTTGTGTTCGCTCTTGCAGCCATCAACAGAACATTTGGCATGTTTACCTCGTAGCTGGGACATTCTCGAGTAAGCACAAGTGGCTCTAGCGAGGAGATAAATATGGCGGAGTGCGCTGCTCGCTCAGGTTGTAATGAGGGCAGATCTAAGCTACTTGGGCGGATCTCTTCGCCAGCCGTGGGTGGTACCTTTCCCCTTTTGACGTCATAAGGGGCTGCAAACCTGAATGGCACGTTCGGAAAGACTGCTTTTTATTGATGGGGAAAGGAAAGAAATGAGGAGATTGTCTTATTTGTCTTATTTTGTCATATTTTGTGGTGTCTATACACACTGGGGACACATAATTATGTTCATATAAATTGAAAAAGTGGATTTTGCATAATATGTGCCCCTTAAAGGGCCACCTATGGCTGAATCTGGTAGAGATGAGGGAGGCAGACAAGGCACGGTTCCTCAATGCCCCCAGCTCCCAGGCTGGCCTCTTTGGCGACACCGTCGAGGACTTCGCCCAGCAGTTCGTGCCGGTGAAGCAACAGACAGAGGCCATACAGCACATCTTGCCCCAGCGCGGCTCAAGAGAGCGCAACCCGTCTGTTCGCCGAGGGCATTCCTCTGCGGCAAGATGCCTACTACTTGCTACTTACTACTACCTACTACGATCCCAGCTCGAGCCTACTACTTGCCCATGGCGTAGAGCCCCCGGCAGGAGAGCGACGCCCCACGCTTCTCAGCCGGCCACCAACACCCCTAAAAGTTCTCCCAAGCGGCCCTAAGATGGGCCACCTGAGGAAGGAGCTGACTACAGGAACCAGGAGCTGGTGTACAGACCACTCCCTCCCCCGGTGGAGGGCCGGGAGGTAAATCTTTTGTTCCAATCTTTTCTGTTCGCTGCACCCCGCATGGGTTGTTGTACCCACATTGTCAAGAAAAGAGCAGTTTCTTCTCTCCTCAGGTTAGATCGCCAGCGTTCTCGGTCACCGCCCCCACGGCCACCAAAAACTGGCCGATTGCAGCCTCGTGTCCCTCTTGCCACAGACAGAACTGTACCGCTGTAACGGCCGGGACCTTGTCTCAGCTCCTCAGCACAAAACCTGAATGAACTTGCCTGCTGGCCTCCCTTTATACCCATATGTCAAGGGCAGTGGCATCAAAATTCAACTTGCCAATTCTCATTGGCCTTTTCTCGAAGACCTGAAGGTGAATCTGCCTCCCAAGAGTGACCCCTAGTGTCACTTCATCTACACAAAATCTCGTTCCCTCCATCAGGGAACGGAGGTTACGACAGTAACCGAGATGTTCTCTGTTAGCACATATGCCATTGAACTTCAAATAATCCTTTAAATTGTTTCATCTTTAAGTGATCTTTATTTACTTTATTTAACAAGTCATCAAACATGCCTCTACAAGTGATAAACCATATGCGCCACATCGGAACCGGGCCTGCATTTAGCTGGCAGCTGCATTGACATGATTGCAAAATAACAAGAGTCCTTACTATCTACTTATCTTTTAATTTATTATTGAATGGTAGTGAGCCTACTAGCTCACCTTTTGCTGTGCTACCATGTTCGCATAGCACATCCTTTTGCTTTTTGTCAATGTGACGTGTAAGATTAAGGAATCTTTGCTTACTACAGTCTCTCCACAAACCCTTTCGATTTCCACGTTCTTAACTTTGATTTATACTTTTCATTTACAGTATGTAGGCTATAAGGTTTGCAATTTCACTAAAACAATGTTTGAACTTCCTCAGACCTATTGCTTATTTCGTAGTTTCCCAAACCAGCATATCACGAAGTGCGTTCTGGGTTGAGTGATCAGCCCTGAGCGAGCAGAGTGGAATCTTCAAAAAGGCGCTCTCCGCTCAGATGGAATTATCAACATTCCGCTCAATGCTCCGCTTACATGCTCTGATACGGAATATGTAAAAAAGAATTAATGTCTTTTGATATGTTCAATTTGGTTAGGTTTTAATAGCGTGGTATCCAAAGGCCTCAAGGCATCATAGTGAAATGAGATGAAACTTATGCCACCACCCACACTTTTTAAGCCTAAATGGGAGGGATGGACACACACACACACACTGATTTGTCTATTCAACGGTACCTGTCTAGTGCCAGGGCTCCCACTGAATTCCTCAAGCTGATTTACGGTGTGGCTGCTAACAGTCAGTGAGAGCGGCTGCCATTACACAGCCATTACTGTCAATTATTGAAATGTAGAGTTCTCAGCTGAGAGGAGGAACTCCTACCCCAGACATTTGGAGAAACACCCCACTTCTTCACCCGAAATGATTTATCCCTCTTCATTCTCTCATTCTAGATCACACCTGTATTTTTTGGACTTTTCCAAAATGTTGTTGCTTGAGCAAAAGCCAGTGCTTGTAATGAAAAGTCCATCAACTAGGGCTGCAACTAATGATAATTTTGATAATCGATTATATAACGATTATTAGAACAATTATTTGACTATTCGGGCGATTATTGCATTGATTAGCTTTTAACCGATTATTCAGCTTGTGCCCCAACATAAAAGGTTGTATTAAACTTGCTTACTAACAATAAAGAGGTCAAAATCATCTTTTAAGAATACCTCTAATTGACATTCACTGAATTAAAGAGGAAAAATACTTGTTATCAAGTGTTTTTGTCTTGTTTTCTATTTAAAATTGTCTAAAAATCCTTAAAACAAGATACATTTACTTGATAAGCATTTTTAAGAGAATATTTAATTATACTTGCTTTAAGAGAATATATCTTATGTATTTTTTCACTCGGTTATACTTCTGTGAGGGCAGTAAAGACAAAATATACTAGACGCTATATACTATATTAAAGATCTGTTCTCTTAAAGCAAGTCTAAATATCTTATATGCTGCTTCTCATGTGAATGCATCTTTTTTAAAGGCTTTTTAGATATGTTCAAGTATTTGTATTTATAATATTATATTCAACATTCTCAAATATTTTTTCTTCTTCTACAGTATAGCTGCTAAAGAACATGTATGTTGGTGTTTTAGATATTTATATTGGAAAACAAGCCAAACCATTTTGTCACAGTGTATAATGGGGCGAAGACTACTCTCTCTCACCTTTCTGTTCACTTTAACTCACAAAAAAAAATCTCTCTTATTAATAAAGCTGTGTATTGCCAATTTTCTTCACAATAATAAATGCACAGTTACATACACTCACCTAAAGGATTATTAGGAACACCATACTAATACTGTGTTTGACCCCCTTTCGCCTTCAGAACTGCCTTAATTCTACGTGGCATTGATTCAACAAGGTGCTGAAAGCAAATGTTGGCCCATATTGATAGGATAGCATCTTGCAGTTGATGGAGATTTGTGGGAAATGCACATCCAGGGCACGAAGCTCCCGTTCCACCACATCCCAAAGATGCTCTATTGGGTTGAGATCTGGTGACTGTGGGGGCCATTTTAGTACAGTGAACTCATTGTCATGTTCAAGAAACCAATTTGAAATGATTCGAGCTTTGTGACATGGTGCATTATCCTGCTGGAAGTAGCCACAAGAGGATGGGTACATGGTGGCCATAAAGGGATGGACATGGTCAGAAACAATGCTCAGGTAGGCCGTGGCATTTAAACGATGCCCAATTGGCACTAAGGGGCCTAAAGTGTGCCAAGAAAACATCCCCCACACCATTACACCACCACCACCAGCCTGCACAGTGGTAACAAGGCATGATGGATCCATGTTCTCATTCTGTTTATGCCAAATTCTGACTCTACCATCTGAATGTCTCAACAGAAATCGAGACTCATCAGACTAGGCAACATTTTCCAGTCTTCAACTGTCCAATTTTGGTGAGCTCTTGCAAATTGTAGCCTCTTTTTCCTATTTGTAGTGGAGATGAGTGGTACCCAGCGGGGTCTTCTGCTGTTGTAGCCCATCCGCCTCAAGGTTGTGCGTGTTGTGGCTTCACAAATGCTTTGCTGCATACCTCGGTTGTAACGAGTGGTTATTTCAGGCAAAGTTGCTCTTCTATCAGCTTGAATCAGTCGGCCCATTCTCCTCTGACCTCTAGCATCAACAAGGCATTTTCACCCACAGGACTGCCACATACTGGATGTTTTTCCCTTTTCACACCATTCTTTGTAAACCCTAGAAATGGTTGTGCGTGAAAATCCCAGTAACTGAGCATATTGTGAAATACTCAGACCGGCCCGTCTGGCACCAACAACCATGACACGCTCAAAATGGCTTAAATCACCTTTCTTTCCCATTCTGACATTCAGTTTGGAGTTCAGGAGATTGTCTTGAGCAGGACCACACCCCTAAATGCATTGAAGCAACTGCCATGTGATTGGTTGATTAGATAATTGCATTAATGAGAAATTGAACAGGTGTTCCTAATAATCCTTTAGGTGAGTGTATATTATGTTCAATAAGTCGTAAGCTATCACGTTATAATCTAGCTGCATTAATTGTGTGTGGTCGAGGGACACGTGTCCCCATGACAGAATGTGCATCAGCCGGGTGCAGTTTCAATCGCTCCCCATTAGATTGTGACACTTCACAAAACTAATAGAAGAGGTGCTGACCGCACAGAGAAATGCAAGTTTCGGAGTTTGTAGTTATTTACATGATCTGCTTTCTTATTATTTGAAATGTAATAAAGCTATAACGCTTTAAATATAACTACATTTAAGATGTAAAGCCAGGGTGTTTCCTTTAAAGAGCTCCGGCTCCACTTATTCCACAACAAGAGTGCTTCTGTATTTGCTTATTTGGTATTTTTGTATAATTCCCTCATACTTTGTGATCTACATCACTTGAAGCTGTTTTGATAGTTTTAGAGTGTTTAGAGTGCATCTGGACTGTGAGCTGTGTAATTCTTCCTCTATTGACTATTCGACAATGACAATTTTTGTCGAAAATTTTTCTTGTCGTTAACACCGACTAATCATTTCAGCCCTACCGTCAACTGAACACACATTACCTCACTGCATTTCTAGTTTAGTGCCATCTATTTTTTATAAAAATTTTTGCCTCAGTCTTGTCAGATTGAGTTGTTGTTGTTGTTGTTGTTGTTGTTGTTGTTGTTGTTGTTGTTGTTATGAAAGCTTGACTTGGTGTGGCCTCTGACGCAAGTCCAGCAGCTTTTAGGGGTTGAACTGCCAGATCACGTATCCAGCCCCCAGTCCTGTCATTCTGTGTGTGGATCCCACCTGAAGAAGTCCTCCAAGTGACAGACTGTCTCTCATTCATTCTTTGCTGTTTGTTCTAAATTACACAAACACCCTGTGAAGACCACCCATTGTGAATCATCCTTCCTACCCCTCTCCCATTGTTATCCAGAGATGCTTTGCCACATTGATGCTCACAGACAGCAAGGTGACTAGACAGAGGAGCATAAAGAGCTAGTCTATCTGTTGCCCTCAAGGTCTGAAATCCTACCTGTAAGCCAAGTCATTGTTCAAGAGAGTCTAACAGAGTCCCCCTGTTTTCATCACCAGAGGACAATCTGATCTCTTTTAAGAGGCATCACATTTAATAAGAGAGAAATTTGACGCTGTCTTGGGAACATGTTGTTGCCTGTGGACCTCCAGCAGTTCAGTTGTTTTTGACTTTCTGAGCTGTATCAGCCAGACCTCAAACTCTTATCTCATGGAATAGAGCTCATTTGGTGATATCTTTATTTGAGACGGACAACAAGTTCTGGCATGAGATGGCATTATTATGCGAAGCTTCTCATTTCTGCAGTTGTCTGCTTGTCATCTACTTGTCTGCAAAGAAAACCTCACCAAGGAATCACGATACTATTAGTAACTGACATTTGACAAGATTATGCATCATTAATGTGGATGATGTGTTACATTTGAAACCACACTGAAGGGTATTCTCATTGAGGGTTTATATTGTGAGGCACATTTTATTGAAGCAATATGCTGGAAAATGACATGAAATACATCATTTAGAAGGTGTTAGTGGTTCTTCCTAGATCATACTTGAACAAGGACATATAGTCCTTATGAAGTATGTCATTTCTGCACCACTAGTGCCACCAAACAGAATTGCAAAAATAAACATTGTTTTCAAAACAGCTTTCTAAATATGCCCCCTTTATGCCATTGATCAAACTAACTGATAATCCCACCCCAAACTCATGCCATTCAATGTTATTTTCTCTCTTGAGACAGGTCGCTCAAAACAGAGACATTTTCATAGTGCTCAGAGACACAATGTTTACAGTTTTCAAGAAAATTGAACCTATGAATGTTTTATTTTTGGCTGTCTCTGCATATTAAAGAGATAGTTCACCCTACAATGAAAATTATCTCATCATTTACTCGCTCTCATGCCATCCCAGATGTGTATGACTTTAATTCTTCTTCTGAACACCCAAAAAAAGATTTTTAGAAGAATATCTCAGCTCTGTAGGTCCTCACAATGCAAGTGAATGGTACCACAATTTTGAATGTCCAAAAAGCACATAAAGGCAGCATAAAAGTAATCTATACGACTCCAGCGGTTTAATCAATATCTTCAGAAGCAATATGACAGGTGTGGATGAGAAACAGATCAATATTTAAGTCCTTTTTTATGACAAATCCCCACTTTCAGGTTCTTCTTCTTTTGTTTTTTGGTGATTCACATTCTTCATGCATATCCCTACCTACTGGCCAAGGAGGAGACTCTATAGTAAAAAGGGCTTAAATATTGATGCTTCATGTCATATCGCTTCTGAAGATATGGATTTAACCACTGGAGTCTATTGGATTATTTTTATAATTTCATTATAAAAATTTGGTCACCATTCACTTGCATTGTGAGGACCTATATAGTGGAGATATTCTTCTAAAAATCTTTGTTTGTGTTGAGTAAATGATGAGAGAATTTTCATTTGGTATAGGGGAAAATATTTTTACACCGAAAAAGTAACATACTTAAGCTTTAGATTTTGATGCCACAGACATGAATAACACAATAGCAAATCAGAAAACACAACAGCAATTCAGTCGAAATGGAAAGGGTAGGTACCAATTGCTTCTCACTTGATTGGCTGTGTGGAGAACACCTCCTTTCCTCAGGACTGGTTCTCTGACCACTTGTGCAATTGTTTCCAAGTGTTTATTCTAACATAACAAACACTGTTATTTAAAAAAGCATTTTCTCATTGTAAAGGTTGCAGTAGACTGCTGGTGTGATGCCTCACTTTCTACATTTGAAGCCAGCATGTCCAATTATGAGTACAGTGTTAAATTATTTTAGAAAAAGAAAAATACTAAAAGGTTGTAAAAGGCTGCTCTTAGATATGCTGACTTACTCTAAGTGAGATTCTCCCAAGAAGTGGAATTATACAAATACAAATATTACATTATTTAAATAGTAATAATAAAAAACAATGTAAAATAGTCAATCAGACCACTGGCAGCATGCTACAACCATTGTAATGTAAAAATTACATCTTGGTGAATTTTAGAGTTTTTTTTTTTTTTTTTTTTTAATAATTGAACACTGTATCCGTTTAATTAAATATACTTGGAAAATCTATCCATTGGCATCAACTGGAACCTTAAACATTTTTATTTTTTATTTTAATTTTAAACAACAGTGTTTAGAACATGCAAATTGAATGAACGCTTGGATGCCACCAAAGTTTTTGCACAGTTTGTGGGCTTAAAAACGGTCCCTTACGCACCAGATGAACCATGAGACCATAGATGAACATTGTACCTAAAACTAACTTTTCCCATTCGCTGTTTTTAATCTCAGTGTTACAAAGTTTCCTGTTACTATTTTCCCGAGAGGGAATATACTCCAAATGATTTCGTTTTTTAGGCAGTGACCTTTTGGCATGGATTTTGTATATAATCATTTAATCAATCCGGAGGAAAGGACTAGGTCTCATTCACATCCAATCAGGTGAGAAGCTATTGGTACCTACCCTTTCCATTTCAACTGAATTGCTGTTATGTTTTCTGAATTGCTGTTGTGTTTTCTGAATTGCTGTTATGTTTTCTAACTTGTTGTTTGTTTCCGGATTCGTTATTGTGTTTTCTGATTTGCACTTTTGTTAGCGGATATGCCGTTGTGTTTTATGATTTGGTAATGTGTATCTGAATAGTTATTTTGTCTTTGGATTTGCTGTTGTGTTTTTAGATTGGTTGTTTTGTTTTGCACTTAACAGCCATGTACAAAATGTTTCAATGGGTTATATCATAAACTTACATTGAAGGGGAGACCCAAGCCATATCCAGGAACCAGATTATCTTGGGGGTGGGCTCTATTTATTTGTCACCACCCTGGGCACTAGTAACATCCTGGGCAAAAATATTTTCATTGTTTCAGTCGTCATATCCACTTTTTCAGCTGAAAGCCACTGTTAAGTATGTACTAAAGAGCTTGTCACCACTATTGACCCATATGTGACCTCTTCTGTCCCCATGTAGGGAGTTCTACCTGCTGGACTCGCGAGTAGTATGGGCAGTGGAAGAGGGATGGCTGGTATTTGACCTCACAGTAACCAGTAACCTCTGGGTCATAAACCCAGGTCAGAACCTGGGACTACAGCTCTCTCTGGAGACAGCACATGGTGGGTTTCTGCAAACTCAAAAAATCAAGATCCATAGAACACAAATGTTTCCAAACAGTCTCACTATCATAAACAGTGCCATAGCAGTATATCTCTCAACTAATGTAACACTGACCTACATTTATATAATTCACACAAATTCATAGAGTGCTTATTGCTTCAACTCACTTTACTGTTATTAGCTAAATCATTACAATCAACTCTGTGCCTGAACGCTTCAAAGTTCATCTCAGGATTAGAATCTAAATATTTTAGTGAAACTGCGTTTGCAGCCCATTTTACTTCCGTAATGTGGCACATTTCTGAGTGAAATGGGATATTTATTGAGAAAAAACTTTTAAGGGACAGACAGGACTTTATTTTATTAATTTAAAATGTATTTGCTCATGAAAAGTGGCCAATACATACCAGAATTAATCCATGTGGTTGGAGGGGAGGGGTTGAAATTTAGGAGAGATTTCGGACATCAGCTGAAGAGAAAAGTCGCTTCAGTGGTGGTGGAGCAAGTTATTCAATATTTCTAAAAGATTACGAAGAAATAATTTTTTTGTATGTGCACTGATGAGCACAACAAGACCAGGAATGTACAATAGGAAATACCATTTTTATTTCATGTTGACTTATTTCATCATGCAACTCACTGTTGCCCTCTGTTGTAGGTGAAAGTATGAACCCCAGGAGAGCAGGGCTGGTGGGCAGAAGTGGACCCCAGGATCAGCAGCCGTTTATGGTGGCGTTCTTCAAAGCGTCTGGAGTCCACCTCCGCAGTGTCCGCTCAGCATCAGGAAACAAACAGAGGGGTCACAGCCGCTCTAAAAACACCAAACCCGGTGCTGCACCCAACAAGGTGGCCCTAAAGACAGCTGAATTCACAGGTAAAATTCAGAGTGCAATTGTTAAAGTTTGATATTAGCATGTTTTAGCATGTTTTTTAGCTAGTTGATTGTTGTAATGACCTGGAGCTCCACCAACTTTGAGGCCAGCAGCTAATTTTGTTTATGTTGTTCAGTCAGTCAAGATCAGTCAACATGGCGTGCAGTTGTTAGGAAGCTGGTGCAAATTTGCCTACATCTGTATGATCGTTCATTTTCCAAGAGCAAGTCATGCATTTCTTTTTAAATTAGACTACAAAAGGAATCAAATCTATTCAAATACTCTTAAGTACCCATTCACTCAAGTGTTTTCTGCATTGAAAGCCATTCACACATATGTCCAGAGTAAGGTATGCCTATTATCATTCTTTTGTCTGTACTCTGCCCATTAACTCTCTTTTATACACCAATCTTTGCAGTAGTATCAGTGTCATCAAAAATCACAATAACAGAGTGTAATCGGCGCATATTATGGCCGTATACAGAGTGCTGGTGCATTAGCATCATTAACCCATCGATAACGCATTTGAATGTAACATTAGTTAAGGTTTTAGTGAGAATCCTCATATTTAAATGCTCCTCTAAACACCTCCCTCAGCAGTTTGGCGGGTGTCTGAATGTTCACAAACAGTATACCCTTGCTCTGCAACATTGTTTCAAACTTCTTTTTACCCCTGAATGAAAAATAACTTCTCCGGAAGTATATTGGGCCTTTACTAACAAGTTCTTCCTTCTCTTGTTTGGAGCACATGCTTTTTCATCGCTCTAGCATGTAAATAATGTAAGGCAGTACTTCTCACCGATAGTCTGCCAATATTGTGGTATAAACAATACAGCAGAACCTCTAATGGTTGACCCAGTTCTACCATCACATAGTAAATACAGTTAAACTGCTTAGCCCTTACAAAAAAACTGTTTATCTGAATTTAAATGTGCTGCATATTTATCCTTTTACCTGTTCCCTCTAGATGGGGCTAGCATTGACCCCAAACAAGGCTGCAAGAAACATGAACTCTATGTCAGTTTCAGAGACCTGGGATGGCAGGTACAGTGATGAACTTCATCTGTTTCTTAGTTTCTCTCTCCATCAGAGCCCTCTTTCATTTCATGACTTTATCTTTCTGCCTCTAATCTGTCTCATATCTCTCTCTCTCACATTTCCAGGATTGGATCATTGCTCCAGAGGGTTATGCTGCGTACTACTGCGAGGGAGAATGTGTTTTCCCCTTAAATTCATATATGAATGCCACAAATCATGCTATCGTTCAGACATTGGTGAGTATTACAGTCATCAGTAAACCTAGATGGAATCTATGGATTGTCATATGTTACATGTTTTTCCACACAAATTTTAGGGGGCAATTACAAATCCTTGGGAATGCATTTAAACTGGATAAAAAGTGCTTAACATAGCTGAGGGTACTCCAAACTGATTAGTAGCTGATAACCAAATTTAGTTAAAATATTTAAAGTTGAATTGTATAATTTCTTTGGATGTTAAAACAATTTCTCATATCCCAGAGACAACTATAAGTAAGCCATTCGTATAGGTTGATTTTTCTGAAAAGTATGAACATTTCTGTTAGCATACATTCTGTGTAGGCCTGTTCATGAGTTAACAAAGATCAATATCACTATTCTATATTTGACTGCAATGGTTATAAATTGACTCCATCCACTTCAAATCTTGTATTTCTTTTGTCATCCTAGGTTCATTTCATTAACCCAGAAACAGTCCCAAAACCCTGCTGCGCTCCTACTCAGTTGCATGGAATCTCCGTCTTGTACTTTGATGACAGCTCTAATGTTATATTGAAAAAGTACCGCAACATGGTAGTCAGAGCCTGTGGATGCCATTAAGTCACTACTACTGCCCTTGGCAGTGCGAAATGGTAGGGACTAGGGGTGCACCGATCGGTCGACCACCGATCAAAATCGGCCGATATTCGTCTTAAATACGTTATCGGTGATCATGTCTAGAATCAGGGCCAATCTTTTTTGCAGCATGCAAGAAATCACCAATATGATGCTCCTTTAATGAATGAGCACTTGCTCAGCCCTTGAAGCATGACCGTGTGGCCGTTGGAGGGTAAGTTGTTGGTAATTCTAAGCATTCATGAATTTAAACTTTAAGACATGATGTAATTCACATGAATATGCTGTTTTTGTTTAAAAAATTTGTAAGAATTACACATGTATGAATATTAAGTTGCCCATTTTCTAGAGTCAAAACGGTAATTATTCGGACTCATTGCACAGTAAGCAGGAAGAGGATAAAGAGGCTGCTAACGGGTTAAAAAACTAATTAAACAACAAATAAACATGCAAATACAAATCTGAGTGCACGTGATGTAATGGGAGTCGTGGAAATCAGATGTTGTGTGGAGCAATAGAGACTTTTTGAGCCTTCATGAGCACTTTTAGCTGTACTCTCTTTAACATGATTGCTCACTGTGTCAATCAAACATGCGGCTCTCCAGGTGCTCTCAATATATCATCATCAGTCACTCATCCCAGCGCTATTCTTTGAGGATCCCAATTTAAATCAGATTAATGTTGGTCACATTACCACTAATAACAGATATAACTGTTTAACCTTCAATAACGGCACCGCGTCTTCACACATTTGTTTAATAATTAGTGATTTGTGTTACAAGATGCCAAAGGCAGTAAACAAATCATATATATTAATATCTGCTGAGTGTGATGCTCATGGTTTTTGGTTGCCAGTATGTCACAATTACTTTTTGACATTAGCAACAGAACTATTAATAGCTGTATTCAATAAAAATAAATGTTAGCAATTGACAATTAATGCCATTTTAATGTAAATTTGGTAACACTTAATAATTTCTTTAACATCAGTTAATGCATTAGGTATCATGAACAATGTACAATATATTTTTACAGCATTTATTAATCATAATGTTATTTAATATAAATACATTTGTTCATTGTTAGTTCATAGTGCATTAATGTGCATTAACTAATACAACTTTTGATTTTGATAATGTATTAGTATATGTTGTAACTAACATTAACTTAATTAGTTAAATAATGTTAACAAATGGTAGTGTTGCCGTAATTTTACTGTGTGGGGCATAAATATATAACTGCTGCATATAACTTGCAAAAGTGTGGCATAGGGCATTTTAAGAAAAATATTGGTATCAGTATCCGACAATCTTAGTGTTAAAAAATCAGAGATCGGTATCAGCCTCAAATTTCCTGATCGGTGCACCACTAGTAGAGGGACAAGAGAATATAAGGGACAGAAGACCGATTTTCTTGATTATCAAGATTCCAGAGAGGAAAGCGACTCAATACTGGACCAAAACTGGACTTCATTGTTAGCAAATTGTGCATTCAAAGCAGTGGCAGACTGGCCATCGGGAGAACCGGGTCTTTTCCCGATGGGCCGGCCGCGAAACGGGGCTGAATGGGCCACGATAAGTTGAAACAGGCCGATTTCTCTTCCCAGTCCGCCCCTGATTCAAAGCATACATTCTCATTCAAAACTCAAAAACTTGGAATTGCAAGGAGCTGACCACAGCTAAGTCAAGTGTGTGGCATTCTGGATTTCATCTGTGCACAGTGAGCCAAGTTTGGAATATCAAAGAAGGCATGAGCAGATACGGAGAGCAAAAACTGGCCTCAAAGACATTTAAAGAGACTGCTCAAGGAAGATGCTCTACACAAAGAGATTTTATTAGGAAAACCACTAATGCCACACACTACAAAACTGGATTTATTAGTATTTAAATCACTTTTGCTTCAGATCCCACACTTACAGTATATTGGACATCAAGTGGCAACGTAACCCAAGTTGTTATCGTACAAACATGCTTAGAGTCAAACATTAAAATGTATTAATAATGCATTGAAAAAACGTATTCCACTGCAAATAAAAATACATAAAATATAACATATATTTATAATAGATTGCAAATTTTGTATCTTTTTGAATTTAAATGCTTTAAACTGAGTTTGTCCCACCACAAAATGCAAATTCTTTTATCATTTACTCATCATTATGCCGTCTCAAACTTTTTTCTTCTGCATAACAAAACTAGATATTTTGATGAAGATATTTTGTTTTTGTCCAGTTAATGGGGTCCAACACTTTTAAGTTTGAGGATTTATAATGATATTAATGATTTATATAACTTCTTAGTACACTCAAGTAATTTATTGAAAATTCCGTCCCTGATTCACTTAATATAAATATATCTTTCAGTACAAGATGTGAGATAGAAATGCAAATTATGCGAGACCGTTAAAATGACACAAAGCAATTATTTTCAATTCCACTTATTCAGGACATTAAACAAACCCTTTTCACATATGTTCCACTCTCTCCTCAGTTAAACAAGACAGCAGAAAAGATGAAACTCAGTCTTGCCTTGGAGTCACTTTGATTTCATCACATACATGAAAGCGCACATGTTTTCTCTCAGCAGTTATTGCTCAAAGATTCAATAAAAAGACAAACCCTCCATGTGCCTGGATTTGGCCTTTCAGAGACATCAGAAAAGTCTAACTCATTGTTCTCTGTTTACAGCTCAAATGTCTCAGGAGAAATTGATTTTGTGAGTTTGTCAATCACTTTCTTCTGATGAGTGTGAATGTGGACGTTGTTTGCATGTATATATGTTTGTGTGTGTATTTGGCCCCCTCATGCAGTGAAAACACCCCATTCTCAAGGGCTAGTGTTGCAGTATGTCCACCTGCAGTATCAGTCATCCCTTAGCCATTCCCGCCTGTGAAGCATTGCCAAGCCAGCAGGTGGGCGGTATCAGGAGAGAGAATTTGGTTATGATCTGAACATTCGTAATAAATCGAATGATAAAATGAAATGAATAAAAATGTCTAAAGAGGAGCAGGTGCACTAGATTTTGGCAGATGAAAGTTTGAACCCTGCAGATGTTCTCAATAACATCAATATAATACAACATTGTAGTCACGCATTAAACAGAGGTTCAAGTGATGGAAGATGTGACCTTCCAAACCAGATGTTTGGGGAACTGGAAATCATTTTATTTGCCATACATTACGTTTCTCAATCTTTCTTAAATTTTCAATATTAGTATTGCAATACAGTGGGAGTCTAATATGTGTGACCCCTTGTGTCCCTTTCCCAAGGTTGATAAAAAAAAAAAAACTCTTGGATATTTGCATTTTGATTAAATGGTTAGGTTAGGTTAAAGTCCCAATGAAAAGGTCTTATGAACGCATTGTTCTTTACTGTGTCGATGTATTTCCTATTGAAACAGTTGGGGACATATTGAAGGGCTTGTCACGTGTCACACTGTAAAAAATAATCCTGTAAAAAAACGGTAAACTACTGGCAGCTGTGGTTGCCAGCATCATACTGTAAAAATACAGTGTGTTACTGTTTTTGAAATTAACAGCTAAATACCGTTTTGTCAGCTACAGTATAAAACTGTAAAACTATAGCTATATGCTGTAAATTTACAGTTTTATACTGTAGCTGACAAAACGGTATTTAGCTGTTAATTTCAACAACAGTAACACACTGTATTTTTACTGGTATGATGCTGGCAACCACAGCTGCCAGTAGTTTACTGTTTTTTACAGGATTATTTTTTACAATGACACCCCAATAATTTCAATTCTAAATGCTATTATAACCCTGCACTTTATTTTTGTCATGAATTACAAAAAGGAATAAAGACAAGTTAGGATTTTTAAGTTTTTTTTTATTCTGATACAACACCAGATAAATTCTGCTCAATTATTGTGAACTAAAACAGGCAAATAAAAAAAATACAGGTAGTCGAGTAATATTCAGTGCATACAAATAAGCACCCATCAAAATGCAAAAATGGCTTAAAGGAGAACTCCGGTCAATTGTTCTCTGTACTGACAGCACTCCAAATTTACAAAGAAATTAGCTCAATGTTAAAATTGACTGGAGTTCTCCTTTATGAAAATACACAATATATAGAATTGAATTACCTGTATATAAAATACAAATCTAGTTTCAAATGAGGCTTCAGCAAACATTAGCCCAAAAACAGTTTCACTAAAACAATGCAATTATTTAAAATAATTAAATAATAATAAAAACTCTTAAATCAGGCTTTACAAAACACCAGCCCTTTTTAATATCTAAACAATTCTGTATAAACAAAATATAACACACCAGCCCACCATGTTTCTGAAAACAAACTGCATTTGTGGGGAGTGTCAGCTACATTTTAAATGAAGTGCCACTCAAAGTCCATAAGTCTTTTTAAAAGATTTGATACTTTGGTACTGACGGTTATGGTCTTCTTCTGCACGGTTTTCCCAGATTTTTGGACACCACTTTTCCCCTTGCAGCCTTGGTCCCCTTTTCTGGATTAATTCCAACAAAACGTCTGAAAAATAAGAGGAGAATATCTTCAGTGAACAATGATTTAAAAGGAATAGTTCACCCAAAACATTAATTTATCCCATAATTTACTCACCCTCAAACCATCCTAAGTGTATATGGTTTCTTCTTCCAGCCAACACAATCAGAGTTATATTAAATAAAATCCTTCCCAGCTTTGTAATGGCACTGAACAGTGCCAAGTTTTTGAAGCTTAAAAAACGCATCAATCAATCATAAAAGTAATCGATATAAATCCAGTGGGGTTAATAAATGTCTTCTGAAGAAAAGCCATGCGTTTTTGTAAGAAAGATATCTGTATTTTATAACTTTATAAAATATAATCACTGGCTTCTGGCATGGCCGTATGCGTGTTCATGATTGAGTTGAGTTCTGGCGGAAGGGTGACCTCTGACCTGACGCATGACGTAGGACGTATGGCGAAGACGTAGCGAAAGCTTAGGTTAGAATTGACGAACGCGGAAGTGCAGCGGATAGAGCAAAACACAAAATGCCGGTCATGAATTAGAAGTCTAAAAAGAGACGTTTTGAAAGAAAAGGACTTTGATATAAGATTGCATATGTCGGGTCAGAGGTCATTCTTCCGCCGGAACTCAACTCTCTCATGAACTCGCGTACTGCTGTTGCCGAAAGCCAGTGATTATAGTTTATAAAAGTTATAAGCATGGATATTTTTCTTACAAAAACCCATCGTTTCACTTCATTAACCCCCTGGAGTCGTATGGATTTTATGATGGATGGATGCGCTTTTTGGAGCTTCAAAAACTCGGGTCCATTCTATGCCATTGCAAAGCTTGGAAGCCAGTATACAATTTTATATAACTCTGACTGTGTTCGGCTCAAAGAACAAAGTAATATACACCTAGGATGGCTTGAGGGTGGATAAATTTAAGTTTCGGGTTACCTATTCTATTGTCACCATACTAATACTAACATATTAATTAGAAATAAATAAAATAAGTCCAAACTTGTTACCTTTGAAGGAATTCCAGTGTGGATGCTGCTTCCTCTTGGTACTGCAAATTCAATATGTAAAACAAAGAGAACAATGCAGCAAGTCCAGAGAGAAAAGTTGGCTGCACACCCTCGCAGATTATTCGGCCTTCCAGGCTGATCATCCATCGTTTCATCCATTGCTCCGGATTATCACCTGGACCATAAAGGAATGGATAAATTCATGTTTATTCTATGATCTCAGGAGAGCTTGGTGTAGAAAAGGTAGTGAGAAATTAATACATTATTTTATAACCTGAAAAAGGCACACAATGTCATGTCTTACAAGATAACAAAACCTACAATATCTATATACAAATTAAAAAAAGGAAAAGGAAAGCTTGTTTTAGTCTGTTTTTAACTTTAACTTTAACTTTTAACGCTAAGCCAGCTTCCGAGAGGGAAAAAAAGTAAAAAAGTTAAGTATAGTGATTGTGTTGTAAAGACTCAAACTTGGCATTGATGAATAAAAATGTCCTCAAATTCAAACCAGCACAGTGTAATAAAACATGATTCAAAGACAGTAAACTCTAGAATGAAGCACATAAATATAAATCCTCTCATAATAGTAAAACTTGTGAGAGCCTTGTTTTAGTAAAACAAATTGCAGATATGTCTAATATGATATACTTACCAAGCAGGATCAAACGAGGACACACAGGCAGGTTACCCGTCTTTTCAAGGTCAGCAGGAGTGGCAGACATCTATTGTCAAAGATGACAATTTAAGACAACTGACAAATCTTAATGTGATACTTGCTGATAACTTTGATAATATTCTACAGAGGTAAAAGGCTTTTTGTACTCAGAACAGGAATAGTTTATCCAAAATGATCATTCTCTCATCATTTACTCACCTTTATGTTGATTCAAACTGGTATGACAAAAAATATGATATTTTGATTGGAGTAAATTATGAGAGGACTATCATGTTTGGTTGAACCATTCCTATACAGGTGTTCATTGTAAGAACTAAAGATAAACTTACATTTTCTTGAAGAATGAGTCCTTCTTGCTTTTCCGTGAAAATGGGTTCATCTTTGGAAAGGATTGACTTGACTTCGGAGTTGGTAGGCTTGCTTTTAAAAAACTCTACGATGCTCTTTCCACACTCCTCCATAAAAAGTTCGAGTGCACGCAGGACATTAATGTCAGTGAGAAGCTCAAAATGTGTGAACAGGCCTTTCTGAAAAAAGAGGTATGGCCACTTTTCCATCAACTCCGCAACAGAAGGTGCTGGCACAATATTTATTTGGCTTCATTGCAGGCAGAAAGTTGTCTCCATCAGTTTTTCTACTTCAGCTTTCTCAGCTCCCTTTGCACCTTCTCAACAGAATAGATGCTCCAGCTTCTGACGTTTAGTCTCAATGGAGACATCGCAGAGAAAACCTTCACGGCAGAGCTGACAAGGAAACATGTTGTAAAGAACAGATAGATTATCTAGTTAATAACTACCGAAGCCATCGATTCTCGTTAAAATACGTTATAAAATGGCTAAAACAGATGCAGTCACTGTCATGCTGCTAATAGGCCTAGTTCTGCGATCAAGCCAGCAGTGGTTTGCATTGGCACGTTTACAGAATTTAAAATTTTGTTCATACCTCACTTACCATTTACTGACAAAAAATAATAATTTGCACGTGGGCCCGTTTCATAAACACTCATAATTCAAAACTCAAACTTCATAATTCACTTGCATGCTTGACAGTACAAACGCGTTCTGAATGTACGTGCAAATCTTACCCATTCACTAACCGGCTTCTAATTAAAATTACAAAGGATTCACTGGATCTGTATTGTTATTTTACAAGTAGGCTACTTGATAACAGGGCGAATAAAATAAGCGCGAAGCGGCAAATTACACCGGCAGATAATAATGTCTCTCATGGACCGAATGCGCACGTTAACATTAACTTACCACACAAGAAAAAAAAACTATTGATTTCGGTCATTCCCATTCATCTTTTACTTGGATAAAGTTTGGTAAAATATATGCAGGTTGAATGAAATTTAGGGATTCTTACCTGTGATAAAACGGCAGTATGACGGCAGTCTGAGCTCAATCTCACTCGGTCGATCAATTAGTTGCCTAAAACACATAATTTAATGGAGGCATCTGATTTAAATCACAGAAGCTTCATTAGATGTTTAAGATGTTATATTTTAAAGTAATAGCTCATTTAAAGATAATACAATAATAAATCGTTGCAAACCTACCTCATTCAGATAATCCAAAATGCCACCTTGTGCACATTGGATGCAAATACAAATAGGGTATAATACTGTTAAATAACAGTGACAACTGCTGTTGATCGACCACGCAACCCGAAGTGAACAAGTCTTCCCATAATGCATTGTAAAAAAAAAAGCAACTTGCTGTTATTACATGAAAGCAGCATTTTGCTGTTAAATTTCCATGTAAATTTACAGGAATTTGTTACAGTGCAGCCAAGCAACTGCTGTTGAGATATGGGAATGCTAGCAGATAGCTCTCTCCAGGTATTATAGACCTCCTTGGTGGCATGATTGGTACATTTTTAAGGAAAAATTACTACACATTGAATGTGTTTATTTGCTAACAGTTTACTTTGTCGACTTTTAAGAATACAGTATGACACCATTTAATGATAAAGAACTAAAAGGCACATTTTGATATCATGGGGCCTTTAAAGTGTTCTTTATGTCAGTGTAATTGGTATAATAAGATTGCAAATTATAGACTCACAATTGCGAGAAATAAAGTACAAATTGTAAGATATAAAGTCGCAATTGCGACATTATTTCTTGGAATTGCAACTTTATAATTCACAATTCCAGTTGTATTACTTGGAATCACAATTTAGATTTTATTTCTTGCAATTACGAGTTTATATCACCCAATTCACAATTCTAAGAAATAAGGTTGCAATTGGAATTGAAAATTATAAAGTTACAATTGTGAGAAATAAAGTCAAAATTGTGTGATAAAAGTTGCAATTACGTGAAATCAACTTGCAATTATACTTTATAATTTGCAATTCCAATTCATTCCAATTGAAATGTGAGTTATAAAGTTACAATTGCATGATGTCAAAATTACCTTTTTTTATTCCGTGGCATGATCCTGCTTCCATTAGAAAATGATGGTGACTAGGAAACAGAAATAAAACAGCACTACTATAAAACCCTTTGTACTGTACTACCACAAGCTTCCATTTGAACTGCAATGCACTTTACTGACCTCTGCCTGCATCACATTTGTTGGACTACACTCTTAAAATGGAAGTCATACAGTAAATAATAAATTATTAAAAATGAAAGCCTTCGTCAGCCAAATAATAAAGGTAATGCATCCGCGTGTACTTCTGCAGGTTATTCAGGATGGACTTCAAAGACTTAAGTCATTAATCTTCCAGTTCATACAATTTTGTTTTGTTTAAACATTGGCCCCTAACACTTACTTAGTTTACTCATTTTAAACCATGCATTGTACTACACGTAAATATTGACATTATATTATTCACACTGTTTTAGCCAGAGGGTAGCTGGCTCCCATAGTGAACCTGGTTTCCCCCAAGGTTATTTTCTCCAATAACCAACACCTAACACCTAATGGAGTTGTGTGTTCCTTGCCACAGTTGCCTTTGGCCTGCTCACTGTGGGGTCTAAATTAAAATATAATTTACTTGTTTAGTTAATTAATTATGTATTTTAAGGCACAATTGACAATTTTTTATCAAAATACACAATTATGACTCTAAGACATTACAGATATTACAGCTTCTTTTTCTGTTAAAGCATAATTTTCTGTAAAGTTGAAAGTGTTGAAATGATATGTGTTGTGAAAGCATTATACAAATAAAAATGACTTGTAAATTGGTAGTTTCAGATTGTATGCAGATTGCTGCTGTATACAAATTTACAGTTGCTATAATTTACAGTTGCTATATACATAGATATCACAATATTTGACATTTGCAATGCTCATACATAGTTATCTGCAATACATAAAATAATAATTTTTTTTTTATTAGAGGGTAACTCTGATCAGGAAAGAAAAAAAAAACAGATATGGGGATTAGTTAAAATCTAGAATAGCTATAATACAACCATTCTATTTTTAATCTTTGACACGGTGTACCGTACAAATTTCCCTGAGCTCAGGTGCTGTGAAGTGTCTCTTTCATGATTTATTCTTTCTCAGCAGTGTGGTCTTTATTTCGGTTTGGCAGTTTGGGACCATGTGACCACTGCTCACCTCAGCTGGGCTCTGATTGTTAGGGTCTGCCCGTGGGGTGGGCACATGTGTCAGTGCCAGGCACATGTCACCCACCTTAAGTTGGTGGCATTGCAGTCTGCAGGTTTGACTCGTATGGTGGTTACAAGAGGACCAGCCATGTCCACATACAAAGAAGGGAAACCCTTCACTCACCTCCAGAGACAACTGCAGAGAAAATGGAGATATTATAAACAAATGGTTTGCCCAAAAATGAAAAGTTTGTCATTATGTACACCAAAAGAGATCTTAGGCAGAATGTTTGAGCTTCTGTTTACCATACAAGTGTATGGTGATTTACTTTGTAATATACTATAATACAAGTCATCTGGAGCCTTTTCATTGTTTTGTGTGAGAATCAGACACAAATCTGTGTTGTTTCTCAATGATAATTTCCCCTCCAAAAAGCTGTTAACCTCTGCGACCGGATCACTGATTCAGTGAGTTGAACTTAGAACCGATTGGTCTGATTGATGATCCTGAATGAATCATTCATACCGGTTTTGTGAACTGCATCAACAGATTCATTGAAAAGGAATTTTTCAAAAGAATTATTTGCTCATGAATCGGATTTCGCTATACTTCTCTCATAAATGAGCCAAGAAGAGCCAGATGTCAAGATTTTCAGTGAATGATTACTTAAATATTAATGAATGTTTCTCACACAAAGCTATTGAATTGCTTCAGAAGACTTGTAATACCACGTATGAGTCGTATATACACATCAGCCACAACATTAAAACCACCTTCCTAATATTGTGTAGGTCCCCCTCGTGCCACAAAATCTGCGATGACCGCATCTTAGAATAGCATTCTGAGACGCTATTCTTCTCACCACAATTGTACAGAGTGGTTATCTGAGATATCGTAGACTTTGTCAAACTTTGTCGAACCAGTCTCGACATGTATCTGTTGACCTCTCTCATCAATAAGGAATTTCCATCCACAGAACTGGGTGGTTTTAATGTTGTGGCTGATTGGTGTATATATTATATAAAGCGGCCAAGTCTTCAAAATAACTCATTTTGTGTTCTACAGAAGAAAGAACATAATATGGTTTGAAACAATGCAAGGGAGAGTAAATGATGACAGTTTTAATTTTTGGGTGAACTATCCCTTTAAGTGTAATATGCAGCACATCACAAGTAGCTTCTGTGCATGTGTACATATACCTGTGAGTGATCATGCTCAAGCTTAACATGTAAACAAGAAAGTGCAGGTGTGTGTGAGGATGTGATGTTCAAAACAGTAAAACGGCTCAATCTCAGCTCAGGATGTAGCTCAGCACACTGCTCCAAATCCTCCATCTTTAAATCCTCCATGCGCTTCAGTCGACCACCCTCAAGCTCCACCATCGAACCTTCTACAAAGTGATGGAGAACACTTAGAGCAGAAGAGGATGATTTAGAGTGTGTGCTAAAGTTTATGTGGTGATTGTGTTTTTCTGCATCTCCTCTCCAGACCAGTAGGGGGAGCTCCACTCTTGTCTGCTTTTCACCACCCCTCTTTGATTCTTCAGCCATGTAATATGTAGAGTTGTCCACAGTATGCATTTTTGATGGTTGTTCTCTGTGTTGTGTTTGAAATATTCTTTATGAGAATGTGTATATAGTACTATCCTAGAACTGGGTTGTTTTTCACATAAAGCTTCTCATGGTCTCTCTTGGACCTGTGGAGAATTCTCTGGTTCTCTGGTCCATGGTACCAACATGAATACCTGCGTATCTCCATACCCATTTTGATATCCTCACTTAGAATATCTCTTCTGAGATGACTAAAAACTCCTCTATAGTAATATGATGCTGAAAACAGGTCAAACTGTGACACATGCAGATTTCTAAAGCTGTTGGCAAATCCATCTCTTACTTCTGAAGTTAAATATCTCCAAAATGAAGTGCCACTTTCAATGTTATGCAGCCTATTTGGGTCACTCACAAGTATTTTTGATGAAGGTGTGAGATATGTGCTACTAGAAGAATTCAGACTCAATGAAGGGTGGATTCTTATTATTCAACATGGTGACAATAATTTGACATTTATGCATTTGGCAGATGCTTTTATCCAAAGCGACTTACAGTGCACTTATTACAGGGACAATCCCCCTGGAGCAACTTGGAGTTAAGTGCCTTACTCAAGGACACACTGGTGGTGGCTGTGGGGATCAAACCAGCAACCTTCTGATTAACAGTTATGTCCTTTATCCCACCACCACCACAATAATAGTTTTGTAGCATCACTTTTGACCTAAACAGCTCACAGTCCTGCTCTTCTCCTCTATAAATTGACACACTTAGTGGTTGTGGGTAAAATGCCAATAATCATGTTCACACAACTTTTTTTCTACTTCTTTATATATATATATATATTTATAGTAACAAAATCTGTTAGGTGGAAATGTGTTTTTGGGATAGTGGAATGAGAACATTTTGAAGGATATATTTGGGCATGGACTGGTATCGCAGGTCAGCTGTGTTTACTAGATTTCTGAGATGTTGTGATGGGTATATAGGTTTAGTATTCTTGTGGCATGCTGACTATTGAGTGGTTTCCAGTGCTGTTAAATCATTCTCCAAGAATATCAGAAAAAGATAAATGGAAAAATTATACTATGTTAGTAATTGATCTGCTTGTAGTAAAAACTAGCTTTGGGCAACAGCTATACAATATTCCAAGACTATATTCTAATTTATCTGTGTAACCAGCACAGCATCAGTAACCAAAAACATTTGCTTTTGTGTGTTTGTGCATAAATATATCGGTACAAATAATTTCAAATAAGAAATGTAATAAAACAACTCAATGTAATAACCTTCTGGCTCCATGCTGACATGGAACACCATCGTTTCACAATACAGTAAATTCCCAGTGGATAAAATCTAGTTCTGCCCTACATTTTCTGTTGTTGAATTTATTTTCTTTTTTCTCTTGTTTTACACTGAAATATGCAATATTAAGTAAAATTTGCTATGAATGGCATTTCATGTTGACCTTCAGAGTACAAAAACTTAAATCTAAAATTGCGAAGGTTTAATTTTTATAACATACCTGAAATAAGCTGCCATTTTTAATTAAACCCTCTTAATATTATATAAAGTATACAGTATATATTTATATATATGCATGTGTATGTGTGTGTGTGTGTGAGAGAGAGAGTGTGTATTTATCACTTTGTGGGGATCAAATGTCCCATAAGGATAGTAAAACCCAAACTTTTTGACGTCGTGGGGACAATTTGTTGGTCCACGTGTTTTTTGAAAATTTAAAAATGCAGAAGGTTTTCTGTGTGGGTAAGGTTTAGGGGTATGGTTAGTGTTAGGGGATAGAATCTAAAGTTTGTACAGTATAAAAACCATTATGTCTATGGAAAGTCCCCATAAAACATGGAAACCCAACATGTATGTGTGTGTGTGTGTGTGTGTGTGTGTGTGTGTGTGTGTGTGTGTGTGTGTGTGTGTGTGTGTGTGTGTGTGTGTGTATTCTTTGGAATCAGCTGGTTTTCTGCAAGAATTGGTCATAAAATGTGATCTCATCTTAATCAAAGTCACAAGTATAGACAATGTGCTTAAGCTAACAACACAAAAAAGTATAATCTTTTATGTTTTTATTAAATAAATCCCATTAAACAAAAAGTAAGTGAACCCTTGGATTTAATAACTGGTCAATCCTCATTTGGCCGCAATAACCATAACCAAGTGGTTCCGGTAGCTGCAGATTGACCTGCACAAAGTTCAGAAGGAATTTTGGAAAATGTTTCCATACAGAACTGCTTCAGCTCAGCCATATTCTTAGGATGGCTGGTGTAAATGGCTCTCTTGAGGTCATACTATACTATCTCTATTGGGCTAAGGTCTGGGTTCTGACTGGGCCACACCAAAAGGTGATTATCTTTTTTCAAGCCATTCTGTAGTGGATTTACTTTGCTGTTTAAGGTCATTGTCCTTCTGCATCACCCACCTTCTACTGAGCTACAGCTGACACACAGCTATACCTTGACAAACTTGGGAATTAATTGTTCCCTTGATGATGGCAAGTGGTCCAGGCCCCCCATGCCTGTTTAATGTTTTCTGTATAGTCGACTCATGAACAGAGATGTTAACCAGTTCCATGGTTGAGTGTAGAGCTGTCACTCTAGGGTTCTTTTTTACCTCATTGAGCATTCTGCAGTGTGCCCTTTGAGTCATCTTGGCTGAATTGCCACTTCTAGGGAGAGTAGCCACAGTACTAAATCAGTCTCCATTTATAGACAATGTGTCTAACTGTGGACAGATGAATATCTAAGCTCTTTTTTTTTGGTGAGGCATGGTCCACATCAGCAGATGTGAATAGCAAACTCAAAATGTATAAGTTAAAGTAGTTCAAACCCACACCTCCAATCTCACTTCATTAACTGAATGCCAGGTTTGCCAACTCCTGACTCTATTTATCTTTTGTTGACGCCATTAGCCTAGGGGTTCATGTACTTTTTCCAACCTACACTTTTATTTTTTTAATGATGTCTTCAATATGAACAAGATCAATTCAATTATGTGTATTAGTTAGAACAGATTGTGTTTGTTCATTATTTGTCACTTAGATGAATATCAAACCAAATTTTAAGACAAATATATACATAAATGAAGGTAATTTCAAAGGTTTCACATACTTTTTCTTGCCACTGTATATATACAGTATATATATACACACACACACTGGTTTTCAAAAGTTTGGAATAATGTACAGATTTGACACTTATGGAAAGAAATTGGTACTTATATTCAACAAAGTGGCATTCAACTGATCACAATGTATAGTCAGGACATTAATAACGTGTAGAATTGCTATTACAATTAGAAATTTTTCAGAACTTCTTAAAATATTTCAAAGAGTTCTCATCAAAAAATCCTCCACATGTAGCAATGACAGCTTTGCAGATCCTTGGCATTCTAGCTGTCAGTTTGTCCAGATACTCAGGTGACATTT
Organism: Xyrauchen texanus; assembly: GCF_025860055.1. Classification (NCBI taxonomy): domain Eukaryota; kingdom Metazoa; phylum Chordata; class Actinopteri; order Cypriniformes; family Catostomidae; genus Xyrauchen; species Xyrauchen texanus. The sequence goes on from NC_068307.1 coordinate 22,664,465, forward strand.
CACCCCACGCTTCCTGTAGCACTTGCCATAGATGTGGCTGTCTTGTCGGGTACTTCTCACGCATCTTACAGTCTAGCTGATCCCACAAAAGCTCAATGGGGTTAAGATCCATAACACTCTTTTCCAATTATCTGTTTTCCAATGTCTGTGTTTCTTTGCCCACTCTAACCTTTTCTTTTAGTTTTTCTGTTACAAAAGTATTTTTCACTTTGCAATTCTTCCCATAAGGCCTGCACCCCTGAGTCATCTCTTTACTGTTGTACATTAAACTGGTGTTGAGCGGATAGAATTCAATGAAGCTGTCAGTGACATGTGAGGCGTATATTTATCAAACTAAAGACTCTGATGTACTTATCCACTGGTTTAGTTGTACATCTGACCTTCCACATCTCTTTCTGTCCTTGTTAGAGCCAGATGTACTTTGTCTTTGAAGACTGTAGTGTACACCTTTGCATGAAATCTTCAGATTTTTGGCCATTTCAAGCATTAGAAACTCGCCAGTCAATCATTGTTTTGAGGAATGAAGGCTATACAGAGATATCTGTTTCTTTTTTGCCATTTTTTACCTAATATTGACCTTAAGGCATGCCAGTCTATTGCATACTGTGGCAACTCAAAAACAAACACAAAGACAATGTTAAGCTTCATTTAATGAACCGAATAGCTTTCAACTGTTTGATATAATGGCAAGTAATTTTCTAGTACCAAATTAGCAATTTAGCATGATTACTCAAGGAAAAGGGGTTGGAGTGATGGCTGCTGGAAATTGGGCCTGTCTAGATTTTATCCAAAATTACTTTTTCAAATAGTGATGGTGCTGTTTTTTACATCAGTAATGTTCTGACTATACAATGTGATCAGTTGAATGCCACTTTGGTGAATTAAAGTACCAAATTCCTTCCGAATCAAGAAATCTGTTAATTATTCCAAACTTTTGGCCGCCAGTGTATATAATGTATTATTATATCTACATACAAATATTTTTTGTAATTGGTTTTTTGTTTTTATTAAAGTATAACTCTTTATTAGAGTGTGGTCTATACTTACAAGTGTCTGCCTGCTAAGAATTTGATAGCTTAATTGTAGACTAATAACAGCTTTCAGCCCCACATGACCTAATTCGTTCCAGCAAACTTCAGTCTGTCCCCTGCAAGAGGGTGTTTCCATGGCAACAAATATTCCATAATAACAGTGCATATGTGAGTTACCAGAGTCAAGAGTTAAATGGATATGGCACATAAGAAAGGTCACAAAGACTAAATTAAAATAATGTGACTGGATATCTGTCTGATCTCCTGTCCAGATGGGATATAGTTTGTGTCTGTCTATATATTTCATTAGATTTTCAAAACACATTTTTGTGGTTTGTTAAACCTTACCTTCCAATTCCCACGCTATTTTAAAGACACGACAGGGGCGGACTGACATCGCGAGAACCGGGACTTTTGCCGTTATGCAGAATGATGTGCCGAAGGGGGCAGCGATATTCAGAAAAGGACAGCGACACCCTGACCCCATGAAAATGAAAATTTCATGAAAATGAATTCACATAATGATTGTCAAGTATTGATAATGGAAAAACATACACTGACGTGCCAATTATTTGTCAAATAAATGGTGAAATAAAAAATACAAATTTCCCAGACTTTCATTTTAATATTGAATTGATATACATTTCATATATAGCCAACTATTTATATACAGTTGTGTATATGTATCCATGGAGTTATTAAGCACCATCATAGGTGAAGCGTATATTCTGTAAATAACTGAATTTTACATTTTCTGATGAAAATATGAGTGCCCAGTGCCAGTTAAAAACTTGCTGCCACTGACTTCTGGTTGAGCATGTTTAATTTAATTTAGTTTAATTGATCTATTGTCACACATTATACATACATTTCTGCATATACATGGTGAAATTATTTATTTTTCACATATTTTTTGTGAGAGAGAAGACACGCATGAAGTGGGCTCCCAAGCATTTTGTCTTACAATTATATCTTTCAGGCTACCTGAAGCTTTTTTTTTTAATTACTCATTCTAAGATTGTAGCTTGGAAAGATTCATGGCTTCTAAAAGGCAACGGAAACTTAATTTGTCAACAACGACAATAGAGGTTTATGGCGACAAGCTGCCGCTGGGTCTAGAAAATCTCTGTGTCGCTCTGATCTCCGAGCTATCATCTACCATGGCAGAACCGGTAAAAGCAGCCATTGACTCCGCTCTTGCCCCAGTTGTTGCATCTTTTGCGATTTTTAAATCGAGCATTGAGTCACAAGGGCGGTAGATTGACGAGCTTAATCAGCACATGAACGACTACAACGACCATATTGTAGCACTGGAATAGACGGTGCTAAAGTTGAATTCGGCTAACAAACAACTTACCGACAAAGTGAAGGATTGGAGTCACGCTCTTGGCGGTGCAATCTTCGGGTCAACAACATACCTGAGCTAACAGAAGAGAGCGATCCGGTTACTTTTATGTCACAATTTTTACAGGACGTGCTCGGATCAGAAATCTTTCCAACTCCCCCGCTGCTGGATAGAGCGCATCGTATTGGCCCTGCACCTTCGGCTGACCGGGAGAATCAAAGGATTCTAGAGTGATGATCGTGCGGTTTCACTACTTCAATGACAAAGAAAAGGCTGTTCGCCTTCAACTCTTCTATCAGAGCCTTAAGGTCTTAAGTTTCCCTGATTTCAACTCCAGTGTTGCTAAAAAGAGGGCGGCATTTACAGCTGTGAGAAACAGCATGCGTGAGAAAAACGTGCGGTTCTCTCTTAGATTCCCCGCTCGCCTGCTGATTGACCTCGGTGATGAGAAGCTTAATTTCGACTGCTCCAAAAAGCACAGCGATAGTTTAACTAACGGTATTCAACATCCTAGGAATCCCGTAGAGTTAATTATGCAAAGGACACAAATATATGAGTAATTGTACTCGGATAACTGATAACTATTAACCCAGGGTGTTTTAGCAAATATATGTTTTCATGTCGCCTGAATTGAATGTTCTCTATGTTACTCCATATGTTCGGGAGTGACTTCATTCGACATAAATGTGAATAGAAATGGTTTACAAGTGTGGGATGTTCCAAAGTTTTGGTGTTCTGCCTCCATTGTTTGGGAATGGAGATAAGAAATTGAGTGATGTTCAGGGTAGGGGGAGGGATGGTGGTTGTTGTTTTTTGTTTTTTTTCTCCCTTCGCTTGTGGCCTCCTCTCTACATATATATTAACCTAACTTGATGGAGAATACCAGAAGCTCAATAAGATTCCTGAGTTGGAATGTAAAAGGACTGAATGGTCCCATTAAAAGATCAAACATTTTGACACATTTAAAACTACAAAAACCTGACGTTGTATTCCTCCAGGAAACGCATCTGCACTTCAAGGATCAATGCAGACTCCAAGCTCGCTGGACATCACATATGTTTCATTCCAACTTTGATTCCAGGTCTAGAGGAGTTGCCGTTTCATTTAATAAGACTGTGCCTTTCTCTATTGACAATGTTAATTCGGATGTGAATGGTAGATATGTAATTGTGAAAGGGAAAATTTCACAAACACCAGTAGTTTTGGTAAATGTATATGCCCCAAATTTTGATAATACCCTTTTTGCTCAGAATTAGTTGTCAAAAATCCCAGCTCTAAACACACACATCTTTTAATATTTGGGGGAGATTTAAACTGTGTTATTGATCCAGATTTGGTTAAATCAAGTACTGTTATGAAAGTTCCCTCTGCCATGTCAAAGATATTTTCTAAGTTTATGGTTCAGAATGGTTACATTGAACCATGGAGACGCTTTAATCCCACAGCGAGAATATATTAATTCTATTCATTTGTCCCTCAATCTTTCTCTCGTATAGATTATTTTTTATCAATAGTCCTCTAATTCCTCAGGATGTAAATTCTGAATATCTGCCCATTGTTATTTCAGACCATGCCTCTCTAAGCCTTGACATTCTTGACCGCCCTGGATGTTCAAGTCCTTGCTTCTATCTGATTCAGCATTAGGTGAATATATTTCTAACTCAATAGATGAATTTCTTAATACTAATCAGACCGATTCAATCTCTTATTCCTTACTTTGAAGTCTTTTTTAAGAGGACAGATTCTTACTCTGCTTATGTTAATAAAGAATGGAGGAATAGGATTAAAAAATTATCTGACAATACTCAAGCTCTAGAAGACCAATATGCTCATAGCCCGTCTCCTGAGCTACATAAACAAAGACTTAATTTGCAGGCAGAATTAAATCTGTTATCCACAGGTGAGGCAGAGAGACTTTTGTTACACATGCGTGGCAATTATTATAAATATAGGGAAAAGTTCGGTCAACTCCTGGCCTACCAGCTGCGCAGTCAAGCGGCTTCACGTTTTATAACTCAAATTGCACAGCCCGGTGGTGCACTAACCTCAAAACATTTGCTCTTAAAAACTTTTACTCCTCTGTACAAAACTGAGGCTTCTGACTGCTTTTTCTTTGGCGTATTAACTTCTCTAAGGCTGATTCTCATTTAGCATCCGAACTTGATAGATCCATTACCTTAGAGGAGATTATTAAGTCAATTTATTTGTTGCAATCTAAGAAATCCTCTGGCCCAGATGGCTGCCTTCCGAATTTTACAAGAAATTTCATGCTAAATTGGCCCCACTTCTTTTGTCTGTATTTGAGGAATCTTTAGAGCAAGGTATGTTGCCCCCAACATTGAGAAAAGCATCTATAACTCTATTGCTTAAAGATGGGAAGGACCCAACATTATGTAACTCATACGGACCTATTAGCCTCCTCAATGTTGATGTTAAGATTTTAGCCAAACATTTGGCCTCTCGTTTAGAAGAAATACTTCCTAGTATTATCTCAGAGGAACAAACCAGATTTATAAAAGGACGGTATTCATTTTCTAATATCCATTAGAAATTGACTTTTTAATATTTTATACTCAAGACAAAACAGTAGCTCCTCTGAGGTTATCATTTCGTTGGACGCCGAAAAGGCATTTGATAGGATAGAATGGGTTTATATTTTTAGGGTACTGGAGTAGTTTGGTTTTGGGGAGGGATTGATTTCATAGGTACATTTATTATATGCTGACCCTCAAGCTTCATTTTATACTAACAATGTTAAATCTGAATATTGTACTTTATTACGGGGTACGTGCCAGAGATGCCCCCTATCCCCATTACTTTTTGCCATATCTATTGAGCCCCTTTCAATAATGCTTAGAACACTTCCTGTTTTCAGGGTATAATCCACAAGGGAATTTAACATAAATTAGCCTTATACGCTGATTACTTATTACTCTATGTTAAATCCAATTGCATCTATTCCATTTGTCACTAGGTGGTGACAAATGAGCGTCTTATGTGCTATGAGTGAGTTAGTGAATCATTTTGAGTCGTTCATGAACTAAATCGACCAAGAGACTTTATAGTGTTTAAGCATTAAATGAATAAAGCAAATTTATAGTCTTCCTTCAGTCTGAGCATTATTTTTCCTCCAAAAAGACAACAATAATAGTCTAATAATAGTGAGCTTCAAAAATGTCCTTACCTTCTCCTTTATTAAAACTTGCATGGTTACAAATCTACTGACTTCAGTATAAGAATTATAAACACAAAGCAGATCTATGGGATACGTTTCCTACAGTAGCATATTTAAACTGTTGAGCAAGTCTTTTATCAGAAAAGACCACAATAATATACAAATAATAATAATTATGAGTTTTAATAATGTACTTTCAGAGCATTTCACATGAGTTGAGTCGAGGCGTCAACACTCAGTTCAACACCAGCGTCAAGCGCCACATCACACTCCACATGACAAGAGTTGCAGAAAGAGGGGCGATTTAAGACTTTGCCACGTAAAAAAATGGGAGGTTTGCACAATACTCATTGAAAACATGTATTTGGAAGAGAGAAAAAAGCTTGCAGTTGCTTTGATAGCAGAAAGTAATAAAAGGTTTAAGTTGAAGCGTTTTCCTGGTGATTTTGAATTAGTTCAATATGGGTCTCTGAAATTCGTAAACAATAATGTGATATTTAAATAAAATAAATTATGAGACATTCAATGTCTATTCAAAAATGTGGTCAGTTTTTTAATATTTCTTGTTGCTGAGTACTCTCAAAGCCATTATTGGTGAAGCAAAAACATGTGTGAAAAAAGTACCGTCACTTTATATACTTCAATGTATTCTGCAGAGTCATGTGAAAGACCCTTAACGAGTATAAATATCACTCACTTATGCACATTAATCATTGCTCTTCACAATCAAAAAAGTGACCGATTATGGTTTCAAAATGGCGAAACGTGAGGAGTTTGGATCCCTGAAATGATTATTTCATGCATTTATTTATTTTGTGGAATTTGATAATTTTCCAAGGTACACATGACAATCTATCACGTTGAGAAACACTGTATTAGGGCATTGCTAAGTGGATGCCAGGGTGTTTGAAGGATGTTCTGGGTTATTGCTATGTTCTGGTGATTGCTCCGCTTTTGCAAGGATTACTGATTTATGGGTTGCGTGCTGCTATGTGGTTTCTAGCAGGTTTTCGTGGTTGCTGCTGAAGGCCCAGCAGCACGACGGAAAGGTCCCATGAAGGAAACAGGCGAGGCCTAGGAGGTTTCAGCCTCCTGGCACCTCTCAGGAACCTGATGATCAGGTCGTGCTTACTAAGGGACTTACCTTTATTGTGTTTATTGTGTTGTGTAAGTATGTGTACATTTGATATGTAAATTGTGTTGTGTAAATATGTTGTTTATTGTAATTGGTATATATCTCGTCACTGTCATGACTGCTATGTTGCTCGGAACTGCACACAAGACTTTCACCTACTGTTGCACTTATGTACATGGTAGTGTGACAATAAAGTGATTTGATTTGATTTTGACCTTCATCTGCATCGTGGTGCACTGCTATAGCCTGCTATGTACACCTTCAGGGTGGAGGAGGACAGCTGCCCCTCCAGCTACACCTTCAGGAAGGAAAGCACTGACCTGACTGCGCATCTCTGGGGGTCTTTGCTGCGGGAAGAACACCACTTAGCGAACACACACCACTCCAGGAATTAAGTCTTAATCTTCCACGTCCCATCCAGGGACCAGATGTGGAGGTTCCAGAGGTCTGGGTGTGATTTCTTTTAATTGATTGTGTAAAATAGGCACATAATATGGGAATATCGATTGCAGGGCCCCGAATCTTATCAAATTGAAATTGTATCACGAAAGACTTTGAAGTATCTGCAAATATCGGATCGCAGGCCAAGATAATCGATATAAGATTGTATCGTGATGAAATGTCCGATTTACACCACTAGTTGCTAGGATTTTCTTTGTTAGCTTGGTAGTTACTCACAGGCCCAAGTCCAAAGTTCCCACCCCCATGTATCTATGACATTCTTGTCCCTAGATATGGTTTGGGTCTAGAGATTTAATAAAATATTGAGAAATTGATCATTGATGAGCACGTTATTTCATCAAGTTATTTATGAGTCATCGATATATTAAAACTATTTTTATTTAGATATACATTTTATTTAGAAGCCTAATTTGCATGCTTTCCAATTCACTCAGTTGGTCTTCTCTTTAACGGTCTGGCGTAACGGCGTTGGGAGACCACAAAAGGGTGATATAACATTTAATATTGTGGGAAAGGCAAAGGTATCGCACACATTGTATGTTAGATCTCCTTGACACACAAAGGACGAGTCCAAAGATATGAAGGGTTTTGTACTTCTTCAGGAATGAACAAAGTGACATTGATGAGTTTGTAGGTTAGTGTATAAAACTGGTGTAACTGTGCAAACTGAACAATTAGAAATGACGACATTAACCACAAAACGACATACTTGTTACTGAAAATACATTGTGTAGGCAATATGAAAGATACATATACAATATATCATCCAGCGATGCCTAGAGTAAATCATTTTTGTCCTATGATAATGATTTGGGTTAAATTTAATGAAAAACTATGCAAGTTGTGCTCAGTGGCACTGCAGAATTTGTATGCATACCTTTATAGAAAATAATTGTTACGAATATTGAAACGGGCCATGTTGTCTGCCAGATGTGTCCGGTGTGCAACCCCATTTTATTTACCCTGCCACTCACACTTTACATGTTTGACAAGACTAAGACTATCGTGCAACGAGCAGCCCTATTTATATCTGTTAAAAGTACTGATATATAGATTATCATTTGGAAAATCTTCCAATTAGTGATGTGTGAAAAAGGCATTGATCCCAAGCCTATTTGGGTCTCTCTTTTATTGCAAGTCTGTGGGATTTTTTCCCCACCTGTTTCACCAGTGAGTCGGATCACTTTGAAAACTAATAGCACACCTCTCCTAATGATTTGAGGTACCATTCATGTCCGTAGCACAAAAACGTGTGCAACAAGTTATACGTGAAGTTTAATACTTAGGTTTAAGTGTATGATAAGGTGTGTATGTAAACCCCCGAAATCATAAGTTGCCTTATTTCATTGTGTTTTGGCTTTGCACATACTGCATACAGCCTGTAAAAATAGACATAGGCATAATCTAACCTATAGAATACGTTTCTTTGCTGTCGGTATCCTATGGGCGACTCCGTTTCTTCCTCTCTGTTGAATATGCAGCAGGTAGGGGAGGAGCTGACATCAACTTACTTGAGGCTTTGGGGATTTTTCCTCTAGCCTCGTGGTTAGCACATCCACCTCTCACGCTGGAGACCGCGGTTCGAGTCCCATTCAGAGCATACATTTCTTGTTTATCAGGTGTTGTTTTCTCTAAGGATAACCAATAAGCATTAGCATAAAATGTATGTGTGACTTGTTTTGTGATATTAGTTTGTAGTAAATATACACTTTGATTTGATTAAATGGTTTTGTAGAGGGTAGCAAAGATGTGCCAGAATCAGGCATGGAAACTGGTAACAATTAATCAGTCACTTTATTTTAGAGAAAGTTAAAAGTGAAACATTGTTTATCCCAATGATCCTAATGAAAGTATTTTGACAGATGAACATGGAGAATTATATACAGTTCGATACCATGGTGTGTCAATTAACTTAGACTAAAGTAATTCATGTATTGCTTTAACTTAGGATCTTATACATAATTTTGACTATTTATGTCAAAAAATATAAATTATTTATATTAAAAAACTATTTTTACTTCACTTTACTCACTATAATATAACTCTTTTGTGATGACTTAATGTTAATGTACATGAAAATTCAAGAATCATGATAGATCTTAGGGCAATCCCACTGATCTGCTCTTCCCAATACATTTACTTCAATGGTATTGGTCTACAATTTGACATATGTAGCACTTGATGAATTAGTTGTGTGAAGCTGATTTGCAATGCGTTATGTGCTGTATCTGTTCTTTTGCATCATAGATGATTCAGGGAGGAGAGAGGATGAGTTAGTCGAGGATAGTACTAGAGTGGAAGATTTAGGAACTGTAGAAACAGGGCCCACCACCCATTGGAGAAACCGCAACAGTCGGGTGCGCTGCCATATGGGTGGCAGTGAAGGCCATGGGCCTCGACGGACCAGACCCGGGCAGCAAAGGCTAGCTCTGGGGACGTGGAATGTCACCTTACTGGGGGGGGGGAAGGAGCCGGAACTGGTGAGGGAGGTGGAGCGTTACCAGTTGGATCTGGTGGGGCTTACATCAACGCACAGTTTTGGCTCTGGATCCGTACTCCTGGATAGGGGATGGACTCTATTCTTCTCTGGAGTTTCCCAGGGTGTGAGGCAACGGGCGGGTGTGGGGATACTCATGAGCCCCCGGCTGAGCGCCACTACGTTCGAGTTTACCCCGGTGGACGAGAGGGTCGCCTCTCATCCACCGGGGGGAAAACTCTGACTGTTGTCTGTGCATATGCATCGAACAGCAGTTCAGAGTATTCGGCCTTCTTGGAGACCCTGAATGGAGTCCTGAATAGGGCCCCAGTAGGGGACTCCATAGTGATGCTGGGTGACTTCAACGCACACGTGGGAAATGACAGGGACACCTGGAAAGGCGTGATTGGGAGGAACGGCCTCCCCGATCTGAACTCAAGTGGATGTTTGTTATTAGATTTCTGTGCTAGTCATGAATTATCTATAACAAACACCATGTTCGAACATAAGGATGCTCAGAAGTGTACGTGGTACCAGAGCACCCTAGGCCGAAGGTCGATGATCGATTTTGTAATCGTGTCGTCGGATCTGAGGCCATATGTTTTGGACACTCAGGTGAAGTACTCACCCAAGTGAGTAGTGCGGGTGAACTGGGAACATTTGGAGGAGGTCCCTGTCCGTGAGATCTTCAACTCACACCTCCGGCGGAGCTTTTCAGGCATCCCTGCGGAGGTTGAGGACATTGAACCGGAGTGAGCAATGTTCAAAGCTTCCATTGCCGAAGCCGCGGTGGAGAGCTGCGGCCTCAAGGTTTTAGGTGCCTCAAGGGGTGGTAACCCTCGAACACCGTGGTGGACACTGGTGGTCAGGGAAGCCGTCCGACTGAAGAAAGAGGCCTTCCAGGATTTGTTGTCCCGGAGGTCTCCGGAAGCAGTTGCAAGGTACCGACAGGCCCGAAGGGCTGCGGCCTCGGCCGTGAGGGAGGCAAAGCAGTGGGTGTAGGAAAAGTTCGGAGAAGCCATGGAGAAGGACTTTCGGTCCGCACCAAAGTGCTTCTGGAAAACCGTCCGCCACCTTAGGAGGAGGAAACGGGGAACCATCCAAGCTGTATACAGCAAAGATGGGACGCTGTTGACCTCAACCGAGGAGGTTATTGGGCGGTGGAAGGAACACTTTGAAGAACTCCTAAATCTATGCTAGAGGCAGAGCTGGAGGATGATGGGGGATCAGATTCTGTTTCCCTGGGGGAGGTCACTGAGGTAGTCAAACAACTCCACAGTGGCAAAGCCCCGGGGATTGATGAGATCCGACCAGAAATACTGAAATCTTTGGATGTGGAGGGGGTGTCATGGATGACACGCCTCTTCAACATTGCGTGGAAATCTGGGACAGTGCCTAAGGAGTGGCAGAACGGGGTGGTGGTTCCCCTTTTCAAAAAGGGGGATCAGAGAGCAAGGGCGAGTCTAGCCCCTTTTTAGGGGTGCTTCAGCACCCCTAAGAAGGAGCTCAGCACCCCTAAAACCTGGAGTAAGAAATGTTGTTGTTATTCTAAAAATGTTGTTCGTCTTTGACAAGGTTAAATAATGTCCAAAACATACTCCGTGGTTTGTGGTTTAAAATGTATGTGTTAAGGATGAAAATGAAAACACCCCCGCTTAGCAAATAGTATCATCCTCTTCTCTTCTTCTACTTCTCCTCTGTACCTGCAGCGCTCAGCACGACCGTCATCCAGCGCGAAACACACGCAGAGTGAGAACCCGTTATGTAGTGTTGTGAATCAACTAAGTTGCTCCAAAGCTGTGTCTCACACTTCTTTCCTTTTACCTAGAGTTGTTCCGATTCCGAAACCATATCGGTGAGTACTGGAGTCAGTGTCCTGAATCACCATGGTACACCTACAAGTGTTTATTTTCGCACTATTTAAGTCCAGCGGGTCGCCGCCGCTGTGGAGTAGCACAGCACCTGGGTGACTCGTCCATAGACATAAATGGAGAGAAGTAGCGCCGGTTACAATGTTCTTCCGCAAGACGCGTGCAGTTCTGTTTATTAACTGCTAGAGTGTGAAACAAAAACAGCAGCGCGACAAATAAACTGGTCCATAATGACCTCTGTCTTGTTTTTTTGTTTTTTTTGTTCTTCTGAAAAGTGTTACGCTAAAGTATCAGATAATGCAAACCAGCTATCCGTTGTTGTATCAAATTACTTATCTAGGCAATGGTCCCCTGCTTTTATTTATTTTATTTATTTCAAACCCTCAATGGAGAATACAGCTTCTCTTGTGAAAGGAATTTGTGATTTAAAAAAGTTTCTAAGCCCAATAATAATAATAATAATAAAGACATTTAAAATGGCACGCCTCTGTGTGCCTTTTGATCATATCCTTAGAATCTGTAAATGGTCTCCATAACATTTTTGTGACATGACAAACTGACCTCAACTCTCCTGCCTACAATATATTTGTGTATGATTGTCAGTGCCAAGTCAGGGAGATGGAGAAGGAGAAAGGGAAAGAGAGAGCATGCAGGAAGAACCAGGTGAGGAAACAACAACAATAAATTGACATATAGTGAATAGTGGCAAGCAAAACAGTAACTACTCATACTCCTATACTAACTTATTGGAATTAAGTAGCCTATATTACATTTACTTTTTGTAACATTATTTTACACCACATTTATTCATAATAAAGGAGGAGGAAAACAACAGGGAGAGTCCATAAGGGATGAGAGGGAATTGACTAGTGAAAGAAATGAAGAGACAGAGGGAGTGCAACATAGAGACCACCAAGCCAAAGCAGCAGAGACAGAAGAGAGCTGTTCAGACTTAGGGGATAAGGACACTGGTCCTAAACAGTTAAAGCTGTCTCAATACCCTCATACTCAGTTTGGCACACAAAAAAGAGCCTTTCAAGAACCATTTTTTGTAAATAATTTACAGAAGATGAATTACATTTTGTTGTCCAAGTACCTGTTACTTTGTTCAATGACAATAAAGTTGAATCTAATCTAATGACTGTTGATACAAAAGGAGGCAGATGGAGTTAACGGTCAGGAAAAGCAGCCGAGTGAAGAAGGTTTTGTGTTTGTTACAGGGGGCTGTCTGTGTGAACTCTCACAATTAAGCTGGTGCTCTGAAAAGGTCTAAAAGAAAAAAAAATTATTTTGGAGTTAGTTGAACCAATGTTAAAATGATAAAGTTATTTTTCAATAGACATATTTTTTATTTTTGTGTGAAAAGAGGGTGGGTGGTGGCAGTGGGGCTCATTGGGTGCTCAGCACCCCTAAAGCTCTGACCCTAGAATCGCCCCTGTCAGAGAGTGTGTGCCAAATACAGGGGTATCACACTTCTCAGCCTCCCTGGTAAAGTTTACTCCAAGGCCGATTGTCGAACCTCGGATTGAAGAGGAACAATGCGGTTTTTGTCCTGGCCGTGGAACGACGGACCAGATCTTTACTCTCGCAAGGATCCTGGAGGGGGCCTGGGAGTATGCCCATCCAGTCTACATGTGTTTTGTGGATCTGGAGAAGGCGTATGACCGGGTCCCCCGGGAGAGACTGTGGGAGGTGCTGCGGGAGTACGGGGTGGGGGGGTCCCTTCTTAGGGCGATCCAATCCCTGTATGTCCAAAGCGAGAGCTGTGTCTGGGTCCTCGGCACAAAGTCGAGTTCATTCCATGTGGGGGTTGGTCTCCGCCAAGGCTGCGCTTTGTCACCAATCCTGTTTGTGATATTCATGGACAGGATATCAAGGCGTAGTCGGGGTGGGGAAGGTGTGCGGTTCGGTGGGCTGGGGATCTCATCGCTGCTTTTTGCAGATGATGTTGTCTTCATGTCATCATCGGTCCGTGACCTTCAGCTCTCACTGGATCGCCTGGCAGTCGAGTGTGAAGCAGCTGGGATGAGGATTAGCACCTCTAAATCTGAGGCCATGGTTCTCAGCAGGAAACCGATGGAGTGCGTACTCCAGGTAGGGAAGGAGGTATTGCCCCAAGTGAAGGAGTTCAAGTACCTCGGGGTCTTGTTCACGAGTGAGGGACAATGGAGCGGGAGGTTGGCCGGAGAATCGGGGCAGCGGGGCGGTATTGCACTCGCTCTATCGCACCGTTGTCACGAAAAGAGAGCTGAGCCGAAAGGCAAAGCTCTCGATCTACCGGTCAATTTTTGTTCCTACCTTCACCTATGGTCATGAAGGCTGGGTCATGACCGAAAGAACTAGGTCGTGAGTACAAGCGGCCGAAATGGGCTTCCTCAGAAGGGTGGCGGGCTTCTCCCTTAGCGATAGGGTGAGGAGCTCAGTCATCCGTGAGGAGCTCGGAGTAGAGCCGCTGCTCCTTTGCATCGAAAGGAGTCAGTTGAGGTGGTTTGGACATCTGGTAAGGATGCCCCCTGGCCGCCTCCCTAGGGAGGTGTTTCAGGCACGTCCAGCTGGGAGGAGGCCTCGGGGAAGACCCAGGATTAGGTGGAGAGATTACATCTCCAAACTGGCCTGGGAACGCCTTGGGGTCCCCCAGTCAGAGCTGGTTAATGTGGCTCGGGATAGGGAAGTTTGGGGTCCCCTGCTGGAGCAGCTGCCCCTGCGACCCGACTTCGGATAAGCGGTTGAAGATGGATGGATGGAGAAACAGGCCCAGCCAGAGCAAAACTCAAAGAATACCCTCTCACCAGCTTTGGACTACAGGGAAGTGGTTGCTAGTGTGAAAATAAAATGGTCTGGGCTAAGCCCCGGATGTCCTTCAATGCTGGAAACACCTCTGCTAAGCAGGCTTCTTTGAATGTATGGGTGAATTAATAGTGATGCTTGCCTAGAAAGTTTGAAGTCATAAAGTTTCAAACTGCTACTACTACTACTACTACTACTACTACTACCACTCCTACTAATATTACTATAAATGGGCAATTCCCATAATGATTATAGCATTATATGCTGATTATAAGACAAAGTCAATTGCATTGATCATATAATACTAAACATAAATTTGATTGTAGTTTGCACACAGCAGATCTCTTGAAGGTGGACTGTCTTTTGACTGATAGGATCAACCGAAGTTATGTTTTTCCTAACTTGCTTTTTTTCACTCCACCGTTGACCAAAACATCAGCAAGATGTGTTAATACTATCAGGTTTACCAGGTTGCACGCACTGCTCTTTAATCCATTTGCACTTAAACGTTTCTGACATGCTGCAGCCACAAAGTGTAGCCCACACACATTCGCAAAGATTCTTACTCATATAAGAGCTTTATAACATCACACACCCCTCTGAACACACACATACTGTGTGCATGTCAGGAATGAAAATGTGTGTGTGTGACATTTAGAGATTTAATGCTGATACAATCATGTTTTCCACACATCCCACACACTCTTACAGTTGTGAAAACTATCTACATTCAGTCGTAACAGACGCTCAGCTGCACTTTTGAGTCTTTGAATCTACTGAAGGCAGTTGAGACAGTTTCAGTCCTAAACCAGACAGCAACATTAACCTCTTTCTGATTCTCTCAGATGCATGCACAATTCTGTCACCAGTGTTGACTAAATGCACAGACAAAACCTTATTCAATAAATAATATGATATTCATTTTCCCCCTATTTTTATGTATCTGTCAACATGTTGCAGTGGAGATGTATGTTCAAGCTTCCAGCCGGACTGCGAGGCACACTTCACTGACCTCTGCTTGCATCATCTTGGTCATAGGATTGACCACACACTCTTAAAATGGAATACATAGCCAATAAATCAAAGCCAACTAGCCTTCATCAGCCAAATAAAACAAGACACTGCATCTACATGCACTTCCAAAGTCAATTCGGGATGGACTTCAAAGAAACTAATTATTAATCTTACAGTTCAGTCAAAAACCATTAATTTAAACATTGCCCACCAACATCTACTCAGTTGACTCAATTATTACATTACTTGTATTAAACATAGATAACTAATTTTGGCATTATATTCATGCAGTATTCATGGCCAGCTGAGCCTTGTTTCTACCAAGGTTTTGTTTCTTCTCTCCATTAACTAACATAGGTTCCTTGCAGTCACCTTCAGCCTTTGCTTGCTCACTGGGAGCCTGAAGATAAATCATTTTTAAAGCATGATTTTCAATCAAGTTTTTCATTGAAACTGCTCAATGAGGATTTCAAAACATTACAGACATTACAGCATCGTTTTCTGTTACAAAATGATGTTCTGTAAATCTGCTTTAAAACGATGCATGTTGTGAAAAGCGCGACACAAATAAAAATGACTTGACTTGTGTTTTTAGCATTGCATTTAACATACCTAGTGAATATCCTGTATATGAGGTTAGAATAAATAACAGCATGATGAAAAGAAATCCCCTGATCAGATCTGGTTTCCTTTAGTACTATTTGCCACTAGATGGCGCTTTGTTTGTAATCTAAAAACTACAGTCCTTGCATACATCCAAGTATCTAGATTACTACAGTACTAGCATACACTCACCTAAAGGATTATTAGGAACACCTGTTCAATTTCTCATTAATGCAATTATCTAATCAACCAATCACATGGCAGTTGCTTCAATGCATTTAGGGGTGTGGTCCTGGTCAAGACAATCTCCTGAACTCCAAACTGAATGTCAGAATGGGAAAGAAAGGTGATTTAAGCCATTTTGAGCGTGGCATGGTTGTTGGTGCCAGACGGGCCGGTCTGAGTATTTCACAATCTGCTCAGTTAGTGGGATTTTCACGCACAACCATTTCTAGGGTTTACAAAGAATGGTGTGAAAAGGGAAAAACATCCAGTATGCGGCAGTCCTGTGTGCGAAAATGCCTTGTTGATGCTAGAGGTCAGAGGAGAATGGGCCGACTGATTCAAGCTGATAGAAGAGCAACTTTGCTTGAAATAACCACTCGTTACAACCGAGGTATGCAGCAAAGCATTTGTGAAGCCACAACACGCACAACCTTGAGGGGGATGGGCTACAACAGCAGAAGACCCCACCGGGTACCACTCATCTCCACTACAAATAGGAAAAAGAGGCTACAATTTGCAAGAGCTCACCAAAATTAGACAGTTGAAGACTGGAAAAATGTTGCCTGGTCTGATGAGTCTCGATTTCTGTTGAGACATTCAGATGGTAGAGTCAGAATTTGGCGTAAACAGAATGAGAACATGGATCCATCATGCCTTGTTACCACTGTGCAGGCTGGTGGTGGTGGTGTAATTGTGTGGGGGATGTTTTCTTGGCACACTTTAGGCCCCTTAGTGCCAATTGGGCATCGTTTAAATGCCACGGCCTGCCTGAGCATTGTTTCTGACCATGTCCATCCCTTTATAGCCACCATGTACCCATCCTCTTATGGCTACTTCCAGCAGGATAATGCACCATGTCACAAAGCTCGAATCATTTCAAATTGGTTTCTTGAACATGACAATGAGTTCACTGTACTAAAATGGCCCCCACAGTCACCAGATCGCAACCCAATAGAGCATCTTTCGGATGTGGTGGAACGGGAGCTTCGTGCCCTGGATGTGCATCCCACAAATCTCCATCAACTGCAAGATGCTATCCTATCAATATGGGCCAACATTTCTAAAGAATGCTTTCAGCACCTTGTTGAATCAATGCCACGTAGAATTAAGGCAGTTCTGAAGGCGAAAGGGGGTCAAACACAGTATTAGTATGGTGTCCCTAATAATCCTTTAGGTGAGTGTACATCCCAAATGAGCTGGCTGATCCTAGCTGGTTTAAACAGGTCTCCCAGCCTGGCCATCTAAAAAGTGCTCAAAACCCCTTTAAAACCAGCCTGACCTGATTAAGCAAGCAGCTAAAACCAGCCAAATCACTAAAGCTGGTTTTACCTGAGGGTTTTCCCAGCAGGATAGATTACTTGTCAGAGCTGGGTTCTACAATACATTTTACACTATTTCTACACTATATATGGTGAAAAATAAGCTGAAACATCAACAATCAATGCACATATAGAAACTGTGCACAGTGTTACTCATATAAACACAAAACATCATCAGGGTAACACACGTGACACTAAAATAATGCAGTAAACATTAACTAAACAACATACAACACAAAACACCCTAATGTACATAACTCATATAAAATATATAATATATAAAAATAAGAAGAAATACAACTATTCCTGCTTATTGTTTTCACCATAATTTTAACACTAGTATTGTTAAAAATACATGTATTGTCTTGTTGAAAATAATATACATTTTACAATTAATTATACATAAAATTATACTTTTTACATTTAATGTTAAATTTAATTGAAAACATGTTCACATGTAAAATATGTTATAATTTTTTACCATTTATGTAAAGGCTACTATCCGTTAACTAATTAACTTTTTTTTTTACAGTAGAATTTGTACATTTACTTTACAGTTAAAATTATTAAAACATTTTACAGTTTAAGACAGTGGCACTGGAAGGCCAAATAATGTTTTTTTTTTTTTTTTTTTGCGATATATACTGTTTTTTTCTTAATACATTAATAATCTTCTGTCTACAAACTGATGAATTTTAAATGGAAAGCTGGTTCATTGAGCTTTAAATACAGAAAATTCTTAAAGGAATAGTTTAACCAAAAATTTTAATTCTCTAATCATTTACTCACCCTCATGCCATGCAAGATGTGTATGACTTTCTTTCTATATTTTTAGAAGAAAATTTCTGCTCTGTAGGTCCTTACAATGCAAGTGAATGGTGTCCAAAACTTTGAAGCTCAAAAAAGCACATAAATGCAGAATAAAAGTAAAATAATAAAAACTATTGTGGTTTAATCTATGCCTTCTGAAGTAATCCAACAGTTTTGGGTCAGAGCAGACCAAAATGTAGCACTTTTTTAATGTATATCTTGCCATTGCAGTATCTAGGAATGATCATGATTTCAAGCTTGAAATCATGATCACCAAGGAGCCTACTGATGTCAAGATTAATAAGAAAAAGGAGTTACAGTTTGGTCTGTTCCCACCCAAAACCGATTGCATCACTTTACTGTATTGAATCAATATCCCCTTTTAACTATGAACTTTTTTGTGCCTCAAGTCTTATTGTGCCATATCTATAAGTACACTGTCAGTCAAAAACTTCTAATCTAAAGCTGTATGCTTAAACGCTTGAAACAAGTTTTGTGAACTCATTTTAATTTTGCCTATATGAATTTATTTACAAAACAAAAAATGTAATTAAGCATACAATAATTTTTTTAATGGATGAGTTTTATCAGATAGTAGAGGAAAAGCGAGATGTTTTCATAGTTTTAAATGTCTTAAAGGAATAGTTCATCCTAAAATTCTAATTATTTAATATTTTACTCACCCTTGTTCCATCCCAGATGTGTATGACTTTCTTTCTTCTGGTGAACACAAATAAAGGTCGAATATCTCAGCTCTATAGGTGTCACAAACGCCGAGATAGGCGACTCCTCAATCGGCCATCGGAGATCTGAATCACCTGAATATTGACTCTGACACTACAATTCCCATAAACCCACATACCTGGTCTAATTGCACTACAGCTGTTCCCTATCTCTGCCTCTCTATTTAAACCCTGCCCGTTGTTTCACTCATTATGAAGTCTTGTTTGCCCCGGCTACATTTCTGAGCGTTATTGGTTATTCTATCTGATCTGCTGTGTACCAACATTGCCCTGTTTATCTGACCACGTTTGTTTGCCACCTGCCTTCATTGAACTCTCACCTGTCACACGTATATTGTTGTTTGCTGCCTGCCCTGATCTTCTGCCTGTTTAACATCGACTCTGCCTGCCTATGTTTACCCTGTTTGCCTGTTGCTTGACCCTCGCCTGTTATAACCTGCGATTCTCAATAAACTGCTTATGGATCCCAACTTACCTGAGTCTTCGTTACAGTAGGTCCATACAATGTGAATAGTGGCCAAAATTTACAATCTCCCAAAATCACAAAAAGTCATGCAGCATAAAAGTAATTTATGTCTTTTGTAACGGCCACCTAATGTTAAGTACTGTTATGACATGAATGTTGATGTGCCTTTAAGGTGACGTCTCCAAAGGTGTATGCTGTTGTTATGAGAGCGTGCATGCACTGTGAGGAGAGCATAATTGCTTGTGTGTAGAGAGAGATGGCCGCTCTACCGCTGAGTGCTGTTACTATATGCGCTCACCTCTACTTTTGTTTGTAGCGTTTAACAGAGTATTTCTTTCCCCTGTTTATACTCGCTCTTTGACATGTATGAGAAGAGTGTGTTCATGTCAACATCTATAAAGCCTTGTGGGACTGCCTGATCCTCTGCCTCGGAGTTTTCCTTATTGCATTTCACTATTTTTCCCTGATTCATCTGGGCAAGCTCCAAAATCCTCTGACAGACGTTACAAATTGGCGCCCGAATATCTTGAAATCCACCGGTCATCTTTTAAAATTGGCGTTGAAACAACTGTATTCATACCGGTAATCTTTTGTTTATGTGGCTTTTCGAGTTTTTCAAAGAGAATTTCGTTAATGGAGTTTTTTTCATTGCGTTGCGGCAACGAGACCTGGCTGATTAGCTTGCTAACTATGGAGACCATGCGGTCAATGAGGAGCTGATGTTCAGGTACTGTTGGTGTTTTTGACTAATTGTTTATAAATTTTTCATGGATCGCCTGAATATCGACTGTTCCGATAATATTTGCAAACTTTTGGATGTTTTTCAAAGTTTTTCCCTTGTGGAGCACTAATTGAACCGAACTATATTGTGCTGCATCCGAACATCACGGAAGAAAAAACTTTTGCGTTGATCAGACATTTAAACGGTGACAACAACGAACTGTGAAACCTGGAGAAAGTGAGAAGAAATTAAACTCATTTTTGTGATGTGCATGTCTGCTCGTTTCAGGGCAGCGCGTACTGAATTGATCGCTACGTGCGAGGACACTGAGTTGAGTGAAATTTTTATTGTGTCTATTGTGCAAATCATTAATGTTTTATCCCATATTAATTTTTTTTTTTTTGTTATTTTTTTTTTATATGTGGATCACTTTAATGTGTTATACTGTTGGTGAACATATTTTTGGTTGTTGTTAAATGGTAAATTCATGATGAATGCTACTTGAGAACATTTTAAAGAAGTACTGCTGTTCTTTCACCAGAATGTGCTAAATCGCATTATATTGAGCTAGTACTGTTTTTGACTACTATTTTCAAGAAATTTCCTGTTTTTCAATTTTTTGGTTACATTGGTTAATTGTGGCTGTTTTTTTAAGTGATGGCTACTCATCCAGACTTAACTGACTTGCCCACAGTCGCAGACTCTTTTTCACAACAGATGGAGTCAAGACGTACTATTGGAGACATGCAGAGTCAAGTAAAGAGGTTACAGTCGGAGGTGAAAGTGCTGCAGCGGTGCCTTCGTGATTCAGTTGACCTACAAAAAGACATGATGGACCGCTTGGCATGTCAAAAGGGTGCTGTACCTATTGACCCGCAACCGGCTCCCTTGGCCAGCTCAACGCCTTACAGTTTGGGGCAGACCCCATCGATGGCCCCAAGGTCAGTGCCAGTCAATGTAACTTATAGTAGTGCACCTACATTTGCTCAGCCACTCTCTGTGGATATGACCAACACCGCAAATTCACTTACTGCTATGCTTCACCAATCACGGCTTGAGCCACCCATATTCGCAGCAGATGGTTCTCTGAATCCTGAAGAATGGCTTCAGTCAATTAATATATACAGAACCTCACTGGATCTCACAGACGCTCAAATTCTCCTGGAGCTCTCACGGTTTCTGTCAAAAGAGCCAAGAAAATGGTTTACTGTTCTTAGTACAAATCTGACCACTTGGAATCAGTTCTGTGAGTTTTTTAGAACGGTCTTTCTGCCTTCAGACAATCAAGAACGTATTCTAAGGGGCATTTTAGACTGAATGCAGATGCCAAATGAGCCGTTGCCGACTTTCGTCGCTCACATGCTGGGTGAGTTTCGTAAGCTAAAGACACCTCCACCCCAACAAGAGCAAATAGAATTGATTTGGAAACACGTGCTTGAGAAATATAGAGTCGCGCTTTATGGCACACCTATACCGTCAGTCATGGACCTTCTTTTACAGGCTCATGAGCTTCATGCAGTCCTTGGCCCAGGTGTTGGATTTTCACCTCAAACACATACTAGCGGTATGCCCTCAAGAGATGTTCACTGTTTTAAATGCTCCTAGCCAGGATTCACCACTCGTACTTGCCCGAACTGTTGTCCAAGAGCACAGTTGCAGTTGTCCCCTAATGATCCTCCGAAACGCACAAAAGATACCGTCAATAGAGTGCTGGATGTAGAGGGGATAGATGGCTCTGATCAGGCCATTGGGAAACAAAATGTGGTCTCAGACTTTACCCAGATGGGAAACTTCAGGGGAGGGAGGACGGTCAGATGGGGCAATCCTCCCTCCAGAAGATGAATGTGCCTCACGTATCTAATGCTTCCTTGAAGGATCAACCTACTCGGGGTCATGTGGAGGATATTACTTCTACATCTTCATGGAATACCCCATTCAGAGTGAAGGTTAACCTCTATGGTCAAGTTTTTGATGCCACTCTTGACACTGGTGCTTCTCTTTCTGCAGAGCAATCAGTGGTTATCCAGTCTATTCTTGGGGGGGACGTAAAAATGAAACCATGGTTCGCACCTCCTATTCAGCTTGCGGATGGAGCACCCTGTTGCCCGCTGGGTGTCGTTTGGTTATCGTTGGGTTTCATTGGCCAACGTTTCTATCACCGCTTTGCTGTTGTAAATACTCTTTCTTCTCCTTTGATATTGGGAATGGACTTTATGTTGAGATCTTCAGTTACTATCCATGTTCCGTCTAGAACAGTGGTGCTGGGTGATGAGCCGGTGCCCCTTGAAGAGTTGGAGGGAGCTGACTTAATGATACCTAGTCCTGATTTATTGAGCATGGGAGTCAGTTCATCTGCCCTGTCTGAGAAAGTTGAAGAAGCATTCCTAAATAATGAGCAGAAAAATAAATTGACTGAATTGCTTGAGTCTTTTAATGGTTTATTTGATGGACATTTGGGACACACATCTATAGTGGAGCATGAGATTGTTACAGACGATGCAAAGCCGGTACACCTTGCCCCTTACCGCACCTCTCCAGCTAAAAAGGACCTCATTGAGTCTCAAATCAGGGACATGTTAAAAGAAGGAATAATTGAACCTACTTCTAGTCCTTGGGCTGCCCCAGTCGTTATTGTCCCAAAACAATCAGGAGAGCCAAGATTCTGTATTGATTATCGTGCACTCAATAAGCTCACGGTCAAAGACTCCTATCCACTACCGAGGATTGATGAATCTCTCGACTTCCTGGCTAGAGGAACTTTCATTTCAACCATTGATTTAGCCAGAGGCTACTGGCAAGTGGCGGTCGCAGAAAATTCAAAGCCAAAGACTGCTTTCATTTCCCATTGTGGGTTATTTCAGTTTCGGGTCTTACCTTTTGGATTGTGCAATGCACCAGCCACATTCCAGAGGCTAATGAACACAGTCCTAGCTGGTCTCATCTATAAATCATGTGCCGTCCACTTGGATGATATTGTAGTGGCATCACCTACTTTTGAGCAGCACCTTGTTGACCTGAATGATGTGCTGACCAGGCTGGAATCTGCAGGACTTGCAGGAGCTTGCAAAATGCCAGTTCTGTAGGAGCGAACTCACTTTTATGGGTTATAACGTCACCCCAAACAGTATCCTGCCAAATGAAAACAAAGTAGAGGCAGTGATGGAATTCAAGACCCCAACTAATGTAAAACAAGTCAGACAGTTTCTGGGAATGACCAGTTACTATAGACGCTTTATCCATAATTATGCCCGCCATGCTGAGCCACTCTTTGCGTTGACCAGGACGGATGTTCCTTTTGTGTGGTCAAATGAATGTCAGAAGGCCATGGATTTTCTCAAAGAAAAGCTGACTTCCGCACCTATTTTGAGATTCCCAAACTTTTCTCTTCCTTTCTTTATCCATACGAATGCGTGCGACAGTGGACTTGGCGCAGTGCTCATGCAAAAAGACAACAATGGTAGTGATGTTGTGGTGGCCTACGCGAGTCGTGCCCTGCATAAGGCCGAAAGACCTTATTCTACTCCAGAAAAGGAGTGCTTAGCTGTAATATGGGCACTTGAACACTTCAGCCCGTATGTAGAAGGTCTTCATGTAACGATGTTTTCGGACCACAGCAGTGTGAGATGGCTAATGTCTCGCCCAAACCTCTCTGGCCGGCTAGCTAGATGGTCACTCCGATTGCAAGACTTTGATTTTGATATTGTCCATAAGCCAGGGACGAGTAATAAAGTGCCGGATGCTCTGTCTCGTAACCCTGTTCCTTCCTGCAATATGCCCTTGGGAATTCTCCCTGATTATGCCATTATTGGAAGCCTGGACTTGCGCACCTTACCTCCTGTACATTTTTCTGATTGGGAGCACCTAAGGCAGCTTCAGCTCAATGACCCAGTTACGGGGAAACTTCTGCGTCTTCGTTGACTATTTTTCAAAGTGGGTGGAGGTTAGTGCAGTGAGAGAAGTGACTGCCCAGGTTGCCGCCAGCAAGTTGCTTAGCGAAGTCTTTGCGCGACATGGTGCGCCTACTTACCTGATCTCGGACAGAGGGTCACCGTTTGTGAGTGAACTCTTCAGGCAGGTACTCACCACCTTGGGGTCAGAACATAGACTCACAACTGCTTATCACCCCCAAACAAATGCGACCGAGAGGGTGAACCGTACGCTAAAAACAGCTATCCGTGCTTATGTAGGTAACAAGCACACTGCTTGGGATCATTACCTTCCCCAAATTTGCTTTGCCTTGAGAACCGCACCACACGAAAGCACTGGCCATAGCCCATCTATGTTGCTGTACGGAAGAGAATTGAGTACTCCTCTCGACATTATCACTCAAGCCAACTGTGATGGTACGGATGAGCCTGGTATCCCATATCCAGAAAGTTTAGAGTCATCAATAAGAGAAGCGCATGATCATGCTAGATCCATTTTGGATGAGAGCCATGCCAAAAGGAAAAAGTACTATGACCGAAGACGTCGCCCTGTATCTTACTCTGTGGATGAATTTGTCAGGGTAAAGACTCATCCCCGTTTGGATGCACTGGCAAACTTCACAGCTAAGCTAGCACCTGTGTATACGGGCCCTTACCGAATTGCACAAAAGCTGTCAGAAGTAAACTACAGACTCGTAGACGTGAGTACGGGGACAGACGCAGGTGTATTTCATGTGGTAAATCTGTTGCCTTTTTGTACCTGGGACTCGCTTGTTGGAAAAGAGACTGTGCCCACAGAAGGTTCCGTTCCGGAAGCATCAGCTGACAGTTCTTTGATTGACGAAATGCCTGGGGAAATAAGTAGTGGTGCTACTGCCATGGACCTATCAGACTTGCTAATTGAGGACGATTATGGTCGCCCTGTGACAACCAGTGTTCATGACCTGTCAGGCAGTGTAGACCGTGTAAATTGGTTGCCTGACCTACAGGTTAACTCTGAAACTCAGAACATCGACGTGTCTGTTAATGAGCATGATCTGGACAGGCACCACTATAACTTAAGACCTCGACATGCACCAAGAATTACCTCAGACTGTTCAAATAATAGGTGGACGAATGTGTACCACACAGACAAATTAGACCTTTAATAGTGTGCATGAAAGTTCATATACATTGCTTAACACTGTTGTGAAGGTTTAACATTTTCAAAAAGGGGGAAAATGAATGTGAGAATTTAAATGATCATCAGTCGGTTGACATGTTTGTTCCAAGGTAAAAAAAAAAAAAAAAAAAATAAATGTCCCATATTGCGTTTGTAGTGGATTTACATGTTTTTTTTTGTTTAAAAGCTGCTGCTGCAGACTATGTATTTTAGTCTATCTATACTGTCATGTATGCTAGTGTATGCATTAATAATACATACTCCTGTAAGACTGTGTTATGATAACTTTTCATGTATGAGGTTGTTCAAAACGGTGTTGTACTCAGTTGTGTTCGGGTGAGGGCAGCCTTTACCTTCCTGGGGGGGATCTGTAACGACCACCTAATGTTAAGTACTGTTATGACATGAATGTTGAGGTGCCTTTAAGTTGACGTCTCCAAAGGTGTATGCTGTTGTTATGAGAGCGTGCATGCACTGTGAGGAGAGCATAATTGCTTGTGTGTAGAGAGAGATGGCCGCTCTACCGCTGAGTGCTGTTACTATATGCGCTCACCTCTACTTTTGTTTGTAGCGTTTAACAGAGTATTTCTTTCCCCTGTTTATACTCGCTCTTTGACATGTATGAGAAGAGTGTGTTCATGTCAACATCTATAAAGCCTTGTGGGACTACCTGATCCTCTGCCTCGGAGTTTTCCTTATTGCATTTCACTATTTTTCCCTGATTCATCTGGGCAAGCTCCAAAATCCTCTGACAGACGTTACACTTTATTTGAGTAAATTATGACAGAATTTTTCTTTTTGGGTGAACTATCACTTTAAAGGTATTAATGGTAATATGTATATAACATTGTGTGCATCTAAGGTCTCACTGAATCATATCTCTCTGTATACGTGTGTGTCTCTGGGTATATAGTGTATGTCTGTGTGGAGATGTAAGACAAATGGAGTGTGAGACATAGCAGGCTCTGGTTTTCTTAGCACAACCTCTCTTATTACATAACCCCTCCCTCCTTCCTCTAACTGATCTCATCGGTATCTCCTCCCACCACGATGGTAAACTTGGTATGATCCACTTGCCCCTGTCCTGAGTCCTGAGTCTGAGCAGCTCACACACTGTCAGAGAGACAAGACCTCTTTGAGAGAGAGCAACAGAAAGAGATAACCTGTGTCAGAGTCCAGTCTTTCTCTGGGACGGGAGTCTGACTGAGAGTTCTGTTATAGTACTGAGTTTTTGCTGTGTAACTCCATCGGGAGTCATGAGTTCAAAGGGGACAAACTTCCACAACAAACGCCTGCCATGTGAGTATTTCACCTCTTTCTGTAACAATCAAATAATTCTGTTCATATAGCACAAATTCTTTTTTAACTCTGCCTGACAACAAGCATGACAGATTGCTCGTCATTATTCAAAAGAATATGTGTGTGCAAGTGTAAGGGAGACTGGGGTGAGTCACAGTTTTTATCCCAGTGAATATTACTAAGGGTTTATTTTTGAAAGTCAGTCTATAATGTCTCAATTACAAAAGACACAGAACATTTCTACTGTAATTGCCCAGGAAAAAAGATACAGTTCTTATGACAAATGTTGAACCTTTGTGACAACATTGTCAAAATGAGATTTAAAATAGCCCATTATGGGGGTATTAAGCTAAATTTAAACTGTAAAACAATTGTGAAACTCAAAGTAATCCATTAAATAATGGAATGCAAATATTGACAAAATAATATGCAAAAATATCAAACCATTGGTTTGACCAACATAAATTGCTACTAATAAAATGTATACAATTATTAAAATTATTACTTTAAAATATGCATTGGTGTAAATTGACTTTTGACTCAAAACCTTATAGTTACTGAGATTTAGTCCTTGTGACAACATTCCCATGTGACAACTAGGTTTGGTCTCCACTGCATATGTGATTGTGTGACAAAATTCAATATTCCCATACTCAGGGTTGGGAGGATTACTTTTGAAATGTATTCCACTACAGATTACAGAAAACATGCTGTAAAATGTAATTTGTAACATATTCCATTAGATTACTCAACGTCAGTAACTTATTCTAAATAAAAACTTTGGATTACTTCTTCAGCACTGGTAGATGTTTTCACTTGTTTTGACTATAAAAACTCTTCTTATGCTTAATACATATCTTATGCAGTGTTGTTTCTAAAACAAGATAAATCAAATGTATCTTTTTTTAAGGATTTTTAGATATTTTTTCAGGAAAACAATACAAAAATAATTATCAAGAATATGATTTTTGCCCTAATATCAAAGGTCTTAATAGAAAAAAGAAATTTGATGCAACGTGAATTTTCTTGATAAAAAAATATGCTCGTGCCTGGTAACATGTGCATGTAAAATGGCTAGAAATAAATTTTAGCTTAGCATAAAACTGACATTTTACGCTTAAGATTTATTTCTATTTCTTCTGCTCCAAACGTACTTCTCTGTCTGCTAGTATGAATGTAACACATCATAAGAAAGTGTTTCACTGCTGTTCAAATGCACTTTGGATCGCATCATTTATATATAAATGTTTTCCATCTGAAGGGACTAAATATTAAATTAAACAAATGATAATAAAATGCAAAGTTGTTTCTTCAGTAATCAAAATACATTTTGAACATAACTGTATTGTAATTACCAATGATTTAAATTGTAGTGGAATACTGTTACTTATATTTTTTTATTTTAAATACGTAATCCCTTTACAGGTATTTTGTTACTCCCCAACCCTGCCATACTTTAATATGAACCCAGGTTTTATTCTTCTTAGATTTCAAAGGTTAAATGGCAATTTAATTAAATAAAGAAACATGTATGAAGTGAGTTGGTTTAAGAGTATAACATTTCTGAAAAAAATGGTAGGTAACAATTGCATGTAGTTTGGACTTCCCCTGCACCTTTAAAATGCCTTCCTTATTTGGACACATTTCACCATTGGCTGGGTATGGAAAGATGATCTAAAACCATCTGAGCAGTGGCTCTGTTTTATTTCAGTCTATCATAGTTTACACTGTGTAGACTGCAGGCCTGTGATTTATTACCTTATTTTGAAAACCTCTGCTTATTTTTTTTACATTTATTTTTTGCTTAAACAAAATGGTAAATTCTAATTTAAAACACAATGTCAAGTAGAATTTTAGATCGGGGGGAATTAAGTAATTTTTTGGACATTTGAAGAGCCGGAATGTCGAAAAAAGCAGTCTCCCAAAGCTTGGAGTTCAAAGACATTCTTGATTCTAGCTTGACTGAAATTCCTGTAATTGAGATATTTCTGCCATTTTAGCAGCTGGATGTTGGATACACTCCAAGTACCCACACATAAACATGCTTGGTGGGTGAGACTGTGAATTAGATTGGACACAAGAACATTTGTCCCACTATCCTTCAGTTTTACTCACATTATGAGCAAAGAGTAATGAAGACTGTGTCTGCCCCAGAGATTTATACTCCAGATGTTTAGGGTGGTGTCATTCAGGTCCTGTGGAATGACCCTATCCACAGACCCTATCCACAGAAACTGTTTAGAAAATGTTTCTAATTGTCTTAGCCTGCATGACTCATGATTATGGAAATGGAATGGTCAAGATGCCACATTTTAAAATGGAATGATGGTTTGCAACACGATCACAATCAAATTGGTCTTGTTACAATTTGTGACAGACAAATTCCAAATAGCAACATCTACAGTAGCATTTAAAGGGATATTGAATTGTTATTTTGATATATTTCCCAGGAAATCACATGTAGAATCTAGTATCTTTAGAATCTGCTAAGCGTGATGACGAGAAAACATATCAGGCTAAAAAGAAGGCCATATGATGGCTTCCCTGGAAATCACAATTCTGTTTTCATTATGGCGGTCATTTAATCGGAAAAGGCAGAATTGGCTGGATTCTGGTTATGTGACTTTGTTAGAACAGATGATGCATTCGTGAAACATGTCAAAACATGTCCCGGTCATATTGCACCCCAAAACCAAGTGAAAGAAAAGAAAAAAAAAATACAAAAAAAAAACAAATAAACATTTTGTGGGTTATTGGCATAATTTTCAGGAAAATAATGTTAAAGCAATAAAAGAAATAAATTAAATCATAATCATAATTTTCTTTGTTAGATTTAAATGATCTCTTCTTTTCTTTCTCTTTTTGTGTGTATGTGTGTGTGTGGGGGGGCATGTTTTTACCCTCATAGCTTTGAGTGTGCAAGTAAGGTAGGTTGATAGTCGCACAAATGAAGAAAACTTTTATACAGGTTTTCTCATTTTGACAAAAGACTAAAGTACTCAAATTGAGATTGAATTCTGGAGTGATTCTCTCACACCTTTAGATGATGCCACAAAAAGGGGGGAAAATTTGTTTGAAACCACAATGGGATAGGAGCTAGTCAGTGTTGTGTGGGTAGCAGAAAAGTAATAAATAATATCTTAGACATATATAAAATTCCCTCCCTTTGGTGGAAAGCACAGACTCACTATGTAGTTCCCCTGCCTCATACTTTCCATATGACTAAATATTGTGTAATTTAGTTTGTGGAATCTGCTAGAAATGGCCCTCAGTTTCTTCCATTCAAAGTGTTCCCTGTGGCATATACACTGTAAAAAAAAGAAATCATGCTGAGGAAACTTACGGCAACCAACATTAGGGATTTTTTATTTTTTTATTTTCTCAACTTAAAGGCAAATTAGTTGTATCAATGTAACAATTTAAGGTGGATTGAGAGTTCAGTTAACCAAATAAATTAAGCTCAACAAAATATAAGTGATTTCTACATGTATCCCAAAGTTCAACAAGCTTGTGTTTTAAGTTCAGCTTAAGTTTAGTGTTTTATATATATATACAGCGGTGTAACACTCATTCCTTCGACAATAAGCGCGAGTCCGACCATCACCTCTGGTGAGACAAAACCGTGACAGAGCACTTTTTGTCAGTCATGTCTGGTCCAGCGAAGGTGGGTTTGTGCCCAAAGGCGACGTTGTTACCGATGATGTCTGGTAAGGACCTTCCTTACAATAGACGTAGAAGCCCTCAGTCCAGCCTCTCCCAGCCTATTGCTGACAGTCTGAGCATTGATGGAGTGATTGTGCATTCCTGGTGTAACTTGGGCAGTTGTTGTTGCCATCCTGTACCTGTCCCGCAGGTGTGATATTCGGATGTACCGATCCTGTGCATGTTGTTACATGTAGTCTGCCACTGCGAGGACGAACAGCTGTCCTTCCTGTCTCCCTGTAGCGCTGTCTTAGGTGTCTCATAGTATGGACAGTGCAATGCATCTTTCTTTTGGTGTTTTTTAGTCAGTATAAAAGTCTCTTTAGTGTCCTAAGTTTTTATAACTGTGACCTTTATTGCTTACTATCTGTAAGCTTTTCAACAGGTGCTTGTTCATTAATTGTTTATGGTTCATTGAACAAGCATGGAAAACATTGTTTAAACACTTCACAATAAAGATCTGTAAAGTTATTTGTATTTTTACAAAATTATCTTTAAAATAGAGTGTCCTGAAAAAGGGACAAGTCTTTTTTGTTGAGTTTAGTACAGTTTGCATTTGCAACCATCCGTGGCCATCACGATTAAGCAGCTGTTTGCCTCGAGAGCAGAGTGCTGATGTGAGACAGGTGTTATTTGCTCATAGGAGGTGCTCCTGACTCAAGTGAGTCATGAATGAGAACCCGAAGAGAACGTGCATCTAAAATATCTCTCACTCTAAACAAAAGCTGTCTGTATTATTTTATGTCAGGACAATTCACTATTTCTTTTAAATCTAAATAAAAACTTGTAAGCCTGACAGTAATACATTTTTACAGTAATTTTTAAATGTTACTGTAAGATGATTAGTATGTTTTTTATGTTTTGTAAGGGATACAGTTACCTAATTTTGTATCCTGATTACATACGTAACTCTGTTACAAGTAATCTGTTACTCTCCAAGCTTGTTCCCAGGAACCGCAGTGTCTCTAGACATAGAACAGCTGAATTAGGGGTCGCCTTATAAAAGATGCTGTATAAAATGTCTCTAGGAGGGGAATTTGTTTACAATGACTTCATTGTCAGAGTGCTGAAGAGATTTTGGCTGCAGCCTGGTTGTACTCTATCCTTATTTTCAGGACATGCATACCCACACGCTCTGCGTCTCACACACACAGGCACATAGGCGCATATTTAAACATTCCCACTATTAATAATTCAGCCTGTTGAGGAAAGAACAGACAGGTGTTCAGATTTCAGGCAGGGCAAAGTAGAGGAGAATTCATTACATCAAATGTAAACAACGCAACCTATTCGCTTCTCTGCCAATCACACTCTCTGGGCAAAAGCACTTTACACTATAAAAGGATCAGCAGGTTTGGTATTCTGCTGCCCATGTTATAGGACACTACATGGCTACTTATACATGGGGTTTTCAAGTCAACTTGAAATCAGAATTTAC
Source organism: Xyrauchen texanus (assembly GCF_025860055.1). Classification (NCBI taxonomy): domain Eukaryota; kingdom Metazoa; phylum Chordata; class Actinopteri; order Cypriniformes; family Catostomidae; genus Xyrauchen; species Xyrauchen texanus. Next base: position 22,696,175 of record NC_068307.1, read on the forward strand.
CCTAATACCTTCTTCATACATTTTCCTAAAAACAACTCACCTTATTGGCTGATATCACCAATAGCTTGCACCAACAGATATTTCTACCTGATCTACCACTTAAAATTTGTTTTGTTGGTGTAACCTAACGAAGTTGATTCATTGATGTAAATATAATATTTTTGACATGAATAAAAACTGATAATTTAGTTATTGTTACCACATAAGGCGCATTTTTAAAGTACATCTTTTTTTAGTGCAGCAAACCACACTTAAAATAACTATCTATAAACACATCACTGATTCTTCTGTTGTGTTTTCCTGCTACCATGACACCATGAAACTGGACTATAAAGGGTAACTGAGATCACTAAAACATGACCTCCCCTCTAGTTGGAACAGAGCTTGCATATGCCATAGAAGCTCTTTTGGCGACTTAAATATAAATATACATAAATATAAAAGAGTGTATATATATATATATATATATATATGACAGGAAATTAAGGGGAAATGGAATCAGGAAATGTTGCAAGCCACAAACAAAATATCGTCACCCTCAGGAGTACCACAGTGCAATGAGTCAGAGCATCTGTGCAAGGTCAGATCTCTAAATGACTTTTTTTTTCTTTCTTTCTTCTCCTTAATGGAGGAAGATAATTTGTTTGTGGGTGAAATTTAGGCATGTCCCTTTTATGTGAGTTTAATTTGTCTTATACCTCTTGGAACCCTCGCTTTTTACTTACCAGATGAAGGCATGAGACTAAACTAATGTGATAATACTTCAAGCTGACGGCTGCTAATCTGAGCACAGTGTGCATAGTTTTTTGTGTAGCTTGATGGATGGCATTGTGAAAGTAGGCAAGCATTGATTAAAAGCAGGAGTTACAACTGACCTGACAAATCATGACATTGTTCTGACATGACATCTTTTATAACAGACCTGTGACATCATCACATTATGCTTGAGACTGAGTGTTACATAACCCTGATGACCCAAAGAGTTGACAGATATAATAACAGATTGTCGTCATTCCTTAGCTCAGCTGTTCCCTTTACAAAAATCTTCACTATGATGCTGCGCTTTGCTAAGCGCTTTTGGGAACAATCCTAGTTGTGACATCAGTTTTGCTCTGTTTGTTTGGGGGAAGAGCACGCTGCTCTCGCATTGCAGCAGGGCGGGTGCGAGCACTGCAATTTGCTTTCTGGCAAAGTGCTTTGCGCTCGCCTCGCTCGCTTCCGGGAGTCAGCATCCACGCTTAGTTTGTGGGGCTCTCGCATGGATTTGGCTGAGGAGCAAGAGACGGGTTTGTCCCTTTCTCTCGCTCTCTCTCCCCAAACCCAGCTGGTCCTTCACATGATCTCGAAGCGCGTTCCGACACCTCTTCGGTTCATGAGGGGGACCGTGATTCTCTTCCCGCCTCCGAGCTTTCTGTCCGCGATAAAAAATCAGCGGAAGAATTGCTCGATGTGGTTTCTTGTGCGGTTATCAGACTCCAGTTGGACTGGCCACACCAAAAAGAGACTCCCAAACCCTCCAAATTAGGGGATAGATATTTATCTAGCAATCTGGGGAAGGGAACGCCTCATCAGTCCCTTCCCTTCTTTGATAACCTCCTATTAATAGGGAATAATAGGGAATAGGAACCCCTATTCTTCCTGTGTTCACGTACCCTCTATGTCATTATATTCGACTATCGTGGGTGCTGAGGCATGGGGATATTCAGTGATGCCGCTGGTCGAAGAGACGCTTGCGGGCTATCTCTCGCTGGGCTCGGCATTGTCACTCAAAAAGCCCTCTCTCCCCTCAAAGCCTTGTAGGATAACCTCCACTTTAGTGGGAAGGGCTTATCAAGCAGCAGGTTAGGCTGGTGCTGCTCTGCACACTATGGCTGTATTACAGGCGTACCAGGCTGACCTGCTGGACGACCTGAGTGTGGGTGCTGCGCTCGACGAACAAGCCTTCTCTGAGCTTCGCGGAGCCACAGATTTTTATCTCTGCGTGACCAAGTAAACAGCCCGTGCTATGTCTGCCTTGGTCACCGTGGAGAGGCACCTTTGGCTCAACCTTTCAGGCATCAAGGACAAGGACAAACTTTTCCTCCTTGATACCCCGGTTTCGCCCACTGGCCTATTCGGAGACGCCATGACCACGGTTATCTCCAGGTTCCAGGAGGCGAAAAGCCACGAGGAAGCCTTCGGGCAGTTCTTCCCTCGCCGCACTCAGGGGGCGGGTCCTTCGGTCCCCCACACCCGCCTCTGTCCTGTTAGAAGGGTGGCTCAAAAGCAAAGCATGGCGAGTCGTGCTCCTCCTCCCAGGGACTGGGGAAAGTCTCGTCACTCTCGGCAGCCCCCCGAAGCAAGGCCTCAGGACCATCATTTCTAAAAAGAGAAAACCCTGATGCTCCCCTCGGGACAGGGTGAGTGCTTCACTTCACCCCTCCCGGTACCCCCTCGAAGCCTCTCCATTCCCGCCACCTCTTGGTGTTTCGGGTGGCAGAGGCTCCCATCAAAAGTTGGGGGTTTTCGCTGTTCTCTGCATTTATTCAGGATGCGAAACACTCGACAACCCCTCAACAAGAAGTGTTAAAATCTAATACCCATCTCAGAGATCCTGACAGCGTAGAAACTTCTGCCAGATAAATACTTTTTCTGTGGGTCTTAAAAACAGTAGGAAAGGGCGTCAGGATTTAATTCACCGCCACCTTCCGTGTTTCAACGCCGTGGTTCTCACTACCGTAAACCGGATTTATTTTTTATATCTACTGTGAAAAGCAAATCTCCTGGTTAAAGGGGCCATGGAATGTGTTCCCCTTCCAGAGAGAGAGTTAGGTTATTACACTATGTACTTCCTGGTTCCCATGGAGGGTGAGGGGTGGCGTCTGGCTTAGATCTTAAAGCTTGAACTGCCCAGTCTGGGTGTTCAAGTCCTAGATGCTGCCTATCAAGACGATCATGTCTCAAGCCCTACGTCTCGTTTGGCTGGTCAGCATCGATCTTATGACGCACTTCTTTACTTCCTTTAGAAGTTCTGCCACAACACAGGAAGTTCCTGAGGTTCGCTTTCGGGGGTGAAGTCTTCCAGTGTCAGGTTCTTCCATTCGGCCTAGCCCTTTTTACCCGCACATTCACAAATGCATGATGTAGCGCTGGCTCCTTTGCGACTCCGGGGCATCTGCATTCTGAATCATATAGACGACTGGCTGATCCTAGCGCAGTTCCAGGAACTGGCAGTTCAGCACAGGGATATCGTCTTAGTTCATCTGGTTTCTCTGGGGTTGAGGCTCAACGCCAAGAAAAGTGCCCTCTCTCCCACTCAGAATACTGTCTATCGGGGCATCGTATGGCGTTCAATCACAATGCGGGCACAACTGTCTCCCGCTAGAATTGAGTACATTCAGATCACCCTGAGCAAAGTCAGGCTAGGTCAAGTTTGCACTGTTATCAGTATCAATGATTTCCAGGTCTCATGGCGACCGCGTCCTCGGTGATCCCTCTGGACCTTCTGCTCATGAGACCATTTTTATTGTGGCTCAAAGCCAGGGGATTTCTTCCAAGGGCCAAAACCCCTAGGCTAATAAGCGTTACGCGCCTCGGGCTTCGTTCCCTTTCTATGTGGTTCAGACCCGTTTTTTTGCTGATGACGCCACTCTAGGTGCGTCTTGTTGGCGCAGGCTGTTAACAACAGATGCCTCCCTGACAGGCTGGGTAGCGGCCTTAAGTGGTTGTCCAGCTTAAGGGGATAAGAGGGTCATCAGCTCGGTTGTCACAGTCACTGTCTCGAGTTGATGGCTGTATTTCTGGCCCTGAAATACTTGCTCCTGAGGCTGCCATGTCTTGTGCGGGTGGGTAATACAGCGGTAGCCTCTCACATAAATCATCAGGGAGATCCACGTTCTTGTCAGCTGTATTTCTGATGCGTCTGATTCTCCTTAGGGCCCAGGGTAAGCTCCTGTCACTCAGGGAATTTATATCCCTGGATGCCCGTTTGTGGGAGCAGATTTACTGTCCAGACAGAAAATACCAATGGGGGAGCGAAAACTCCACCCTAAGGTAGTAGTTGGCCAGAGTTCGCCAGCAAGGGTCTTGCTTCTTACTGAAAGCACTGCGCTGGCCGATCAGGGTTTGGTTCTCAGGGCTAATTTCTTTCCTCGACGGCTCGCCTTGGGCGATTCCGAACAGGAAGGATCTTCTATCTCAGGCACAGGGGACAGTATTTCATCCCTGCCCCGAATTGTGGAATCTTTCATGCTTGGCCCCTAAGGGTACCCAACTGAGGCACACAGGGCTTTCTCCTGAGGTTATCGAGACCATTATAAATGCAGGCTTCTTCCACTTGGAACAAGTTTGGGTGAGATCATATAGGGTAGAAGAGGACCTCTTCGCCTCTATGAACAGCGCAATGTCTCCTCTACTTCTCCCTGAGTCACCCAACCCCCTTGGGTCTGGACGTTAAGACACATACATGACCCAGAATGTGTCTGTATGCGTTTCTTTCCCTGGTTTCTCTGCTCCCGGGTGTCTTGGCCAATGTTCACCAGCAAGGGTCTTGCCTCCTACTAATGGCACTGCGCTGGCCGAACAGGATATGGTTCTCAGAGTTGATATCTCTTTTCGACGATTCGCCTAGGGCGATTCCGAACAGGGAGGACCTTCTTTCTCAGGCTCAGGAGACATATTTTCATCCTCGGCCCGAATTGTGAAACCTTTCATGCTTGGCCCCTGTAGGGTACCAACTGAGGTTCACAGGGCTTTCTCCTGAGGTTATCGAGACCATTTCAAGTGCTAGGGCTCCCTCCACTTGGAACTGATCTGGGTAGATTTTACAGGGCAGAAGAGGACCTCTTCGCCTCTGTTGATTGCGCAATGTGTCCTCTACTTCTCCCCGAGTCACCCAGTCGCCCCCCCTCCCCCCCTGGGGGGGCTGAGCGTGGTGGCGCATACATGGCACAAATGCGCCTGCATGTGTTTCCTTCTAATAAGTTCATATTACAGAACCAGCTAACTGCCAGTTTGCTTCAGTTATGGATTTTCTGTAGAAAGAACTGTCAGCGGGCACTTGCCTCGCCACTGCCAAGTTCTATGTGGCTTCCACTTCGGTTTGCCACGCCTTGGTGGGCGGGGTGCCCTCTAAGAGGCATCCTTGCATCCTCTTCATAGGTTAAGACCCCCCTTTTAAACCTCTAGAGTCAGCGTTTGGTAGACTTCTGACTCTCGAGATGGTTTTTCTTAAGGCAATTACGTCTCTAAGGAGACTTGGGTACCTACAGGCTCTGTCTCTTTTGCCGGCCTGTTTTGAGTTGCCCCAGGTATAACCAAAATCATTCTTTGCACCCTCACCATGACTACCTGCCCAAGGTGCCTTTCGCGACCCTTGGCTGGTTATTCTCTAAGCCTTCTGCTCCCTGCCGTTTGTAACGCCGGAGCAGCTAAGACGTCTCAGACTTTGTCCAGTCTGTACCCTTCAGACTTATGTCCACTGCATTTTCTAGTGGCATGAAGTCAGGGCAGCAATTCCGTGACCGGGTGGCGGTCACCTCCTCGCAGACTATGTCACTTTGGGTGAGGGACATTACTGCCCGGGCCTACGAGGCACAGTCAAGCTTTGCCAGTAGGTTTTAGGGTGCACTCTACCGCACACATTCATTAGACTTTTATAGTTTGGATGTTCTTGCCACTCCGGGCTCTTATGCCCTTGAGTCGACATCTCAAGCTCATGTCTGAACAAGTTTGTGATGCGGCAGACTGATCCTCTCCGCACACATTCATCAAATTTTATGGTTAAGATGTTTATGCTACTCCGTCTCTTATGCCCTTGAGTCAATATCTCAAGCTCATGTCTGAGACCTCTTGCATTCTTGTGAGCATACTTCACAACCGTAGGAGTCCGGACAGCCCCAGTGCGGCGGTGTGGGTATTGCGTTCCCAAAAGCGCTTAGCAAAGCGCAGCATCATAGTGAAGCTTTTTGTAAAGGGAACGTCTCGGGTTACGTATGTAACCCTTGTTCCCTGAAAAAAGCGGAACGAGATGCTGCGCTCTTTTGCCGCACTGGGATGCCCCAGGATTGCTCTTCAAAAAGAAGTATCTGACGACACCTGGTGACGCATCCATTTATTGCCTGGCCACAGGTGCATCTAATGATTACATCAGCCGAGGCAATAAATTCCGGTCAATGTTCATTGACATGTTACACACATATTCACAGCTCAAGACTAAGATATCCACAACTAAGATTGTTCCCAAAAGCGATTTGCAAAGCGCAGTATCTCGTTCCGCTTTTTTCAGGGAACAAGGGTTACATACGTAACCTGAGACGTTTTACTATGTCACACAGGTATAATAAATTGCTGTGCATTTCATCAGTATTAATACAGTGTCAAATATATTCAGTAAAACTATATACAGGCATATGCAAAAGTTTAGGCACCCCTGACAATTTCCATGATTTTCATTTATAAATAATTGTGTGTTTGGATCAGCAATTTCATTTTGATCTATCAAATAACTGAAGGACACAGTCATATTTTCGTAGTGAAATGTGGTTCATTGGATGAACAGAAAATGTGCAATATGCATCAAAACGAAATTAGACAGGTGCATACATTTGGGCACCCTTGTAATTTTGTTGATTTGAATACCTGTAACTACTTAGCACTGATTAATTGGAACACAAAATTGGTTTGGTGAGCTCATTAAGCCTTGAACTTCATAGACAGGTGCATCCAATCATGAGAAAAGGTATTTAAGGTGGCCAATTGCAAGTTGTTGTTCTCTTTCACTCTCCTCTGAAGAGTGGCAACATGGGGCCTCAAAACAACTCTCAAATGACCTGAAAACAAAGATTGTTCAACATTATGGTTTAGGGGAGGGCTACAAAAAGCTATCGCAGAGATTTAAGCTGTCAGTGTCCACTGTAAGGAACATAGTGAGGAAATGGAAGACCACAGGCACAGTTCTAGTTAAGGCCAGAAGTGGCAGGCCAAGTAAAATATTGGAGAGGCAAAGGCAAAGGATGGTGAGAACGGTCAAAAACAGCCAACAGACCACCTCCAAAGACCTACAACATCATCTTGCTGCAGATGGTGTCACTGTGCATTGTTCAACAATTCAGCGCACTTTGCACAAGGAGAAGCTGTACGGGAGAGTGATGTGGAAGAAGCCTTTTCTTCACGCACGCCACAAACAGAGTCGCTTGAGGTATGCAAATGCACATTTGGACAAGCCAGCTTCATTTTGCAAGAAGGTGCTGTGGACTGATGAAACAAAGATGGAGTTATTTGGTCATAACAAGGGGTGTTATGCATGGCGGCAAAAGAACGCAGCATTCCAAGACAAACACTTTCTACCCACAGTAAAATTTGGTGGAGGTTCCATCATGCTGTGGGGCTATGTGGCCAGTGCCGGTACTGGGAATCTTGTTAAAGTTGAGGGTTGCACTTAATATCAGCAGATACTTGAGAATAATGTAGAGGAATCAGTCACAAAGTTGAAGTTACGCCGGGGCTGTATATTTCAACAAGACAACGACCCAAAACACTGCTCAAAATCTACTCTGGCATTTATGCAGAGTAACAAGTACAATGTTCTGGAATGGCCATCCTGTTAAGCATAATTCACAGTATAAGTGGCAAAGTCATGTTAAATAGTCTACGCAGTAACGTTATTAAAAACGTGCGTGCCTGCGTGCACTGTATATGTTATAAGCATGCGCAAAAAAAATAAAACAAATCTGTTGTGATGAGTTCCCAGACTAAAGAGACGATGGTGTTCTATCTGATTTTTCTCCCGTGAATAAGTTAATCATTTTGGCGACTGTGAGACGCGAAAGACTGCTGCAGAAATGTCTAACGCTACACATCCCATTCCCCAGACCTGAATATCATTGAAAATCTGTGGGGTGATTTTGTCCATGCTCGGCAACCATCAAACCTAACTGACCTGGAGATGTTTTGCAAGGAGGAATGGTCCAAAATACATTCATCCAGAATCCAGACACTCATTACAGGCTATAGGAAGTGTCTAGAGGCTGTAATTTCTGCTGAAGGAGGCTCAACTAAATATTGATGTGATATTACAGTTGGGGTGCCAAAATGTATGCACTTGTCTAATTTCGTTTGTATGCATATTGCACATTTTCTGTTCATCCAATAAAACTCATTTCACTACTGAAATATTACTGTGTCCTTCAGTTAATTGATAGATCAAAATGAAATTGCTGATCCAAACACCCAATTATTTATAAATGAAAATCATGGAAATTGTCAGGGGTGCCTACATTTTTGCATGCGCCTGTGTATATATGGTGGCGTAGTGGCTAAAGCACAGGGCTGTTAATCAGAAGGTCAGAGGTTCTAACCCCACGGCCACCACCATTGTGTCCTTGAGCAAGGCACTTAACTCCAGGTTGTTCCAGGGGGATTGTCCCTGTAATAATTGCACTGTAAGTCGCTTTGGATAAAAGCGTCTGCCAAATGCATAAATGTAAATATATATATTATTATTATGCCAGGGGGATTGTCCCTGTAATAATTGCACTGTAAGTCGCTTTGGATAAAAGCGTCTGCCAAATGCATAAATGTAAATATATATATTATTATTATGCACATACATCCAGGATACATGTATAGTCTTTCTCTTCCTGGAAAAATGTTCTCTCTTTGTTTCTGAGGTCTAAGATTGAAGCAAGTATCCAAAAAGTGCATGATTACAGCTGAATACAACATCCCTCATCCAGAGTTTTCATTACATTTGGTTTATGGGTTTGAATATCCACATTCCCTTCAAAACCTTCAGAATAGTCATTACTGGTTCAAACTTACCACACGCCTTGTCAAATTTAGTTGAAATTGGTTCCTGAGAAACATTATCTCGTCATTCTTCAATGACAGAAAGCATCATCTGATTTTTCAGTCATAATTTTTAAGGTTACTTCTTTCTTAATGTTAGTAAATGTGGGTTTTTCCTCTTCAGTCCCAGAGGTTTACAATTGAACTTGTTCATTACTAATTAAATAAATTATGCCAATTTATTTCCTGATATGTACATTGTTTCTTAAATGATTACGTGTTTCTCTAAGCTAAGTTAAATATTTAAAGCCTTTTAAAAAAGATTTAGATTTTTCCATACAGTGCTACACATTATCCACAGCTTAATTTTTTTTTACAGGTAACTTTGTTGTTTTGTCCCATTTTGAAGACTAAAATTGGAGAATTCTGGGAAATTAAGTGTTCATCCATGTTGCAAAAATAAATGTACAGTACTGTGTAAAAGTTTTGGGCACTTAAGATGTTTCACAAAACATTTGTCTTAAAGGGTTAGTTCACCCAAAAATGAAAATTCTCTCATCATTAACTCATGCCATCCCAGGTGTGTTTGATTTTCCTTCTTCATCAGAACACATTTGAAGAAAAATTTAAAAATATCTTCGCTCAGTAGGTCCTTAAAATGCAGGTGGATGATGATACAACCCTTGAAGCTCTAAAATGAACAAATAGTCAGCATAAACGTCATCCATAGGACTCTTTATTTATAGATTATTTATATTTTATATAAAAATAAATTATTAAATAAATTATATTTATATTATTTGTAAAATGTTGCACATTCTCCAAGGAGCTTGGAACATCCTATCTGCCAACAATTAAGAAAAACGTCATGGTTACAGTCGTAACCTCTGTTCCCTGATGGAGGGAACAAAAAGTTGAGTTGATGAAGTGACACTAGGGGTCGCTCTTAAGAGCCCTGAAGACCTCCCATTCTTTGTGAAAAGGCCAATGAAAATTGGAGAGTGGAATTTGCATGCCCCTCCCCTGGATATACGGGTATAAAAAGAGCTGGAATGCCACTCCATTCAGGTTTTGTGCTGAGGAGCCGAGACAAGGTCCGGCCATTTCAGCGGCTAGTACAGTGTTTTGGCAAGAGGGACACAACGTCTCGTTCCCTCCATCAGGGAACGGAGGTTACATCAGTAACCATGACATTCCCCTTCTGTCACTCACTCGACGTTGTGTCGACACTAGGGGTCCCTATAGAAAAATGCCACAACAGCTGAACCGTGTTACGTGAACTGCTGATGCAGGTTCAAGCAGGCGGCTGTGTGTGTAATAGCAGGTGCATCAGACTGCACGTAACCTCCCCCAATGCCCCAAAAGATGTCATGAACTTCCCCACATCCCTGAGTGGGGGGAGCGGCCATCTAATGCTATCATTTGCATCGGGGAAGGTTTTTGTTTTCAAAACACTCTCTGTCCTCGCTGCTGTTTTGAAGTGCTTTCGGAAAGTTGCTCGTCCACACTAAACCGTATGAAAACTGTTAAATCCCCTTCCTGCACATGCAGAAACAAAATTGCTGTTCCATGTATGGTCTGAAAAGCAATTGTCCTTGTGTTCTGTCGTCGGACAGCAATTCCAAGTAAATTTCCCATCGCCTTTGAAAGAATGCAATGTGAAGGTTGTACAAAGCAATATTTTTATTTGAAAAGCAGGCACAAAAACACTGCTACAGCATGTGCCACCAGCTTGATTGTTTTGGGTTGAATGTATCACATGACAGCGTCACATTACAACAATTAGGTAACCGTTTTCAGATATCTCCTTTTCCCTTTCCACACTGCAATGAGAAGCCTTCGTCTTCAAATTTATCCACTTGAGAGAGCGTTTTCAAAAAGCTCAGTTTTCACTGTCAAAAACAATTATCTCAGTGTGGACGGAAGGCTAAAATGTTGAGAAACAATGCGCTTTCAAATGAAAACGCATTAGTTTGGACATGGCCTTAAGTATTCCAACCATGGTGAAGTGATTACACTTCCCCATGACCATTTAAACAAAGTGTTTTTACATTAATGTAAATAAGGAGACAACATCTTTTAAAATTACAACCTATTGTCTGAAAAATTGGCATGAGTTTGAGAGGGCATTTATGGTTCTGTGCCATGTCTAGTGTTCCGCTAAACCATAATCCCCAAAATGCTTCAGTGCCAGACCCACTGTGACAAACAAAGAAAAGTGGGGGTTTGAAACAGAGCGTTGCCTTGTATGGGGGGAATGACACATCAATCCACCAAGGACAATACGCTTTTCTTCTCCTTTGATCTGACAAGTCTTTCTCACTCCTTCCTAAATGAACAACACAATGTGAAAAAAGAGGGATTAGAAAACCAGAGTGATCTCATCCTCATGTGGTTGTTTACTCTCTGTATGAATGATCAGTAAGCTGATGGTGGAGTCGTTCACTTTTAATTTTCAATCCCTTAATCAGATGGATTAGAAAGCACTGACTGATCAATAATGTAATAAACTACTTAACGATAAATCTAACTCTGTCATCCACTACTGCGCTGTATGTCACCACCGGCCTGTCAATCAAAGCCAAACCAGCTAAGTGGTTTTCTTGTTGAGTATGTACATTACTATAATGAAAATAATAGCTACTAAATTTTGTATTGCCCATGCAATATCCACTGCCCCAATGCTAGGGTGTTTCATGGCATTGCAATGTGGTTGCTGATATAACCCCTTTAAAATGAACAGGGTATTGAATATAAATTAAATCGGTGAAAATAATGTAGTAGAATTCTTTCCCTTTAGAGTGTGTTTATCTTTTTCTGAGCATGCATGACTTGTTCACGTTCAATTGATCGCCATCTTGCAGAGAGTGAATAGCTACTCTGAACTGCGATTAACTCAAAGCTAAACAATTTAAGTATAAAGTAACTGAAAATTGTTAAAAGGGTGTTTATGGTCAGAGGTGTTGTGAGAAAAGAAACCATTTCTTTGGGTATACTGTTCAGACAACTCTGGTTATATTTTTATGAGTGTGCTTCCATTGGATGAACGTTGATTCTGAATCAGGATAGCCAGAAAGATTCATGTAACATCACAACACGCCACCTAGTGGAGTGGAGCTTTTCATCGGGATTACAAGGAGTGCTTTGAGAACAGATCCAAGATATTCAAACACTCAGAGCACTTTGAATCATTTCATTGATCACAAGATTGAAAACTACCCAGGTAGTACAGTAATTTTCCCTCATTGGAACATGTAGAACTGAGACATTTTTTTTTTCTTCAAGAAAAAGAGCTCTTTAGACTTTGGTGTGGTTGTTTAGTTTTTTCCAGATACAGGCCTGATTATGCGTTGTATTTTTCCATTCTGCAGATACCTAAAATAAATTGAATACAAAGTTACTTTTCTATCTCAAAATGTGTGGTTTGCGGTCTAAAATCCTCCTTTGAACCTAGAAGGTAGTGTGGTGTTTAAATCACTGTGCCTATCTGTATTAATCTAGATACCTATATTATTATTCTGAATATATATTGGATTCACTAATATGTTATGAGTGGTTTTTAGCAAGTTGCTAAGCGGTTCCTAGAGTGTTCTAGGTTGTTGCCAAGGTGTTGCTATGTGGTTTCTAGCAACATTCTATGTCATTGTTATGGTGTGCTGGGCAATTGCTAGGTGTTTGTTTCTATCAGGAAGACTCGCAGACTTGAGTGAAATTTAAGATGACATTTATTTGAGGAATATAAAACAGAAATGTAATGTCTCTCTTTGACATAGGTCTGGCGGTCCGAAGTTGTAGTACTCGGAACCGTCATATCCTGCCGGAGATAGGAGGCAGGGGCGAGGAGCCTACCCCTGTGCAGGACGAGACACAACTGGTGGTGGTGGGGTGGTGGAGGTTGCCACGTTAGCACACTGAAACAGCAATGTGATAGATTGTGAGCAGACTTATAAAGCAATGGCTTACATGTGATTGGCTGGGAATTACCCAGCTAATGGTGCAATGATGTACAGCTGCTAGTCTTACCGCTAGAACTACGCTGCGCTTACATTTACTGGCCCAAGTCAAAAGAGTCCACCCCAGGTCTCTATGATATTCTGGGCAATAGTTATGTTTTTTTTTGTTGCCTGTTTTATCATCTGCCAGGTAAAACTTATTGTGTGTAGAACGAGTTTTGTGCTGAAGTGTGATATTAGGGTTATGGGTTTATTCAAATCACTAACCCTAAGTATGAGCAATAGTAATAGTGATGCTTCCTTAAACAAGTGCTACTAATAAAATAAAGCTAATTAAAAATACACAGGATACATTTAATACTGTCTACAAGTTTATTTTTTAACCAGAGGTCAGGAATCTTTATGAGCTCTGCCATCAGCATACATATATGTGCCGCTGCGTAACAAGACAAAAACATTGATAGCATTCATACAATCATTTCATTCATATTAGAGTTCAGGAGTTTTGTAGCCAAAGGGATAAAAGAGTTCTTATAGTGACTGTATCTAAACCTTGGAGTGCAAAAACATCGACTAGATGGGAGTAGTTCAAATTCTGGATAGAGCACATGAGATGGGTCCAAAGTCATTTTCCTTGCCAGTTTGAGAACAGTTTGGTTAAATATGGAACGAAGGGAAGGGTGGTCACTCACACCGTCTTTATTGCTGTGCATACCAGATGGTTCAGCTGGAACCTGAGGGTACTATCAAATTACCAAACTAAGCAGATACGCCATACAGGAAGATGGAATGAAGACATGATAGAACAAAAGCATAAACCTCTGGCCACTCCAAAAATCCTAAGCCTTTGAAGGAAGTAGGTTATTTGCTGTACTTTTACACAGCAAGAAACACTGTGCCACTGCACTCGCACCAGAGCAACACTAAGAGCAAAACTGGGCAGCAAAATGTTTTTTCTCAGGACAATAGCTCAATAAAATCAAATTGTTTTCCTAATTTGTTCCTTTCTTAATCACATCAGAGAATATGCACTTTGACTGGAAGGGAATGAAACTAAAACATTGTAGCTTTTACCCCTTAAGCAAAGCACTTAACTGCGATATTTCTGAAGCACCAATTCATCGTTTTATTTTCACACACAGGCAAATATGCATATGGCAGATTTGAAGGACCCAGTCACAAAACACTGCTTATGCAATAACCATCTGTTCATGACATGTCTGCTGAGTGTTAAGTGCTTCTTCCTTTCTTTCACCCTTTTGTATATACACCATCATATGGGGAACTTACATTTATATTAGAACTGTAAAAATCTAACACAAATGATTAATTTGAAATGTTGAACGCATACATTTTTCTTTAACGCGATTAACGCATTTTCCAATTTATTGCCTGGTTTAATAGAATCATACTGAATTCCAATTCATTAAGATTGGATAGGAGAATGTCCATTATAGGGATGTGTGTAATATGAGATGGATAAAAACACAGATTAAAAATAACAAATCAGATGATAAACAGATTTGATAACCGACAGCAAGTAGGACAGTGGGTGTCAGTATAGAGTCCAAAACCGCAAACTAATTCTGGGACCAATAGGACGAGTAAGAACCAGCTAAATCCTTGCCAAAAATCTTACTTAGTGCACCTTTAAAAGTGTCAGTGTCAATATTGCAAATGGACTGTTGTAATGTAAATATTCATTATTTTTAAAGTACAATGAAAATGACGTTCAAAGGACTGGTAGGGACAGTTCCTTAAATGTCCCTAGATTTTCACTGGAAGTCCTGAAAACATCCCCCTGACATCCTTTTAACGTTTAAAGAACCCTACATAAACACTTTCAGGGAACATTCGCAGTGGCAATTCTATCAAGGGATTAGTTACACAGTTGCTTTGGACTCAACCCGAGATCAGCACAGCACACAAGTAGACATGTGAGTCGAAAGTGGAAGTGGCACAAAATTATGTGGTTGTGTGTTTGTTTTTTTAATCTCACATTTTCTTTTAGGACGCTATTGGTTAGGATTAGGTGTGGGGTTAAGGGTAAGGATGCCTGTTTTGTTCTCAAAAAACACGGTTAAGTTTAGATGTAGGATTTAGGGTAGAGACATCAGATTTATTTATAAATGTTAAATATTTTAGGTTAATTCTCTATTATTTTGCATTTGCTTTTTATGACACTATTGGTTAGGTTTAGGTTAAAGGTTTAAGTTAGGGAGGTAGGTTTTGTTCATTTAATACTCCATGGAGCTTTAACCTTTTTGGTAAAACACTTGCTTTTAGAGCCCCTTAGTGGACATTTAACCTTGAAACATTTTTGCAAAAATGCCAGTCAAATAATTTTTATGAGATAAAGCTGCAGTTTTTACATTAGAGATACTGATATTTTATTTAACTCTTTGCAAGTTTTAAACACTGACTGAAATAAGAACATTTGCGATGTGACCGAGGTAATTTACACTGACATACACACTACAAACTGTTACATAACAGTGTGTCATTGATGAGAACGATGAGAACAAACGGTACTTTGCAGCTTTTTTAAGGTGGAATTTAATTACCACAGAAGCACTGATGAGGGACCGCTGTGCAGTATGTTTGAGTTATCCCACTGAATGTCTACTAATGAGCCAGTCAAAGTTCAAATAAATTAAACTTTTAACCTGTTGCAGCTGGCCTTCGAAGCATCAGCTTACGATTACTGGACAATTCTGATGGAGTATCATTACATGGAAAGAGCAAGCACTAATCAAAACAAGATGTTGGCTGCGTGTCGGAATTAATCGTGATGAAATATTTTAATAGACTGACAGAACTAGTTTAAATATTAAGCTTGGACGAGGTTATGGAAAAAGGGAAGAGATGATACCATTAAAGGTTACAGAGAGAGTGTTATACAGTAGGTGTTGAATGAGTTGCCATTTGAACATTAGCATGTTAGCTTAAGCCTTTATTTTAGTCCCACTGTGTTCAGTCTGGTGTGTCTCATAATTTTTTTGCTTTCAATTGCAGTGCCTCAAAAATAATTATAAGATAATTAAAAAAGTGCAGTGCATAAAATCAAATAGTATGTAAAACATAAAGTTTTCGCTATAACACTATCCAAAAGCGATACCAGTAGATTAAGTTTCAGGGGGATGCTGCATCTCTTTTGCCTCCTTCAGATAATTCAGTTCTTATTGAGATTCTAAAGAGCATGAATGTGAGTGGGGTAACCGCAAAATACCAGACTAATCTGAGGAGGTCAAATATTTTGTCTACTAAAAACGATATGCACTCACTTATCACTTTATTAGGAACACTATGGTCCTAATATAGTTCCCGTGAAAATCCCAGGAGATCAACAGTTACAGAAATACTCAAACCAGCCTATCTGGTTCCAACAATCATGCCACAGTCAAAATCACTGAGATCACATCTTTCCCCATTATGATGGTTGATGTGAACATTAACTGCAGCTCCTGACCCATATCTGCATGCTTTTAAGCATTGCACTGCTGCTACACCCTTTGCTGATTAGATAATCACATGAATAAGTAGGTGTGCAGGTGTTCCTAATAAAGTGTTTAGTGAGTGTATGCTTATATGAATAATTCTGAGAGAAAATACGCCTTTTAACATATATTTGTTATATCATTTAATACCTAACCTCGTAATGTTTTGTTTGTGTAATATTTACACTATTTTTATATTTTGTTATGTACTGTAATGCAATGTCATTCATACATTTTCAAGTGTGGCTAATGTATCTAAATACTTTGAGGAACCCTGTGCACACAGACACACAAGCTTACACAAATTATACTGATCCTCACACTGCTGTCAGAGGGACACACAAGTCACTTCTAGCTTCTCCCCTGTCCTTTCTGACTGTGGTGGTCAGCCAGTGCTGACCCGATTAGTTATTCAGAGTGACAGCGCTATGGCCCTTAGATACCTCCCATCATCCTCACTGCTGCCACCAGTGTAGAGAGAATGACTGCATTTAAACCTCACACAACTGCCTACTGTGGAGGTCTGTCTGTCAAATGATGACTCATTCTTGTAAACAAATAAAAAGGAAATGTTGTCACCACAATCTCACACTGGCTTTCAATAGGGTGAAGGATTTCAAATATGCAAAGTCAAATATAGACAATTGCGAGAAGCATTTGAGTAATAAAATGAATAGGTCAAATAAATGGACTGTCTGTTTAAAATTGTGTTCTGTTATGACATGCTAGTGGGCGAGAGGTTTCTGCTTTGCCTGCCAAACATAAACACGTTGTGTTGGCACTTAGTTTTTTGGAAAGTTCCTTGGAAGAGATGGCACAGCAGATCTTGTAGAACTAATTTATATTTAACAATTTATATTTTCTGACAACATATCCACAAGGTCCCTAAAAGCTGTACTTAGTGCCTGGTCTCATATAATGGTGATTTAAACTTATGAAGAGTTAAAGATATGAAAAGTACAAATAGATTATATTCATAAAGCATGAATAGTCCATGAACTGACTCGCTGGCCAATCAGACAACGGCTTAAAAAGAGATAGTCACCCAAAAAGGAAAATGATCTCATCATTTACTCACACTCATGCCATTCCTGATGTGTATGACTTACATCTTCACAAAGCAAGTGAATGGGTACCTACATTTTGAAGCTCCAAAAGGACAAAAATGCAGCATAAAAGCAATCCATAAAACTTCAGTGTTTAAATCCATACTTTCATAAGTAATATATGTGTGAGTGAAGTCCTTTTTATTATGAATCTTCACTTTCACGTTTTTCTTTTGTTTTTGTTGATTAGCATTCTCTGTGCATATCACCACCTACTGGATAGGGAGGAGAATTAATTAACTTCTGAACATATGGATTTAGCACTGGAGTCTTGTGGAATACTTTTTATTCTGCCTTTATGTGCTTTTAAGAGCTTCAATATTTTGGTACCCATTCACTTGCATTGTGAGGACCTACCGAGCTGAAATATTCTTCTAAAAGTCTTTGCTTGTGTTCAGAGGAAGAAAGTCTTACACATCTGGGGTGGCAGGATTTTTTATATCTATATCTATCTATCTATCTATCTATCTATCTATCTATCTATCTATCTATCTATCTATCTATCTATATATATATATATATATATATATATATATATATATATATATATATATATATCATTTACTCTTCCTCATCTTGTTTTATGGAACACAAAAAGGACATGTTGATAAGATCACATGAAAGTGAATGGAGACTGAGGTTGTTACTCTGCCTAACATCTCCTTTTGTGTTCCACGGAAGAAATAAAGTAATATAGTTAGGAACATGAGGGTGAGTAAATTATATTTTTTAAATTGTATTTAAATGTATTATCTATCACTTTAACAGACAAGGTTTTTGTAAGATGCCTCGATGTCCTCCTTCCTTCATATACTACATGTGAAGGTAGAATTTTTCAAATGACAGGCTTGTCTAGAGCTCGTCTGGTGACAGCAGCTGAATGCGGTCAACTCTCCTAGCACACACCAGATAATCTTTACATTATTCCAAATTTAGACCCAGTTTAAAAGGCAGATCCAATTAGTTTGGGCTCAACCAGAGCTTTCTAATTAAGGTTCAGTTGTGGGACACTGTAAGGCTGGATGTATTAATGGCTTGTGAAAGCAAAGAATGCCATTCTCTAAGACTCTTGAGCCCTGCTGTAAGCGGTAGGCCTGTTATTTCAGCTGAGCTCCTGTGTCAGTTGTCAAGGACAGTGCTCAACATGGCATACAGAAAAAGTTACATTATTTATTTGTATATATGTATGCTTGCTTATATGGCATTCCCAACTGGAGGGAAACGTGAATCAAAATTAAATTAAACCTGACTACGCCACACTGGGGGAGAGCCAGGGAAAAACTCCCAATAAAGGGCACACAGGTAAGTTGTACCAATTGAAGGCAAAGATATAAGCAAAAGGGAGACATGAGTATCAATACAAAAATATATTTTATTGACACTTCAGCATTACTAAAATATAAATTAAAAAAATAAAATTATAGGTTGTCTCTCCCTTGAAGCACATATTTAAAAACAACTAACAATTATCCAGGGCTTGGCTTAGCAGGAGCAAGGCAGGCCAGCCGACTCGGGAGATCATCCAAACCCACCTCAAATTCACACCAAATCGTCAAACACCACACACACCATAAAGTTGTGTCGGCACACTTAACACACTTGTGAAACACACCACTGAATCAAGACAGCTAGCCTCCCCTGCTCCCCACAAAGAGCTCACTGGCTCCTGGAGAAAAGAGAAACACAAATTAGACCAGGATTACACAGAAATAACAATATACAATAACACAACAACATTCACCACATCAAGTATAAAGTGACAGTGTGGGAAATACTAACCTGAAATGACAGGTTTAAGGCAGAGACATGCACCAAATTAACAAACCGCCTCTCACACTATGTGGTCACAAAACAAATAAAAAAAACAATAGCCACAAGATAACTTGACACTATAGCAACTATTAAAGAAAACAAAAAAAGAAAAAGAGACACAGCACCAAGGGCAAACAAACTACACAAATAGGAGCTGATATGCAGCACAGCAAATGCGAGGCTCATAACCGGACAGCCCAAGCGAGCCGCAAAGCATAACAGCAAAACAATTGCCGGTGAGCAAGCAGCAAAAACAAATGCCCGTAAGCAATACAAAAGAGACAAAATGTCTGTAAGCAAAACAGCAGCAGTGTCACATATAGCATCTTCGGCTAGAGACTTGTTTTAGGATTAGATGTTCAACTCCCCACGCAATTGGTACAATTTGGTTGAGCAACCACCAGATGCAAAGTTGTATGATTGTTCACAACAAGACCTGCGGCTCAGTGTACAGACCATCATTCACCCACCTGCTAAGGCCGCGGTTACTGAAAGTGTCCTCTGCCGCAAACTGGCCACAATGCGCACGCCACCAGCTCCGGTCTGAATGGAAACTAAACTGAAATGCCAGGAAGTGAGGAACCAAGACTTAACAGGACATGTATACACCCGTTAAAATAAGGGTCTTTAAATAGTATGGTAGCTCCCACCTCATTGGGCTGCTAAAACCATACTCCAACTAGGCCAACAGGATGGTAAAATCACTTATCCTGCCACATTCTACCCCCCATTTTAATTATTATTATTATGATTTTTTTTTTTTTAAATCGTCTCCCGACGATAACCCAACAAAACCTAGATTATTGCTGGCTAATGTCCCATGGCCTAAACCAAACTGAAATTCTATTAGATGTAGGACCCAGTATCATGGCAGCTCTCATACCCCCCTCCTCAACGGCCCGTGGTAGACAGTGCGGGTTCGAACGGTGGCCCGGAGCTGGACAATCCTTCCGGATCCGGTCTTCAAGACAGAACGATGAACGCATCTAACCGTATCCAAATCATCCACTGGTGCAATGGTATATACTGCCCCACCCGGCATAGGTGCCTTCACAACCTGATACACCACCGGGCTCCACAGGTCCTGAATTTTATGACAACCCCTAGCACCATACTCGCATTACAGACGTGGGAGTCATATTGCGCCTTACGGCGACCAGCAGCAGCTTTCAAACGTTCCCGTGCCCCCTCAAAAGCCACCTGGAGCCTAGCCCGATGTTCCCTCATCCGCTCATGCACACTACCATCACCCACCTCCTGAACTTGACCCAAAAGGAAGTCCACCGGAAGTCGTGGTTCCTGCCCAAACGCCAGTCATCTGATGAGGGGTAGTACTGTAGCAGAAAAGCACCTGTGGGAGACACAAGGCCCAATCAGTCTTCCTAGACACAGGGAGGGCACGTAAAAGAGTATGCAGCATCCTATTAAAGCGCTCGCACTGACCATTACCCGCAGGATGGTAAGGGGTGGTGCAAGACTTTTCAACCTTATACAGTGCACAAAGCTGCTGTACAATGGAGGACTCAAAGTTCCGGCCCTGGTCTGAATGGATATGCCCAGGGACCCCGAATTTATAAAACCACTCCACCACCAAAACTTGGGCCACTGTTTCCGCCAGTTGGTCCCGTGTAGGCACAGCCAACGTGTACATTGTGAAGACATCCGTCATAACCAGCACGTTCTCCAACACTGAACAAGTTGGCTCTAACACAGTGAAGTCTATTGCCAATGTTTCATTTGGCCTAGAGGCCAATAGATGGCCTATGAAGCTATTATGGAAAGGTTGTGTGTCCTTGGCGGCCTGACACCGTTCACACCCACGACACCATTGTGCCACATCAGATGTCAGGCCCACCGCTGCCGCACTAACTCAGTGGGTGCCCATACTCATGATGTAACTGCGTTAAAACTTCTCCTTGCAGTAGCGATGGTAGCACCAGCTAAAATCCTTCTTCGCCCCCCTCAGAGCGAAACACAGATGCAATACACCATCCTGCTCACACAACGGGCTCCATTGGCGTAACAAATTCACAACAGCCTTGAGCAGCTGCATGGCGCTCCTTGGCACTAGGAGGAACCCCACGCCTCCAAAACATTAGAGCTTCACCTATAACAGGATCCTCTTCCTGCAAAGACTGCATATCCACAGCCAGACTGGGCAGCGCCGTAACTACTGCTTGAGAAATCACCCGTCTTCCCAGCCTGCCTTACTCTGGCAGGGAGAACTGTGCCAGGCAGTGACTCTAACTCACCCTGGGTTGGGGGACACTGCCAGGAGAGGGCAACCATATTCCGGTTGCTCCTTCCAGAGCGATACCTCAGCTCAAAATCAAATGCGGCCAATTGCGCAGCCCACCGTTGCTCTGTGGCCCCGAGCTTGGCGGTAGTCAGGTGGCTGAGGGGGTTGTTATCAGTGAAGACGACACACCTCTGCCCTAACAGGTATTCTCTGAACTTCTCAGTCATGGCCCACTTGAGCGCCAAGTGTTCCAACTTCATGGAACTGTAGTTTGACATATTGCGCTCAGTGGGCCCAAGACTGCGGCTAGCATAGGCTATAGATTGCTGTTCCTGGGATAGAACTGCTCCCAACACTCCATGGCTAGCATCTACCTCCAAGATAAAGGGAAGGGAGAAGTCAGCATAAGCCAATATAGGGGCAGAGGTGAGCCTACTCTTCAACCCCTCAAAGCTCGCCTGGCATTGTTCAGTACACGTTGCACCAAAACTCGACTCTACTTTGGCCCTGGGCCTACGACCGGCAACCTCAGCCACCAGCCAGTGCAGAGGGGCTGCCAACCTGGCAAAACCCTCAAACTAGAGACTCTGATGTACTTATCCTCTTGTTTAGTTGAACAGCTGGACTTCCACATCTCTTTCTGTCCTTGTCAAAGCCAGTTGTACTTCATTTTTGAAGACTGTAGTGTATACCTTTGCATGAAATCTTACGTTTTTTGGCAATTTGGTAAGCATTGTATAGCCTTCGTTCCTCAAAACAATGACTGACGTGCCATTTTTGACCTAATATTGACCTTAAGACATGCCAGTCTATTGCATACTGTGGCAACTCAAAAACAAACACAAAGACAATGTTAAGCTTCATTTAAAATAACCAAATAGCGTTCAACTGTGTTTTAAATAATGTCTATAAAGTGATATAAAGTGATTTTCTAGTACCAAATTAGCAATTTAGCATGATTGCTCAAAGATAAGGTGTTGGAGTGATGGCTGCTGGAAATGAGGCCTGTCTAGATTTGATCAAAAATGGTCTTATTCAAATAGTGATGGTGCTGTTTGTTTGTTTTACATCAGTAATGTCATGACTAGACTTTGAGATCATTTAAATGCCACTTTGGTGAATTAAAGTACCAATTGACTAGATACATTCATTCTAGCTTCTTAAATAAGTCTTAAGTAAAGAAGGTTTTACAACTCTATGACTCAAACATACTGGAGCATATAGACACAAGATGTTCACATACCTCTAACACATTCTCATGTGTCCCATTTTTGCATGGCCCAAATGTTTGTTTGTTTCATCATTGCACAGCATTCAGTAAAGAACATTCCTTTGTAAATGAGATTGCTCCGCTGGCCCAAGAGGGTTTTTTAAATTAAACAAAGTTTGAACAGCAGATCTGAATTTGATTTCCATTAATAAACTAAGATATAATTAATTAATAGAATAAGGGGTAATGGACACTACAAGTTGTGTTTGCTGCTTGCATTATGAAGCAGTTATAAAATAGATATTCAGTGCAATGCTCTGAACCAACAAATTGACAATAAAACATGGTAGATGTTAATGGATGAGGCAGTTTTTAATGATATGAAATAAAACTGAAAGACTGAAATCGAGGGTATACAAGTGGTACATTCTGCCCCCTGCTGGTGGAATAATGTTTACAGTTTGTGATGGGAAAAAATCCCTTAGACTTTGGAGGAACCAAGCCATTTCAAGGAAGCAGAAACTCATAGAGACCTGGGGGTGGGCTCTTTTGAACCATCTAACAATGTATTAGTAACCAACAAAAAATTGTTTCAGAAGAAGCCAAAGCAGGATATATGTCTAATGTACAAATGCAGAAAATTTAATGATACAAACAGTGAAACATTGCAGTGCTGTTATGTGAAATACGAGCACCTTGGGGTAGCCTACAACCAATTAAATTAATACACTGGAACTAACTTTAGCAACAGCAATGCCCTAGCAATCACTTATCACAATAGCACTGGAAAGCACCATTTACGCAAGTCACGAAAAAGAAGGTACAAAATTGATGAAAGCAATTTCAAGAAACATGAACACTTTTTGTGTCATTTGTGTGCCATCTACATCAAACCTGACATGACACGTCTAACAGTGCCATATGAGTTTGAAAGCTACAATGGAGGGAAATATTTTACGTGAATAACACCTTAAGACGCCTTAAAACAGCCAAACACGCCAGAGGAAGGCAGAGAGAGAACGACATGAGAGCGCAGCGGCTGGCATGTTTTATTGAGTGTTTTATGTTTGAGTATTAAGAAGCTGAAGATTCAAAAAGTTTATGTTGACAACGTTTTTGTTACACTGAACTCACTGAACTATGAAAATCACTGAGAAAATTGCACATAAGCCTACATGAAGTGTATCGCTACTCCCCATCTACATTCCATACCCGAACCCGTAGATCCCTAACAGTCCTTTTGAGAGCTTGACTGGTCACTATAAACGGTCCTTGAAGCGGTGTAAAAATCAATCAAATTCTCCTTTTGTGTTCCTCTTGTTGTTGGTAGCGGAGAAAGCGCATACACAGAGAGTCCCAGACACGGAGTCAACCCAGCATATGAGGCTGAGAGAGAGACAGCGCTTCTTTGAGGAGGTGTTTCAACATGATGTAGATGTCTACCTATCTTCTGCACACCTGCAGATAGACTATAAGAGACGTAAGTGTGAACGCACTCATAAACAAACCATATCCAACATTAATCAACGTTCTTAATAATTTTTTTTTATCTTAAATATTATTTCACCCTCCTATTCCAGCTCCGTTAGGAAGCATCTCTTCAATGGAGGTAAACGTGGATATGCTAGAGCAGATGGACATCTCTGATCATGAGGTTTTGGATGTCTTCTTTAGTGCCAGTGGCGAGGAAGGAGCACTGGCTTCTCCCCTACCAGGTATATACTGCAGTGCTTACCACTTTAAAGTGACATACGCACCAACAGCATTCACTGCAGGTCAACAGGTTGCCATATTGTTTGTCACTAGTAGATGTTTTTTACTTCTGAATCCCAACTGTTGAGCTCTATTTAAGCTGCAATAGAGCTATGCAGCGACCACCCACTCTCATGAAGCACTGCAAATGAAGCATTGTGATCTCTGCAATCCAAATTTATATAATCTTATAAACTTTTAATTGACAACTATAAATCAAAATTTATATTTTTACATTTTTTAATTCGATTACGTAACACTGTACTTCATCATAGTTTATTTCCTAATGAAAGTACTTGTATCCTCTCTTTGTCTGATTTTCAAATACTTATTTGCTTCAAAGTTTGTAATGTTGTGATTCACATGGGAGCTGGTTGGTTTGGTTCATGTCTTAGAACTCTTTAACAAGTTTTTTTTAATCCCATTCATTTTTTTTTAATGAATGAGAAAAATACTTCTGAAACCAAGATCGTGGGAAAAGTGAGCAGACATTGTTGTGCTCTATACTGCAGAAGTAGAGAAAGGAGAATGCTATACCGAACATAGCCCATACAATCCACAGAATGTCACGTATTATGTCTGGTTTGCATACAGTGTAACATACACCATCCAATGACATATCTGAAAACCTTTCTGCACTAGGGTTGAACAGCATTGTAAATGATTGCTCTCCAGTAAAACAAATAACACATCGTCTGCTTGATTTCTCAGGACACATACTGTGCCTATAGAAAGTCATCTTATGTCATTTATCCTTATCATTTGTCACATTACACCCTGGACATTTAATTAAATTCAATTTAACATTTTCTAGCCGTATTTACACATTATAATATTCAACATCAAAGTGAAATTAACACATAAAAAAACTATTATTAAAAAGTATTAAATATTAATGAGTAAAATACCTGGTATAGATAAGTAATAGTAATCCCCTAAGAGTAACCATTACAAACTTGCTCAAATCACCTTTTAAGGTCACCAATCACCTTTCATATCGCATACCATAATGACTTAACAATAAAACTGGTTGTTCCATGAGGATTCCTTTACTTGTGCATGGTAATGCATTCAAAAATTCACCATGGTTGGAAAGGTGCTTTCAAAAGGGCTCTGGGATAAAATTGTGGAAAAGCACAGGTTAAGAGAAGGGTACAGAAGAGTACCATTCAGACCATTATTAAGAAGTGGAGTATGTGTGGCACCACCAAAACCTTGCCTAGACCAGGCCGTCCCTCCAAACTGATGTGTGCCAGGAGGATATTGGGAAGCTATCAAGAAGTCAAGGCAACTTTGAGAGATTTTATAAGCCATTATGGCTGAGTTTGATCAGTCTATGCATGTGACAATCTCCCAAGCTTTACACAAAGCTGGCCTGACTGGCAGGGTGGGAAGAAAGAAGCCTCTTCTGAAAAAGTGCCACACAAAGTCTCATTTGCACTTTGCGAAAAAACACTTGGAGGATTCTGATGCCCTGTGGCAAAAGGTTTTATGGTATTCTTTTTGCACTGAACTCCAAGTGCTATATTTTGGGAAAACCAAACCCAGCACTCATCAAGAACATACCACGCCTACTGTGATGCATAACAGACTTTGCAAAAGGTCACACTGGTGCGACTACAAAGTTGGCCTGCTCTCTGATTATACGCTGTGGTTTTTTGTTGCGTATGAGAAATACTGTATCAAATGGCAAACTCTCAAAAAGCAAACTAAACAATTTTAACTGGGTCAGTCACTGCGGCTCAATGGACAGATCAGTACAGAGCACGTTTGATTATACGTGGACCGGTCACGAGCGCTCAGCTACAATTCATCATAGACTGTGTTCCAAAATAGCATAATTCAATAAATGATCTGCACTTATAACACTATTTTAACCTTAGCAGTTTTAAAAGCACTTTACATGACTCCATTCACATCCATTCACACCAGCACACCAGTGACAGCAGAGCTGCCATGCAAGGCACTAGCCTGCCATAGGGCAAAAGGATGATCACTTCAGAATATAACACACCCATAAACAGCATTCATTATTTGTTTAAAGCCTCTGTGAAAACCCCCAATTTGCTTGTGATTATTATACTAGTTTAAAAAAAGGCTTTTTTTTTTCTTCACATGACTGTATTATAATCATTCCCTATGTCAAGGTAAAAAAGGTGTTATATTTTACAGATGACTTTTGTAATATCAGTACATCTACACACATAGGCGGAAATCGCGCGGGGGGGGTGGTCAGGACCCCCCCCATCTGAGGGTTGTCCCCCCCCCAAAATATCATTAAAATATGTGTATTGTAAATAATATAATGATATATTCTTAAAATAATTTTTAAGAAATAAAATAATACAAATGCAAACGGGGCAACAACAAAAAACCCCTTGGTGTCCCCTTCAAAAATTACTCTTGAGAATTGTTATGTTTATTGTCCCCCCCAACATTTTGATGAAATTTTCGCCCCTGTCTACACAATTTCAAAATCAATGCTTTACTCTGAAGTGGGCATTTCAGTGGGGCAAAATAAATATTTGTTGCAGTAATCTGTAGAATTTGGTGGCACTGGTGCTACAGCTCTCAAATGTTAGTCTGGAGCCCTGCATGGCTGTAGCAACACCATGTTGTGGGGATGTTTCTCATTAGTGTGGACTGTACAATGGCTCAGGATGTAATAGAAAATGGATGCTGCCATGTCCACCCAAATTCTTGAGGAAAATCTGTGGCCCTCTGATCGACAACTAAAGATGAGGAGGAGGTTCACCTTTCAGCACAACAATTAACCTAAACACACCGCCAAAAATCAACAACAA
Source organism: Xyrauchen texanus (assembly GCF_025860055.1). Taxonomy (NCBI): domain Eukaryota; kingdom Metazoa; phylum Chordata; class Actinopteri; order Cypriniformes; family Catostomidae; genus Xyrauchen; species Xyrauchen texanus. The sequence continues at coordinate 22,723,314 of NC_068307.1, forward strand.
CAACTTAGTGGCTTAAGGATAGGAAGGTTAAAGTCATTGACTGGCCAAGTCAGAGCCGTGACCTAAATCCAATAGAAAACCTGTGGATGGACTAAGGACCGTCCATTGCCACTCACCCAGCATTTTTACTGAACTCGAACAATTCTGCAAGGAAGAATGGGCAAATATATAGAGACATATACAAACAGACCGATCGCTGTCATTATTAAGGTAGCTCTACGAACTATTAAATCCAGGGGTTTGACCACTTTTTTAAAACCCTGTTATTCTAGTTTTTCATCTTTAAAACGGTTTTGGATCTGTTGCCTTTTTTTCGTTACTTGAATGTTGTCAGGCACAATTTGTAAATAAAGCTGGGTTTGGATATCAGACTGTAAGACAAAAAAGAAAAAAGAATAAAAAGTGACTATTCCAGATGGGTATGATGATTGTCTATAGGTAATTTATTTTAGTGATGTCTGTCATGTAATAGGAGCATTTTATTGCTAACAGTGCCATTAATATGGCCTTTTACAGCTCTTGGACACAATGACGTTGAAGAGGGTGGATTGCAGAGAGAAGGCGTGTCCTCAAGAGTTCCTGATGCTTGTGATGTTAAATCACGTCTGTTGTCCACTTCCTCCAACTCCACCTGTGACAGCCAGACATCCAATGAGGACAGATCAAACACTCCTGTCATCCAGTCAGATGATGAAGATGTGCATGAAGATGGCCTGTTGCGAACAGGGACGCCCACAGCCAATGAACAGTCTGCCCTCTTATTATAAACAGCCTTCTCATTTACTACTGACAGTTGTGGAAATGTTACTTGCCTAGCTTGAGACAGTTTCAGGCACAGATTGACTGGTTTTAACCATAAATCAATCTACCAAAGACCTTCATGAACGCTTGTAAAATCCTCATTGAAAGTACTTATTCTTTACACTTGCATTTTTGTACTACTTACTCTCACAAAAACTGATGCTGCTCAGTGAAAATGTGTTAATGCGTAAAATGCATAAAACTAAAACATTTTGTTAAAATAGCTGTAACGGTTGGGTGTATATTATACAGATGTCAGAAATACTTTGTTGTGGTCTTGTCTTTCTTTCTTTTTTTTCTTTGGTCATAGGATATGTCTTCCCTCTGATGTCCACAACAACATATGCTTTGCTATCAAAATAAAGCCAAATGCCAGCTGCAGAATTGAAATGTGCAGGATTGAGGCTGATCTTAATGTGATCTCTTGTGATCACTGAAGACCCCATTAAAAGCCTTCAGCATGTTCACTGGGGTTCTAAATACAATTATTATTTATTTATTTTTATACAAAATTTACAATCATATTTAATCAAACTACACAATTATGACTCTTTAAGACTTTATAGATATTACAGTTTCATTTTCTGTTAATGCATGATTTTCTGTAAAGCTGCTTTGAAACAATGTGTGTTGTGAAATATACAAATTAAAATTTGTATATAACAATATCACAAGTGCAGTATTATTTCCTGCATTTACATATTTCCTATTGAAACAGAAAGTTTGGGTAAGACATATCGAGGAGCTCATCCATAAACATTAGACTTTAAAGGGGACCTGTTATGCAAAATTCACTTTTACATGGTATTTGAAAATAAATGTGCACAACAACCCTATAAAGATAAAAATCCATCAAGTCCTTTTTTTTTATCCCCAATAATCATAAGCACTGTCTCAGAACAAGCCGTTCACAGATTCTGTACAAAGTGACTGTACAGGCCCTGCCCACGACTGTTGACGGACACAACTGACGGACATGTTGGTTTGTGTGTGTTGTTTCGTTATAACGCACAGTGAATGTTGTAACAGTAATTGTGTATGTGTGCGTTGCTCATCCGTCATTGCAAAACTGATGAAAAAAACTCAAATAACAATTTGGAAACTTCCTGATTCATTCTCAAAGTTGTTACTTCTGATGGATTCTCTCCCTGTCGGACTCCCGTTCAAACATATAGTGCTGAACACCACTATTTTGCTGTCAGTCATATTGCTTATGATGTCTAGTTATCCGTAGCAGAGATTTCAAAACTTCGCCCTATTCTGGATACGGGGCGGTGAGCACCTGCTCACTGGCATTTAAAGACACTCACATTTTTAATCCCACCCAAAAATTTGCATTTTAATTATAAATTATCTGTAGAGTATTTTGAGCTGAAACTTCACAGACACATTCTGGGCACACCAAAGATTTAAATGATATCTTGTGAAAAGTGACATAATAGTTGCCCTTTAAGGCTAACACCTAGGCTCCGATACATTCACAGTCCTTCTATAGAGCTAACAAGAAAGCGTTTTCTTCATGGAAAAGATGTATTTGTCGAAGTAGGTGGAGCACTGGGCTACTGGGCAAAAGATGTTTCACTGAAGGTTAAGAAAAGCCAGTACGAAGCTTTCCAGAAAATTCACGCTGGCAAGATGTTTCGAACCAAAAAAAAAAAAAACTGATTTGGTTTTAACTGACATTAGTATATTCACTAATATATTGGAGCCCTCAAGGGGAAGGCACAACATTTTATTGGACAAAAATTTGTAAATTAAAATAAACACAAGTCATCAATAATTTTCCCAGAAGAGAAAGATGGTACATTTTAAATATATCTGCTAAAAGTAAATTTTGTCAACTTCTGGGAGTACATTAGCATAAAGAAGGCCTCAAAGCTTACTGACATACTTAAAGCCACAAAACTTAAATTTAGATTTCATTGGGTCTTGAAGGATATTCCATTGAGAGTCTAAAGTATAAACTGCATTAAATTTTAGATATTTTGAAACAAACAATATGGAATGGTATGCTAGAACTCAGAAGTTAGCCTGAATCTGTAGAATTCGGTTTACAAAAGCGGGAATTCCAAACATTTATACATCAATTTGAGCTCATCTCAAATAGCTCATTTAGGCATGCAAGAACGTTAGAAAAGCAGGTGTACTTGTAAAAATTCAGTGCCAGTACATGCCTGAGATGATAAACCGGTTGAATGTAATGTGCTCTTTCCTCTCAGGACCAAACCTTATACAAAAGGAATGCAGCGGGACATCATTCAGAGACATTATCTTGAAAAACCAGGGCAGTCATATGAAGAAAATTTCACCATAGCGACTTTATTTTCTGCACCATCAAAATGTAATAGTCATGCTGTTCTCGCCTCAGTTCTAACGATTCCGTTGCAGGCCCGGTAATCATCAGATTTATCTTGCACGTTTCATTATACTTATCAATATGATAGTATACATTGTAACCAAGTTCATATTTAGATTTTAGATCACCTAACTCAACCTCATTCCTAAACTTAACCACTTATCAACAATATAAAACATGTAAAAGACAAGGAAATGTAGTCAGTTATTATTTTACATTACACTGTAATATACATAATTAAATATAAATATTTTTGACCACCTAACCCTACATCTATGCCTAAACCCAGCCAATAATATAACAATATAACCAACCAACAATATAAAAGGCATAACAAGCACATAAAATACAAGTAAATACACAATTATTTATTCATAAAATAAAGCATCATAAAAGTATTCCAAATGACTCACGCATGCTGCATTTAAATTCTTTAGTAACCATACAAAACAGTAGCTCCATGTGAGGTAACTGAAACACTCATTCACACAAATGTATCGATTAACTTCAGAAGATATTACTTGATCGACTGGAGTCGTGTGGATTACTTTGATCTTGCCTAAATATGCTTTTTTTTTTTTCTTAATTGTTGTCCATTTACTTGCACTGGATGAAGCTAAAAACCTGGGATACTTTCCTAAAAATCTTAAATCCTGTTCTGATGAAGAAAGAAAGTCAATACATCAGTAATTTATCAGCAAATTTTCATTTTTGGGTGAACTATTCCTTTAATCTCCATAACCCTCCTGTTATTTGACACTTTCACTCACTGATTAAAGGACTATTTGACAAAGGAAAATTCTCTCATCATTTACTCAACCTCATGTCATCCCAGATGTGTGTGACATTTCCTTCTGCAGAACACACATCTGGCACCCATTCACTTGCAAATTATAGAGCTGAAATATTCTTCTAACATTTGGGATGGCATTAAAGTGAGAAGATGATGAGAGAATTTTTGAATGAACTATTCCTTTAAAGTAATCATGGCTAACTGTGAACACTAGATTTCTACAAAGGAATCTGAAACTGAAAACTACTGCATCCAAGCTGCCTGGTGTCAGTGTAAGTCCAACATGACACAAAGACAAAAGTTACTAAGTGTAACTTTGACAGTTTAACACTTATATCTAAATTAAGGAAGATATTCAAACAGCTTGTATGGCAAAACATTCAACTCACTTTTGTAAGGTGATGTCCTCACTGAAGTTTCACTAGTGGCCACATTTTCCATTGTTTACAAATGTTTTGTCAGACCAGCAATGCAGCCAGGTAACTCTGCCCCTTCCGCTACATACGGCAAGCCATGTGTTTGGGATGCACTTTCCGTGTTTAATCACTGAAAATCTTTTTCCACGAAAAGGCTGTCACATCTCATTAAAAAATATACATCCAAACATTAGAATGTTGCAGTCGGTCACATGACATGCCCTCAAACCGAGCCCAGTTCTCGGCCCCAGCGTAGAGCCCCCCGCAGGAAGCTGATGCCCCCCATCTCTTGGGCCGGCACGAGGACCCAGGAGGTTCCTAATTGCCCCTGAGACGGATGACCCAGGGAGCGATACGTCTGCTGCGGAGCTGGTATCCAGATCACTCCATCCCCCGCTAGAAGGCTGGGAGGTAAATCCTTGGTTTCCTTTTCTCTCCGAACGGGCTGCGGTGCCCACATTGTCAAAAAGAGAGCGGTTTCCTCACTCCTTGGGTCACGTAATCAGTGTCCACAGCCGCCGTTGTCACGAATGCCGGACATCGAGCACCCACTGCCAGGGCCCCACACCCACAGGGCCACACCTACGTCCCGCCGGTTTTGACGAGTCTCCAAGATGGCCCAAGAGGCCCTCCTCCTCAGTCGCTAACCCGCCCTATGCCGGTTTCGCAGAGCAAAGTAAGTGCTTTGAGCTCCCCCTCAGCACAGACGCCTCGGGTCGAAGCAACGCTCCCCGATGCGATGTCGCCTGCTCCCCCCGCCGCGAGGCCCCACCCCCAGATCAGACATGATCGTCCCCTTAGTGCCCCTCCCCCGGAGCTTGGACGCGTGGCTAACGCTTTCCAACTTGTCGCAGTGACAGGCCAGGACCATCCGACTTGGCTATGCGATTCAGTTCGCCAGGCGCCAGCCCTGGTTCAGCGGCGTCCGCTTCACTTTGGTGCTGGGCGAGAGCGCCGCCACCCTGCGTGCGTAGAACATGACCCTTCTTCGCATGGACGTGATAGAGCTTTCTCCTCCAGCCGAGATGGGGAAAGGGTTCTACAGCACTTCATCATGCCAAAGAAAGGCTGTGTGTTGCGGCCATTCTTGGACCTGCGGGTTCTGAACCGGGCATTATACAGACTCCCATTCAAGATGCTGATTCAGAAACACGTTTTGACATGCGTCCAGCTTCAAGATTGGTTCGTGGCGGTAGACCTGAAGGACGTGTACTTTCACGTCTCCGTCCTACCTCGACACACACCATTCCTACGGATTGCCTTCAACGACCAGGTGTATCAGTACAAGGTCCTCCCCTTCGGCCTGTCCCTGTCCCCTCATGTCTTCATGAAAGTCACAGAGGCAGCTCTTGCCCCGTTAAGGGAAGTGGGCATTTGCATCCTCAACTACTTCGACAACTGGCTGATTCTACCCCACTCTCGAGAGTTGCGGTGCGTGCATAGGGATTTGGTGCTCAGGCACCTCAGCCGTCTAGAGCTTCGGGTCAACTGGGAAAAGAGCAAGCTGTCCCCAGTTCAGAGCATCTCTTTTCTTGGAATGGATTTAGACTCAGTCTCAATGATAGCGCGCCTCACGAGAGATGCGCAGCCCTGTCGTTGCTGTGTCCGGTGCTTGCTTTGGTAGACAGCGGAAAGGGAACGCTGTCTCTAAACGGAGGCTTGCTCACTGGATCATGGACGCAACTGCATTGGCCCACCAGACCCAGGCCGTGCCCACCCCCTTGCGTGTTCAAGTCAAGTCAATTTTATTTGTATAGCGCCTTTCACAACACACATCGTTTCAAAGCAGCTTTACAGAATATCAGCATTAACAGACGATAAAACTGTATTGTCTATAAAGTCGATTAATCATCATAGTGTAATTTAGATAAAATACGATTTTTAATAGTGTTTAAAAATAATTAAAATGATAATTGTATTAATAACCCCAGTGAGCAAGCTGTAGGCAACTGTGGCAAGGAACACAAAACTCCATAAGATGTAGATTAGTGGAGAAAAATAACCTTGGGAGAAACCAGACTCACTGTGGGGGCCAGTTCCCCTCTGGCTAATATTATGAATGTAATGTAAATATTAATTATGTATAGGTAAAATCATGGTTTAAAATTATTAAACTAAGTGTTAAGTGTCAGTGATTTAAACATCGATTGTGTTTGAACTTTAAGATTAACGACCATAGTCTTTGAAGTCCATCTTGATTAATTGCAGAAGTTCACATAGATGCAATTGTCCTTGTTAATTGGCTGATGAAGGCTTTTGTTGGCAATAGTTAGTCTAAGCATTTCATTTCAAGATCGTAGTCCATAAATAGACCGAGGTGATGCAGGTTGGAGTTGGCATCATTTCATCCTCTGAAGTCCATCATAATAGACTGACGTGATGTTTGGCTGACACCGGCTGCATTTAGTCATCATCATTCTGTGACATGTAGCAGTGGAGTCCAACATGAAGCAGGAATGGTGCTGGATCCAGCCGGTTCTGGTGACCTCAGGATAGGAGTCCAGAGGTTGAGACAGGGAAACAAATAAAAAGATGCAAGCGTAGATGCCATTCAATTTATTGCAGAGTTAGAGATCATGCTCAATGTTTCTGGTTCCGGCAGACCCAACTAAAGCAGACTAATTGTGGGTTGGAGGATAAATTAGGTGTATGCCTGGCTAAATAGGTGAGTCTTTAGTCTAGACTTAAACTGAGAGAGTGTGTCTGCATCTCGAACAGTGTTTGGGAGACTATTCCATAGTTTAGGAGCCAAATATGAAAAGGATCTTCCTCCTTTAGTGGATTTTGATATTCTAGGAACTATTAATAGGCCAGAATTTTGCGATCTTAATGAACGTGTTGGAATATAGCGTGGTAGAAGATCACTTAAGTACTGCGGAGCTAGACCATTCAAAGCTTTGTACGTAGTTAACAGAATTTTAAAATGAATACGGAATTTAACAGGTAACCAATGTAACGATGATAAAATGGGGCTAATATGATCATATTTCTTGGTTCTCGACAGCACTCTGACTGCTGCTTTTTGAACCAATTGAAGTTTATTTATTGATCTTGCTGGACATCCTCCCAGTAATGCATTACAATAATCTAGTCTTGAGGTCATGAACGCATGACTTAGTTTTTCGGCATCAGCAACTGAGAGCATATGCCTCAATTTAGCAATATTTATTAGGTGGAAGAATGCTGTTCTACAAACATTTGTAATTTGATTTTCAAAGGACAGATTGGTATCAAATATAACACCTAATTTCTTCGCTGTTGAAGATGATGTAACAGTACATCCATCTAGAGTCAAATTATATTTTAGTGGCTTATTTTTAGAGTTTTTTGGTCCAATAATTAGAACCTCTGTTTTGTCAGAATTGAGTAGAATGAAATTTCTGGCCATCCAATCTTTTATTTAATTGATACACTCTGCTAATTTTGAGAATTGTGAAATCTCATCAGGTTTTGAAGAAATATAAAGTTGTGTATCTTCAGCATAGCAGTGGAAACTTATTCCACGATTCCTGATAATATCTCCCAGGGGAAGCATATACATGGAGAAAAGCAGAGGCCCTAAAACGGATCCCTGTGGCACTCCATATTTTACTTTTGTTTGGTTTGACAATTCCTCATTTACATAGACAAAGTGGTAGCATTCTGCTAAATATGACCTAAACCATGCTAATGCAACTCCACAAATTCCATCATAATTCTCCAGCCTATTCAAGAGAATGTCGTGATCTACAGGTGAAACTCGAAAAATTAGAATATCGTGCAAAAGTTCATTAATTTCAGTAATTCAACTTAAAAGGTGAAACTAATATATTATATAGACTTATTACAAGCAAAGTAAGATATTTCAAGCCTTTATTTGATATACTTTTTATGATTATGGCTTACAGCATATGAAAACCCCAAATTCAGAATCTCAGAAAATTAGAATATTACATGAAATCAATAAAAAAAAAGGATTTTAAATACAGAAATGTCGGCCCTCTGAAAAGTATAATCATGCATATGTACTCAGTACTTGGTTTGGGCCCCTTTTGCATTAATTACTGCCTCAATGCGGCATGGCATGGATGCTATCAGCCTGTGGCACTGCTGAGGTGTTATGGAAGACCAAGATGCTTCAATAGCGGCCTTCAGCTCTTCTGCATTGTTTGGTCTCATGTCTCTCATCTTTCTCTTGGCAATGTCCCATAGATTCTCTATGGGGTTCAGGTCAGGCGAGTTTGCTGGCCAATCAAGCACAGTAATACCATGGTCATTGACCCAGGTTTTGGTACTTTTGGCAGTGTGGGCAGGTGCCAAGTCCTGCTGGAAAATGAAGTCAGCATCTCCATAAAGCTTGTCTGCTGAAGGAAGCATGAAGTGCTCTAAAATGTCCGGTAGACGGCTGCGTTGACTCTGGACTTAATAAAGCACAGTGGACCAACACCAGCCGATGACATGGCTCCCCAAACCAACACAGACTGTGGAAACTTCACACTGGACTTCAAGCATCTTGGATTGTGTGCCTCTCCATTCTTCCTCCAGACTCTGGGACCTTGGTTTCCAAATGAGATGCAAAATTTGCTCTCATCAGAAAAGAGGACTTTGGACCACTGAGCAACAGACCAGTTCTTTTTTTCTTTAGCCCAGGTAAGACGTTTGACATTTGAAGCCCATGTCCAGGACCCGTCTGTGTGTGGTGGCTCTTGATGCAGTAACTCCAGCCTCAGTCCACTCCTTGTGAAGCTCCCCACACATTTGAATGGCCTTTTCCTGACAATCCTCTCCAGGCTACGGTCATCCCTGCTGCTTGTGCACCTTTTTCTTCCACACTTTTCCCTTCCACTTAACTTTCTATTAATGTGCTTTGATACAGCACTTTGAGAACATCCAACTTCTTATGCAATTACCTTTTGAGGCTTTCCCTCCTTGTGGAGGGTGTCAATGATGGTTTTCTGCACAACTGTCAGGTCAGCAGTCTTCCCCATGATTGTGAATTCAACTGAACCAGACTGAGAGACCATTTAAAGGCTCAGGAACCCTTTGCAGGTGTTTAGCTGATTAGAGTGTGACACTTTGAGTCTACAATACTGAACCATTTCACAATATTTTAATTTACTGAGATTCTGAATTTGGGGTTTTCATAAGCTGTAAGCCATAATCATCAAAATTATATCAAATAAAGGCTTGAAATATATTACTTTGCTTGTAATGAGTCTATATAATATATTAGTTTCACCTTTTAAGTTGAATTACTGAAATTAATGAACTTTTGCACGATATTCTAATTTTTCGAATTTCACCTGTATCGTGTCGAATGCAGCACTAGGATCTAAAAGCACTAGAAGAGAAATGTAGCCGCGATCAGATGATAAGAGCAAGTCATTTGTAACTCTGATAAGTGCAGTATCTGTACTGTGATGAGGCCTAAATCCTGAATGAAATTCTTCATATACACTATTTCTCTGTAGAAATGAACATATTTGGGAGGATACTACCTTTTCTAGTATTTCTGACATAAATGGGAGATTTGAAATCGGTCTATAATTAGCAAGTTCTCCAGGATCAAGTTGTGGCTTCTTAATAAGCGGTTTGATAATTGCCATTTTAAAGTTTCTTGGGACATATCCTAAGCATAGCGAGGAGTTAATGAAATTAAGAAGAGGTTCTGATATTACAGGATATACCTCTTTTAAGAGCTTAGTTGGTATAGGATCAAACAAACAAGTTGTGGCTTTTGAAGTTTTGTTAGCTCTTCATGACCTATGATAGCGAAGGATTTAAGTTGCACATGAGGAAAATTATTCGACACTGTTTTCTGAGGTGCTATGACAGATGATTGCATAATTCCAATTTTATTTCTGATTATTTCAATTTTATCTGTAAAGAAATTCATGAAGTCATTACTCTTGAGCTGTGACGTAATATTTGGTTTGGTTGAGGCTTTATTCCTAACCAATTTAGCCACAGTACTGAATAAACATCTAGGATTGTTGTGGTTATTTTCTATGAGTTTACTAAAATATGCTGACCTGGCAGCTTTGAGTGCGTGTTTGTAGCTACAAACACTATCCTTCAATGCACCCTGAAATACTTCTGATTTTGTATTTTTCCACATGCGCTCCATTTTCCGAGCTGCTCTCTTGAGAGCATGAGTGTGATCATTGTACCATGGTGCAGGGCTTATTTCTTTAATCGAAGTGGGGTGACAACATCAAGGGCGCTAGTGAAGACTGCATTTAAATTTTTTGTTATTTCATCAAGTTTTTCTGGGCTTTGGGGTTTATTGAGTATATGAGATAGATCTGGAAGAGTATTAGTGAAGCTATCTTTAGTGGTCGAAAGAATAGTTCTACCTGAACGATAGCGTGGTGTATATTGAGTAACATTAGCTAATTGCAGCATGCAAGAGACGAGGTAATGATCCGAGATGTCATCGCTCTGCTGCAGAATTTCTATATTATCAACATCAAATCCATATTAATTAAATTAAATCTAGCGAATGATTATGGTGATGAGTTGGTCCTGTTACATTTTGTCTGACTCCAAGAGTTTTGAGAATATCGATAAATGCTAATCCCAATGTATCATTTTCATTATCTATGTGAATGTTGAAGTCACCAACAATTAAGGCTCTATCTACAGGAACTACAAGATCTGATAAAAAATTGGCAAATTCACTAAGGAAATCTGAATAAGGCACGGGTGATCTATACACTGTAGCAAGGGTAAAGGACGACAGAGATTTTTTATTTATATTTGTATTTGACGGTGTCACATTAAGCATTATTAGTTCAAAAGACTTACATTTATATCCTGTCCTCTGAGTAACACCAAAAACCTTCACTGTAAATTGTAGCAACACCTCCTCCTCGACCCTTCAGATGAGGCTCATGTTTTTAACAATAACCTGGGGGAGTAGATTCATTTAAACTAATATAGTCATCCGGTTTAAGCCAGGGTTCAGTCAAACAGAGCGCATCCAATCTATGATCTGTAATCATTTCATTGACAATTAGTGCTTTGGTAGAAAGGGATCTAATGTTTAGTAGCCCTATTTTTATATGATGTGTATTTTTTATTTGTTTGTTTTGTTCAAGTTTGACCGTAATCAAATTTTTTCTAAATGATTTAGTGAGGGTATTGTGTTTCGTAGTTCGTGGAACAGACACAGTCTCTATGAGATATCTAGGTGATACAGTCTCTATGTGTTGTAGTTTTTGTGACCTGTGTGACGTCTCAAGGCAGCTAGCAGACGTTCGGATTAACCAGTTTGTCTGCTTCCTGACCTGGGCCCCATTTAGTCAATTAATATTCATTATTAAGACTATGAGCCAAATTACTAGAGAGGAGAGCGGCACCTTCCCTGGAGGGATGGAGTCTGTCTCTCTTTAGCAGGTCAGGTCTACCCCAAAAACTTTTCCAATTGTCGATAAATCCTATTTTATTCTGCAGACACCACTCAGACATCCAGCCATTCAGTGACACTAATCTACTATAAACCTCGTCACCACGACGAGCAGGGAGGGGACCAGAGCATATTACAGTGTCTGACATAGTTTTTGCAAATTTGCACACCTCTTTAACATTATCTTTAGTGAGCTCCGACTGGCGAAGCCGGACATCGTTAGTGCCGACATGGATAACAATTTTAGAAAATCTACGTTTAGCATTAGCCAGCACTTGTAAATTTGATTTGATGTCAGACGCTCTGGCCCCCGAAATGCAATTAACAATAGTGGCTGGAGTCTCTATTTCCACGTTCCTTACAATATAATCACCGATAACAAGGGCTCTTTCAATATGATTCTCAGTGTGTGTATCACTGAGTGAGGAGAATTGATTGGAAACCCTAACAGGAATGGGAGAGTGGTGTCTCTTTGCTGAATGAGTATGCCGCCGAGACGTCACCCAAATGCCCTGCTGCAGGGGCTCTATAGCCGGAACCAAAGTGTGTGTGTTGCTCTCTGTACTGCCCGCATCCGAAACAGTATCTACCGGCTTCTCTTTCTCACGGAGTATCTACCGGCTTCTCCCCTCTACTAGCGTTCGGATGTGAATCTCTAACTCATTAATCTTCTCCATCAGCCTGACTAATTCTTTACATTTATCACAAGTGAATCCCTCACTGCTGACGGAGGAGGCTATTTTAAACATGTGACATGCAATGCAGGAACAAATAACATGAGCCGATGCCATGACTTACCGCAAATTGTTTGTTGTTCCTGAGCGGTGAGGGTTTTGAGATTGATTTGAATCCCTCACAAAATTGTTTGTTGTTGGTGGTGGTTGTTCTTGATAAGCGGTACTTTGAGATCGATGCAATAATCTGTGTACCGCAGAGGAGAAAAAATGGGTGCGCGCTGAAAAAATGCACGCAGTTTAATCGCGATAAAAAAAGAACGCGGATGCAGGTGGAATATGCGCGCAGTTGAATCCCGATAAGAGAATAATACGGGAAGACCTGATGCGTGTTTAAAAACGGCAGATGTTTAAGGATTAAAGGCTATAAACACAGACTCTAGCTAGGTGTCAGCAGCAACCGGTAAAATACACGCAGATGAAACGAGAGAAAAAGCGGAAGTACCTGAAACGCGGTAAAATGACAAAGGATATAACTATGAACGATGACTATAACATTGAACGTATGAGAATAAGCAGTGCTAAGCAGGCCACAAACAAACTCTTGTGCAGCGTGCGTGCGTGCTGTGCCGTCAGCAACAGGAAGTCCAATGACGTCAGCAACAGGGAAGTGAAGAAAAAAAAAAGGTAACAAAATAAATGGTTCGAGCACACTCTACAAGGATTGTGGCGTCCTCATGGGCACTGGCCAATGGCACCTCTCTAGTAGACATTTGTAGAGCAGCGGGCTGGGCAACACCCAATACCTTCGCAATATTTCACAATCTCTGGGTTGAGCCTGTTTCGTCCCATGTTCTTTCAGGTACAAACAGGAAGGGTTCGGTAATACGGAACAGCTGGCCAGGTATATCGCTTGCGTATAGCACCTTTCCCCTCCCCTGAGGCGAAAACATGCACTTTTACCCCAAGTCGTGTTCACAAAGTCTTGGATCCTGGATGTCCTTCCTACCTAGCCCTATGGGTCCCAATCTCGGCAGAGGAGTTCGCAGCCAGCCCCACTATGGGGTCTAATATGCCCTGTACAGGGATAGGTGCTCCACAGGTGCAGATTACTCCGGTAACCCCTGTGATGTATATTCCACTGTATGGTCTCCCTGTCGGCAGACCCGCGTCTCCCTTGGGCAGAGCTTGCTCTGCCCACAGTCGCTGTGTTTGTAGAGTTCCCCCCCTTTTCGTGGTGGGACCGACCACCACGCCTCTTCCATGTGCGGCTGCTGAGCCCATGTGTCGTATTGCCACATGTTGTCCTCCCCTTTTGGGCAGAATTTGCTCTCCGCGGGGTCTTTTCCCCATGAAAGAATAGGAAATAAAAAGAACTCCTTCCCCGATGTGTATGATAGCGTTAGATGGCCCCAGCCAAATCTAATATAGAGAGAAAAGGCTGCAGCTGGAAAGGCCTGCTCCCATGCTGTTACGTTGCGTCCCCCTCTCAGGGATGTGAGGAAATTCATGACTTCTTTTCGGGCATTGGGAGAGGTTACATGCAGTCTGATGCACCTGCTATTTTCGCACGCAGCAGCATGCTTGCACCTGCATCAGCAGTTCACATAACACGGTTCAGCTGTTGTGGCGTTTTTCTATAGGGGCCCTAGTGTCACTACATCGACACAATGTCGAGTGAGTGACAGAAGTCTTGGTTACTGTCACAGCCTCTGTTCCCTGATGGAAGGAACGAGAAATTGTGTCCGTCTTCCCACAACACTGTAGCCGCTGAAATGGCCGGACCTTGTCTCGGCTCCTCAGCACAAAACCTGAATGGAATCACATTACAGCTCCTTTTATACCCATATGTCCGAGGGAGTGACATGCAAATTCCACTCTGCAATTTTCATTGGCCTTTTCTCAAAGACTGGGAGGTGTTCGGGCACAACATCTCGTTTCCTCCATCAGGGAATGGAGGTTACGACAGTAACCAAGACATTGTAGCCAAGTAAATTCAAAATGTTTAATGAAATAAAAATCTAGTTTAAGATAGTTAAGACATGCTTTCCAGTTTTTCCACAATACAGTGATAAAAAAGAGATACATATTTTTTTTTAAACACTTTATTTATTGTTAATGCACAAGGTGTGAACACCTACTACTTCACTCACTAACATTTTGGAATTCAATTGTCATTAATTATTATAACTCAACAATTATTTATTGTTGTCCAGTTTGTAATTATAATATAGTATTATTTTTATAACTTGTTGTATACAATATTAATATATTTTTGTATTATTTACTTTTTTATCTGGAGGCTGCTGTGTATGTTCAACATGTTGTAAAAGGCTGTATTTTATGTAAGCATCATAGGCACCATACGTAACAGTATTGTAACAGTAAACATACAAGGCATGGCAGCCCATCAGCACACTAGAGCAGTAGAAAATATAACATTCTTTGTGACACTCGACGTCCCGAGAAAGCTCGTCACTCTCTACGGTTTAAACACCCAGGAGAAGGCCTCACTTCAAAGCCAACCTCATAATTTATGCAGACAATAACTATCCAATCTTACAGAGGTCCAAAACATCGATGGAACAAAATTTCGACCAAGAACCAGGCAACACAAAGAGTGCAAGGAAACACCACTACACGCAAGTACATCTCCAATATTGTGCTCAAAGTGCTGGTGTATTAATTAAATAATTTGAGTAATCCGATAGCAAATCGATGTAGACTCAAACAAGGATAAATGGTTCTTAAGGTATTGTCAATAGACTCCAAACTCATTTTCACTGTATTGATCATTTATTTCACATTCTGTCACTATTTTCACCAACCTGTCTCATGTATATATATGTGTGTTAGATTAGATTTAGGTTTAGAATAGCAATAAAAGTTTCTCTGTATTCAAAGATGAATGATGTGGTATGTTTGATAAATAATCTCTTTCCTGTTTCTAAAAGATTTTGCATCACAGCTGTACCTAGATATGTGTGATATTATTTTCAATAAGCCATGAGAATAATATCACTCCAATAAGTGAATCAATCATAATTCACTTATTAAAGCTAATTCCTTACAGTAGGAACACAACGTTGTATTACGATTTCAATGGTGGAGAATTTTATAATGACAAATAATCTAGTTATTTGTCATTTATCTAATTTATAATGGTTGTCGAAACATGACTAATTCCATTATAAATGTCATTACTAATAATGTACAATAAGGACAGTTTAATTTAGTTCATAGCTCACATATTTCTAGACCCTAAATTCCCTTACATATAATGGGGTGAGAATGAGGGCACTTTAAAGTTCCCTTCTAACCGTACGTTCAGACCAGAGGCGTCGAATGCGTCAAATCGACCGGAAGTCATTCATTTTCTATGACAGCCAGTGTCTCTCAGCGGTGAGAAGCGGCGCGGCGAGTCTTGGGTGGTGTGGGCATCAGAGGAAAGTTCAAGTGCAGCCAACATTATGGTAATGAGCTTTGACACGGTTCACCGGCAACCTATTGGAATATAGAAGTGCTCTGCTCTAGCGAAGTCTAAAGAACACAACCGTGTAAACTTTGGTTCCCACCAAACATTAGTTCCTTTAGACAAAATGGAGGAGAAACTGATTATTGCCGTGGCAGCTTTTCCCGTAATATTTGATCTGTCCCTGTTTGCTTACAGGGATATAAATAAAAAAAAAAAAAACATGAGTGGACAAAGGTGTCTGAAATTGTTAGTGTGCCAGGTGAGTTGATGAAGTGGATATTATGGTTTATATAATATTATATTAAAATATTTCATGAGGATATACGCTACTTGTGATATGTCGTCAAAAAGATACCGGTCGACATGTCTGTATGTTTTGTGGCACCCTTTAAATATAGTTCACAAAACCAAGCATTCTCAATGAACGTTGCCGCCAATTTCAAATACGCCAGACCATCCATGAATTTTCGATAGCGTTGTTGGCAGGGCAGCCAGAGTGAATTTTGACGCTCTTGCCGCATCTGGTCTGAACGCACAGTTAATGTTGCATACCAAATATTCTACATATAATGGTGGAGGATATGGGCAAGAATCTAAATTAGATATTTGTCATTTTACACAGTCATTCTTTTCTTCGATCCATAAACAGAACAAAAAAACTACAAAGTTTGTGACATTTACGTTTACATTTATTCATTTGGCAGACACTTTTATCCAAAGCGACTTACAAAAGAGGAAAACATAAGCGAGTCATCTTAAGGAGACAGTGGTACAAAAAGTGCCATATTACAAAGTTTCACTATCATCAGAATAGTATACAAAACAGATTTTAGTGACCAGTTAAATGCTTTTGGAAAAGATGTGATTTTAGCCGTTTTTTTGAAGATAGAGAGTGAGTTAGCTTCCCGGATTGAGTTGGGAAGGTCATTCCACCACAGTGGTATGATGAAACTGAAAGTCCAGGAAAGTGTTTTGGTGCCTCTTTGTTTTGGTACGACAAGGCGACGTTCCTTATCCGACCGCAGGCTTCTGGTGGGAACGTAGCTCTTCATAAATGTTTTTAGGTATGCTGGAGCAGACCCAGTAACTGTTTTGTATGCCAGCATCAGGGCCTTGAATTTAGTATGTGTATGAACCGGCAGCCAGTGGAGAGAGACAAAGAGTGGTGTAACATGTGCTCTCTTAGGTTCATTAAAGACCAGACGTGCTGCTGCATTCTGGATCATTTGGAGAGGTCTGATAGCACATGCAGGGAGGCCTGCAATGAGAGCATTACTGTTGTCCAGTCTAGTTATGACAAGTGACTGAACGAGCAGCTGTGTGGCATGTACAGAGAGGAAGGGTCTTATCTTCCTGATATTGTAGAGTGTAAATCTACATGATTTTGCAGTCTTTGAAATGTGGTCTGTGAAATTTAGCTCATCATCAATGTTACCCCTAGATTTCTGACCGTTTTGGAAGGTGGACCCAGCTGCACGGTGATGTTGTGTTCAACAGCAGGGTTGGCTGGAAAGACAAGGAGTTCTGTCTTGGCTGGGTTGAGTTGAAGGTGTTGTTCCTTCATCCAGGCTGAGATGTCTGCCAGACAGGCAGCGATTCGAGCGGTCACTGTGGTGTCGTTGGGCTGGAAAGACAAGTAGAGTTGCGTGTCATCAGCGTAGCAGTGGTAAGAGAAACCATGTTACTGGATGATGGGTCCCAGTGATGTTGTGTATATGGAGAAGAGAAGTGGCCCAAGCACTGATCCCTGAGGTACCCCAGTAAGTAACTGATGTGGCTTGGATACCTCCCCTCTCCAGGCTACCTCAAAGGACCTTTCTGAGAGATAAGAGTTGAACCAGTCAAGCACAGTTCCAGTGATGCCCAGTATAAAGAGGGTGGAGAGTAGGATCTGATGGTTGACTGTGTCAAAGGCAGCAGAAAGGTCCAGCAGAATCAGAACGGATGATCTGGATTCAGCTTTCGCCTGTCTCTGCGACTCGATGACAGACAGCAGGGCAGTCTCAGTGGAGTGTCCACTTTTGAAGCCTGACTGATTGTCATCCAGCAGCTTCTTCTGTGAGAGATAGGCGGAGATCTGATTGAAAACTGCCCTTTCAAGTGTTTTTGCCATGAATGGGATGAGAGAGACTGGTCTGTAGTGTTGTGACATATGCAGTATTATGCGCAAGTTTGTTGTCATGACAACGAGAGAGAAAGAACTTGTATTTACCTCCGTTTTAAGTTAGGCTGAACACAGCCTTCAGTGCTCATGAAAAGAGCACAGAAATAGAACTGAACTATCTGATGAAACCCAGACACTCTATGGAAAAAATTCCAGTTAAACGAAGACTCCACAAAAGGAGTTTGACATTTGAAATTCCCCCTGCAAGGATGAAGAAATCTCTTTGCAGTGAGGTCAAAGGAAGATACGAGTGATGTTCCTCTATCTCTTTCTGAATGGCCATATTTAATATCTAGATTGATGACATTGCGATGTTCCAGTGCATTCAACTAAACTATTTTTAACTGTCTGTGGTTAATCATCGATATAATGATAATGTTCATATTTTTGTGTCTGCTCGCTGAGCTAATTTGTATTTCGAATATTGTATTTCATTTTCGAATCTCTGTCTCTCGCTAACTTTTCTATCCCTACGGTTTACAGTCTAGAGACAAAGCCTGTCAAACCACAAATAACCCTGTTTAAAATATTTGTCATCTTGAAATGTCAAATCATTAACCAAATTTTGTGTGTTCTCCCTTGTCTGAACCTCCGCAACTACTTTCTTTGTGTTTATCAACGCAATCAAAATTCTGGTATCCAAACGTAGCCACGTCCGCAAATAAATTGCAGAGAGAAGTACCAGGTAACCGTCACCAACCCCCCCCACCACCCCCAAGAGCGTGCCTTCGAGGCATCTGTGGTAAGCAGTTCAACTGTACCACATAAACAGGTGTATGGTGTCAATCCTGCCAGATTGAAAAGAAAGAAACATTTAATTACATTTCACTATTTCTTCACATTAACTGAAAACAACGCTTAGCTGTTACTACCCTTCATTTGTGTCCCCACATATTGAAGCCAACATCTAGCTGTAACACTACACTTAGGCCCTTAACCCTGTGTAGATCTGTGTCAGCTCTCTCTGCCTAGTCTTCCACTACAATGTGTCAACATGTGGCTGAAAACTGACCCCACGGCCCACTGGAAAGACTTGAAGCTGATAATGAGTGCCTAAAGAATGCCTAAAGCCCAAGAATGACGTAAGGTGTCCAAACAACTTGAGCAAATGTCAACGAGAGAAATTGAATGGCCCCAGGAAGCCCTGAAAGCTGACAAGCACAGAAAGCAGCAGGCTAAAGCCACCCAAGATGACCTGGAAAAGAAACTCCAGCACACCGAGGCGCAACTGGGAAAGGCCATGTTTGATTTGGAAAAGATTAACTCTCGAAACAAGGCCTTTGAATGCCATCTGGACACGTCCAGAACTGAAATTAAAACCCTGACGCAGCAACTTGACCTCACCAAAGATGAGCTCGACATGGTTAGAGGTGAATTGTAAACATTCTTACAAGTTAAGGTGACAGTTTAAGATGGACGGGCATCCCACAGTGGCACCCCTGGTCGACCAAGCAGCATTCTAAAACCGCAGTGAAAGGGTAAACATCCCAACAAACCCTGAAGCAGCATGTGGAATGGATCTAAATGTTGCATACCAAATATTCTACAACGCTGTGAAGACAGCACTGTCAGTAACCTACACATTCTCCTCATACATACATACATACATAAATGTTAAATGTGTATAACCTACATTTGGTTAGAAAACACTTTGAATTAAAAAAATCTATAATATTACTAATCTATTAATAAGTCTATTTTAATACCTGTTCTGTTATTTACTGTCAGATTAATTCAAACACACAGCACGGATGTGGTAAAAAAAAAAAAAAAAGATCATAAATGCTCAAAAGAAACACGTTTGCGGAACATCCACTGTTCTTAAAGAGATAGTACCATTTTAACTTTTGTAATACATAATGTAACTCAATATAAATACTACAAATTATGCATACAAAATCCATATATTTAAAGAGCTATAATAAATTATAAAATAATTTAACTTCATCAAACACTTAAAATATTGATGAATTTAACAAATACAGTAGGTTCCTGTAGTACCTATGCAAGGGTTTAGTGAAATTCGGCAAAGAGTTCAGGTAGTTCTGGGTCACGCTGCTATATCTATTCTAACTCATCTGAATGATGGGGGGCATTCCATTCAGAAGTGATCCCTACACAACATCTCCATTGTGAAAGCTTTGAAGTGCTGAAAGGTGTGGGCTCAAAAATAGTGGTCATTTGGTCATTTTTTGGGAAATTCTGTTTTGAACGACCCTACAGCTTGGCTGCCATTATTATTTTTCCTTCGAAAAGCCCTGCAAAGGCATATTTAACTGAGCTATAAGTGTGTTTTGGAATGTTCGTAATTTCAAACTTCATCTGTCAAAACTTACACACAAGCCCTTTGGTGGGATGGGGGCATGGTCATGTGTCTGTCTGCTTCGCTGCCTCCCGGAAATG
The DNA here is from genome assembly GCF_025860055.1 of Xyrauchen texanus. NCBI lineage: Eukaryota > Metazoa > Chordata > Actinopteri > Cypriniformes > Catostomidae > Xyrauchen > Xyrauchen texanus. The sequence goes on from NC_068307.1 coordinate 22,743,783, forward strand.
CTGTCATGTAGTCCTCTGATAGCTGGACGGCCTCTTCCATCAACACCGGGCAGTGACACTGGGAAGCTGGGAGATGAATTGCTCCAGTACCACCAGGTCGACGATGTCCACGGCGCAGCGGGTCAGCAACCATTTCCGGCAGGCATCCCTGAGCTGTTGGGCAATGGCAAACAGACGGCCGTGCCTCCCGAACCTCAGGGATCGGAACCGACTGTGGCTCTGCTCCAGACTACGACCAACCAACTGTAGGATGGCTTTCTTGAGATCCTGGTAGTTGAGGACGTTGCTAGCTGTGCCTCCCCAGTCAGTAATGGCAACACTGGTCGGGGGTCACTTCCACAACTCTGTTGTTTTCTAAAACAGTTCGAGGTAGGCCTCCGGATTTCAATTGGCCCCATCTTAAAGAGGGTCATGTTGCAGCACCAGCCCCCTCACTGTCAATCAGGCTCCGGAACACCTGCTGGTCCTCCGCTTGGGCCTGGAGCAGGAGTTGGAACCGCTGTTCCTGTTCCAGGCGTAACTCCATGAGGGCTTGATGCTGGGTCTGCTGGATGCTGACGAGGGACTTGATAGACTCCATAACGGCATTATTCTCCAAATACCGGGTTTTGGCACTACTGTGGAAAGTTCAGTTCTTCGGGCAATAGAAAGTCTTTTACTTTCTCACTTCGGCATCTTCTATTTATTTAGAAGTTATTGTATTTTTTTATGCACTCAGTACACTTTGACACCATGCTCTTGGGTCGCTCTCTCTCCCCAAACTGATGCGTTGGTGCAGCGTTTGAAGTCTCCCTCCACCATTACTATAACAAAACACAGGTGTTAGAGATAATTACAACACAGGTGACAAGCCTTACTGCTCTCCCTCCGCAGACAGACACAGGACTACGCCCCCTCCCCCACACCCTTTAATCTGCTTTAAGATGCTTCTTTCAATCTTTCTTTCTTTTAACTACCTGTTAAAGTATTTGTTAAAGGTAACTGCCAAGAAAAACAATATAAATGTAATTCAGCACATGATTACATCACATCTTGTTGGGAAACAAGTAACTGAAGAGAACGGTCATAAATTATAATGTAGGCTATATGCATTCCTAATTCATTCATTTAGAGTTTTAATGTTAATTAAAATGTTAATTTAATTGTTAATAATTCCTACATATACTAATACATATAGACATTAAAAGTTGTAAATGTTAAAATTAGGTATTGTTTTCATAATTAATTCATAAGACGTTTAGAGTTTTAATATTTTATTATTTAAAAAGAAAACTCATAAATGCACAATATAATATAATAAACATGAGACAGAGATATCCAAATATCAGTGGTTTTGTATTTTCCTGCTAATACATTATTTGATGTGTTTTGAATATTTGTTTTTCTTCACTGCGAAAATGGTCTTCAATTTTCCTTTTCTTTGGCCTTAAAAGTCTTAATTTCATTCCTATGAACCTGCATATACCCTGGTGACGCTTTTTGCGTTCATTCACAGTGATGCTGTTTTCAGTCGTCTCGGAGCATTTCACATGGATTGTGAAGGCAAAATGCTGCATGTTTAGTCATTTCCGCAATTCCAAACATTTGAGCCCAATTTAAGTTATTATAGAAATCTAAAAACGCAACACGGTATCACAGAAATGTAGGAGGTGACAGCGATTCATCAGATTTGTAATGAGGAATATTTTAAAGTGTCAAATACAGTTTGACACTGCAGTACACTATCAAAGTTCCATCAAAATCTCCAAGTGACAGTGAGGTAAATATGACAGAAATATATTATTAAATACATCTAGATTTTTATTTCATCAAACATTTTAATATACTTGACTACAATGGCTGTTAGAAATGATTTAAAATGTATGACTGTGGGAGGGCGGGGCCAGGTCGCGATTCTGTCTGGTCCCTTATCAGGCTAATCAAGCATCGGAGAGGGATAAAGGCAGACTGCGGAGGATTGTAAGAGATTTTTTACGGTCCGTCATGTGTGTGTTTGTGTCTTTTTAAGTTTATCATTAAAACTATTATTTATATTGTCAAGCCGGTTCTCCGATACAGCCGCGTCTCATGGACGGACTAGAGTCAGACTCGCGACCCCCGGCGGTCAGAAACTGCGGTCAAGCCAGCCGTGGTTTGAAAATACACGGTCAAGCCAGCCGCCAAAAAAGAAGTGTGTGCGCCTATTACTATGAATACGGTAATTTCAGTAACAGCACAGAAAGAACGCGCTTTCAGAGCACTTGAGTTGCCCAGATCGATCCGTCCGTCTGTCTATCTATCTTTTTTCTTTCTTTCTATGTCTTTTTTTTATCTGTCTATCTATCTATCTATCTATCTATCTATCTATCTATCTATCTATCTATCTATCTATCTATCTATCTATCTATCTATCTATCTATCTATCTATCTTTTTCTTTCTTTCTTTCTTTCTCTATATTTTTTCTTTCTTTATATCTATCTATCTATCTATTGTGTCTATCTTTTCTTTCTTTCTTTCTTTCTTTCTTTCTTTCTTTCTATCTATAATTTTTCTTTCTTTATATCTATCTATCTATTTCTTTCTTTCTTTATATCTATATTTTTTCTTTCTTTATATCTATATTTTTTCTTTCTTTATATCTATCTATCTATCTATCTATCTATCTATCTATCTATTGTGTCTATCTTTTTCTTTCTTTCTTTCTAACTATATTTTTTCTTTATTTCTATCTATCTATCTATCTATCTATCTATCTATCTATCTATCTATCTATCTATTTCTTTATATCTATCTATCTATCTATCTATCTATCTATCTATCTTTTTTCTATCTTTTTCTTTATTTCTATCTATCTATCTTTCTATCTATCTTTTTTCTTTATTTATATCTATCTATCTATCTATCTTTCTTTCTATCTCTTTCTTTATTTATTTATATCTATCTATCTTTCTTTCTATCTCTTTCTTTATTTATATCTATCTATCTATCTTTTTTCTTTATTTCTATCTATCTATCTATCTCTTTCTTTCGTCCGTTCTTTCTTTCATTCTTTCTTTCTATCTATCAATCTTTTTTCTTTATTTCTATCTATCTTTCTATCTATCTATCTTTTTTCTTTATTTCTATCTATCTATCTATCTATCTATCTATCTATCTATCTATCTATCTATCTATCTATCTATCTATTTCTAAAAGCCAAATTTCTAATAAGTAGAAAAAACTAATGGTCAGTTCTTGTAGGGGACGTCCCATACAGTACACTCACCTCATATCAAACCATTTTACTGTAGCATTTTGGAGAAATGTCACATTATTTGACTTCTGAGGCCCATAAAGACCTCATTTCTAATAAGTAGAAAAAATTAACGGCCAATTCTTATACGGGACGTCCCATACAGTATGCACAATTTATATCAAACCATTTTACTGCAGCATTTTGGAGAAATGTCACATTATTCGACTTCAGAGGCCCATTAATACCTCATTTCTAATAAGTAGAAAAAACGAATGGTCAGTTCTTATACGGGATGTCCCATACAGTATACACACCTTATATCAAACCATTTTATGTAGCATTTTGGAGAAATGTCACATTATTCAACTTCTGAGGCCCATAAAGACCTCATTTCTAATAAGTAGAAAAAACTAACGGCCAATTCTTATACGGGACGTCCCATACAGTATGCACAATTTATATCAAACCATTTTACTGCAGCATTTTGGAGAAATGTCACATTATTCGACTTCAGAGGCCCATAAAGACCTCATTTCTAACAAGTAGAAAAAACTAATGGTCAGTTCTTATACGGGACGTCCCATACAGTATACACACCTTATATCAAACCATTTTACTGTAGCATTTTGGAGAAATGTCACATTATTCGACTTCAGAGGCCCATTAATACCTCATTTCTAATAAGTAGAAACAAATAATGGTCAGTTCTTGTGGGGGACGTCCCATACAGTATACACACCTCATATCAAACCATTTTACTGTAGCATTTTGGAGAAATGTCACATTATTTGACTTCTGAGGCCCATAAAGACCTCATTTCTAATAAGTAGAAAAAAATAATGGTCAGTTCTTGTGGGGGACGTCCCATACAGTATACACACCTCATATCAAACCAGTTTACTGTATTAAAGCTGGTGGTCCAGTCTGGCATCCAACAACTAGCCCAAGCCAGCTTACAGGCTGTGGACCAGTCTGGCATTCAACAACCAGCTTAAGCCAGCTCACAGTTTGTGGACCAGATCTCAGTGGTCTGCATTTAGCACAAACCTGTTACTAGTCTGTGGACCAGCCTTGTGGCCTGCAGTCAGCATAAACCAGCTCTCAGTCTGTGTCCCAGCCCAGCAGTTTGCAGTCAGCACATTCCCGTTACCAGTCTGTGGACCAGCTCAGTGATCTGCAGTCAGCACAAACTTGTTACCAGTCTGTGTCCCGGCCTATCAGTCTGCAACTAACACAAGCCTGTCATCAGCCTGTGGACCAGTACAGCAGCCTGCAGTCAGCATAATCCAGTTACCAGTCTGTGTTCCAGCCCAGCAGTCTGTAGTCAGCACAATCCCGTTATCAGCCTGTGGACTAGCCCAGTGGTCTACAGTTAGCATAAGCCTGTTATCAGTCTATGTCTAGGCAATCCCGATTCCAGGTCATTTTTAAGCCAGAGAAGCATTGTAGGAAAAGAAGAAAAAGGAAGTGTTATGTGTATCAATTTGTATATGGTACTTTAACCCCCCATGCCCTTATAAGGATCTAGGATCTTACTAAAACATGGTGAAAGGTTATGGTAGGACAACAGTTGAAGGTACTGATTATAAATGTAATCCGAATATAACATATTGTGTATGTACTTAAAAAAGTATATAAAAAAAACAAAAAAAAAAACATATACATATATATATATATATATATATATATATATATATATATATATATATATATATATATATATATATATATATATATGTATATATACATAAATAAAGTTGTCCTCCGAAGAGGGGGGGTGGAGGTGGGAGAAAAAAAAAAAAAGGATAAAAAAAAACAAAAAAAAAACAGTTTACTGTAGCATTTTGTTGAAATGTCACATTATTCGACCAGAGGCCTATAAAGACCTAATTTCTAATAAATAGAAAAAAACAATGCATTTTGGAATATGTCACTTTAATTTACTTCAGAGGTGTATAAAGATGTATAAAGACCTTCTCAGCTTCTCACACACTAAATTGTACAGTACTGAAAATAAAGTATTAAGACTACGTGATTTATCTTACATTGATAGTTGAAAGTTTTATACTTTTTTTAATTTCCATTTATTTACTGAAATACTGTAGGATAAAAAAAAACACAAATGCAATTTGTTTATTCAAGCCATTTGTTTTATGAAGAAAATCAACTTTTAGAAACGTGTCACAAAAAACCACACACATGCACAAACATAAATAAAAAAGCAATGTCTGCTTTAAACCCTGTTAATAAAAAATATATAAAATAAAAACTTAACTTTACATGGCTAATTTAAATAGACAATTTAATGGTAGGGAAACAATAAAAATGTTTATAATCAAGAAATTAAAAAGTAAACTGAAACCACAATATATTTCACACATTTGTTGCATGGGTCCTATCAAGAAAAATGAAACATACTTTCCATAGAGTAATTTAACTTCCTAAATTGGATTTAGGAATAAAAAATGTTTTTTTAGATTTAGCCAGTACAATTGTGGCATTTCCAGTCATCATCCCCAGTAATGGCATTTTGGGGTATCTTCACACAGTTAGGATGATATTTACATTTACATTTATGCATTTGGCAGACGCTTTTATCCAAAGCGACTTACAGTGCAATTATTACAGGGACAATCCCCCCGGAGCAACCTGGAGTTAAGTGCCTTGCTCAAGGACCCAATGGTGGTGGCTGTGGGGTTAGAACCTGTGAGCTTCTGATTAACAGCCCTGTGCTTTAGCCACTACGCCACCCCACTCCACACCCGGATGATACCACCCCTTGCATGAAAAACATTCAACCATTACTTCCCTGCAGTGTGCAGTCCTGCATATGCAGTACACATTCACATGTGTTTGTCCTGAATTTGCAACGCTAACTCTTGGCTCTGTTTTAAAATGTATTTGACCTTTCCTGAAGGAAGTTAGAAGTTCTGTCCTCAACCGGCCCTCGCGGAACTTGCAGTTTTCTGGCCTAAGGTTGCAGCACAATGCAAATGCAAATGCAATTGCAAACAAACCACAGTTGCTAGAATTTGACTGATGTTGGACAGCAGGATGAATAATTGTAAATTGGTCTTCCATTGGCCTAAGTAACCACGACAAAATTTGTTTGTCTTTGTTGTTCAGCATTGTCGAAAGACTGTCATAAATGCAAACATGATTGTCCCTGCAAAACAGGTTGCTAGCAGTTACCCAGTGGTTGCCCCCAGTGTGTAAAATTTGTACAAATGGGCTGCTTGGAGTACCCACAATCCCTCCATCATGTAAAACACTAAATAAAACACTTGACTGAAAGCCATGAATGTGAGGGTACTCGCTTGCAAGCAAGTATGATGCGAAATCTATTTCATCACAGCCAAGCCAGTGGTGCGGATGGAGAACAGCAGTCATTTTGCTACGTTTTGGGACCTGTGGAGGCCTTTGTAGTCTAACTGCTGATTTTTTTTGGGAGGGGTCTGCTCCTTGCCAGCATGGTCCATAGTTCTTATTTACAGACCTTGTTGTACTCCCAGGTTTGTTAGGGATGTCAGTGTTCCTTAAAGGTTTCTTTGGAACAGATATATTTTTTTAAAAAGTGTGATAGATAGATAGCTAGCTAGCTAGCTAGCTAGCTGGAAATGAACTATTCACTTCAACTATTGACCTTAAAAAGTTTTAATTCTTATTGAAGTCATACCTTATCTGACTTGGGTCCAGTCGAGCTGGTGTCCGTCACTGTCTTTGGTCCTTTTAAAGCCGTTTTGCCTCCTTTAACTGCAGTCTAACCATTCACATCACATACAGGAAGATACAGCTCACTGGATGCACTGGAAAAACTCTTTAAGCAATGTCTTTCAGAATGACATTGAAGTCATACCTTATCTGACTTGGGTCCAGTCGAGCTGGTGTCCATCACTGTCTTTGGTCCCTTTAAAGCCGTTTTGCCTCCTTTGACTGCAGCCTAACCATTCACATCACATACAGGAAGATATAGCTCACACATCACATACACTAAAATTGGATTTGGATTTGATTTGTGGCGTCAAAAATTATTTATTTATTAGTTCATTTACATTGAAATTCTGGATTCAGAATATTAGAATACATACTTTATAACATTTAATACATATTAAATGTTATAAAGTATACTATAAACAGTAGCCATGTTTTTATGTAAAATCGTAAGGAACAATGAAGTGTGATAAGTTTGATTGTATATGATACTGCAATACCACTTTGGTTTTCTGGAATGGGAAACCTTTCTTTATCGGCTGACACGTAGATGCCTTTCTTGGAAGGCTTCCTTTCTCTCCAGCGTTCAACATTTATCCTGTACGTCTTTAATAAAGCAGATTCATTGGAATAATTACTTAAGAAATAAGTAGAGGTAAGTACTTATACTGAAGGTAAACATTTAAATAAACTTACTTTTCTCTTGTGTGTAGAGTCAGAGAATTCCATTAAGAGAGCATTATGAGACTGTTGATAAATCTGCACAAAGTCATCAAGCCTTGTGAGACGACGTCTCTGGAATCTAATTGTTTTCAGATCCCATTGGCTTTTCTCCATTATACCCTGTGTCTTGTTGTCCTCAGTGTAGTTCTACATTATTGGTTAAAATAATTACTGAGAGTTAAAGAGTACACATATTAGGCATGTAATTTTGTGTAAGACATTATCATACATGTACCTGTGTGCCTGACTGACTACAACGCATAAAAATCTTGGACAAATGTTTGTAGGCTGGTCCTTTTCCATGACGGCCAAGATCACCTATATTAAACTAACTAATTTAGACCTTTAAATGCAATGTCAAATGTTTACCATTGTTCAGAATCCCACAACCTCTCCCCAAGCTATCCTAAAAAATTAAGTTGTCACTTACCCAGCATGAGACCAGACCACAAAACCGCCTGAGGTAGGAAATATTTGACAAGGTTAGGCATGAATGTAGGTGAATGATACTCATTTGGCTCCCCCTTTTCATCAACAGGTGCGTTTGCCACAATTTCCTCAAAATGACTTTGAAATGTTGTGGGTCCCATGGTGATCTGCAAATGAAGAAATACTTTCAGTCTGTATTTAAGCAAAGACACATCTAGATTATTAAGTTTGGTTCCATAAAAGGAGGGAAAGAGATACTGTATCAGTACTTGATGCTATATGAAATCATGATTGACCATTTTTGAGGCCCATATTTCATCACATAAAGCCAATGCTACATGATAGTTCATACTGTGTCACTCAAATTTGCAACAGTTCCCTAACATAATTGCAGCGTCACATTACGATCATACACCATGATATAAGAATGTTATAACTACATTGAAGTGAACCAGAAACATACAGTTGTATACTGCACAAATCAGACAAACCTCAAAGTCAATTTCTGCATGGTCGCTGCTTTCATAAAAGCCAATTGTTTGCAACCTGTTCTGAAGGTTTTGGAAGTGTTTTTCCACGATGTCACCACTCTGAGGACTTGAGAACAGTACTGCCATGCTTGTAATGATGTCATCCATTTCCATCAGTGTGGCAGCACATGTCAGGAGGCCGAAAAGGTGCATGGACAGTTTGTAGTGTTTGGGGGAACTGATAAACAAGATAACTGTAAGTTTAACATTTATTACAGACAAAAAAAACATGAACCAAAAACCTCTCTGAAGACGACAACAATTTATTTTTGTCATGCATACATTTAACATGTTAAAACTGTCTTACAGTTTTTGGTTTATACTTTGGGTTTTGGTTTTGGTATAACGTAATGTAACATTACAGACCTTCAATACACAGGCAGAAATAACTGTAGCTATGTTGTCACATTCATAAATTTGGTAACAAATTTATTTTACAGTATCATTGTTAAATGTTACAGTACATGCGGTTACTATAGTAATACCTATGAAGTATGCTATAATTACATGCAATTAACACTAAACCAAACCAAACCCTAATCCTATAGTAAGTACATAGACTCAGTACTCAAATGTATAATTACAGTGTAACAAAGACAGCTTAAAATAAAGTGTAACCGAATTTCTCTTTTAACACAAACACTGAACTCCATCCACTACTTTAAACTATTTTGATAAATACTTTTGTGAGTTTTTGCAGTTCTATGGTTCACCTTTTAAAGAAGAGTTCCACTGTAAACCATGACCATGTCCATTCAATAGTTTATTTCAAAGTTAATTAATTATTTTACGTGACTAACCATGTATGACAACACAAAATTGTATATATAAATATATAGATATTTATATATATATACTTACTGTTTTCTGCAGAACACTTTTGCATTCTTCTTGATGTGGCTTAGGCATCGATGAAGAATTGGCATGTCCATGACCTCTTTCAAATTTCCAGTAACAATGTCATAGTACATGCTGAGCAAGCTCTCCAATGGGAGTTTGCAAAAAGTGTAGGCAACAGCTTGCATCAGAACAAGGGACCCATCACACATAATCATAACAGGTCTCCTTACAGATTTCCTTCCAAACAACTTGTAGTAATCTGTCTGAAATGACTCCATAAAAAATAACACAGATGCAGTGGTGTGTTGGCAGGTGACATATGTGGCAACAGGTATGGGGGAGGATCCTTTAATAGGATGCCTCACCACCAACTCATATACATAAAAAGGTGCAGATTTTCCTCGCGCTTTTTGCACAATGCTTCCTGTGGCATCAATATACACATGTCATCCCTGCACCGTTGATGGAACAGTCGGATTGTGTTTTTGGACTACAACATGACTCCTTTGGGGTGCAAGAGCACCTTTTGAAGAACTTCATTGTCTTCATCTGTTTTTTCCTCCACCATTTTGAGAAGACTTAATGTTTCATTGGTATGCCTCCTGCATTTATTTCTTGTCATGTAGGCAATGTTTTTGAGGACTGCAGCTGTAGGTGCCTGGTCTCTGCATCCTGATTCAAATACTTCAGGTTTGATTTTGTCCAGACACTGCAAATATAAGGCCCTTGGAAGCACTGATTGAAGTCGTTGCCCAAAAATGTCTCTGCTATCAGCCCTTACATACCTTCTTTTTAATTCCTCCATACTGTAACAAACCTCCTCTCCCTGAAATGTCACCCAGGCCTTGAGGGTACTTTCGTCCCTCACAGTGACCTCTACACAAACTGGGCAATCTGAGAATGTGCAGTATCCCAGGCAATTAAATAAAGGGCCTTTTCTTTTCGACAATTTAGTTTTGACAGTGTGCCTATTAAAAGCTATGCTGCAGTATGGATGTACAGATTCTATTCCTTTTGAGATGATATTTGTCCACTGTAGATCTTTAAATTGATGTACAACCTGTCGTTTTCTCAGATCGCTCCACTCCTTATTGTCCATAAAAAAAAAACATGGGCCTGTTGGCAGCTTATGCAGAAAAAAGAGGCTATCAGCTGTTTCAGATGCTTGGCTGGAATGATGTCTTTCAGTGAGCTAAATGAAAGAATAAAGTTGTTAAATATATTAATTGTAGTTAAGTGTAAATACTGTTTTCCTGCTAGTCCTATGTATGAAGGATCCTAATATCGATTTAGAACATGGTTAAAGTTGTATTTAAAATTTTAACTTTAGTTGGGAAGCATCATTAATTCATGTTTATTTAGTTATGTGTGTGTGTGTGTGTGTGGGGGGTTACAATTACAAAAACACTTCATACTTTCAATAAATATATTTTGTAATGCTTTTTGTTTTGTGGTTTTACTGTTATTACATGGAATTAATTGTCTCTATGCGAGATACAAAACTTTTATATCGTTTTATGTTTTTTAATGAACAGTTGATGTGTTTGTAGTTATCAGGACAAGTTCAGACTTGAATTCTAAATGGCAAAACTTGCCATTACTTGCCACCTACTGTAAAACGGGGGGAAAAAATACATAGAAAAATTGATTACCTTGGTAAAAAGAAAGAAAGATGTCAAATTTGCCATCACACCCTCAAGCCTTATATTACAAACACCCTTACTGCAGCATTAATTTCTTCTCTTTTTCAGGTACTTTAAAGCCAAGGTAATATGAAACAAATTATAGCGTTTTAAATATGTATTACAAATTTTAAAAATGAAAATATAAAACACTTTAGATTTCAGATGTTCATAACTGTGGAAATGTATCATCACAGTAAATGAAATGGTCCATTGTTACAAAGCTTCTTCTGTGATGTGTTCTTCTAACAAGTTCTTTGATTTTACTACTGTATTTGTGTTGATTTTAGATGGTACTTGGCTGGCCACAGTATACTTCTGGATGGTAAAAAGATTAAGTTTTAAATGATCACACAAATTAAAACATTCTTCTAATACACGTATTAGGTGAATGCTACCTGCATATTAAAGTTGATGAGTTGCTTAAAAAAGGCTTTACCTTGGATGAAGAAGAAGACTCAACCTCCCCAAGATCCTTGCCCTCATACTCGATGTCAGTGTCAAGTGGAGCATCAAGACTTCCCAGAGGAGAACACTGAGATGTACAGTGGGAAAAAAAAGAGTAAACATTGTTGTTGGAACACAACAGAGTGCAATCTAACAATGTTAAAGTAATTGTAATGTCCTATTTTGTTCTTCGGTCTCAGACATCAAGATGCTGCATTGAACAAAGGCTTTACCTTGGATGAAGAAGACTCAACCTCCCCAAGATCCTTGCCCTCATACTCGATGTCAGTGTCAAGTGGAGCATCAGGACTTCCCAGAGGAGAACACTGAGATGTACAGTGGGAAAAAAGAGTAAACATTGTTGTTGGAACACAACAGAGTGAAATCTAACAATGTTAAAGTAATTGCAATGTCCTATTTTGTTCTTCGGTCTCAGACATCAAAATGCTACACTTTTGATGTCTGAAAAAAAATAAACCTAAAATTATAAAAAAGTATACAAACCAAAAAAGAAAGAATAAGGAACAACATAGGAACAATTATTTGCTGAAAAAGGACTGAATCTACAATTGTAGGTGCATTTAACATAGCAACAACCTTTGGTGACAGAGACTCTGCCTCCAACACATCTCTGCTCTCAGACTCTCTGTTGCTTTCCAGAGTTATGAAAGGACTGCCCAGGGTAGAAGGCTTAGATATTCAGAGGAAACACAAAAAGCAACACAAGTTATCAGGGCACAAAACCCGGCATGCACAGAAAACTGTTAAGTAGAATACAAATAATATAATATAATATAATATAATATAATATAATATAATATAATATAATATAATATAATATAATATAATAAACACACTGCATTACAACAACAACAACCTTGGGGGACGGAGACTCTGCCTCCAACACATCTCTCTCCTCTGGACTGACTTCAGGAGGCTCCTTATACAATGGGCAATCATGACAAGTTCAACCAAAAACTAAAAATCTTTATTTATTTATTTATACATTCTATTTACAACAATTTTGTTGATGTTAATACATTAATTACATTATAAATTTAAGTATAATAAATTACATTTATATTATGTTCACTTACCTTCAAGTGTGCCAAAAATATTTTCCTTAGTCGTATCCTGTTTGATAATGAATTTGAAACCTGCAAAGAAATGCAAATTGTTCCCCAGGTGCCATCAGAATGATACGCAATTTCATCCGTGGCACGGCCGTGTATAACGTTCTGTATATCTTGCAAAGTGAGCTTGATTTTACGACTCTGTGAAGATAAAATTAAACAAAACAAAAAGTTAATTCCTTAATTTATTTAAATAAATAAAAAATATTTATTGTCAATTCCAAAGTCAAATAGTAATAAAACTACCGAATAGCCTGTGATGAAAATGTTACGTACCTTCCCAAAATGGTTAAAACAGTATCTTCTGAAATATAATTAAATATTATTTGTAAACAACATGGCATCATTAAACCAATAGTTAATGAAGAAATGTCTATCAAAGTACAGTTAAAGCATCAATTAATTATATAACAAGGTTACCAACTTACCGCTCTTTCTGTCATCTCATGATGCTGTTTTAAAGACTGAAAGATGGGAATCTAATGCAATGCGCCCACCCTCACACCACCACCTAAATTCACCTACATGTTTTTCACAAAATAATTTTCCAAGCTATTTAACGTTTTAAATTAACGTTTAAAAAATCTGTAACTTTAAAGTAAGTAATATTAATAAATGTTATCGTTACTGTTATTATTATAACTATTATTTTGTAAAAGCAACCGTTCCGTTTTCATGCGCTGATCACACAGTGATTCGGCCAATCAGGACAAAGTGAGCATTTAGAGGATTGACTGAATGGCCACGCCTAGCAGGTGCGCACATGAGTTGATCATGCATCGGAAGTATGCGGAAGAGCCAAAGAGAATGAAACATCGTCAGATGATGCTGCATGTCAAATAACTTTATAAACTTGTTTTCTATTTGAGTGCAACGCAAAATAACCATATAAGTGTTTTTCCTTATTACTTTACAATACTTTGTGTTTTAAACTATATATATATATATATATATATATATATATATATATATATATATATATATATATATATAAAATCTATTAAAAAAGCCATAAATGAAAACAAAGTGAAAATAATACAGTAAAAACATTGCTTGCAAGTAAACAGATATATAGATATTAAAAAAAATCCTCCTTAGAACCAGTAAAAAAATATTTTTGAATGTATTAATTTGTCATGTCATTACATTGTTTAGAGATTGTCCCCTGCAGTGACACCAGGACTCAGTAAAATCAAATCAAATCAAATTAAAATAATAATAAAATAAAAACATTTACCAAAACATTTTTAGGTTTCAGGAATTTCTTTAACAAAACTTTGTATAGAATGAATAAAAGACATATCTGAATGAATTGATATATCATTTCACTTTATGCACTATATGTGGTTAAAATGGCTATAGTATCATTCAATGATGATGATTATTCGTTCTGTCATATCCGATTTTTGTAGATTCTATATGGGTCGTCTCTCGTCATGCTTTCAATGCTTCTGTTTTCTTTTTTCTTTCTTTATCTTTATGTCTTACACACACTCACACAAATGGTTTGATATGAGGTGTGTATACTGTATGGGACGTTCCGTATAAGACCTGACCATTGATATTTTCTACTTATTAGAAATGAGGTCTTTATAGGCCTCTGAAGTCGAATAATGTGACATTTCTCCAAAATGCTACAGTAAAATGGTTTGATATAAGGTGTGTATACTGTATGGGACGTCCCGTATAAGAACTGACCATTAGTTTTTTCTACTTGTTAGAAATGAGGTCTTTATGGGCCTCTGAAGTCGAATAATGTGACATTTCTCCAAAATGCTGCAGTAAAATGGTTTGATATAAATTGTGCATACTGTATGGGACGTCCCGTATAAGAATTGGCCGTTAGTTTTTTCTACTTATTAGAAATGAGGTATTTATGGGCCATTGAAGTCAAATAATGTGACATTTCTCCAAAATGCAACAGTAAACTGCTTTGATATAAGTTGTGTATACTGTACGAGACGTCCCCTATAAGAACTGAATATTGGTATTTTCTACTTATTAGAAATGAGGTCTTTAAAGCCTATAAAGTCGACAATGTCCTATATCTGGTCTCATGGGTGTGTATGGAACATTGAATACAAGAGAACAGTAAACAATATTCAGTAAATGTATTTACTGTAGAAAGAGTGAAAACTTTATTTTGTCTGTACATAAATGTGTTTGTACATAAAACAATGTCTTGAGATGTGACCTAAAGAGAGAGAGAGAGAAAAAAAAAACATTAGTCAAACATGAGAGTGTAAAAGAAGGAAAACGTAGTAAAGTACAACATTTCTTGAAACTTGGCATCTGGTACATTGTCTCTCACACATATGGCCAACTAACATGAAAGAAAGAAAAAAGAAAGAAAGAAAGAAAGAAAGAGCAAAGATAGAGAGAAAAAGAAAGAAAGAAAAAAGAGAAAGAAAAAGAGAAAAAGAAAGAAAGAAAAAAGAGAAAGAAAAAGAGACAGAAAGAAAAATAAAGAGAAAGAAAAAGAGAGAGAAAGGAAAAGGGAGAAAAGATAGAGAAAGAAAAAGAGAGCAAGAAAGAAAGAGATAGAGAGAAAAAGAAAGAAAGAGAAAAATTAAGAGAGAGAGAACATGAAAGAAAGAGAGCAAAGATAGAGAGAAAAAGAAAGAAAGAAAAATGAAAAAGAGAAAGAAAAGAAAGAGAAAGAAAAAGAGAGAGAAATGAAAAGGGAGAAAAGATAGAGAGAAAGAAAGAGATTGCAAGAAAGAAAGAGAGAGAGAGAAAAAGAAAGAAAGAGAGAGAAGAAAGAAAGAAAGAGAAAAATTGAGAGAGAGAGAGAGAGAGAGAGAGAGAGAGAGTTCTAAGCGCGTTATCTCGCTGCAGTTCCTAAAATTACCGTATTCATAGTAATAGGCGCACGCACCCATTTTTTTGGCAGCTGGCTTGACCGTGTATTTTCAAACCACGGCTGGCTTGACCGCAGTGGTCAGAACGCCCCTCCGCGTTCTCAGCGACTCGTGGGGACACTCCTCCGCCCCTGGCAGCGGCCCTACCGCTCCAGGCGGTCGGGGAGACACTTCCCTCCTCCCCTCGTGGATGTCGGAAAGGAAGAGGTGAGAACCGGCTTGACAATATAAATAATAGTTTATGATAATAGCCTGATAAGGGACCGGGTGTGTACAATCACGACCCGGCCCCGCCCTCCGCCCTGCCACAATGATAAAAATCACTTTTATGTAATTTCCCCGAGAGGTATGCTGAAAGGGGTACCTGCTGGAAGGTTGCTTGTGGCCTCGAAATCGTATCCCCATCCCAAACTAAAAATGTTAGTAAAGTTTGTTTTAGCACAAAGAAACAGTCATAATGTAATATTACATTATAACTTAAACTTAAGTAACATTTTATGTAAACCTCAAGGAAAATAATAACATAATATAAAACGCATGACATGACCCCTTTAAAGGTTTTTCAATAATTATCCAAAAATGTGGAGTGTATATTGGGTAAAAGGCTCCCTATAAAAGATCCACCCTTAAGAGGGGGAATAGATTTGTTGTGAAGAATGTTCAAAGTGGGCTCTGACTGATCCATTCACAATGGAAATTAATTTGTTAATAGAATACTTGAGATGTTATAAAAAGCCAAATATGATTGAAATGACCATGAAATGGTGCAGCCTTTTCTGAAGCATTATTTAAATTTGTTGCTCAATATAGAATCTTGCTGTCTCAAAAATATTTCTTTTTTCACCTTAAATTTAATAAAACTTGCATTATTTATTTTCTACAAAAATTATGTCAGTCCATCATTAATCAATAAAAATGTTTTTTAACATGGATATACTTGCGAACAGATACATATCACATTTGGTTGCCTTTAAACCCGTTGTACCCTACCAATAAAATAAATACAAATATATATTTTAAATGCAACTTTTTAATTGCGTTATAAAATAATTGTATTCCTCCATATTTCACAATGATGCAACCAGAATATTAAGGAACAATTATTCAATCAAGATTCTTCTCTTTAATCAACTGCCAAATCGTTTGGATAATTGAAATTGAGCAGTGGTAGTCTCATGGTTAACCCTCATGATACTGGCTGGTAATGAAGATGTTGCAGGTGTGATCACAGGTAGGTGTGATTTATATACGGGTGAGTAACTGTATCTAATTTGCTATTTATGCACATGAAGACCCATTGGATGTAAAACATAAGGATATAAGGTAAGATAAATTAGGTAAATTCAGCTCCCTTCTTAAATCATAGGCTCTCTCTCCCCTATAGAAACATGTATAATGTCTGTCTATAATATATGTGTGTGTGCGCATAATAGTTCTGTAGCTCACACTGCCTTAGGGTTTAGTTACCTGTATGTCTTTTCACAGGTATGAGTGTGCTTTGAGTGCACTCAGGAGTACAAGAGTTTGTGAGAAGCTGAAGTTAAATAACTTTGTATCTTATGAACTGCATGGACACAAAAATGTTCTACTATTTGGTACTTTTGGTAAGTACATTTTGTGTTCCTGTCACAATTGCTTAATTGGTGCTCTTCAAGGTTAAATTATATCTTTTAGAGAATATTTTTTTTTTTTTTTCAGTTCATACATTGTTTGGTTTGCTCTACTTTTTTAGCAACATTTGCAACAAAACATTGTTTTGCAAAACTGTAAAGGTGTATAATAAATGTAATCATGTATTCAATTTCAGACATGTTAAAAATTCACATTTATTGGTGTAGCCTGATGTTGTCAAATTGATCCTGTCACACCACATAATATATTTGACTAGTCAGTTTAGGGGTCAATAAATTGAAGCACATTTAAGTTACCCGATTAAACGTTTTCACAGTGCTGAGATTTTTTTTTCTCTTTTTATTTCTGACATTGTAAATTAACATGACTTTTTGGAGAGAATGTTTTTTTATTATTATTATGTTGTAGAAATAAGGTAATTCTAATTCTACAGCAGTTCTTTAAAATTATGCTTGTATTGATTGCTTTAATGTGTAAAAGAGTCATGAGACATTTTCACATTTCTCTGCTACACTAAATTTTTGACCCAACTGTGGTGTTAAAGTGTTTTTTTTTTTTTACACTTTTTTTTCTGTAAAATGAGCCTATGGCCAGGAGATTTATCTTTCTGAGAGTCAGTTCAGAAAAACAGCCATAAAAGTGAGTCATATAGAGCCTTTTCCAAACCTGTTTCACAACTTTGAATTCTTTCAGTCAGGTAAACATATAGACGAATATATTAAAGTGACTCAGAAGAGTTCTGTGAAAGACAAAGCTGTTACATGATCACCCCATCTTCTCTGATTTTTCTCTTGCCTTTAGGTTTAGCCAATGAATGGAACCTTTACAACGATTGTACTTAGCAACAGATATTTTTTTGTGTTATTTATTTACTTTATTACCATATCATTAATAATAATAAAAAAAAAGCCTAGTCTCTCTTCTGACTACCGAAGCCATCTCTCTCTATATGTTTTCCTCTTTTGGAAAGTCTTGGAATTAATGGAATAGTGGATTCGTTTTGCTGCTGGAGCAAATGGAAATGCAAAAATAATTTTTGATAGGTCTGCCTTGTACCTCTATATAACTTTACCCTGCTATAGTTTACGTTCATATTCCAAACCTGAAAAAATATGGAAAGGGTCCATTCATAATTTTGAGGCTACCGCCACCTCATACACAGCTACTCTGACAAACAATGCCATATTGTATTTCAAACCATATAACACTTACACTCACTGAGCACTTTATTAGGAACTGTACACCTACTTATTCATGCAATTATCTAATAAGCCAATTGTGTGGCAGCAGTGCAATGCATAAAATCATGCAGATATGGGTCAGGAGAATCAGTTAATGTTCACATCAACCATCAGGATGGGAAAAAATGTGATCTCAATGATTTCGATCGTGGCATGACTGTTGGTGCCAGGCGAGCTGGTTTGAGTATTTCAATATCTGCTGATCTCCTGAGATTTTCATACACAACAGTAGAAGATTAAAGAGTAATCTCTCTAGAGATTACTCAGAATGGTACCAAAAACAAAAAACATCCAGTGAGCGGCAGTTCTGTTGACAAAGGCCATGCTGATGAGAGAGGTCAACAGAGAATTGCTAGACAGGTTCGAGCTGACAGAAAGACTAAGGTAACTTAATAATCACTCTTTACAATTGTACTGAGCAGAATAACATCTAAGAATGCACAACACATCGACCCTTGATGCAGATTGGCTACAATGGCAGAAGACAACATTAGGAACTTTATTAGTACCATAGTGTTCATAATAAAGGGCCCAGTGAGTGTATAGTTATGAGAGCAAATAAAATACAGGGCAAGCCTGTGATTTACAATGATTTGCACCAAAGGGCGGTCTGTTTAATAAATAGTTCCATGTCTTTTAACTAGATAGTTCACCCAAAAATGAAAATTCTGTCATCATGTACTCGCCTACATGTCGTCCAAATGTATGTGACATTCTTTATTGGAACATAAGGAGAAGATGTTTGACTGACAGCCTCAGTCACCATTCACAGGCTCAGATTCTGCCTAACATCTCCTTAAAGGGATAGTTTGCCCAAAATAAAAATGTTCTCATCATTTACTCTTATGCCATACCAGATGTGTATGATTTTCTTTGCTCTGCAGAACACAAATAAAGATTTTTAGAAGAGTATCTCCGCTCTGTTGATCCATATAATGCAAGTGAATGGTGACCAGACCTTTTGAAGCTCCAAAAATCACATAAAGGCCATATAAAAGTAATCCATAAAACTTCAGTTGTTTAATCCATGTCTTGTGAAGTGATATGATATGAAACAGATCAATATTTAAGTCCTATTGTACCAAAAATCTACAATTTCACTTCAAAATGTGAATGGATGTGAAATTGAAAGTTGAGATTTATACTAAAAATGACTTAAATATTGATCTGTTTCTCACCCACACTTATCATATTGCTTTTGAAGATATGGATTTAATTGGAGTCATATGAATTACTTTAATGTGGCCTTAATGTGATTTTTGGATAATCAAAGGTCTGGTCACCATTCACTTGCATTGTATGGACCTACAGAGCTGAAATATTCTTCTAAAAATCTTTGTTTGTGCTCTGTAGAAGAAAGAAAGTCATACACATCTGGGATGGCAAGAGGGTGAGTAAATGGTGACAGAATAAAATTTTTGGGTGAACTATCCCTTTAAAGCTCCTACTGTATATAACATATTTAAAGACTAAAATAACACGTTCTGTTTCTGTTAAAAGGGGTCGCTTTGTTTGTGCAGCACAGAGCTTCACAGACGTTATAAACGATCCTGGATTATAGACTCGTTTGACATTGTTGAGGAATACCCAGGACCTTTTCCATATGAATTGGGACAGGTAAGTATCAATGCTCTAATATGCTGTATTAGAAAGTACTGCACGAGTACAACAATTGTTCTACAGTGTGCCCAGCAAAACATTAAATGTTTCAATACAGTACAAAGTTATATTAATGAGGTGGTTGTTATTTTATAACAAAATTTCATCAAATTGAACTATGTAATGTTTAAAAAAAATAATATTCAAATGTATTTATTTTTTTCATTTTATTTTTATTAAAGACAACTCAAACAACTGTAATGTTACTTTGTTTTGATTTTGAAAATGAAATGCGTAAATCTTAAAATATTTTTTTTGAGTGCAGAATATGTGAATTTGGCGGTCTTTCAATTCATGATTTGAACTGGCTATGCTCCAAAGGATTTTGAATTGTAATTTGAATTTAAATGACAGAGGTGGAATTCACCGAAATGCAAATTCAATGAAATTCATGTTTTACAACAAAACAAAAGTAATTTTCATATTGATTAATTTTTCAATACTGTCTAAACAGTTAACACAGCCACATGCTGTGTAGGATACTGAAAAAAATATTGTTTTATTAAAAAAAATTGTTTTATTTAATATATTAATGTCTTTTAATGTGTAGCCTAAATTGCTTTGGATAAAAAGCATAATTTAAATGACAAATTATTATGTAATAATCTTTATTTTACCAAAAACAAGGTACAATAATTTGATATATAAAAGAAAAACTTTGAGTGCAATCCTAAGAATATTTCTACACCATACTTTAGATTAAACTGGACCGGAGCTATGTAGTAGACTTCATGCTAAAAGGCAAAGGTGTGGATGAAGAGCCAAAGGGTGTCCTTTCTATTGATCCAAACACAGGAGTCATCAAAGTCCACCGCAAAGTTGACTTTGAACAGTACAAAGTTCTGATGGTAAGAGGAATCCAACTTTTTATTTAATATGACGGTAATATGAAGGTCATAGTTTTAAACACCAATTTCATCACTGCTTCAAAGCTGACCTTTCAAGCTAGAAATAGGTCCAACCTGGCTGTAGACACACAACTAGGCATGGAGGTCAACATACTGGACATCAACGACAATCCACCAGTCTTCCAGAAAAATATTTATCAGGTCACTCTACATGAGGCAACTAAACAAGGTCAGTAGAACTATGATTTGGATTTCAGGTATAAGGTATACCGCATATTAATACGTTAATTATACATATAGTGGCCCCAAAAAGTGTTTGGGCACTTAGGCACACTTAAAAATGACTTTGTGATGTGTTGTTGCTAGCTTTAGCAAACCTCAATCCAACATTCAGCTTCAAATGACATGCATACAGGTTTAGATTAACTAGAAATATACCTTTAAGATAACATTTGCAGGTTACTACTTTTTAACAGTGTATGGATGTCATTAATTTAGATTAACAAAATGTTAAACCAGTTATTACACAGAAAGATAGCACAAGCACACTTTTCATGCAAAACATTTGATAAAAATGAAATAATTTCATAATCAATGAATCACCTTGACACAAGCTGATTAAAAGTCATTGCACAAATGGCGAAGATTTGTGCAAAAACATTTATGGGCCAATCTCTATGTGAGCACTTGGTTTTAAATATTAATAAATAAAGTACAAATAGGAGATATGTTGTCTGTTTGCTTCATTTACATTTTTAATAACAAAACAAAACAAACAAACAAACTAAAAAGTCATTTTCTGCACATCTGTTTTCAGGCATGTTTGTTGTAGGTCTATTAGCCATTGATAAAGATGAGCCAGGAACTCTCAGTTCCACCATTGATTACAAACTCATCTCTGTAACCCCAAGTACTAAAAATGCTGAATTCTACATCCAAGAAAGTGGCGCAATATCTTTTAAAGGATGTCTGGATTATGAGGTAAAAATCATTGACGCACATTGGAGACATTTGAGTACAGCTTGATTATTAACTCAATGTATACATTATTACTTTGTTGTTGCACAGTGCATACTAACATACTATGTAAAATAATTCATGCCTGTTAAACCTGTGTGTCATGATCGAATTGGCAAATTGCAGTCATAAGACATGAGCTGTCATGTTAGTGCCTGACATAGTAAACCAAAAGGCATCTGTATTAAATTCAGTACAATGTTACAATAACCTGTGAAAATATGCATTGTAATGTGTAAAATATGTTGACATTTACAAAGTCCTGCAAAATGCTTGTCCTACTGGTTTTCTTTATAGGCGGCTAATAAATACACTATACTGGTTGAAGCGAAGGACCGTGGAGAGGTTGTGAAGTTATCAAGCACAGCTACTATAATTGTCAGTATGCTGGATGGCAACAATCATCCACCAGTTATCACAGGACAAATGGTTAGTGTTAAATTGTCCAGCGTATTTCAAAATAATTGCATACATGAGTTCATAGGGAAACACTATTCGCCCCCAAAATGAAATGTATTTACTTTGTTCTAAAACATATGCTGTTATTTTCTGTGGAACACATAAGGACATTTTTTTTTAACAATTTTCATGTAGCTCTTTTTTTATGTAACACATATTTATATAACTTTTATAGACAAAAGGACAAAACAAAAAAGATGAAGACAAAAGGATTACTTTTCCATTATATTCCAAGTCTTCTGAAGACATAGGATAGCTTTGTATGAGGAACAGACCAAAATTACATCTGAAAACCTTAACCTCTGCTGCATCATGCAACCTTAACCTCTGCAATTTGGTTGCATCATGTTTGGTTACCACATTTGAGAACAATGGCATATTGACATGGTGGAGGAAAAGATTATGACTAGATGATGATGATTATTATTATTATTATTATTTTCATATAATCCTCACCTAAAGTTATAATTTTTTTTTTGTATGGTGTTTTTGTCCTTTGGATAGACATTGACACAATTAAAGAATAGTTCACCCAAAAATTTAAATTCTTGCATTATTTACTCACCCTCATGCCACCCCAGAAACTAAGAGTTTTAGAAGAATATTTCTGCTCTATAGGCCCTTTCAATGCAAGTGAATGGTGGCTAGGCCTATTAAGCTCCAAAAATCACATAAAGGCATCACAAAAGTTATTCATAAGGCTCCAGTGTAAATATCTTCTGAAGCGATGCAATCTCTTTGGGTGAGTAACATATCAAAATTGTAATAATTTGTTACTATAAATCTCTACTTTCACTTTTGTTTCCCACCCACATCTATCATAATGCTTCTAAAGATATGGAATTAGCTACTGGAGTAATCCAGTATGGATAATAGTAATAGTAATCCAGTATGGATTACTTTCATGCTGATTTAATGGGATTTTTGGAACTTGAAAGGTCTGGTCATCATTCACTTGGATTGTGTGGACCTACAGAGCTGAGATATTCTACTTAAAATGTTATTTGTGTTCTGTGTTAAGGCTTTTAATGGTCCTTGTAAAGAATTTTGTTTTTTTCAAATTTCGAATTTGTTCCACAGAAAATAAAAAAAACTGCACACATGATGGTGAGTACATAATGACAGAATTAAAATTTTTGGTTAAAATATCTCTTTAAATGTTCCACTCATTTAGGGTTCAGGTAAAGTTGCTGAGGGGACGAATGGTACCTCCCCCCTCACCATACACACAGCTGATGCTGACACACGTTTTACTGCAGCATGGAGAGTCAGATACTCTGTAAAGGGAGATAAGGGTGGCCACTTCTCCATCCACACTGATACAGATACCAATAATGGAATCCTTACAGTTGTTAAGGTATGTTTACACACTGCAGGCTTTTCTGTTAATGGTATGATACATTTCACAATGTCTGGGGTGGTAAAAAAGAAACGAATATTATTTTGAATTCAGATTCAAATGTTTTGGTTTTTTTAGTGCACAGATGGGACATTATGTGGGTATTTTATTTTGTTTATTACT
This sequence comes from Xyrauchen texanus, assembly GCF_025860055.1. Classification (NCBI taxonomy): domain Eukaryota; kingdom Metazoa; phylum Chordata; class Actinopteri; order Cypriniformes; family Catostomidae; genus Xyrauchen; species Xyrauchen texanus. Next base: position 22,767,732 of record NC_068307.1, read on the forward strand.
ATACTTTATATACAGTGTTGGGTGTAACTGGATTACAAAGTAATTTGATACTGTAATCAAATTACTTTTAGATATTACAAAGTAGTGTAACTCATTACATTTTATATTCTTGTAATCAGATTACAGTTAAATGATTTTCAATGAAATTTGGGTTACAGATATTTCTAAAAAATTTATTATTTATATGTAGTAAAATTCAAATGTGGATTCATCTGTTCATGTATGTCTGTTATCATTTCTGTGACAGCTTCGTGAATGAATTTGTGTTTTTGAAAGAATTGTTTAATTAAACGAATTGTTCTCGTTAACTTCCATTGTTTCGGTCATGAACGAATGCATGAGTGGTTGATGGAGTCCATGATTAAATGACTCTCTCACAACAAAGATGCTAATTTGTTTCCACCTACTGCTATAAAGATGTGATCATCCACAGAATGGTCACTGAACATATGTGAACCAATCTTTTTGATGAACCGATTCCAATGACACTGGGATGTCACTGGGATGAATCAAATTCCCCACCATTAGTGGGTGATGCAACAAAGTATAACTTCATGCAAATGCACAGCAATGCTATGCAGAATTGTGTAAGGCAGAATTGTGTAAGGCACAATTGGGGGCACCTTTCAGGTATCTGCAGTGCAGACAGTGAAGCAGTTGGAAAAGGCCGCTGAGAATGAACACCCACTGGAAACCAAAAGTGCAGTAACTTGGAGACCTTCAGTGCTTTATTGCAGTCAGTGTGAAGCAATAGGACATTTTATTAGTCACTTGGTTTTTATTTCTGTGATGTTTTTAGTAGCCCTGTCCACAGTGAAATCACATTGGTCCAAAATTTAAGCACATAACGTCTCAGTTACTGTCATAACCTCAGTTCCCTGACCTAGTGTCGATGTAGTGACACTAGGTGTCACTCTTGAGAGCCCCAGAACACCTCAATCTTTGAGAAAAGGTCAATGAGAAATGGCGAGTGGAATTTGCATGCCACTTCCCTGGACATATGGGCATAAAAGGAGCTGGAATGCCCACTCTCATTCAGGTTTTGTGCTGAGGAGCCAAGACAAGGACCCAGCCATTTCAGCGGCTAGTACCGCATTGTGGCAAGAGGGACACAAAGTCTTGTTCCCTCCATCAGGGAACGGAGGTTACTGACAGTAACCAAGACATTCCCCTTCTGTCACTCACAAATTAAGAATTACGAAAAACTCCACAACAGTTGAATCAAGCTGTTGCGTGCGTAACAGCAGGTGCATCAGTCTGCACGTAACCTCCCCCAACACCCCACAAGACATCATGTAGTTTCCCACACCCCTGAAAGGGGGAAGTGACATAACTAGCATGGGAGCAGCCCATGCCAACCGTGGCCTTTTCTCTCTATGTTTTCTCTCCACAGAGTATTAGATTCAGCTGGGGCCATATAATGCTATTATACACATTGGGGATGGTGTTCTTTTCCTTTCCTATTCTTTCAGGGGAAAAGACCCCGCAGAGGTAATATCCTGCCCGAAGGGGAGGAACATGCGGCAATACAACACGTGGGCTCACCAGGCACACATGGAAGAGGCGTGGTGGTAGGTCCTGCCTCGAAGGTCTCTATAAACACAGTGATCGGGGCAGAGAGACCTCTGCCCAAGGGAGACGCGGGTCTGCCAGTGAGTCCGTACTGTAGAAAATACATCACAGGGGGTTACCGGAGTAACCGGACCTGTGGAGCACCTATCCCAGTACAGGGCATATTAGACCCCATAGTGGGTATGGCTGCAAATTCCTCCACCGAATTCGTGAGCCACAGGGTTAGGGAGGAAGGACATCCAGGGTTTACTGTATACCGAAGCAGAGAAAGAGCTGCTCAGAGCGTCTAAAGCGCTGCCTGTGATCCAAGTAGATGCGCAAAGCACGAACCAGACAGAGCAATGACAGGGCTGGGTCTGCCTCCTGATCCTTGAAGGGGGTCATGGGAACTTTTGGCACATAGCCCCGTTGGGGTCTCAGGATCATGTGAGAATCTGCCGGACCGAACTCCAGGCAAGTGTCGCTGACAGAGAACAATTGCAGGTCACCAACCCTCTTGATGGAGGTGAGCGCAATCAGGAGTGCTGTCTTCAAGGAGAGGGCCTTCAACTCGACTGATTCCATTGGCTAAAATGGGGCTCTCCGAAGGCCCAGGAGAACCACGGAGAGATCCCATGAGGGGAATAGGCGTGGCCTAGGATGATTCAGCCTCTGGGTGCCTATGAGGAACTTGATGATCAGGTTGTGTTTCCCTAGGGACTTAATGTCCACCTTGTTGTGGTAGGCCGCTGTGGCAGCCACATATACCTTCAAGATGGAGGGGAACAGCCGCCCCAGGCCACTTAGGTCTTCCATGTCCCATCCAAGGGCCAGATGTGGATGTTCCAGAGGTCAAGGCTCAGGTGCCAGATGGTGCCCGTCCCTGAGAAAGAAGGTCCTTCCTCATGGGAATTATCCAGGGAGGTGCTGTCGTGAGGAGCGTGAGGTCCGAGAGCCAAGTCTGGGTGGGCCAGTATGGGGCCATGAGGGTGACTTGTTCCTCATCCTCCCTGATCTTTCACATGGTCTGTGCAAGTAGGCTCACTGGGGGAATGCATATTTGCACAGCCCCCGGGGCCAGCTGTGTGCCAGCTGTCTGTCCTGAAGGGGGCTCCCATCAGGGAATACCAGAGCGGGCAGTGGAAGGATTCCCGGGAAGCGAACAGATCTACCTGTGCTTTGCCAAATCAACTCCAAATCAGCTGGACCAGAGTGACAGAAGGGGAACTACATTATACATCAAATATGTTTTGATTGTCTGTGATTATTTTGAGTCACAAAGCAGTTTTGCATTCCACATGATAATAGAAATGCTGTAGATTGTCGCTGATACTTCTGTCACACTGTGCCGGCTCATGACATGTTTGTAGGGTTAGGGTTATATTTTTTTATGTAATTTTAAGTTAGAAGCTAAAGGAAATGCTTAACTATTCCTATTTTATTGTAAGGCTACTGTGACAGGGCGGTGCCGTGTCGTGATTCTTCACACCCGGCCCCTTATCAGGCTAATCAAGCTTCTGAGAGGGATAAAGGCCAACGGACGGTGGTGCGAGAGAGAGAGAGAGAGAGAGAGAGCGAGAGTGTGTTTACGTGCAGCTGTCCATCACGTGTGTATGTTTTTGCCTTAGTTTTAAGTTCTTAATTAAATATAATTTATATTGGCAAGTCGGTTATAGCCTCCTCCTTTCCATTAATCCCATTATACTGGTGCTGAAACCCGGGAAGGAGGAGGGATACGCCGTAGTGGAGTTCTTGCCGCTGCCATCCACCCCAATGGAGCATCCACGACCATCTGCCGGAGGACGGAGGAGCCCGGCCACCTGGAAGCGGAGGAATGCCAGCCACCACGAAGGGAGAAGAGGCTCCTGGCCAACCGCCTGGAATGGTCAGGGCCACTGCCAGGGTCAGGGGAGACTCCTACCAGCCGCTAAAAACAGCGGGGTTAAGAGAGGACCACCAACCGCTGACCGCCTGGAGCGGGAGAACTGCTGCCAGAGGTCGGGGAGTCCCCTTCTGTTCCCTGAGAATGGGAATGGGTGTTCCGTCCATCAGGGGCCCGAGGACTAAATCTGATCCGCCCGGGGAGGCACAGCTGTCATCCGTTAGAGGGTGGAGGAATGGCCGAGGACCAAGCTACGGCATATCGGAGAACCTCTCTCTCTCCCACTGCCGCTCCGCTTTGGCCTTTTTTCCTCTCTTTTAAATTTTACAGTGTTTTTTTGTTGGGGGTTCTGCACTGTTACAGGGAGTACCCCTTATTCTAATCATTATTGTTTCCCTCCCCCTGTCCCCTCCCAGATTCAGTAAGGTGGGGATGACTTGCCAGCAGACGGAATACGCCCTCCCCAGGGAAAGATGGGGGTGGGTTACGTCATGCCTGGGGCTCCCCGGCCTGAGAGAACGAGGGAGGTATGTGACAGGGTGGAGGGCAGGGCTGGGTCGTGATTCTCTTATCAGGCTAATCAAGCCTCCGAGAGGGATAAAGGCAGACTGCGGAAAGTGGTGCGACAGATAGAGGGTGTTTACAGGTAGCTGTCCATCATATTTGTGTGTTTGTGTTTTTTGGTTTAAGTTCTTAATTAAATATAATTTATATTGTCAAGCTGGTTCTCACCTCCTCCTTTCCATTAATACCCTTTCCAGTTACTTTTTTTATATTAATAACTACAATGTCAACATGACCACCCGGTAAATCAACATCATGCTATCGAATGTTCCAGTACCCTAAATTCGACCCCATTCTGCCAAAAAACTGACAAGTGCCATCCCCCATTAGACATTTTTGCATCAGTTAAAATGTGTTTACCTTTTTCTGTGCTGTTACTGAGCACATTGCACAAGCATAAAGACAGGTTCTGGTCTATGGAATCCAGGATGTAATTGCATTTACAGAAACAAATATGAGTATCAATTGGGGTTTCCTTTTTCTTTATAAAATTACTTTTCACTCCAATGATGGCTCTGTTTAGGGTTTGGGTTGGGACATAGGTTTAAAAATATGCATTCCTGTTCACTGTATTTCATCTTTTACAACTTAAAATACAACTCGCTCACTCTGTGGAAATTTCACCTGGAGCTCACATGTGCCCATACGTTCAAACAACACTTCCAGCTTTGGCTGAAGTTTGAATTTCAGTACGAATAGTCCAATTTCAGCAGCAGAACTTTCAACCCACTATCACCGAATTCACAATGAGATCTTGAAAAAAAAAAAAGAATCTTTTAATCACACATGCAAAAAATTATCTAGTAAGCACAGATATATTAAGGTCCAGTATTTTAGATTTTTCTCCCAAACAAAGAGTGGAATAACCATGCATATATAATGAAATCAGTTTTTGCAATTCTTTGCATGCAGCCCTTAGACTATGAAGAACAAGCAGAACTAAAAATCACCATTTCTGTTGAGAACGAAGAACCTTATTTCTCATGTGAGGTGAAAGAGAGATCTGCAAATGGCCTCTGGACTCTCATCACAAATCCACCAACACCATCCTCTCGAGATATTGCCATTGCAGTGGAAGATGTAAATGAACCCCCATATTTTCCCAAGCTAATGAGTAAAATAATCATGGAAGAAAATGGTGCCATTGGAACTTTTGTGGACAGAGTAACAGCAATAGATCCTGATACCACACAACCCTACACACTACAGTAAGTTCTTAAATTTTTCATATGCTATTAACAGTAGTGCTATTGAAAAATTCTATTAATCTCTTTTTTAATATTAAAGTAATTTGTCACAACTATGATCTAAACTGGTCAAATACAGAATGTTGTCTTGGCTAAATGAAAGTCAGTGTAAAATTATACAATATTATTTAGGCACTTAAGCCAAACTTGAAAATGTATGAATGTCTTTGCATTAAATATTAAATTACAAAATATTAATCCAAGTGGCATTTATTTGAAAGAAATCAAGCAAAAAACACTTCAACCAAAGCATCTCACAAAAATAAGTCTGTTCGGTTTCAGGAGCAAATCTAGAAATGTTTTTATGAGGTGGCAAGGGGGTGGCATGCAGACTATGAGGGGTGGCAACACCAAAGCAAGCGCCATACATAGTTTTTATTGATGAAGGTACCAAGCTTCATTGCAACAAGTACTAGTTCATTAATTGGAGTCACTATCAAATTACACATGTCCATTCATTTGCGATACAACTGCATTTCCACAGTAACCACATAGTAACCATTTTGCTACAGATTTGGCAACATTATGTTTTTTTGTTGTTGTTGTTTTTTTTTAGCATAATGAAAAACAAGAAACAAATTGTTTATCTCTAGAGCACAAAGACATTGTCTATTAAACACATCACCAAATTCTAAATGTTCCTAAGCTTCACATATAGAACCGGCAACATGGACTAAACGTCACCACCATTTGCAAGGCAATTTTATCAAGGTTTATTAAAAATGTTTTGTGAAGTGTACCCATGGATGGGAAATGCATGCAAATACCATGTTATTCTAGTCCTATATACCTATCACCTTTGTTACAGCTGGAATAAGCCATTTGAAAGCGAAGATTAACACAAAGTTAGGTCTAAATAAAAATAAACTGTACGGAAAATTACACTGTGGGGGGCAGTGCTGCAAACTCGTGAATATTAATTGTGCTATGCACAGTAAAAGATCATTTTTAATTTGGCTGTTTAAATCAACCCAATTCAAGCACCCAAATATTTCAACAATATGGTCATTTAATTTCTACATCTCCCGCTATCAGTCTTGGGATTTTGTTAGTCAGTAGATGAATACACTATGCACAATAAGGACTATGATTAAGAACATGACTGACCGATCTAGTGGTAACTAGAGTTTAGTTTTTAGAGGTTTTGGATTCTAAATTGCCAAAATATGACTTTTTATTTCAATAAAACAAGATTGCATCTTTACGTCAGTGGATAGGTGTTACAATTTCAAAATATAAAATAGATATATATTTTAAATATAAAATAGATGCAGGGAGATTAGAGTAGTGGAAACAAAATCACATTTATTGACAGTTCTGTATATGAAAAACAGTGACAACCAAAAACTTTCCGCACCAGCAGCGGGAACCTGGAAAAAAAGGCAATATGCCCCTGAGCACCCGTGAATGTGATGACACAGTTCACGAACAACCATCTTCCATCACACAAACCAGCCATGAAACAGTTATATAGGGAGGAATTTAGGGAGGAAACACACTGTGCACCCCATCAACAATCAGCTCACCTGGTTAGTCTGTAGTCATTTGTGCGTTCAGTGAGAATTTGGGCAGTTTGACATGAATAAACCCCTACACAATGTCAACATCAACTATAATATACTTACATTTATATTGAATACATTTGGATACTTATGTTGGGGTGCAGATTGGGTGGCAATGCTTTTTCTTAGGGTGGCATATGCCACCCCTGGTAGATCCGCCTCTGTTCGTTTTCAAATTATAAAACAATATTGCTCATGATTATAACAAAAAGTACCGAATATGAACACTTTGTAATTGTTTAACATGAGTTGAACGTGTCTATAGTTATAGGAACAAAACCTATAGTTCCCCTTCTGTCACTCACTCGACATTGTGTCGATTGTAGTGACACAAGGGGTCTTTCTTTAGAGCCTTGCGTACCTCTGAACTTGAGAAAAGGCCAATGTGAAATTGGCAGACAGAATTTGCATGTCCTGCCCCCAGATATACGGGTATAAAGGGAGTGGACGTGCATCTGTCAGACAGATCTTTTTCTTCGGAGCCGAGCGGTTGTGTGATCAGTGAGCTGTATTCACAACTTTTTCACCCACCTCTGCAAGAGAGCTTCTTTTGGATCTGATGGCACATTCCAGTGGCTTTCTCCTCTCTGCACACTGTGCAACCTCTGCCCCTGGGTGCTTTGACAGCGCTTCTCTCAGAAAGAGTGATTTTCTCTGAAAGAGTGTATTTCCTCTAAAAGAGTTTATTTCTGGTAAAAGAGCAACAAGTGAGCGCTGAACGCCCTTTTCAGGATGTGTCTATTTAAAAATGCCCTTCTGCTGCTGTGTAGTTCCTGGATGTGGTAGATATCTCTCCAGATCTGACGGTCATAGACGCTGCCTTGTGTGCCTGGGTCGCGATCACACCGAGGCAGCGTTTGTGGATGGTTCATGTTCTTATTGCGAGAACATGACCATGGTAACATTGCGGTCACAGCTGTTGTTCTTAAAGACGAACACCACTCCAGCCGCCCCGTGTTGCTCCTTCCTCCCACGGGATTGAGGATGACCGAGCTGGCGATGGAGGTGATTTGGAGATGGCAGCAGGCTCTGTTTCGCTGGGCACAGCCCCACGAACCACCCACCCCCTGGCACGCTCTTTTGCTTCCGTCCGTGCTCGGTATGACGGCGGCTCACTTCACGACCAATTTGCCTCCTCCCTAGAGCCAAGTCTGGATGATGACATTGCCGCTGCATCTGAGAGTGCTCAGACGTCTGACATGTCCCGAGAACACCGCCACTGCAACGGTACTCCCCTCCAAGGCCTGTAGGACAACGCTGTCAAAAGCTTCGCAGTCCCGGCTCCCCGGGACTCACGAGCAGAAATTGCTACTCTGCTACTCAAGGACATGATAGAGCCTGTCCCTCCAGACGAGATGAAGAAGGGTTTCTACAGCCCTTACTTCATCGTACCCAAAAAAGGCAATGGGTTGTGGCCAATCTTGGAATTGCGAGTTCTCAACCGGACTTTACACAGACTCCTATTCAAAATGCTCATGCAGAAGCAAATCTTAACCTGCGTTCGGCATCAAGATTGGTTCACAGCGGTAGACCTGAAGGATGCGTACTTCCTCGTCTCCGTTCTGCCTCGACACCACACCCTTTCTACGGTTCGCGTTCGACGGCCAGGCGTATCAGTACAAGGTCCTCCCCTTTGGCCTATCCCTGACCCCTTGCGTCTTCAAGGTCACAAAGGCAGTCTTTGCCTCGCTATGGGAAGTGGGCATATGCATAATCAATTATCTCGATGACTGGCTCATCCTAGCACACTAGAGAGTTACTCAGCCCACAGGGACCTGATGCTCATGCATCTCAGCCGTTTGGAGCTTCAGATCAACTGGGAAAAGAGCAAGCTCTCTCCGGTTCAGAGCATTTATTTTCTCGGCTTGGAGTTAGACTCCGTCTCAATGTCAGCACGCCTCACAACCGAGTGCACACAGTCAGTGCTCAGGTGCCTCGCTCGCTTCAAGCCAGGCACAGCGGTTCCTCTAAAACAATCCAGAGGCTTCTGGGGCATATGGTATCCTTCGGCCACAGTCGCGCCGCTCGGGTTGATGCATATGAGACCGCTTCAGCACTGGCTTCAGGCGGACAACACCCAACACCTTTGCTAGATTCTACAACCTCAGGGTTGAGTCGGTCTCATCCTGTGTTTTTTCAGGTCCGAGCCTGTAGAACTCGGTAACACGGAACAGCCGAGTTCCGCTTGCACCTTGCGCCCTTCACCAAGTTGATCCAGTGTGCCTTCTCTCCCAGGTTAGCCACTAAACTCTCGTGTCCTGGATGTTCTTCCTCCCTAGCCCTCTGGTGGTTCAGCGGAGGAATTCGCTGCCAGACCCACCATGAGTCATGTGCTCTATATTGGGCTTGGGCTACACAGGCATAGTTTCCGCTTCAGGCAGCTCCCTGTGATGTCATTTCCACGGAATGGTCCCCCTGCTGGCAGGACCCGTGTCTCCCTTGAGCAGTCCCTGCTGTCTCCGGCCGCTGTGTCTGTAGTAACTCCTCCCTTGTCAGGCAGGTCTACCACCGCACCATGTCCAATTGTGGCTTGACAACCCCCGCGTGTATTTGCCACAAGTTACCTCCCCCCAGTCTGGGCAGGTTGTGGTCTCCGCAGAGCCTTTTCCCCCTGAAAAGGACACCTTCCCCGACGCATCTATAGCGTTAAGATATATATATTAAGGTCTCAGCCGCTTTAAACTCTATGACGAGAAACACAGAGAGAGAAAAGGCCGCGGCTGGCCAGCTTGCTCCTATGTCAGTCATGTCGCCTGTTCCCGTGCGGGTACTGGGAAACAAAGAGCGGTATATGAAACATTTAATTGGGGGTGTTGGGGAGGGTTACGTGTGGCCAACACAGCTGCATCTAGCACACAACAGCCTGCTTGCACCTGTCTCATCAGTTCACGTAACACAGTTTAGTGCATGGCGTTTTTTAAATGGGACCCCTTGTGTCACTACAATCAACAAAACGTTGAGTGAGTGACAGAAGGGGAACGTCATGGTTACTGTTGTAACCTCCGTTCCCTTATGGAGGGAACGAGACATTGTGTCCCCCTTGCCATGGCATTATTCCTACCACTGTAATGTGCCGTACCTTATTCTCGGCTCCTCGGTGCAAAAATCTGACTGACAGACGCACGTCCACTCACTTTATAACCGTATGTCCAAGGGCGGGACATGCAAATTCTGTCTGCCAATTTCACATTGGCCTTTTCTCAAGTTCAGTACGCAAGGCTCTCAAGAAAGACCCCTTGTGTCACTACAATCGACAAAACATCTTGTTCCCTCCATCAGGGAACAGAGGTTACAACAGTAACCATAATGTTAGTCTGCTTGGACATCTGTGTGAACTTAAAGGGGTCATGACATGCCTTATATTTAAAAATGTTCCTTGAGGTTCACTTATAATATTAGTAAAGTTTTTTGCCAAAAAACATAGATTTGTAAAATATGATCACTTTCCACCTTCATTCTGACCCTCTGTCAGAAACGCAGAAAAGTTTTGTTGCTGCTTCTCCTTTAAGACGTAACAGTAAACACCCACTGTAATAATTTGCTCTCTGCTCATGACTGACCTGCTCTCTACTTGCCATCTCACTGCTCACCACTGTTGGGAGAGAGAACAAGTTATTTTAGCTGCTTGTTTAAAAAAAAAAATGCTGTTTTTGCAGTAAGAACAAAGTTTTGAGTTCTGAAACTTACAGTATGTTATTATAGTACAATGACTCTTATCAATGAAAAATCAAGGAAACTTTGATTCCTCGTGTCATGACCCCTTTAAAAATAAGTTGGTTAAAAGTCATTGAAAATTTGCTTTGAAAAGTTAGTTCTGTCAAAAACTATAGCAGCATTAGTTTCGCAGATGCCACTGCTTTGATCTTTTGTTATCGAATGCAATGAAATTGTAACATCGAGCAGCTCATGTGTAGAGACCCAACGTTAACCTCAATGAAACTTATTTTTTCCCCATCAGGTATTCCATTGAACAAGACCCTGCAGGCTGGGTCAGAGTAAATGAAACAACAGGCGAGATCTTTATAAAAAAGAGCTTGGACAGAGAGTCAAGTTATGTGACCAACTCCACTTATACAATCACTGTCATTGTGACAGAAAAGGGTAAACCAAAATACAGTTGATTTCCGTTTAGCTCAGAAAATAAAACCAGCTATGTTAGACAAACCCATACAGAGTTCATCAAAAATAATTTCAGCTCTAATAAACAAGATGTTTTCTTTTCTTATTGTTAACTTTCCATGCCAGATGACCCTAAAGTGACAAGCACTGCTACAGTTCAAATCTACATTGAAGACAAGAATGACAATGTCCCCATGCTGCAGGAGAACATGGTCTTCGTGTGCCAATCTGATGGAGTGTCGAGTACAGAGATCACTCCTAATGACCTCGATGGAGATCCATACAGTGGTCCATTCAGTTTTGAAGTAATAGAGGATCATAAGGAAGAATGGAGCTTTGACCCTAGCCATGGTAAAAAAAAAAAAAAAAGATTATAGTGTTTTCTAAAACTCAAGACGTGTATTTTATTCAAAGCATTCAGATGAAACCCAAGAGCCATATAGTTAGGAATATTCTGGTTTTAATACAAGTTAAGCTTAAAAAAAGAAAAGGATAAATCTAGTGTGGCAATTACAATGGAAGTGAAAGGGGGCAATCCGTAAATGTTAAAATACTATTTAAAAATTATAGCCAAAAGACAACAATATGCATGTTAAATAATACATGAGTTTTAACAGAAGAGATAATAAAAAACATTTTATAAAATTATAAGCTTCAAAAATGGGCCCTATTCACTTCCATTGTTAGTCTATCTCTGTAACTCAGATTTGTGCTTTTTATTTTAAAGAAAAGGAGGGACGAATCAAAATAATTTCTTGTGGTAATCAACTTTATGCCACAAATGTTGCCAATTGAACTTAACTTGTATCGAACCTGGAATATTCATTCAAATGTATTTTTCTTACCCCATTGGCAATTTTTTTCTTTCTTGTTTTGTGCATAAATCTACACATTTTTGAGAGGTTTATGTTTGAACAAGAATTTATTTTTTTTGAATGGTTAAGAATCACGATAGTGCACAATTTAGATTTATAATTTTTTGTAAATGTGTCATGTTTTATAGCTAGTTTTCATTTGAAGGCAAAACTACTGATAAAGAATGTATTTTATTAATTAATTAATTTTGCTGTGCATCTGAAACATACTGAAGATTACCACAGAAAATCATTTGGACTCATCACTCAGTAGGTAAAAACAAACAATAACAAATAGTGCATTGATATACATGCAATTGTAAAGTGTGTGGGGGTAATTATTGTACATTTGCCCCGAAGACGTAACAGTGAACACTTTGGCTGATGATTGTTATTACAGTTGCATAACATTTGATTAGACTTTAGATTTAGAGTTGGTGAAAAACTCCTTGTCATCTCTCTTGCTTTGTTCTTTAGGTAACACAGTGCATTTGGTGAAACACAAAAGCGTTCATGTCGGTCTGTACACATTGGTTGTGAAAATATCAGATAAGCAGGGAAGTTATGTCCTCCAGAACCTCACTGTTGCTGCATGTGATTGTGAAGTCTCCCCAAACTGTCTGCTGCAGCGCAACACTCAACAGAAAGTGGGAAGTGGTGTGATTGGAACTGTCATCTTTGCCTCGCTACTGATTTTCGGTGAGCATTTCTGGAACATATACAGACCCCTTGAAATTATTTGACAAACGCAATTTTCTTTCCTATGTTGACATTTACTATTGTGACAGAAAGTTGGGGTAGGATATATTGAAGGACTTTAGTTTAATTCACAGTCCTGTGTGTCATTTCTGCACCACTAGCGCAACCAAACAGAATTGCAAAAATAAAAATAGTTTTCAAACAGCCTTTTTAAGACATCCCACATCTGCTGTTAATTGAATGAACAGATAGTTCCACCCCAAATTCACAACATTGTTTTAATTGATGTTGTTGTATTGGACTGGAAAACAGAGGAATTTTTATAGCACCACAGAGACAGTGTTTACAGTTTTCAAGAAAAATAACCTTTGAATGGCTTACTTATAGGTGTCTTTATACATCAAATGTGCACTCAGTAAATTTTGTCTTTGTCATCATAGACCTACACTGACACCTAGTGGTGTGGATGCAGCATAATATAAAATCAATAGTTTTCATGTACAGATGCCATTGTAAAAATTTACTATTCACAGTCAGCCATGATTCATTTAAGCTATGAGTGAAAGTGTCAGAAAAGAGCAGTTTTCTGAGATTAAGGGAGTAATTTTCAGTTGGTCATGTGATTGTAAAATGGTAGCCCCAATGAGGGGACCCCCTCTATGTGGAATAAAACAGCTTTTATAAGGTTACTGATATGACTGGAGTCTTCATTTTAATGTGAGTGGTCATGATTTATACATATGTTTCAAAATTACAATTAATTTCTTCAGGAGTGAAACTTTTTTTAAGAAAATTACTGAGTGCACCTTTAAGCTGGGATAGGTGAACATGTTTAACACCAAAAGTTACGCACTTCAATTTGAAAAACTTTCTAGACTGAATAAAACCATTTAATTTAGATTTTTACTACAGAAGTAAATTGATGCACATTTACACAAGTCACCTCACAAACCTTTTTATAGTGTAGAGGGAGGGACATTATAATTTTAGAGAGCATTTCATTGGACAAAAACTGTATGATGAAACAACATGAACCATCAATATTATTTATCCATTGTCCCAGAGAAATAATACTTTTATTTGAAATGCACGTATCTGCTTAAATTGTTTTATCAACTTTTAGGAGTACCAAATGTGTTTATTGTTCAAAAGTTATTATTATTTAATTGTTTTAACAATTGTAGGTTACTGCTTTTTTAGTGTACTACATGACAGATACATTTTCAAAACTATACAATAGAATTTGTTTTGACGTCCTTTGATGTCAAAAACAAAAGAGATTCAAAATGTTTTCCCTTCCTATTAAATTGATTAATCTATTTATTTTGCTACCCTAACAATGCACTTAATTATAAAGAAAATGAACCATTTATTAGATTTTATAGTTAGTTGAATTGTATTATCTGCATTTGTCTTGTCTCTGCAACCCTTGTAGAACAACAACAAAGAGTAATTATGTATTTATTAGGAAATTAAAATTTGTTCTTGGCTCTATGTGAAATGAAGTAATTTTGTTTAAGAAGTTCAAATGTTTTTCCTCTTAGCATGTCTGCTGCTGTTCTTTACTTGCTCTTGCCGGACCGTAAAGTCTCTGCCACAAGTGGATGACATCTTAGAAGATGCCCTGCTGCCTTCTAATATTGAGAAACCTGGCACAGATTGTGTGGTAAGACCTTGCCTTAAAAATACTGATATAAAAGTCTGACAAAATACCAAATAAGGCATTCAAAGATTTTATTTTTGTATTTAATGTAAGTGTAACTGAAATACCCCCAAAAAGTCTAACACAATGATAACTAATGACTATGTTTCTATATTACATACATTCATCTGTGATTTAAAAGGTCCTGTATGGTCTACTAAAGGAAGCATCTGATATCAAATCAAAGGAGGCTCATCCTGCCAGTAATGGTGTTAAAAAGATATCTGGCATTCAGCAGGTATGGCAAACATTTCTATTTGTTAAATCAAAGCCACATACAAACTCCAAAGCTTTGTGAGTGACAATCGCAATTAAGTGTGGCTTTCCCCTATACATCAGGGCTGGTAAAAGCAACTATGACAGATATTCACAAAAAATGTGAATGAGTCACAAGGGTGGTTCAAATATATTAGCTTTAGGGAGCTGAGCCCCTCCCAAGAGGGTGAGAAATACGTGTCTGAATGTTTAGAAATATGTGTCTAAATGCATTTGGTTGCATTTGAACCTGTCCAAGATAACATTGCCACTCTGTGCAAATTTTTATGTAACTTTAAGAGATAGTAAGGATTCAGTGTGAAACTTAACCTAAGCTTTCTGAGTTCACAAAATCAGTGATTATATGGGGGAAAAAAACAGGTGGGCTGACAGCGTGCAGCGCTATGCCGTTAATCATAAGCACAGAGGCCATGACGTTTTGATATTTTTGTGCAAGCATGCACTTAGTCTAAGCCAGTGTTTCTCAAACTTTTTGTTAAATGCCCCCCTAAGTTGAAGTAGGTAACAGTTAATGAAAATTTGGTTATTAGATTTTAGCGAATTAATTTAGTAGAATGCTGTTGTCAATTCTGTAAATAAAATAACTCGTGTGCATATCAATCAGCTGCCAAGGCACTGGCCAGGGAGTCAGGCATTTCCAGGACTGTTCCATTCTCAAAATCGTTTGTGCGCTGAAATGTTCCCTCCGTAATGAATGCATTGTTAAAACAAGTGAGCATATCTGAAGTCTCAAGTCATTTGAAGACGAATGAAATTTTAAATGTATAATGTTATTTTCTCTTGAAATTGTTTTTTATAATTATCTTCCATTCATAATGTGAACGAAAGAAAAACAATCCTATGAATGTTTAAATATTAGAGTTTGTTAGATTAAAAATACACTCCTATGTATTTTAATTTATTTTTTATGTTTTTTTATTGCTATTGTATTTGTTTGTCACAGGTAACAAGTAAAAATTTTAGTCCCCAAAGGTTCTCGGTTCAAACAGATAAATACGTGTCCAGAGACAGATCACAATACTGCCATGAGGTAAAACCACATACATGAAATTATAGCAGTTCATTTACAGCATTTTCACAATTTAACAAGGACTACAAAATTAGTAAAAGTGATTCTTTGTAGCAGTAAAAAAGAAAGTAAGCTCGATTTTCTAATCCAACAACTTTCTTCTATTCCACCAGAACCATCAGACTTTGGTGTGGAAGCAATCTCTGCATCGGAGTGACAGCCGCTTTCAGGTCAGTTTTGAAAATTTTATTGTTTTAACATGTCTGAACATGTTGGCACCTTGTGAAACATCTTCAGAACAGTAATATACAGATTATGTTTTGAGTCTTTAGGGCAGAACCCTTAGCAGGAGGAGCTCACAAAGAAGGCACAATAGCAATTGTAGCAGCCAATCTGCCATACAAAGTTTGCTTATGCAGGTAAGTTCCAATATACCCGATTCACCTGCAATCCTTCCACCCAGAAAAGCAACAAATGAATGCTATGTTCATTCATTTATCATTCATTCTACTCATGGTGCTCTGCAAATAATGGCAGCTTGGAAATGCATGGGAATTTCACCAAACACTTACATATTCGGGTATTTAGAGACCCGGCACATACATACATCCATCCAATCTACAAAATGCCCAGATAGTGTCATATTTTGAAGACAGTAAGAAAATAGAATAAAATATATTTTGATATATATAAAAAACATATTGAGCTACACAACACAAACTACGTGTAAGTTACACATGTATTTTCTCAGGTACTTATTGAGTCTAAATAGATGCACCACATAATTTCAATATTACACCCAAATGGCAATAGCCAAATCATACTGTTAATGTGTTACACTTGCTATGGTTTACTTCCATGTTGCTTCATCAAATAACAATATAAAATGTAAATCAAGTAAATCACTGACACATCAGCAACTCCTTGAATAAGAAATAACACATGTAATATGTATGTGTACATGCATGTGAAATATTGGGAAGTCACCATTGTTGTAAATGTATTGTTGCACAGAAAGTTGCAGAAGTACGTCAAGAATTGTGCAAACACCTTTATAGTGACCTCGTTTTTTGGTTATAATTTTGTGAACTGGACATGATTTTGTAAGATTCACCAACGTTTTCTAAGCTAAAAATCTCTTTTAGTATATTTTAATTGGAAGATATAAAATTTGTTTGGCAATAAGCATATTTCTTTTTTAACCTTCAGAGGCTGCAATCAATACAGTCCATAGAACACGATCTGTCTGATCACGAGCCTCACCTTTACGCTTTTGAGGATGACTCTAAGAACTTTGTCGACCTGGACCCCATAGACATGCCCAATAATGAGTTTGATCCTGAGCTGCTCTCTGGCCTTGGGCCAGCTTTCAAACATCTGGCTTTAATATGTAACCCAGAGATATTCTCCACAACTGAAGGGATGAAGAATGGGACCAGATAGTCTAGTAATGAGGAAAATTAAGATGTTGTCTCATTCCCATAGTAAAGAGTGGCCATTTAAAATTAAATGATTAACTGTTTAAAAAAAAAAATGTATGGCAAGATTAAAGAAAAAAAAAAGTTCATTGTCAAATCGGTGTATATCATTTGGGATTTTTCATTTGCTTATAATTGATTGTTTTAAAATTATATGGTTTTACTTTACAGTGGATAGTTGTTTGTGGAATATCTATCTACTACTCCTGAAATGGCAAACATCTGTGGTTATCATTCATAACACTCATGCAAGTGTCTTAAATGTCTCAAATCTCAGCACTAGCATTCACACAGACAGACTGAAGACAAAGTGTATTTTTAAGATATACCTCCTGCAAAGACACATGCAAAGATATACAGTATTTCAAGTGCAGTGTCAGCTGCAAAACCAAGTCATTGCTACCTCAATTAGAAGGAAAAGCAATGATTTGTATTTCTTAGTGATTGTTTACAAAGCAAGTATATAATATATGATGTAAACAAAATGTATTCGGGGATATACAGTAGCATCTTATACTCATTACTCTTCTCAGCTGTACTGGCCTGTTCTGTGAGGTGGTTGTATCCTTTGAACATGTAGTTTTTCAAATGTATTTTTTGTATTCTTTCACATTTAGTTTTCTTCAAAAATGACTGTTTTTGCCTCTGACTTATTCAATAAAAAAGCATCATGTAGAACAGGGGTTCTCAGCAGGCGTTCAATGGATGCCAGGGGGCGCTAGGGCAGATTAGTAGAGAGGGGGCTTTAGGTTACAAGTGGGGGTGTTTCAGTCACGTTAATCAAATATATCTTCAAGCTCCTGTTTGCATTCAAATGTTTATCTAGACTCCATTATATGGGTTGTATACTGTGGTTCATCTGATTCGGAAGTCTAGCGATGCATCTGAAGTATCTGGTTTAGAAGTGTCAAACAGACGAAGTCACAACCTCCGTTAATGCACCTGTATGACTCTGTAGAGTAGGTGGATCCGGCTCATTGGAAAGAGCAGTGCGAATGCAAGGTGTGTTTTTACACACAGACCAGTCTCGAGCTCTTAAACGCTCATCTCTGATTATTGCAGCTTTTACGAGAATCAGTGAGAAGCAAGGCGCGAGAAACGGGAACCATTTGAATTCAGTACAGAATTCTACATGACCATCCATGAATTTACTGTAGTAACACTTAACTGTACTTTAGGCAGAAATGTATTTGTAATACATATCACTATTTCAGCTCTATTAAATTTGTCATAGGCTACATTATGGGAGTGAGGGAATATAATACATTTGAAGTGGGGGTGTTCATAAAAAGAAAGTTGAGAACCATTGATGAAGCATAATTGGCTTGTCACTGCGATTAAAAACAACATTCCTGGTTCAATACAAGTTTAGGCGCAATCAACAGCATTTGTGGCATAATGTTGATTACCACAAAAAAAATTTGACTTGCCCCTCCTTTTCTTTGAAAAAAAGCACAAATCGAGGTTATAGTGAGGCACATACAATGGGAGTGAATGGAGCCAATATTTGGAGGGTTTAAAGTCAGAAATGTGAAGCTTATAATTTTATATAAGCACTTACATTAATTCTTCTGTATTGTTTGAGTTGTAGATTTGTTTAAATCGTCACTTTACAGTTATTTTAGGGTATGTTAAGTCTGTAAGAATTCAATTTCAAAATAATATCATTTCTAATTCTTTTTCAATTGATTTCTGGGTGAAATGTGACCTGGTCACATTTGTGAGATTCTGCAGTTTTTGTAGCTGAAAATTTATTTTAGAAGTGTAATTGTCCTGTCTGCTGGGTGGTAGTTTAGAGTTCTTGTTATCTAAATAAATAAATTCATTCAAGATCATTTGAGTGTCCAGTCATTTTATTTGAAGACATTAAAATCTTACATGGATAGCATGAGAAAGGCAGACTAAACATGGTCTAACCCTGAACACATTTTCTATTGGACTGTTTTTAGAATGCCAAAGGAAAGGAAACAGCATAAAAGGTCAACTTCTAACAAGGGAGTCTTCTAAGCCAATCATATAACGACCACATTTATATACGGATTCATTTTGGTTAATTTGCTTATACTAATTAATTGCCACATCATGAATTTAATTCAGTCTTAAAAGATCGATCAATTGAAAGCTCTAGTAAAACGTGAAAGAGCTGATATGCAAACATGAGGTGGTTGCCATTAGATACTTTAGATATTTAACCTAGGGCTCACCCTGCTTCCTACACTGTTAAAAGTTTTCCGTAAAAAGAGAAAAGAACTGGCAGCAGGGTTGCCGGCAAGTTACCGTAAAATTAAACAGTATCTTGCTGTAGCTGAAATTCGACTGATGAATGAATGCCAAAACTATGAAGTTCAAAATTAAAACTCCAATGATTTATTAAATGCCTTCTGAAGTGATATCATCAGCTTTAGTTGAGAACAGACCAAAATGTTACTCGTTTTTCACTGTACATCTTGTCATTGCGGTTTACAGGCATGATAGATTTAAAGCGTGATTACACTTCCTTGTGCCATCTAGTGGTTCTACCCATGTGTCAAGCGCTAGGAAGTTTAATCAAGCTTGAAATCATGATCGCCAAGGAGACTGCTGATGTCAACTCATCACATACTGACGCTCGGGCAGGACCCCTTGGCGTCGCTTGACGCGCCGGGTGTACCTTTGGCGTCATTTTACGACGCGTCCGGTTTCGAAACATAAACCAGTTGGAGGGCCATTGTAGCCTATTCCTTTTGATTTTTATTGATCGCGGTCTCGACCCATTCGCGGCGCGAGCTTACCCGAGACGTGACATTTCAACGCTACACACTCCGGTTCAGAGATATGTAGAACGGCGTCAGTCCGGGGTTTTAAACATCAAAAACCAGTTGGAGGGCCATTGGGTGGAGAGTCGAAGGAATAGGCTACATTCTCGGCGTGAGCTTACCCGAGACGTGACATTTCAACGCTACACGCTCCGGTTCGGCGATACATAGAAGTCTATCGGACTACCCGTAGTACCTGCACGTCAAAAAATGACGCCAAAGGTATACCCGGCGCGTCAATATGTGACGAGTCGGGGTGAGAACGTGTTGCGATTTATAGTAAAAAAATTTGTAACATTTTGGTCTGTCCTAACACAAAACTGATGAGATTGCTTCAGAAGACATTTAATAAATCATTGGAGTCGTTTGAATTGCTTTTCTGTGTTTTGGCACCCATTCACTTGCACTGTATGCCCCTCAGAGCTTGGATTTTCTTCTCAAAGTCTTAAGATAAAAAAATAAATAAAAAGGTAATATATATTTGGGATAGTATCAAGGGGAGTAAAAAAAGGGATAATTTTTATTTTTGTGTAAAAATGTCTTTAACAAGCTCCAGCAATTAGATATTTTGTGCAGTTGTACATGACTATTGAAATGATACGTGAGCAACACAAGGTCCTCAAAATGCCCACATCAAATAGTACGAGCTGAAGGATGTAAGCATCTAAGCAGCTAACCTTTGAATGAATTCCAATGTGCATGCAGCATAATCTTGGTACTGATGATTGAAGGTGTAGTAAGTAGAAAAAGTTGGTTGGATGCCTTCACAAATGGTGTGTCCCTCAAGGCTGATCATCCAGTGGTGAATACATCTTCCTGGTGTTTCAGCTGAAACTTTACAAAGAAACCACATATCAGCATTAACATAAAATTATTAATTTGCCAATGTCACATTGTAAATGAATGTAAATGAATGCAAGGGACACTGACATATTTTACCCATTTACAGATGAGCCCTGTTCTTTTAACATAAGAAATGCATTTTAATATGTTGATCATGGACTGGTCGGGACAGATATTAATGTCAAAAGGTGTCATTTTCCCCCCAATATTGTTAAGTCTTGTGAAGAAGAAAACACTTTTGCTGAAATGCAGAAAACACCCTGGTGGCTTTTGTAATCATAAAAAGAAAAAAATATATATAATTCTATACATACCAAGGAGCATCTGTCGAGGAGTTGCAGGTAGCGTGAGTATCATTTCTACATCAGCTGTACATCAGTCATTTCAGTGCACTACAGAGACAGCAATGGAGCATTATTTAAATAAAATGTGCAACTTTGTTTGAAGGCTGCACTTCGCAGAATAAAAAGAATTAACGTTTTTATAGAACTCACCTTGCAATATGGAAGATCCGATTCAGCGTGTCACACTCTGCGGGTCACAGTTGCAGTTGGCTTCCCTCTGAAACAAGTGTTTAAAAAGTTAGATACCATTCCAGTATCACCAACGTTTTCAGATTAAAAGAGAAGGAATAGCATGCATCCCTGCATAAAACTTAACATTAGCAACAGTACAGATGCGTTTCCCAAAAGCGCTGTATATTTCTTATGTAACGTAAATGGATTGTAGAAATTATTGCCACCAATGGTTCTTTAAGCTTTCAATGCTTTTGTGATTCGCAGCCCAGATCTGAACTTTGAAGTTGTTAATGTTAGCTGACCACACTGACCGCGTGAGTAAGGTGTTTCTACCTGCACTGGTTTGTGTGTCAGCTCAGACTCTAATCTCAAATCTGACGTGAAAATTTAAAGATTTACCCAAGTCCAGTACATTACTCAGTCTGACAACAAATCACTTGAAGAAGACAATTTTAGTAAAAGAAAAAGTTCTTGGGCTTAAACACAGAAATTTAACGTTTCAAACAGTTTATTTTGTTGATATTGGAATCTGATGGCAAGTAGGCTACCAAAATCATTACAGCACAATAGGAGTTCAACGCAAATATGATGTGTTCTGGCTATGATAAAAAGCAAAGCAAAAGGGCACTCATCTGTTAATTCAGAAGATGACGATAGGTGAAAAAACCAGCACTTAAACACGTGTGGGCTCACTGTAGGTTTGTGTTCCCAAAATGCAATGCAAAAAATACTGTAAAGTACTGTTTTCTTTCCTTTGATCAACCAATATTGTAAAATACCGTAATATTACTGTAACGAATGGGAGGCTTGGAAGGCAGACGAGGAGAGCGGATCTAAATGCAGCTTTAACTTTATTAAAACAAATAAACACAAAGGAAACAGCCACAATGGGAAAACAAGAAACAAAACACGATGAAACATAAATTGAGAACTCGGGCAGGGAACATGTACAGTTACGTCTGGGTTGGTCTGGCTGCTGTCATCCTCTTCTCTTGTTATTTTTAGGAGTCTTTGCAATGTCTTTAAAGGTGCATTCAGAAACTTTTGTCTGAATCATCTTGGACTTACACTGACACCTAGTGTCTTGGATGCATCATAATTTAAAATCAATAGTTTTCAGTTTCAGATGCTCTTGTAGAAATGTAGTATTCATGGTCAGCCATGATTACTTTAATCAATGAGTGAAATTGTCAAATAACAGGACAATTACTGAGATTAAACGAGTATTAATTGGCTGGTCAAGTGATTCTAACTTGGCAGCCTCCATGTGTGGAACTTCTCCATGTAGAATAAAACAGCTTTTATAAGTTTAATAATATGACAGGATTCTTCATTTTAATGTGAGTGCTCATGATTTCCTTCATATATTGCAAAATTACAATTCATGTCTATTAGTTCAACTTTTTTAATGAGGAAAAAATGACTGAGTGCACCTTTTATGATCAGATTTGACTGTTTTAGACTTGTCCCAGACTTAGACTTTCAATATTAAACAATCAAATTCCATTGCAAAAATACACATTATTACATGTTTAATGTGGGTTCATGTTTAATGTGGGTTTTAATATTTTATTTTAAAAGAATTGAACAGTTATAAGCTTTAACAAAGGAGTACTGGTAAAATTTTACAATAAGGTTTCATTATCATGAATTAACCATGAACACATTTTCTTTTTAAATTTGTTTTAATTACACATACATTGTATTACAAGTTCATTTTAGTTCATTAAATAATGTTACCATATACAACTTTGATTTAAAAAATGCTTTACTATACGTTGAAATTTGGATTAACCAAGATTAATTGGCCAAAGCTGTAAAAGTATTGTTTATTGTTAGTTCATGCTAACTATTGTTGTTAACTAATGTTAATAAATAGAACCTTAATATAAAGTTTTACCAGAGTACTTTATGTTGGAATACTTTAATGGTGCTTTTTGTCCTTTTTGAAGCTTGACAGCCCCAGGCCCGGTTTAACATTTATTGTGTAAAAAGAGCAGCTAGGACATTTGGCTAAACAACTCCTTTTCTGTTTTCCGGTGGAAAAAGTTTGTATAGGTTTTTGAAAAAAATGATGAGTAAATAAAGACAACTTTTTCAGATTTGGAGTGAAATATTCTGAATTTAAATAATTATCTCATATATACATCCATTCATCTTTTATAGCCGCTTGTCCTATGTAGGTTTGCAGGAGGTGCAAGAACCTATCCCAACTGTAACGGTCCGAAGGCAGAGAAACACCCTGGGAAGGTGCTTCTTATTTGATTCGGAATTTGCCGTTTTTTGAGCGACTGAAACGCTGCTCTGTTCTGCTCTGCAGGAGGCGCTCTGTAATCTCAACTTGTAATTATACTGCTGTTTGACGCACAGGAAGACGAAGAAGAGAGTTCAACCAACGCCAGAGTTTCTGACAAAATCAATCATGATGGGATTGGTGTCCATTCATTCATTTCTGATAAAGCGCATGATGGCAGCCGCCGAAGAAATATTCGACGCTGTCAAAGACAATGTTATTGAGTATCAGCAGGAGATAGAGCGTCTGAAGCAAGAGAACTGTTACCTGAGGAACACACTGGCTCACACCAGGAGCTGCAGCCATGCAGAAACACACAATGGTCAGTAACACATTCACTTAAAAACTAATAATAAACAAGAACAAGCTTTATATCATTTATTTAACGTACACTAAATTTTACACTAACCAAATAGTAACATGGTGTTACTATGTGTTTGTACATGATGTAATGTAAATATCGCAGTTTATGAAAATGGTACACATTTAGTAATGTGGTATGTATTAAAGTGCTAATGTATTATCATCTGATGCCATCACTGTACCAGGACACCATCACGGTACTTTTATTTTTACTTGTAGTGCTTATAATACTTTATTAGGTGAAGATTTCTGAAATCTAGACATCCTACCTCTCCCGGAAGTTCCGGGAATCTCCCGCATATTGAAGGCGGCTCCCTCACGTACACAAATTATATACAATATCCAGGAAATCTCTCTCTTTTTTTTTTTTAAATAAAGGAGAGAGAGAGAGAGACAGAGACCAGATAATTTTTTAGGAATAGATTGGTTTTGGAGAGAGCGAGTGACAGAGTGTATCCTGATTGGTCGCTCTCCACAATCCGGGTTGAATGTAAAGTCCGCCCGCAGAAAAACCTGATTTGGGGGGTTGTGGAGCTACCTCCCTGAAATTAGTTTTTGCATGGTGGGATGTCTGGATATCTATGATATACAGTATTATGTGGTGAGATTTTCAACATCGTTTACTGTACATTTAACATTGATATTTGTTGTTGCCCTGTTTTACTTTTGTAATTCAAATCTGATTTTGTGTCACATGTTACACAGATGCTCAGAGCAACAATGCAGATGAAGTTTTGCAAGATCCATTTGGTTCAGAACTCTCAGAAATACGAGTGAAGATGGAGGTTGCCACCATGGTGTCTCATGAGCCTTTGGATCAAGCTTCAACCATCACCTCTGTCCTCTCAGAAGGTCAGGAACCCACTGAGTCCCTTTCACACCAGCCAGAGTTACTTGTGAAGAATGAAGATAGTGTTGGTTTAGATATACAATCATCAGTCGCAGTTAAATCAGATCAGTGTGATCAAGATAGTGATTCAAACCCAACTGTAGTTCTACTTGGCTATATCAATGATGGTCACGTTGGCCTTCCAATAGCTGAACAAGATCTGCACTCTCGTGATGAGGTGTCGCAAAAGGTGCCGCAAAGTCACCAGAACGCATTTGCGTGCAAGATTTGCGGCAAGTCTTTCTGCAGCAATGGACGCTTGCGGACACATATGGTAGTTCACCAGAGCGAGAGACCTTTCTGCTGTGATTTCTGTGGGAGGTGCTTTAAATCGAAGATCCATTTGAAAGAACATGAGAGACTCCATAAAGGTGATTATCGCTACAGCTGCCCAGTGTGTGGAAAGGGTTTTTCTCGGTCAAATCTTGTGAGATGGCACCTTAAGACTGTTCATTGTGATCAGTCTTAAAACACACACACAAATGAAGAATCAAAATCAGAAATAATTCACTAATTTCCTACTAAGTTTTATTAGATATTTGTAAAGTAAATATTAAAACATGTAACTGAGAGACAACTCTACTTGTCTTCCAAATTATGTGAACATTGCTATATATTATTTAATTGCTTTATTAATTGATTGTTCGATGGGAGGAATTTCTGCCCAACGATAGAAACAGCACCAACTGTCCAATATATTTGATACACAGTTACATTCACTCGCTCTGAAATACAAAACTGCAGATACTAAAACTTGAGGGTAACATCCAAATGGTGTCAAGTGGTGTTCAAAGCATAATATGAAAATATGATTTATGTTCTTGTTATACACTTATACAGATGGCAGATTATATTAAACACTTTTCTATCAGGTTTATGGACTGTTAGATTCTGTGATTATGGTACTGTGGGTAAGGCACTTACCTAAAACCTTGTGTGTTGTCTTGCTGTCAACTCCGCATCCTAATTAAAATGGAACCTCCAAATAGTGACCTATTTGGAATGATCTACAAAGCAGCAACTCTGCGCATCACACAAATACCGCTCCTCCCGATAAAAACAAGGAATGGGAATCGTAAGGAATTTTATGTTTCCGGTTCCAGCAACAATTCTTTTAGGCTAATACTTTTGAGGAAGACTTATATGGAAATAAGAGATGCAATTCTTATTGCATTTACTGCCATTTTGCAGTCTTTTGCCAAATGATGAGACCATTTCAAGTTTCTTTTTGAAATTTGACAGCTGATATAACATATCAGAAATAACGTTAATATACACTGATGAGCCAAAACATTATGACCAGCTGCCTAATATGCTGTTGGTCCTCCACGTGCTGGCAAAACAGGTGTCCTGTGGTGTCTGGCACCAAGACATTAGCAGCAGATCCGAGGTGGAGCCACCATGGTTTGGACATGTTAGTCCAACACATCACACAGATTGAGATCGGGGAATTTGTAGGCCAGGGCAACACCTTGAACTCTTCATCATATTCCTCAAACCATTCCCGAACAATGTGTGCAGTGTAGCAGGGTGCATTATACTGCTGAAAGAGGCCACTGCCATCAGGGAATACCATTGCCATGAAGGGGTGTGCCTGGTCTGCAACTATGTTTAGGTTGGTGGCATGTGTTAAATTGACATCCACACGAATGGCCGGACCCAGGGTTTCCCAGCAGAATATTATCCAGAGCATCACACTCCCTCCACTGGCTTGTTGTCTTCCCACAGTGCATCCTGGTGACATCACTACCCCAGGTATACTGCGCACACATACACTGCCATCCATGTGATGTAAAAGAAAAGTGACTCATCGGACCAAGTGACCTTCAACTGCTCCAAGGTCCAGTTCTGTCGCTTGGTGCCCATTGTAGGTGCTTTTGTCGGTAGACAAGGGTTAATCAAGGGCAATCTGAATGGGGCTGTGTAGCTTCAGACCATACACAGCAGGGTGTGACACATTCCACGCTTAACCATTATAAACATTTTCTGAGAATTTGGCCACAGTATGCCTTCTGTCAGTTCGGACCAGATGGGACCCTGCCCATTACCTTCGTTGCCCTCGCGCATCGATGAGCCTTGGGCGGCCAACACCCTGTTGCCGGTTTGTCCCTCCTTGGACCTCTGTCGATAGATACTCACCACTGCTAACTGAAGTGGTCCACAAGCCTTGCCATTTCATAGATGCTCTGATCCTGTCGTCTGGCCCTTCTCAAAGTCGCTCAGGTCTTTACCCCTGCCCATTTATCCTGCATTCAAACTGACTGTTCGCTTACTCATCTAATCTACCCAGACCTTGACATGTGGCCTTGTTAGGAAATGATCAACTTAATTCGCTTCATCTGTGAGTTGTCATAATGTTTTGGCTCATCAGTGTATATAAATATTAAAGCTTAAATATAAATTGTTGTAAAGGTGTGTTTGCAGACTTTTTAGAGATATACATGCAATACAATTATTGGTACCAATTATATATTAAATAAAAATTCTAAAACAAGAAATGTAATAGCATGTTTAATTCGTGCATTTATTCTTTTATAAAATTCCACCTCTTACAGCAAAACTTATGGAGAGAGTTGTGTTATGTAGTTTAATGTTGTACCTTAGGCTTGTGAGACTTCAACCATTCTTATTTAATTTTGAGTTATCAGCAGTAGAAGAATTTATGAACCACTCTGACTGATATTGAACTGTTTTTTACTACTTTTAGAATAATTCTCTCATAATGACCATAAAACGTGGCAGAAAGAAAAACAAATGTGTCAGTCAAGTGAGTAACTTCAATTCCAGAGCCCAATATGATTGTTTAAGTGTGCTTTCATTGGTCATAGTCATTTTAAATGTGTATGTCTTTTATTTTTATCTTAACCCTGATGAAGGCCTACGTGCTGAAAAGTGTTGGTTTGTGTTATTTATTTTAAATCCAATAAACATCGCTGCAATTTATTTTTTCACATCAATCTACACCAGTGGTTCCCAACCCTGTTCCTGGAGGCCCCCAACATTGCACATTTTGTTTATCTACCTTTTCTGACATACCCAGTTCATGTCTTAGAGTCTCCACTAATGAGCTGATGAGTTGAATCATGTGGGCTTGATTAGGGAGATATCCAAAGTGTGTAGTGTTAGGGGGCCTCCAGGAACAAGGTTTGGAACAACTGATTTACAATTCTTACCCCTTAATGACAAAGCAAAAAACAGATTTTGATTACTTTCCAGTTATTCAAGTTATTAAAAAGAAAAAACTGAAATATCTGATTGCCATAAGTTAGTCAGACCCTTAACTTGGTACTTAGTTGAAGCACCTTTGGCAGTGATTACAGCCTCAATTTTTTTTGGGTATGATGCAACAAGCTTTGCACACCTGTATTTGGGGATTTTCTGCCATTTATTCTCTGCAGATCCTCTCAAGCTCTGTCAGGTTGGATGGGGACCGTCAGTGGACAGCTATTTTCAGGTCTCTCCAGAGATGTTCAAGTCCGGGTTCTGGCTGGGCCACTCAAGGACATTCACAGATGCACACTTGCATTGTCTTGGCTGTGTGCTTTGGGTCAATCTCCTGTTGGAAGGTGAACCTTCGGGCTAGTCTGAGGTCCTGAGTGCTCTGGACCATGTTTTCTTTAAGGATATCACTGTATTTTGCTGTGTTGAGCTGTCCCCAGGGCTGGACTGGTAATCTGGCATACCGGGCATTTTTCCGGTGGGCCGACGCACTTTTGGGGCGATCAAGGGCGGACTGGCCATCGGAAGAATGAGCGGGCCTGTGGGTCTGCCATGAAACGGCCCAAAAAGTCCGCTATAAGCTAAAATGAGCCACTGCGTTATGCAGAATGGACCACAAAATGGCGCCGCGATATGCAGAAAAGGACAGCATATGTAAAAATCACGGGCCGATTTCTCTTCCCTGTCCAGCCCTGCCAGTCCATTTGGCTGATAAACACCCCCACAGCATGATGCTACCACCACCATGCTCCACTGTTAGGATGGTATTGTGCAGGCGATGAGCAGTGCCTGGTTTCCTTCAGACATGACACTTGGAATTGAGGACAAACATTTCAATCTTTATTTCATCAAACCAGAAAATTTTGTTTCTCACAGTCTGAGAGTCCTTTAGGTGCTTTTTATGTGTCTTGCACTGAGGAGAGGCTTCTGTCTGGCCACTCTGCCATAAAGCCCAGATCAGTGAAGTGTTGCCGTGATGGTGGTTCTTCTGCAAGTTTCTCCCATCTCCACACATGATATCTGGAGCTCAACCGGAGTGACCATGAAGTTCTTGGTCACTTGTCTTAACAAGGCCCTTCACCCCGATTTCTCAGTTTGTCCGGGCGGCCAGCTCTAGGAAGAGTACTTACTGGTTTTTGCTCTGATATGCATTTTCAGCTGTGAGACCTTATATAGACAGGTGTGTGCCTTTCCAAATCATGTCTAATCAATTGAATTTGCCACAGGTGGTGTAGAAACATCTCAAAGATGATCCAGAGAAATGGGATGCACATGAGCTAAATTTCAAGTGTCATAGCAAAGGGTATGGTTAGTTGCCAATGTGACTTTCAGTTTTTTCTTTTTAATAAATTTGCAAAGTTATCAAAAATCAGGTTTATGCTTTGTCATTATGGGGTATTGATGTGAAAAAATAAATAATAATATAAAGCATTTTAGCATAAGGCTGCAACCTAAAATGTGAAGGGGTCTGAGTTTATGAATTCACTGTATATAATTGTTTTCCCCTCCTGTCTCTGAAAACCTTGGTTTAAGCTGCCTGTTCCTTTAAGACTTCATTGTAAATGCCTACTGTTGTGATACAGGCATATTTGAAATGCATTCTGAAGAAAATGTACAAACTCCACACTTCATTTAAGTGTTAACACAACGTACACCCAACAGATTTCATCTGAATGTATCAAACTGTTCACTCAAGCATAGCATAAAAGTCATGCCATTAAATATTCATGAATGAAATTGGTTACTTAGTTTTTCATCCAATAGTCCAATTTGAAATGCCCCATCTTTCAATATCAGTTCCTTTGCAAAGCTTGAATCATATTGTGACTGTTTCACAAGCAATTCACACTGAAATCTTCTGAGTACTCAAATGTAATCCAGTACAAGGTGATGTTTGGTGCTTCAACAGGACATAGCAGAGACGCTGGTCTTCACATCAAGCATTTTCCTGGTTTGTTTACACACAGAACTGCATGTGTTTGTCCCGGTCAGTGCAGAATGAGACATGTTTTTAAAAGTTGTACGTGTAACGCTCTTAAAACGTGGCACACATCACCAGAAACGTGTCATAACAATCAAAGACGATTATATGTTTACAAAAGACCAACTACAAAAATAGCACAGATGGGTGCAAAAATAATCCAGGACGCCTTCCAAAACTGCACAGCAGCAAGTGAAACACAATGGGGGATCCGTTTTTAGAGTTATAACTTGACATTGCATCTTTTAAAAGTGGCGCAAGATGTATAATAATGGCAAGTGAAACACAA
Organism: Xyrauchen texanus; assembly: GCF_025860055.1. NCBI lineage: Eukaryota > Metazoa > Chordata > Actinopteri > Cypriniformes > Catostomidae > Xyrauchen > Xyrauchen texanus. Next base: position 22,797,865 of record NC_068307.1, read on the forward strand.
TGGGGGATCCGTTTTTAGAGTTATAACTTGACATTGCGTCTTTTAAAAGTGGTGCAAGATGTATAATAATGGTCCGTGCTGTTCGTCTAGTGCACATTTATGAAGAAAAACATTTAAATCCAGACAGGCACATGAAGGTGTCCTGTGCAAGTCCACTTTGGATGAATCTCCTATGACTGGCCATCTCTCTCCTCTTCACCTTTGTGACTGACTAAGCACCAGTGGGTGGGGCCAAGGGTGCAATGATGTCTTTGTGACGTCACAAGTTCCATAAATTCCAAACTAGCCATTTTTTAGCTTGGGTAAAATAAATGCTCTTTTTATATTGAGGAAGTTTTCAGTTATGAAACGTAGAGTATGTATTTATGGTACAAAAACATCTTATCTCAAAAGATCAAGAAACTTTGATTCCTCATGTCATAACCCCTTTAAAGGCACCTAAAAATAAGTCCATAATAAAATATACAATAAATAAATAGGCCTAAATATGGAAGCAAGCGCTAGTTAAAATCATTCATATGCTAAAATGTTTCACAGGACCTCACTATGCATGATTAATTTCTGCAAGTGGCATCTTGTTATCATTTTGAAAATATGGTTAATTTGCATTTGATATCCAATTTTGTGTCAAATTGTATAATTTTTTGTCAGTCCAATCAAATAATGGGTTAAGATGAAGATTTATATACAAAAAAGTTACAAACATTAAAAATGCCATTCTGAACATTCACAAACAATCCTGCATGGTAACAACGATGTCACAGCTAGGGGCTTTTGGGTCTTGGAGGTACAGGCAGCATTTTTCTTGTTGGAAAGTGGAGGAGATATTGAAGTTGACCGCAAACTACCTTCTGTTTGCCATAAAGACATACATCAGCGTTCAACTCCACATCTAATTAAAATAAATCAAGGTAGTTCCAAATTCATGAAATTTGCTGAAAAATAGCTTGCTGGATGTTTAGGCTCACTTAGATGTTAATAGTGGAGATGTAGCAGTTCAGATAAGATCATGAGGTCTTTTCATTGATGGCATATTTAGTCCACAGAATGCCATTACAGAAAATATTTGTTTTATGATGCAACTCATATAAACATTGTGTTTTTAACTGATCATCATATTTATAGACTTTATTTTAAGAACATTTCTTTCCCAACAGAAAGACGAAGAGTGGATCAGAGCTCCATTGAAGAACCACTGGACTCACAGCTTTCCAGTATGCAAATAACACTGAAGCCAGACAGCATAAACCTGGACGGAAACCCACAGCACTCACCAAGTGCTTCATCAATGACTTCTAAAATAAGTTTAAAAGGAATCTCAGTTAAGACTGGGGCTGATCAGGGCATGAACTTTATGGAAAAAGTTACAAGAGAATGTTTTGCGACAAAGGCCATCTGTTCTAATATCTCAGGGTCACATACTGCTCCAAATAAAAGTGTAAGTGACCAGGTGATAATTGAAGATGATGGACTAAGCACCTATACCATTCCTGATAATGAACAAACATTTGAGGGGATATCTCACCTGAATTTGAACCAACACCATCAGGACACTGAGAAATATCCTGTCCATTGCGAAATATGTGACAAGCCATTCAGACATAACCAGAGTCTAAAGATCCACATGCGTGTGCACCAAGGAGTCAGAAACTACCACTGTAGGTTTTGTGGTAGGGGATTCTATAAGAGCTGTCATCTCAGAGAGCATTTGAGGATTCACACTGGTGAAAAACCATATGGGTGCAAAACATGTGGGAAAAGCTTTGTTCAGTGGAATCAGGCAAGGGCACACATAATTAAACATCATGGAGGAGATATGTCACTATTATCAAAGAAAAAGGCCTAAAGTTGGAAAATTGGCTGTTGTTATCACTTCTTTGGCTAAGTAATTAGAATAGCGATGCTGGGATTGAATTTCAAATTTACATACCTAATTTTAGATTGAGTGCCCAAATATTAGCTATCTCGAAACTGTAAATAAAAAATTAAGCCCAGAAGTGACATTGTTTTCATCAGAGGCCTTAGAGAATCTAAGAAATAGACAACCATACTGTAATAAAATAATAATTTCCTAGTTATTCACCCAAAAATGACAATTCTCTCATCATTTACTCACAAAAAAGGATTTAAATCTTAATCTGTTTCTCACCCACACTTATCATATAGCTTCTGAAGATATGGATTTAACCACTGGAATATTATGGGTTACTTCTATGCCGCCTTTATATACTTTTAGAGCTTCAAAATTTTGGTCACCTTTCTTTTGCATTGTATTGACCTACAGAGCCGAGATATCAGTAGAAGTTAGTCAGTCAGTCTTACACATCTGGGATGGCATGAGAGAGTAAATGATGAATTTATTTTTGGGTGTGCTATCCCTTTAACTTGGTCACGTTTTATTTTAATGCTTTTAGCAAGTCTTTGTGCTTTGTAAATAAAGAAAAATATCATTCTCATTTCTGAAATAATGCTGTCCATTATGTGTGAGGTTTATCGAATGTGCAGACAGTTTGGCATCAAAGATAAACAACTTTTAAACATAGGCGATTTATTTACACAAATAGATTGTATATATATATATACAGACAGAGATAGATAGAGTTAAAAAGAACAAGAGATAGAGAACATAAAACTGAAAAAGGAATTAAATAAGTAAATGCATATTTTAAAGATAGATTAAAACGACAGCAGAGGCGCGGAACCAATCGCTGGCCCCGCTTTTAAGGTCATGTGACCGGAGCAGGAAGACGGTGAGTGCAGTAAGCGGTTCATTGCGCTTATTCACGCGGTGTTTGTGCTGAATGAATAAATGGCACCTACAGGTAAGAGACACGTGCCACCATAACCTACAAAAGAATACTTTATATGGCAAGAGAACAACTGCGCAAACACAATGTTTTGCAGTTTAAATTAAAGATAAATAATTCCGGTGTTGTGTTTGTAACTGGTTAGCGCAGTGAGCAAATGATCGGTGGGTCAGCTGGTGCCACAAAGCTCCGCTACGCCCTCCGTCACCCAACGCGCGAGACAGACACAGAAGATCGCGTGGGCCGCTAGTTCAGTCATTACACAATGACAGGGCCCAGGATGTGTTGCATAATACGCCAGATTAATTCAGCATTACTTTCAGTGTTCAGCATAAGTGGTTCCTCCGTTGTTCTGAGGATATTCAATTATATCGTTTTATTATAACGGTATTTTGGGGAATTAAAAAGGTTGTGTTAAAGTAGAGCAGGGTTAGTTAGCTTTTAAGCGCTGAGATTTATTTTGAGATTCTATTAGCAAACGCTTATCTCACACACACAAACTGAAACTTCCTTGAGCAGTTTAGTTATGTTTAGTTCAGGTACTGAAGGACAATGCAATAAACTTAATTAAGGCAATACATTTATATAATAAACATACATATCTGTACGGTTCTTCACCTTTCATAAATAAAAAGGAAATATTTTGCTACCTATTTCAGAATAATCAAACACTCTCTTCCACTGTCTGGATTATAACGGACATGGAAAACTTGGAAATATCTGGCAATGTTTAAACCGTGATTTCCAAGCCTTGAAAGTTCATGGCCTGAACATTCTTATTGTGCCTCTATGTGTGTACGTTTTTCAAATGCACAGTTAAAGTGATCGTTCACCTTAAAATGAAAATTCTCATCATTTACTCGCCCTCATGCCATCCAAGATGTTTATGAATTTTTATTTTCTTCTGCTGAACACAAATATTTTTAGAATATCTCAGCTCTGTAGGTCCTCACAATGCAAGTGAATGGGCACCAACATTTTGAAGCGCCAAAAGCACAAAAAGGCCACATAAAAGTAATCCATATGCCTCCAGTGGTTAAATCTTATATGTTAGGTATGGGTGAGAAACGTATCAATATTTAAGTCCTTTTTTTGTTGTTACTATAAATCTCAACTTTCACATTCTTCTTTTGTTTTTGGCGATTCACATTCTTTGTGCATATTGCCACCTTCTACTAAAATAAGACTTAGGCTAAATATTTGTGATATGTTTCAGACCCACACCTATCATATCACTTCTGGAGATATAGATTTAACCACTGGAGCCATATGGATTAATTTTATGCTGCCTTAATGTGCTTTTTGGTCCTTCAAACTTCTGGCCAGCATTCACTTGCATTGTATGGACCTACAGTGCTGAGATTTTCTTCTAAAAATCTTCATCTGTGTTCAGCAAAAGAAAGAAAGTCATGCACATCTGGGATGGAATGAGGGTGAGTAAATTAAAAGAGTTTACATTTTTAGGTGACCAATCGGTTTAAGCTGAAGCTGACCTTTTTGGTTTAAAAAAACAAAACCTGAATGAATTATGAATCTGACAAGTAAAAGACATTGAATTTCCTATTAACCAGTCATATTTCTTACTCCGCTATCATCAAAGTGCTGACATCTGATTTTAATGTTGTTGTTTTGGTCTAGGAATATGTACTACTAAATCACATTAAGCCCTAAGGGAATATTTATCTTATAAGGGTGTGATTTGAGTGATTCATTTTGTGCAGGTGAGGTTGTGATTGGCTCTGGGGAGCGGTTCTGTGATGACAACCGTCTGCGCTGGGACCTCACTCCAGACCAGATCCACAAGCTTACCGATGAGCTCATTGCCAAGACCAAAAAGGTGTATGACTCAGTGGGTGCTCTGGACTTGGCCAGAGTCAGTTATGAGAACACGCTCAAGGCCCTTGCTGATGTGGAAGTTGATTACACAGGTACATATTTGTCCCATCATATAAACAATGTAGTGTTCAAACAGTGTTTGTGCTGTCTGTTGCACTGTTGTGGACTGTATCCAAAACCAGCAAGTTCAGTTTCTGACACAAAGAGTGAAGGATACTGCATGTCTAAACTTCAAGAAAGATTTTTGCCATAACAATTCAGTCCCTAACAATTTTACCTAAACAGTCTGATTAAGGGATGACAGTAAAGTACCATGCATCACTATGACTTTTGTAAGCACTACAAAAAAATAGTCTGTGTGTGCAGTAAAGCTGTACACAATGGTATACCGACCATTCAGCACTTTAACATAATGAAATCCAGAGCAGCCTGCACGCTCTACTGCATTTGTCCATTGTTCAAGTGTTAAATTGGCTGACTTTTGTTTGTGATTTATTCCTACTAAACAAAAATTAACATACTTGTTCAGATAAGTTGAAATAAAGCTGTGCACACAATGTTAAAGGCCCTACTATTTGAATTAATAATTATAAAAACTGACCAATCATACAGAATTGATTGCTGAAGTGATTCTTAAAACATTGGATTTATTTTAATTATCTGTTAAATTACCTTGCTTTAAATTACATTTAATCACTTTTTATCTTTTTTTCTTGCCTATCAATGCCAGAAACAATATACAAAACAATTGATAATGGCAAAACTAGCATTCATTAAAAGTGAATTGTGAACATAGCGTGGTTTCAAACTATATAATAATATTTTGCATATTACACAAGGCATTAAAGTATTAAATGAAGAAGCCTAGTGGGAGGTTTTTTCTGGTGTTGCTGGCTAATAATAAGACCTGCTTTAAATGAGGGAAACAGGGAAATCATCTAAAAATTGGCATGCCATTATTGTGATAGAAAATATAAAGTTAAAAAGTTGTGGGTAAAGGCTGACTTGGACATTGTCTGATGATCTTATTTATGTTTTCATAAATGTCAGACCGTGTTGATGATAAGGACACAACTTTTTTTTTTTAAATGACCTCTTCCACAATGTCATGTTTCTTTTAAAGATACAATTTATACTTCTGCTTTTCTTAAAGGTATAGTTCACCCAAAAATTTAAATTCTCATAATTTACTCACCCTCATTCCATCCCAGATGTGTATGACTATCTTATTTTTTGCTTATTACACAAGCGAAGATTTTTAGAAGAATATTTCACCTCTGTAGGTCCATACAATGTAAGTGAATGGGCACCAAGCATATAATAGCAGCATAAAAGTCATCCACAAAACTCCAGTGGTTGATAGCAATATGCATGAAGAATGTGAATCGCCAAAAAAGAAGAATGTGAACGAGGGGATTGATTGTAAAAAAGGACTTAAAATATGTTTGTTTCTCACCCACACTTATATCGCTTCTGAAGGTATGGATTAAACCACTGGAGTTATATGGATTACTTTAACGCTGCGTTTATATGTTTTTGGACCTACTCGCACTGTGAGGACCTACAGGGCTGAAATATTCTTCTAAAAATCTGTGTCTGTGTTCTGCTGAAGAAAGAAATTCATACACATCTGGGATAGCATGAGGGTGAGTAAATGGTACATTTGTGTTAACAAGCTAGTGATCATATCTGAATAATTTCAAAATTGAGATGTAGCGTTTTTCAAAACTAATGGCAGATAAATTTGCAGGACATTTTTCAACCTGTGTCTCAAGAATCACTGGTCTTCAAAAACTGCTCCTTACAGTTTCTGGGTCTATTTTACAGTCCAGAGGAACATGTTGGACTTCCCCCAGCACGTGTCCCCTTGTAAGGACGTTCGCACTGCCAGCACTGAAGCTGATAAGAAGCTATCAGAGTTCGATGTGGAGATGAGCATGAGAGAGGATGTTTATCTGAGAATCGTGACTCTGGAGGTGAGCAGGGAGGGTCACAGCGCTAGTGTCTCTCTCAGAGGAACTGCTGTGTCTATCAGGGACTGAGCTGAGCTCTGAGTCAGCTGAGTAAACCGTTGAACTGAGCTGACTAAATAACTTGCACATCAGTGTGTTACGACAACAGCTTGCGGTTATTTTTTAGTAGAGCTTCCAATTTAACATTTTAAATTAGTACAAATAATTATGATTATGATACAAAATGTAACGCATTGAATCGTACTCCCTGACCCATACATAATTTCAGTAATAAGAAATGTTCCTTCCTCAGCTATTCACACAGGATACGTTTTTGCATTAAATCCAACTAGACGGATTAAAGTTAAACTAATTTGACTCTTTCTTGACACTGCATTTGAAAAACGTTGGTCTCATGACACGAACCGCTGAGAAAATAGTGATGCAATGGTCAAAGGTGATTGTTTAACGCATGGACCAATAATTTAAAAAAATATCACAGATGGAATGCAAGAATGTGTGAGAAGAGCACCTAAAACATATTGACTAACTCGATTGCTGTTGACTGTAGGCCAGTAATATGTTTTGTTAAATTATATGGAATAAAATAAATAATATGTTGACATCACTTTTTGAAATGAATGTCTATTCAGTGCTTTCATCTGCCACAGTATTGTAATGTCTTTGAGTTGTCTACATTTGGGGGATTTTCTTGGCAAATATTGAAATATGTGATTATTTACGATAAATTGGATTAATCAGTGTATCAATTAATTAAAATAAATTAAATTGACACCCCCTATTTGGCTATGAATTTCTCAAAATCAGTACATATTTTATAAGTTGGTAACATCTTTCGTAAACATGTCATTTATTGAACCAGCTGTTAGAATAGGCCTTCAGATAGTTCGATATTTTTAAAAACATTTTTTTTTTTTACAGGAGAAGTTGTCAGATGAGAGTTTGACTCCTGAGGCCAAGCGTTACATGGAGAGACTCATAAAACTTGGCAAGAGAAACGGCCTTCATCTTCCCAAAGATACGCAGGAGGTCAGACGTTAAGATCTTCTTTGCTGTGTAACAGTAGCACAAACTCTCTCTTCTGGACTGTAACAGAGTTTTACCTTCTCTGTAACAGGAGATTAAAAAGATCAAGAAAAAACTTAGCAATCTGTGTATCGATTTCAACAAGTACCTGAATGAAGATACAACCAGCCTTTCTTTCTCTCGAGAGGAGCTCGGTAGGTTGGAGTTTTACTTTCCCTTCCGAGAGACTCTGAGGATTTTATTTTCTGCCTCCTTTAGAACAGTTATGATTCTAATTTTTATGTTATAAGTAGTTAAACTACAGCAACTTGATAAAATACACCCATGTTCGATAAATGGTTACATTTATAAATAACATTCACAATAAACAATTCTTCTGCCAAGAAATAAACAATACTGGTAGTTTATTAGTCTGAACATTAGTCTAACTTTAAGATGTTTATGGTTGTGTTTATTGGCATTTTACAGTAGCTTTGAAGAATCAGTGTAAAATAACATTTGTTCACCCAAAAATGAAAATTCTCTCATCATTTACTAATTTTCATGCCAGATGTGTATGACTTTCTTTTCTTCTGCTGAACATTAAGATTTTTAGAAGAAAATCTCAGATCCGGTCCTTTCAATGCAAGTGAATGGTGACCTGATCTTTGAAGCACACATTGTCAGCATGCAAGTAATCCATTCAACTCTAGTGGTTTAATTCTTGTCTTCTGAAGCGATATAATTCTTGTCTTCTGAAGCGATACGATCACTTTGGGTGAGAAACGGATCTATATTTTTATCCTTTTTTACTATAAATCTCCACTTTCACTTTCAGAATATGAAAGATGTGAAAGTGATGTACACTAAAAAAGTAGTTAAATATTGATCTGTTTCTCACCCACACGTATTATATTGTTTTTGGAGATGGATTTAACTAGAGTCGAATGGATTACTTCTATACTGACTTTGTTATTTTTGGAACTTGAAAGGTCTGGTCACCATTCAGTTGCATTGTAAGGACCTACAGAGCTGAAATATTCTTCTTAAAATCTTAATTTGTGTTCTGCAGAAGAAGGTCATACACTTCTGGGATGGCATGAGGCTGAGTAAATAATGAGTTAATTTTCATTTTTTTTGGCGAACTATCCCTTTTAAAGGCTAATTATGTAGCTAACAAAAGACAGAAAATGCCACCCTGATTTTGTGTTGATTTTTGAGCGTGTTACATGTTTTGATAAATGCTGTTTTTAGGAGGACTGCCAGAGGATTTCCTTCACTCTCTTGAGAAGGAAGAGTCTGGAAAACTAACGCTAACTCTGAAGTACCCTCATTATTTCCCCACCATGAAGAAATGCTTCGTCCCAGAGACACGAAAGAAATTAGAGGAGGCTTTTAACTCGCGCTGTAAAGAGGTCAGAAATCACCTTTGTCTGTATGTGCTGATGCTTTAGTTGCCGTTGCGTAAAAATAATGAAAATTAATAATTAATTTGTCTTGATATAATTGTAATGATTTGTGTGGCAGGAGAACTCTGCTATCCTTAAGGAGCTGGTAGAGCTGCGCTCTCAAAAGAGCAGTCTACTGGGCTTCAGCACGCATGCTGACTTTGTGCTAGAGATGAACATGGCCAAGAACTCCAAGAAGGTCTCAACTTTCCTCGGTACTACTTCCATCTTCACATGGCAATGGACACAGTCGTTAAGAGACTAGACTTGAGATAAACAGGCAAAAACAACCAGTAGACCCACATCAAATCTGCCTTTTTTTTTCTTCATATTTTCTGGGAATTACTATTATATTGAGGAAACTACATTCTCAATGACTAATGCAATGCCAACGCAATTATAAATAAAGAGGCCCTATTATGCTTTTTGGGAGTTATCCTCTCCCACAGACAAAGCTGCTCAAGGACTACAAGAAACAACTGAATTGTAGTTCAGCCTTTTCATCCATAATGTATCTACGTCACTGTAACACATTTGCATATTGACCGCCTAAGGGCTACTTTGGCCCGCCCTCAAACCAACGTAATTATAGCCGAGGCCAGGATGAGTTGGGTTAGTGTGTCGAGAAGACACTCTTTTCTTCACTGTGAAAGCAAAGCCTCTTTGTTTGAATTGAAGTATCAGTGGTTAAAATTATTTTAATTATTTAGCGGTACAACCAATGCCGGATTTTCAAGTCTGTTACTCCTGAAAGATGGTGCAGTTCCCACTTTATTGGGACAATATGGAGCTTCAGGATCACAACCTGTAAGTATGTTTGATTATTTGTGGATTTATCTGCTACCGAGAGTTCAAATGCAGAGTTTTGTGTTGTAGCTACAGTGTACACCCAGTGCACACCTGTAGGCCTCTTCTAGCTAATGTTACTGTGTTAAAATAGATTTGCTAATCAGCTGCGAGCCCACTTTTACCTACAATTGTGTAAAATTATGCAGATTGTTTGTTGTTCTTACTATCATGAATAGTGATTTATAAATAATTTATTTTTTAGGAATGGTAATTTTACATCTTCAATCCACAGTAGTGCTCTGCTAATTAAGTTGGCTTGTGAGAGCCAACTTACTGAAATCCTACTTAAACTTATTAGTGGTGCTTGCAAAGCATCACTATTGTAATCTCACATACTTAATATTTTTATTTTTATATCTCCGTACAAAAGTTCGGCACCTAACTCGTCCCGCACCGTTTGGCGTAGACCCACGAATGAGGTGTCAAATCGAACGGCCTATTGAGGGCACGTGTGCTATGACTTTTATAAGCGATCGAGTGCGGTATTTGCCCCAGGGGCAAAAAGCGGCCGCAAAATCCCATACACTTGACATTGCGAGAAACTTTGGCGCATCACAGCTCGAGCGAGGATTTCGCAGAAGCGTGTGATTTGCTACATTTGAAGAGGCTGGCAGGCTCTGTAAGAGCATGCCTAAATATGGGGTAAAAGTTGCACCCCTGGGGGCAGGAGCTGCCCAAAGTTGCCCCCATTGACTTACAATGGTGTAGGGCCGGACCATGAAATAAGGGATTTTGTATTGAACATAGCTCTGGATCACAGTGTCGTAGAGACAAGGGGTGGGCTCATTTTACTCAGACGACCAATCAGTCTCTCGGGATCATTGTGAAGCTATCAAGCCACGCCCTAACAACAATTTAAAGCACCTTAGCAACAAGTCCCATAGACTTCTAATGAAAGACATCAAAGGGATATCTCCGGATAGAAGCGTCATAGAAACACAAGGGTGGTCTCGTTTGACTCGGGGCAGCAAACAGCCAATCATGAATCACCTCAACACTTCCTAGCCCCTCCCTAGCAACCATTGTCGAGCACCTTAGCAACCAAAATCCATAGAGGCATATCTTCGATTCTGAATGTCACAGAGGCATGGGAGTTGGTTTATATCACTCATACTGACAAGCAGCCTTTGAAGTTTCACGATTGGCAGCTGCCAAGCCACTCCCTAGCAACTAAACAGAGTACCCTAGCAACCGTTTAGCTACAACTATATCTCTGCACCAGAAAATCAGAGAGACTTCTGGGTTGATTTATTCCAATCAGGATGGCAAGGACACTTCATAAGTATCACTACGGTAACTGCCTATCAACCACATGGGGTTACCCTAGCAACAGAGTAACAAATCACATATCTCTGCATCAGAAAAACGTAGAGACTTCCGGGTTGACTTATTTCACTCAGGATGGAAAGGAGCCACGTATTGTATTACCTTGGTAACTGCATAGCAACCACACGGGCTTACCCTAGCAACCGAGTAACAAATCACATATTTCTGCACCAGAAAATCGTACAGAATTCGGGTTGATTTATTTACTGACCGTGATTTTTGTTCTTTTCGAGTTACAGCATGCTGTTTGACGAGTGTTGCCACGGCAAGCACCACTCACATTTTCTTCAGGAAATGTACCCATCTAGTTTTTCTTATTATTATTATTATATCTCCGTACAAAACTTCGGCACCTAACTCGTCCCGCACCGTTTGGCGTAGACCCACGAATGAGGTGTCAAATCGAACGGCCTATTGATGACACGTGTGCTATGACTTCTATAAGCGATCAGGGGTACGGTGTTTGCCCCAGGGGCAAAAAAGCGGCCGAAAAATCCCATAGACTTAACATTGCGTCAAACTTTGACGCGTCACAGCTCCGAGCAAGGATTTCGCAGAAACGTGTGATTTGCCACATTTGAAGAGGCTGGCAGGCTCTGTAAGAGCATACCTCAATATGGGGTAAATGTTGCACCCCTGGGGGGCAGGAGCTGCCCAAAGTTGCCCCCATTGACTTACAATGGTGTAGGACGGCCCATGAAATTAAATTTCAAAGGGATTTAATATTGAACATAGCTCTGGATCACAGTGTCATAGAGACAAGGGGGCAGGCTCATTTCACTCAGACGACCAATCAGTCTCTCAGGATCATTGTGAAGCTATCAAGCCACGCCCTAGCAACAATTTAAAGCACCTTAGCAACAAGTCCCATACACTTCTAATGAAAGACATCAAAGGGATATCTCCGGATAGAAGTGTCATAGAAACACCAGGGTGGTCTCGTTTGACTCGGGGCAGCAAACAGCCAATCATGAATCACCTGAACACTTCCTAGCCCCTCCCTAGCAACCATTGTCAAGCACCTTAGCAACCAAAATCCATAGAGGGATATCTTCCATTCTGAATGTCACAGAGGCATGGGAGTTGGTTTATATCATTCATACTGACAAGCAGCCTTTGGAGATTCATGATTGGCAGCTGCCAAGCCACGCCCTAGCAACTTAACAGAGTACCCTAGCAACCGAGTAACAAATCACATATTTCTGCACCAGAAAATCGTACAGACTTCTGGGTTGATTTATTTCAACCAGGATGGCAAGGAGACTTCATTAGTATCACTATGGTAACTGCCTAGCAACCAGATGGGCTTACCCTAGCAACCGAGCAACAAATCTCTAATATCTCTGCACCAGAAAACACTACAGACTTCCGGGTTGACTTATTTCACTCAGGATGGAAAGGAGCCATGTATTGTATTACCTTGGTAACTGCATAGCAACCACACGGGCTTACCCTAGTGACCGAGCGACAAATCACATATTTCTGCACCAGAAAATCGAACAGACTTCTGGGTTGATTTATTTACGACCATAATTTTTGCTCTTTTCAAGTTATAACATGCTGTTTCACGAGTTTTGCCACGGCAAGCACCACTCACATTTTCTTCAGGAAATGTACATTCTAGTTATTATACCGATTCTTCTTAGCGGTGAAATTTCGGTATCTAACTCCTCCTAGAGCTTTTAAAACATGCTAAAAACATGCTAGCATCATGCTAACGCATGTTAGCATCGCCTAGCGAAGTGTTAAAACATGCTAAAAACGTGCTAGCATCATGCTAACACATGCTAGCATCGCCAAGCGAAGTGCTAAAAGATGCTAAAAACGTGCTAGCATCATGCTAACACATGCTAGCATCACCTAGCGAAGTACTAAAAAATGCTAAAAACATGCTAGCATCTATCTGTCTGTCTATCTATCTATTTGAGGGTCAATATCTATCTATCTATCTATTTGAGGGTCTCTATCTATCTATCTATCTGAGGGTCAATATCTATCTGTATCTATCTGAGGGTAAATATCTCTCTATCTATCTGAGTGTCTATCTATCTATCTATCTAGCAACTAAGTTAAACTTTTAACTACTTTAAACTACAAACTACTTTAAACTAATTTAAACTTTAAACTCATTTAAACTATAAACTAATTTAAACTTCAAACTACTTTAAAATTCAAACTAATTTAAACTTTAGACTAATTTAAACTTTTAATTTAAATTATAAACTACTTTAAACTTTAGACTAATTTAAACTATAAACTAATTTAAACTATAAACTAATTTAAACTTCAAACTACTTTAAACTTCAAACTACTTTAAACTTCAAACTTTCTGGTCCAAACTTTCACAAGCCAACTTAAAGTTTGTCTCGACGAACTTTTTCTAGTTCTTCTTAGCGGTGAAGTTTCGGTATCTAACTCCTCCTAGAGCTTTTAAACTACAGGCACCAAACTCGGCACAGACCTTCAGACTAATCCCGAATAGTGTGCTATATCTTTTCTAACTGATCGGACTTACGGTTTTCCTAACAATGACGATCAAACTCGGAAAAAACTCCCATTGACTTAACATTGCGGAATGTTCAGAAATTTAAATCCCAACTGACATTTTCAAACACACAGACAAAAAGGGCCTGTCAGCCCTGCATCTCTCCCTCTCTCTCCCTCAGAGGATTAATTTTATCAAGCAGCCAAAAAGTAATGACCTAAAATCTTCATAGCCACACGCTAAAACATGCTAAAAACGTGCTAGCATCTATCTGAGGGTCAATTATCTATCTATCTATCTATCTATCTGAGGGTAAATATCTATCTCTCTCTATCTATCTATCTATCTGAGGGTAAATATCTATCTCTCTCTATCTATCTATATCTATCTCTCTATATATCTAAGGGTAAATATCTATCTATCTATCTATCTAGCAACTAAGTTAAACTTTTTTAACACTACACTGTAGAACTGGCTCATTAGAGTCATTCATTTGGGAATCAGACTAAACTGGTCACACTGTAAGTTTCACATTGTAGATTCAAAAGAACCGGCTCATTAGAGTCATTCGTTTGGGAATCAGACTACACTGGTCACACTGTATGTTTCACACTGCAGATTCAAAAGAACCGGCTCATTAGAGTCATTTGTTTGGGAATCAGTCTACACTGGTCACACTGTATGTTTCACACTGTGGATTCAAAAGAACTGGCTCATTAGAGTCATTAATGTTGTAATCAGACTACACTGGTCACACTGTATGTTTCACACTGTAGATTCAAAAGAACCGGCTCATTAGAGTCATTAATGTTGTAATCAGATTACACTGGTCACACTGTATGTTTCACACTGTAGATTCAAAAGAACCGGCTCATTAGAGTCATTAATTTGGGAATCAGACTACACTGGTCACACTGTATGTTTCACACTGTAGATTCAAAAGAACCGGCTCATTAGAGTCATTAATTTAGGAATCAGACTACACTGGTCACACTGTATGTTTGAAGTTTAAGTGTTAAAACAAGCTAAAAATGTGCTAGCATCATGCTAAAATCGCCTAGCGAAGTACTAAAACGTGCTAGCATCATGTTAACACATGTTAGCATCGCCTAGCGAAGTGCTAAAACATGCTAAAAACGTGCTAGCATCACCTAGCGAAGTGGTAAAAATGCTAAAAACGTGCTAGCATCATGCTAACACATGCTAAAAACGTGCTAGCATCATGCTAACACATGCTAGCATCGCCTAGGGAAGCGTTAAAACATGCTAAAAACGTGCTAGCATCATGCTAACACATGCTAGCACCGCCTAGCGAAGTGCTAAAAAATGCTAAAAACGTGCTAGCATCATGCTAACACATGCTAGCTTCGCCTAGCGAAGTGCTAAAACATGCTAAAAACGTGTTAGCATCATGCTAACATCGCCTAACGAAGTGTTAAAACATGCTCAAAACGTGCTAGCATCATGCTAACACATGCTAGCTTCGCCTATCAAAGTGCTAAAACATCTAAAACTAATTTAAACTTCAAACTACTTTAAACTTCTTCAAACTTTCTGGTCCAAACTTTCACAAGCCAACTTAAAGTTTGTCTCGAGCGAACTTTTTTTTCTAGTTTGCTATGTTATTGTTTTGGTAAGGGTTTACTATTCAGCTGTGGGCCGCCATTTACCTAAATCTGTGTAACAAAATGGTCGATCTCAAAAGTCTTATATATTAATATAATTACAAGCTGTAATGTTACAATATCCACGGTAGTCCATGTTCCAATATCCACGGTAGTCCACGTCAAACATGCACACTAACCGGGAGTAAGCCTCTGTTCTCCGTTCATATCTCTGGTGCCTGCTCAAGTCATGATTGCGAAGGTGGTTCGGGTCGATCAGCTTGTTCTTCCAAACTTTCATTATTTCATTCATTATCAGACTCGGGCTAGAGCTGGTACTGCAAAAATCGACGCCACAGTTAAAATTTTGTTTACAAAGCTGCTCACGAAGCCTTGGGAGCTGAACCTCTGTTATGGGAAGACGTGTTTACATTTCTGAGACACACACTATATGGTTGACCAATCACAGACTAGGCCAGCTGACCAATCGGAGCACACTGGGCTTTTCAGAAAGGGGGGCTTTAAAGAGACTGGAGCTAATTCAGAGCATTTCAGCCAGAGTATTAAGAACAGGGAAAAATAGTTTTTTGAGCATTAAAGCATGTAAACCTATTCTAGTAGACCCCAAAAATAAAATGATGAATCTGTAAATTATCATAAGAAACAGGAGGCAGGGCATGATTTGTGACAAACATTAAAATTTTGTTAACGTCTGCAGTCAAATTTGTCAGAAATGTTCCTCTGGTTAAAAATAAAACAAATCACCCTTTTTGAACCGTCAGTTCAAAGCAAATGCCTAAATATTGAGATTTTAAGTCATTTCAGTTAAATTGCCTAATCCTAGTTGAAACCTCAATCTTTGTTTTATAATCTTTAACCCCATTTTGCCCTGCACCCTGTAGAGGATTTGGCTCATAAGCTGAAGCCCTTGGGTGAGGAGGAGAGAGCAGTGATCCTAAAGCTAAAGGAACAGGAGTGCCTGAAGAGGAATCTGCCCTTCAGTGGAGAACTCCATGGCTGGGACACACGCTACTACATGACCCAGGTGGAAGAGACCCAGTATGCGGTGGATCAGAACCAGCTCAAGGAGTATTTCCCCATGGAGGTGGTGACCCAGGGCCTGCTGGACATCTATCAGGAGCTGCTCAATCTGACCTTTGAGCTTGTAGAAGGTGCTCCTGTCTGGCACGATGATGTGACGTTGTACTGTGTTAAAGACCGCACCTCGGGCCATGTTGTGGGCCAGTTTTATCTGGATCTTTTCCCCAGGTGAGCAATCAGTGTCTGTGTTTTCTGAGGCTTGAATCCCAGATATTACCTGAGTGCATATCTTTGGTCGCAGTTCAGCTAAATTATTAGATTTCAACTGGTTTTGCTTCAGGTCTTAGATTTTACATTGGACTTCAAGTGGTGACCCAACATAATATCAAAATTGTTAAAGGGATCACCCAAAAATTTGAATTCTCTCATAATTTACTCATGCTCATGCCATACAAAATGTGTATGACTTTCATTTTTCTGCTGAACACAAAGATTTTTAGAAGAATATCTCTGGGTTCATAAAATGCAAGTGAATGCTGGGCAGAAATATGACGCTCCAAAAAGCACAAAGGCAGTATAAAAGTAATCCAAAAGACTCCAGTGGTAAAATCCATATCTTCAGAAGCAATATAATAGTTGTGGGTGAGAAACAGATCAATATTTAAGTTATTTTGTATTATATATTCTCCTCCCTGCCCAGTAGGTGATGATATGCACATAGTATGAAAAAGTGGAAATTTATAGTAAAGAAAAAAGGACTTAATATTTGTGTCACACCCTCACCTATCAAATAGCTCAAGAATATATGGATTTAACCACTGGAGTTGTATGGACTACATTTATACTGCCTTTATTTTCTTTTTGGAACTTCAAAGTTCTGGTCACCATTCACTTGCATTGTACGGACCTACAGAGCTGAGGTATTCTTCTAAAAATCTTTGTGTTCAGCAGAAGAAAGTCATACACATCTGGGATGGCATAAGGGTGAGTCATTTTTGGGTAACTATCCCTTTAATCCTACAAATATATTAATATTACCATGATCTGCATAGGCACAGCTCTATGCAATTTTATTTACTTGACATATTTAAATGACATTTACTGACTATTTGGTTTTACATTTAAAAAAACAAAATAATTTATTGCATTGTTGTTGGCACAAACCATGGATAAACAAAGTTTGTGGCACCCACATTGTTGTCAATTATTGTCTTGGTTCTCCTTACAAGTGAACCCGCATTTCATGTAGTCTTGGCTCTGGGTCTTTTTTTAAATTTGTATTCCTTCCCTAGTTTAGTTCATGGTTTTCGAGGATATGGGGCTGTCAAGCAACTTGTCTTATGTTGACGTCTGCCTAATTTGGCTTGCTTCTACCAAGTGAAGTGACTGATGAATTTGTTCCAAAATACCATAGAGTTTGATTGGATGCATTGCCTCTGACGAAAACAACAAAAGATATGGGAAGTGTTTTCTCCTAATGCCATTTAATTTGCTTTTTTAACTATGCATAATTTTATGGTTAGTTGAATTATATTATTTGCATTTTTAGCATTGTTTTTTTTCGACTGCTCTCCCCAACCTTATCAGCACAGTTTTACAACCCAGCAGCTGGTAACCACTGAGCTAAATTAAAGGCTAATTCTCCATTATTCCTTTAGGGAGGGTAAGTATGGCCATGCCGCATGCTTTGGGCTGCAACCTGGCTGTTTGCTCACGGATGGGACCAGGCAAATTGCTGTGGCTGCTATGGTGGCTAATTTCAGCAAGCCCACCGCTGATGCTCCATCCCTGCTGCAGCACGATGAGGTGGAAACATACTTCCATGAGTTTGGACATGTGATGCACCAGCTTTGTGCCCAGGTCTGAATGAAGTTCTTCAAAGTAACTTCTCCGAACACACATTGGATAATGTTTACACTACATTGTAACAATTTGCCGTTTAAGTACAAAAATATAAATGTACTTCTGTTTGTTCAGTCTGACTTTGCGATGTTCAGCGGGACTCATGTGGAGCGGGATTTCGTTGAGGCTCCGTCCCAGATGTTAGAGAACTGGGTCTGGGAGAAGGAGCCACTGCAGCGCATGTCCAAACACTACAAAACGGGAAATGCCATTCCAGAGGAGCTTCTGGACAAGCTCATCAAGTCCAGACTTGCTAACACGGGTAACAAGAAAGACAGAACAGAACATTTTGATAAACGCCTTTTACTGATCAGTTTCTAGCTTGAAGAACTTGAATTGAATAAGACATTTGCTCCAGCTTTCATAAATTTAAAGTAATTTCTAGATGCATTTAAAACTCTCACTTATGGATATATATTTTCTTTCTGTTCATCAGGGCTGTTTAACTTGAGGCAGATTGTTCTGGCTAAGGTGGACCAGGCTTTGCACATTAAGGGTGGGGTTGACCCAGCTGAGGAGTATGCTAAACTCTGTCTGGACATCCTGGGAATTCCTGCTTCAGCGGGTAAAATTTTATTTTGATCGAGATGGTCTCAATTTTATTTCAGCCTTTTGAGTAGAATCCATATGTATCTCTATTTTTGTGTCTGCTCTGAAAATCAACCAGCCATTGTTGCCTAGTTGATTCAAAATGTTCAATGCAAGAAGTAAAATACAGTAAAACTTTAGTTAAAAATAATCTAGGCTTGTTTTCCACACTGTTTTAACTAAATGAAAATAATTAAGAATTATATATTTCTGTATTTGGCCCTGCGATGGACTGGCGACCTGTCCAGGGTGTCCTCCGCCTTTCGCCCGATGTTAGCTGGGATAGGCTCCAGCCCCCCGCGACCCTGTACACAGGATAAGCGGTTGACGATGGATGGATGGATGGATATTTCTGTATTATAAATGTACACATTTTTGCATTAGATTCAGACATTTCATTCAGCTCTGCATGAGTTCTAAACACTGGTTGAAGTAGGGCAGAACGTTTGCGACATGTCCAGCGATATTACACAATGTACTCACCGTAAACGCAACAGCAATTCAGTGTTAATGATCAAGTGACAGAGAAAGGACCTGTAAAACAAACCCAGATGGGACTTGTTACAAAAATAAAGTACTTTGCATCGTTTTGTTAGTTTACATTTTTCTACAGAATCACAACAAATTTTAAATATAGCCGCAAGCAACTATTGTCGGCGACAAGCGCATATGGTAAGATGACCAAAACCAACTAATTTGACAGAAAAGATCCTATGGATGCTGTGGACTGCTATTTTGGTGTGACATTTCACCTGCTTTGAGCACAGTTGCAAAAATAGGATTGTCTTAAGTTATAGCGCCGCCTAGCATAAAAGATGAATGAAACTCGTAATATTACCTCCGTTTTCTCTTGTTCATGTGTACAAATTAAGTTTCAAAATTGCATTCACAAGATACAGGTTAATTAGTCATTATAGGCCACACCCAAAACATATTTGCTTTATATCTTTGGAAAGATTCAACGAATCAAAATTATTTTGCTAACTTTTGTCAGGAGGGTCTGTAGATTATATATACCAAGGTTATTAAGGATTCAGAGAAGCTACAAATTTGTATTGTAGCCTTTACGGTTTCTGAGTTTTTAGCTAATTCTACTGCCACCATGTAGCCAATTGTTACAAAATTCAATATGCGGCTTCGAGTTGACACCCTGCTTATGTATAGTAATTTCCATAACCCTCGGCCATTCTCAATAAGAGTTATAAGGTACTTAAATTTTATTGGCCATTGGCAGCCATTTTTGTTAATTTGTCTAATCTATTTTTTAAAGAGTATGTTAACATTTGAACTAAAAAAGATTCATATTTAATTTGAACTTTGTCGCTCAAACAGCTGTAAAGTTATGACAGTGCTTAGTTGTAGTGCCCCCTAGGGAATTTGGAATTTGCGTTGAGTAGATATTGATCAATTACTCAAATTGCGTTAAGCCGAAGGAATTTTATAATTAATATCTTCAGAATGATTTGACGTATCTAATTTCTATTGATACATTTTTGTCAGGGGGGTCTGTAGGTTACGTATACCTAATTGTGTGCTGATCGGAATAACGGTGTAGGAACAGTTCGAAAAAGTAGGTTTTTCAAAACATTCAAAATGGTGGAAAAAAATTATAGACTGAAATGAAATCGGAGATATTCATTTTGAATGGCTTGACTTGAGTCAGAGGAAAATTTATTTTGATTATTATTGCAGAGATAGGAGTCAAACCTCGGGGGGTTTGGGATCATCCTGCCAAGTTTATTGTCTCCACGGCTTACGGTCTCTGATGCCCAGACACTTTTAGGGCAGAAAAAGAAGCAAATCAGTACAAATACAATAGGGTTTGTATTGAACCCTTCGCTTCGCTGCTTGGCCCCTAATTATGTGGAGTTCAAAGTGGCACTTGACGCCTTGATGCAAATAAATTTTATTCCATATGCAAAGTGGAAAGCCACAGCCTGCTGCCAATTATTATTGTAGAGCAGGGCTCGACATTAAGGCTTGTCCGGGACAAGTGGATTTTTTGTAGGACAAGTAGAAGAGAAAATTAGTTGTCCGACCGGACAAGTTAAATTTCAAACAAAATAAAATGCCATGTTACTTCACGTTATGTGCCACTCATTACGTCTATTTTACAGATTTAATTTAATCGATTTGAAACTAACAAATTTTTTAATAAACACAAGATTTTGACGCATATCCAAGGGTTTGTGCGGAGTGTGGAGCGCGACTGCATGGAACAGAGGCGTGGCGCGAACACTTGCGTTTTCCTATCAACAGTGGAAACAACTTAAATACTCTATCATTTCTGGTCATACTGAAAATAATAATACATAATTTGCAACTACTTTTATTTGTGTAAACTCACAATAACAAGAAAACGTGCTTTTGCAAAATAAAATAAAACAATCAGGCGCTTTCATGGTCTCCGTGAACTGAAACTGAACTGAAACAAAATATAGTCTATGTAACGTTAGGCTAAAGCTTGAAATGTCCACTTTTAAAGAACCAATTCGAATCGAAAGAAAATAGCCTAACGTTACCGTCTGATTATGCAATCCATATGAATTTCTCTCTAAAGGCGCATCCGCTTTACATCGGAGATGGAGGTATATTTCCAGCAAACACTGATTTAGAAAACATTAAAATGCCTCGTTATTTTTTCAGGTTATAAACAGACTGTTTATAAATCACCTATAGCCTAAATTACCTCTCTGTATATGGTTCAAGAGTATGGCTCTTCTCATTCAGCACTGCGGGAAAAATATCATTACCGGGTTTAGCCAATTCTCGTGGTTTTTGACGAGGTTTTGGGCTGGAAAACCTTGCTGGCAGCAGTGGTGGAGAGTTATGTTTCTTCAGGCTCCGCAGCCCGGCCAAGCGCCAGGAAAAGCTCCAAAAACAAGAAGTCACCTTAAACCAACAACATACGAATTAAAACGGGAACTAAATTTTTTAACCAAATGGAAAGATGAATTCGACTGGGTTATTTATACATTTATGCATTTGGCAGACGCTTTTATCCAAAGCGACTTACAGTGCACTTATTACAGGGACAATCGCCCCAGAGCAACCTGGAGTTAAGTGCCTTGCTCAAGGACACAATGGTGGTGGCTGTGGGGTTCGAACCAATGTCCTTTTGATTACCAGATTACCAGCTATGTGCTTAGACCACTACACCACCACTACCACTATTTCACCACCACTATTTATGAAGACGGAGTAATGTTCTGTGGCGTCTGTCGGGCGCAACCCAACCTGGCTGACAAGTAAGTGACAAGTAAGTGACATTAGCTAGCTAACTTAGCGTCGGCAGCTGTGTAGCTACTGTAAGCAAGCATTAAAGCATTAGTTCACCTCAAAATGAAAATTCCATCTAATTTTCTCCTCCAACTTCAAAATCGTCCGACATCTTTGTTTTATTTTATAATTATTAATAAAAAAAATAATATTTCGTGACGTTTCCAACGTCGCAGACAGCACAAGACCAACAATTGTGGTTATAAAAAGTATAAAGATTTTTTGACACTCCTGAAAATTTACTTGGTCCTGCCAGTCAGCACAGCTGTGTGTGAGAGAGGGTTCTCAACCATGAAACGGATCAAGTCCGACTGGAGGACCAGCCTCAGCTCAGTCCAGCTTCATAGGCTGCTATTTCTGTCAGTAGAGGGCCCAAAGTTGCAAGACTTTGATGCTGGATTGGTGGTGGAGAGGTGGTGGACCTGCAGCCAAAGGCAGCGGCGTCCAGGATTTAACCCCTGGGAATCAAGGCATCGGTCCGAAGATACAGAGGATGAATAGTGTTGTGGAGTAATAGTGTTTTTTTACACCAAGAGTCACCACTACCTCTGGTGATACACTGCACACCAGCGTGCAAAGTATTACTTTGTATTATGGAGTCTGGAGATCCTTATTTCTTGTTGAAGGGGAACTCTATTCTTTGGACACGTTCCTTTCTACTGTTTCAACTGAATTGTATTAATATTGATAGTGTTTGGGTGCTTTCAATGGTTTGTTCTAATTCTGCATTAGCAAAACACAAAAAAATAAATGAAATTATAAATCTTTACCCGGGCAAGTGACTTTTGTGCAAGGACAAGTGAAACATAAATTTACTTGTCCGAAGGACAAGTGCCTCAAAAAGTTAATGTCAAGCCCTGGTAGAGGATGATATGCAACCTATGGGGACTAGTTCTTTTAATTAGCCAACCTCCTACTTTGATTTTGGGAATT
Source organism: Xyrauchen texanus (assembly GCF_025860055.1). Taxonomy (NCBI): domain Eukaryota; kingdom Metazoa; phylum Chordata; class Actinopteri; order Cypriniformes; family Catostomidae; genus Xyrauchen; species Xyrauchen texanus. The sequence continues at coordinate 22,820,941 of NC_068307.1, forward strand.
GTTTAATGTTACTTACATTTTTTTTATTTTCATGCATTTGTTTTTATACTGTGGAAGGCTTTGTTTGAAAAAAATGTAAGTATTATTGTTACATTTATTTTTTAATATGGAAATAATTGCATTTTTACAGGAAAAGTATACACTCATGTGCCAAAACATTATGACCACCTGCTTAATATGCTGTTGGTTCTCCGCGTAGAGGCATGGACTCTACAAGACTCCTGAAGGTGTCCTGTGGTATCTGGCACCAATATATTAGCTGCAGATCCTTAAAGGGGTCATGACATGGTTTTTTTTATTGTATTATTATGTTCCCTTAGGTGCAATTATAGTATTAATATATTTTTTTTAAGAAAAACTTTTAAAATCTAGTGATTTATGACCTTTTCCCACCCTGTTTCTCATCCTCTGATTCAAACAGTCTGTTTTGGGGGCGTTTTCCATTTAAGACTTCAGTGTTAACGCCCACTGTTATGATTGGCTAACGTCAGTGCCTATGTATCAATTATTGACGCCCCAGCCAGAACAATATGCAAGTAAACTAAGTAAAAACACTGTGATTATTCATAATGAATGAAATTGCGCTTTAAAAAGTAGTTTAAAGTTTAAAATAGATTACTTACAGTTTAGCGTCGTCGTTGTTCCCAGAATAGTCGGCACGGACTTATCTTTGAGCAACAGTTTTCTGGCAAAGCCAGCATCATATTGAGATTTGTTCTCAAAACAGTCATCCTTAAAATGTACAGAACAAACGCTTAAGTTAACACTGCCGTGACTGGGTCGTCCGCAAAAAATAAACTGCATCCATTTTTCCCTGACGTCTGGATCTTTCGGCAGCTTATTCAGAGGTTTTGTTTGACCACAGCCAGGAACAGCACATCTGTGTGGCATCGTAATTTTCCTGTGCACAAGTAGTCTCTGTCAGAGCTCGCTGTCCATCGACTGAACACTTGTGAGGCGCACGGCGATACTGAAATGAGCGTAGTTGTCTTGCGCTTATAGCGTAGTTATGTTGTGCTGGAGGCGGTCATATGCAAAGCTGTTACGTCACTTCTAACCGACACGTCACTTCTAACCATGAATCCAGAACCAGCTGTATTTTGAGCTTGATTAAATAAATGATTCGTTTAGAATGGGGAGGACGTCTTAAAATATTAAACTTGCAGGACGTTTTAATGATACAAAGACCTCTTATATACCAAAAGATCAAGGCAAATTTGGTTTCTCATGTCATGACCCCTTTAAAGTTCTGTTAGTTGCAAGGTGGAGCCACTGTGGATTGGACTTGTTGGTCCATCACAACCCACAGATGCTCAATTAAATTGAGGTCTGGGGAATTCGGAGGCCAGGGCAACACCTCGAAGATTTCGTCATGTTCCTCAAACCATTCCCGAACAATGTGTGCATTGTGGCAGGGCGCATTATCCTGCTGAAAGAGGCCACAGCCATCAAGGAATACCATTGCTATGAAGGGGTGTACCTTGTCTGCAATGATGTTTAGGTAGTTGGCACATGTCAGATTGACGTCCACATGAACCAGGATTCCCAGCAGAACGATGCCCAGAGCATGACCCTTGTCAAAGTTGCTCAGGTCTTTACTCCTGCCCATTTTCTGCATTCAACACATTGACTATGAGAACTGATTGTTCACTTACCATCTAATCTACCCAGACCTTAACATGTGGCCTTGTTAGGACATGATCAAATAGTCATAATGTTTTGGCTCATCGGTGTATATAGATTAAAATTTCAGCACTTTAAAAATCTGTGATTAATCGCGATTAACTGTGAAAAAGTATTCAATTAATCGTGATTAAAAAAATGTATGGACTGACAACACTAATATGTACAGTTGAAGTCAGAAGTTTACATACACTTAGGTTGAAGTCATTTAAAACTTGTTTTTTTTTTAACCATTCCACAGATTTCATATTGGCAAACTATAGTTTTGACAAGTCGTTTAGGACATCTGAGTCAATTGGAGGTGTACATTTGGATGTATTTTAAGGCCTACCTTCAAACCCAATGCCTCTTTGCTTGGCATCATAGGAAAATCAAAAGAAATCAGCCAAGAAAATAAATTCTGATTCATCCTTGGGAGTGATTTCCAAATACCACATTCATCTGTACAAACAATAGTATGCAAGTATAAACACCATGGGACCACGCAGCTTCTGGAAGGAGATGCATTCTGCCTCCTAGAGATGAATGTTGTTTGGTGTGAAAAGTGCAAATCAATCCCAAAACTACAGCAAAGGACCTTGTGAAGATGCTGGAGGAAACGGGTAGACAAGTATCTATATCCACAGTAAAATGAATCCTATATCGACCTAACCTGAAAGGCTGCTCAGCATGGAAGAAGCCACTGCTCCAAAACCGCCATAAAAAAGCCAGACTACAGTTTGCAAGTGCACATAGGGACAAAGATCTTACTTTTTGGGGAAATGTCCTCTGGTCTGATGAAACAAAAATTGCTGTTTGGTCATAATGACCATCATTATGTTTGGAGGAAAAAGGGTGAGGCTTGCAAGACAAAGAACACCATGCCAACCCTAAAGCATGGGGGTGGCTGCATCATGTTGTGGTGGTACTTTGCTGCAAGAGGGACTGGTGCACTTCACAAAATAGATGGCATTATGATTAAGGAAAATTATGTGAATATATTGATGCAACCAGCCAGGAAGTTAAAGCTCTGGGTCTTCCAAATGAACAATGACCCCAAGCATATCATCAAAGTTGTGGTAAAATGGGTTAAGGACAACAAAGTCAAGGTATTGGAGTGACCATCACAAAGCCCTGACCTCAGTTCGATAGAAGATTTGTGGGCAGAACTGAAAAAGTGTGTGTGAGCAAGGAGGCCTGCAAACCTGACTCAGTTACCAGTTCTGTCTGGAGGATTGGGCTAAAATTCCAGCAAATTATTGTGAGAAGCATGTGGAAGGCTACCCAAAATGTTTGACCCAAGTTAAACCATTTAAAGGCAATGCTACCAAATACTAACAAAGTGTATGTAAACTGACCCTCTGGGAATGTGATGAAAGAAATAAAAGCTGAAAGAAATGATTCTCTATACTATAATTCTGACTTTTCTCATTCTTAAAATAAAGTAGTGATCCTAACTGGCCTAAGACAGGTAATGTTTTCTAAGATTAAATGTCAGGAATTGTGAAAAAGTTTAAATGTATTTGGCTAAGGTGTATGTACATTTCTGACTTCAACTGTATGTTTTGATTCACAGAATATGAGTTTAATCATGGTTTATTCACTTGGATTTACCAACTCTTATGCCATTTTTGCTCAAATTACGTTTAAATCGGAGATGCTTTTAAAAACGTCTTGATGGCAAAATGGAAAGCGCATTAAAATTATTCAGTTCAAATTTTTTGCCAAATAATTGCAAATTCTGTTTAACATGAACATTCAATATACTGTATTTTGCCCAGCCCCACTAACTGGATATCATCTAATGTCTTTTGATTGCTTATAGGGACAAACATGCCTGCCACCTTCGGCCACCTTGCAGGAGGATACGATGCTCAGTACTACGGTTACCTGTGGAGCGAAGTCTTTTCCATGGACATGTTCTTTGCCCGATTCAAACAGGAAGGCATTATGAACCCCAAGGTTTGCTTAACATAGTGTTTCTCTTTGGTCAATTTTTAAAATAAGGTGCAGATATTGTCTCTTGTGATCTGAATGTATTTGGTGCTGATATTTTATACATTTCCATTTGATATCTACTGAATTTTTTGTAAATGCACCTTTTATATGTCTAATCACATTTCTGTGTTTTTAAACAGGTGGGCTTAGACTACAGGAAGTGTATTCTGAAGCCCGGTGGCTCTGAGGATGCTGCTGACATGCTGAAGAAGTTCCTGGGAAGAGAACCCAAGCAGGAAGCATTCCTCCAAAGCAAAGGATTGACAGTGGAGCCGGAGTCCGGCACACCCTGTGCCTGCTGACCGCGTGAACGTTAGGACCAGCCAATAAAGCCTCAGACAGACTGATACCTCGTTAGAAAACCCCAGAAAGCTCATGCACATATTACACCCTCTCCCAGCCCTGCACCTCTGCACAGAGCTTTCGTTTTGGATGTTTGAAGAATCATATTAAAATTGAAAATTGCATTGAAACCTGTAAAAAAAAAAAAAAAAAAAAAGACATCAAAAAGCTATCTTGACTCCTTTGTTTTTTGTTTAATATAATGAATTCCATACAGGAAATATGGAGCAACTTCTCGAATGCACCCATAACATCATTAGGCTTATGTCACATATCCAATACAACCTTTGGTTCTCAACAGGACACCAGGAAACCATGTTTTTACATTGTGTTATTTTGTGCATCTCATCATTTCTTGAAATTCGTTCTATTAGAAATATTTCAGTTTAAATTGAGTATTGCACATTATATCCTATGTCAAATTGTCAGTAGTTTTAATCACGACTCAAAGCAACCTGACACCCGATCCCTTAGTGAGTGTAGACTTCGGTTATTTTCTCACAGGACTGAAGGGTTCTGAACATGTTAAAGGAGCATGTCTGAAACAAACACAGTAACACTGAACTGATGCAGAGGTTTAGTTTACAGCACAAGAAAATAACTTGCAACTCGAGGGAGTGAGATCAGCAGCAAAGCCAACATGTTTCAACAGGTTCATACCACTTGTATAACTACAACTTGTATAGTATTTATCAAAAACAATTTAGACTCATTCCAAAAGTTATCCATAACATGTGTCACTGACCATATGCCTTTTTGCCGACACAATAAAGATTTTCTGCTTCCTGTTATACATCTGTTACTCCACATTGACATGTTATGTGGGCTATAATTATGTTTGAAAATCAATTTCCAATATAATAGTACTTATTGGTGAAAAGCAGAAAGTTTTACAGGGAGTTTAGAAATTTCAAAGTCACACTGAAACAGAAAACGTATCGGTTACCTAACGTAACCTCGGTTCTCTCTAGATGAGGGAACGAGTATTGCGTAAGCTAGCTTACGCTACGGGAAAGATTCATCTTTTCTGAGATATTGAAGCCAAAAAATTATCCTTAATTTTTGTATCCATTGTCAACGCAGTGCGGCAGCTGCAGACCTTGAGCGGGCTATCTAGCGAGCTCATAGGTTGCTCTGCGGCAACTGCTGCAGCCTATAGACGAGCTTGGGCGAACTCGCATCCAATGAGAGGCGTCCGCGCGCTCACTGCAACAAAGCCCGCCAAAATGGGCATGACTAGAGTGCATATAAGCGTAGTTCGTAGGCTGGAACCCTGGTTTTCATTGACTGAAGCGAAAAGTCGCTCGTGGCGCGAGCACGGCCGGCTACGCAATACTCGTTCCCTCATCTAGAGAGAACCGAGGTTACGTTAGGTAACCGATACGTTCTCTTACGAGAGGTTCTCTCGTATTGCGTAAGCTAGCTTACGCTACGGGAACCCATTGTCAACGCTGTGCGCGCCAAGCATCCACTGTATGAGCCCCAGGGAATTAAGGGGGGACCCGGGGGAGCCCTTATGAGTGGGGAAATAATATTTGGCCGGCAAGAATGCGGGTCATTGATTGTGTAATACATAAACACATAGTGGGAAGGGAACGACAGAGCGGCGGTGCCGGTCTGTGTGGAATGTGTCCCATCAGTGCAGCTCACCAGGGGAGCTGTAGCGTATTAAACCGCTAGTAGTTTTGCCTGCAGAGCGGGCACTTCCATATTGTAAAATCTGACAAAGGTGGAGGGGAAGTCCATCCCGCTGCCACACATATGTCGTGAATGGAAATCCCGCTGGACCATGCCCACGAGGATGCCATGCCTCTAGTGGAGTGAGCCCTAATGCCCAACGGGCATGGCAGGTCTTTTGACGCGTATGCAGCAGCAATAGCGTCCACTATCCATCTAGATAGTGTCTGTTTCGAGGCGGCGAGACCTTTGGTGCGCCCTCCGAACGAAACGAAAAGCTGCTCAGAGCGTCTGAAAGCGGCGGAGCGCGCAGTATACAATCTCAGTGCTCTGACCGGGCAAAGGAGATTGGCGTCGCGTTCGCTATCGGGTGCTGGCAGCGCCAATAGGGAAATGACCTGTGCTCTGAAAGGAGTACCGATCACCTTGGGAACATAGCCGTGTCTAGGCTTTAAAATGACCTTGGAGTCACTTGGTCCAAACTCAAGACACGCAGCGCTGACAGACAGCGCGTGAAGGTCTCACACACGTTTGACTGATGACAGGGCAGTCAGAAAAACGGTTTTGAGTGAAAGGTATTTCAAATCCACGGATTGAAGTGGTTCGAAAGGGGGGGCTTTCATAGTTTCGATAACTATAGAAAGATCCCAGATAGGAACCGATGGGGGCGCGGGGGTTCATCCTTCTAGCTCCCCTGAGGAAGCGGATGACCAGCTCGTTTTTACCCCATGACTGGCCGTGCAGGGGTTCAGCGAACGCCGCAACGGCCGCCACATACACTTTGAGCGTGGATGGGGATCTGCCCTTATCCAGCAGCTCTTGTAGAAATACGAGCAGCGACGACACCCCACATGTCCGCGGGTCCAGGTCTCGGTCGGTGCACCATTTTGAGAACACAGACCATTTTGACGCATAGAGTCTTCTCGTGGAAGGGGCTCTAGCGTGTATGATGGTGTTTATTACTCCTTCTGGCAGAGCGACGGGTAGTCGTTGATCACCCACGCATGCAGCGCCCAGCGCTCTGGGTGGGGATGCCAGATTGTGCCGCGAGCTTGAGAGAGGAAATCTGCTCTCACTGGGATGGGCCACGGCGCTGTCAGTGACAGCTGCGTAAGCTCCGGGAACCATGTCTGATTCTCCCAATGCGGGGCTATGAGGAGCACCGAGTGACGCGTTTCCCTGATCCTCTGCATTACCTGTGGCAATAGCGAGACGGGAGGGAAGGCGTAAGCGGGCGTCTGGGCCAGTCCTGGGCCAGCGCGTCCTCGCTTTCGAGAAAAATATTGGGCAGTGAGAGTTCTCTTTGGACGCAAAGAGGTCTATCTCTGCTCTGCCGAATAGGTGCCATAACGTCTGGACTGTTTGAGCGTGCAGGGACCATTCCCCTGGGGGAATATTGTCTCTGGACAGTCTGTCCGGGCCGTCGTTCAGGTGGCCTGGCACGTGCGTCGCCCTCAGCGAGCGCAGGTGGCACTGGGACCAACTCAGTATGCGTTTCGTCAGATGGAAGAGGTTCCTGGATCTGACACCGCCCTGACGGTTTAGGTAGGATACCACAGATCTGTTGTCCGAACGGACCAGGACGTGGTGACCCTGAATGACCGGGAGAAAGCGCACGAGCGCGTACTCGACCGCTATCATTTCCAGACAATTTATGTGAAGGAGCTTTTCCTGAACTGACCATAGGCCGAAAACCGGAGAGCCCTCGCAGACCGCGCCCCAACCCGCGTTGGACGCGTCTGTCGAGATGACTTTTTGGCGAGATACAGCTCCCATTGTCACTCCCCGCTGATACCATTCGGCCACTGTCCAGGGCTGCAGAGCTGAAATACAGGTCTGAGTCACCTTGATGGGCTGGCGGCCTGTGGCCCAAGCCCAGCGAGACACGCGGGTGTTTAGCCAATGCTGAAGCGGGCGCATGTGCAGTAAACCCAGCTGAAGTACTGCTGCGGCTGAGGCCATGTAGCCTAGCACTCTCTGAAATTTCTTCAGAGGTGTGAGGCTGTTCATCTGAAATGACGCGGCTAGTCGTTGCACACGGCGCGCGCGCTGTGTAGATAAGCGAGCCGTCATTGCCACTGAGTCTAGTTCTATTCCAAGGAAGGAAATTGCCTGACTGGGCTGTAGTGAGCTCTTGGTCCAATTGACTGCAAGGCCCAAACTGTTCAGATGACTGAGGAGAACTGTCCTGTGAGACAGAAGCTCCGTATGTGATTGTGCCAAAATCAGCCAATCGTCCAAATAGTTCAGAATTCGCAAACCCTGACTCCGCAGGGGTGCGAGCGCCGCGTCCATGCACTTCGTGAAAGTACGGGGTGCTAAGGACAGGCCGAACGGAAGGACGGTGTATTGATAAACCTGGCCGTCGAAGGCGAATCTCAAGAATGGCCTGTGACGGGGATTTATCTGAATCTGAAAGTATGCATTTTTCAGATCGAGAGAAATAAACCAGTCCCCTGGCGCACATGCGCGAGGAGTTTGCTGGTTGTAAGCATTTTGAACGGTCTTTTTGCAAGCGCTTTGTTCAAAACCCTGAGATCTAATATTGGTCTGAGGCCGCCGTCTTTCTTGGGGACAAGAAAATAACGGCTGTAAAACCCCGACTTCAGCTCAGGGAGGCGGCACTCTCTCTATGGCCCTTTTGCACAGAAGGTTTGCTATTTCTGAGCGAAGCATGCACGCTGCTTCCGTGTTCAAAGTAGTTTCGAGCCAGCTCTGAAGCAAGGAGGACGGCGATCGAACTGTAGCAAATAGCCCTGTTTTATTGTGCTTAACACCCATTCGGATATCCCTGGAATATCTTCCTACGCTTTGAAGCGTAATGTTAGAGGGTGAATGGCCAAATCGCTCTGATTGCCGCACACAGCGCGCTGAACAGAATGTGTGAGCATGCGCTGCTTACTGATGCTTGATGCTGGAATGCTTTGCGCAGACATGAGGACTTACATACAGACTGGCCGTGTGACAGAGCGGGCAGAGGAGGGAGCGCGCACGGGCTCGTGGGCGCGTTTATTAACTCCAACACTCGAGCGGTCGTAACCGCTTATGTGAGTGTGCTCTGATAGGGACACGGGATGTGTAATGCTTGTGTGTAGGGGTGAGCACTGGATTGTGGGCACATTTTCTACACATAAGGCATGTTTACTCTTTACAAGATTTCTTTGGGTCGCCGTGAAAGCGGCGTTTGAGTGCAGAGCAAGCGGGTAGTATCACCGGCTTGTTGGCTGCTGAATCCACCACTGCAGTAGCCTGAGAGAAGGGGACTGACAGGGGCGAAGCTTTGACGGTGGTCCGGCCGTGGCGGGACTGAGCCGTCGTTTTCTCAACAACGCTAGGAGGACTTCGGTTGCTCAGGTTTCAGTACAATCTTAGGCTGAGGCCCGCAGGAGGCGGCGGTCTGCGGCAGCTGTCTGAGCGCTGATCGAGGCGGCCGCCCTGTCGACGCTGAGAAGTCTGGCTTGTTGAGCTGGGCGCTGTGAAGAGGCTCGTGCAGGAGGCTGGTCACGTTGGCGGCCTGCAGAGGAGCTAGCGCGACGAGGCAGAAAGAGATTCATGGCTTGGGCTTCGAGAAACGGTCAACAATGCCACTCACCGCGGAACCGAAGAGACCGGACAGAGAGAGTGGCGCGTAGTGCGTTCAGCTTCTCCCAAGTAGGCTAGTCAGATCTGAAACAGCCTCTGTCTGTAAGACGGCCATGGAATGCAGAGCAGATACGGCTTGGCCGGCGGCGGTATAGGCGCGGCCAACACAGGCGGAAGTAGTTCTGCAGGCCTTAGACGGGAGCACCAGCTTAGACCGCCATCTCGCGGAGGGCGGGCAAAGGTGCGGCGTGGAGTCTGTTGGGAGCCTGCTCAGGGGGCGGTGACCACTCGAGCCCGAGGCGGTCGACGGCCTGTGTGAGGAGGCGTTAGTTCCCCTCGACTCGGCGGGTCCTGCTGGATTCCTGGGCCGAGGAGGAGGCGTGTGAGCCTGACCACTCCTCGCTGTCCGAAGCCATGATGGAACAGCCCTTATCCTCCGCTTCTTCGTCCGAGATGGCAGCAGAGCAGCCGCTCGGCGGCAACTGCGCGTCCCGGTGGGCGGGGAGGGTGAAGGCGATGCTCAAGGGAGGGGCTCCGGCGAGGCAATCGCTTCTACCACTGGTTCCGGCAGCCTTTGAGAGCGGCGCTTTTACTGCGCGGCTGAATGGAAGGCGCGCGGCAGCTCGGTCCTGAGCGCCGAGTCGAGCCCACAGGGTCGACATCGAAGCTCCTCGCAGAGATCGCATCCGCCTTCAGCGAGGGCGAGCTCTGCATGCCCCAGTCCCAGGCAGAGAGCGCAGATGACGTGGCGGTCTCCGGTGCTGAGAGGGGCGCAGCATGAGGCGCAAGTGGAGCGAGGCATCTTTAAAAAGACGCTCGTACTCTTTTGTGAAGTTCATAAGAACTAGCTTGCTTTAAAAGGATACGTCGCCGGATGGCGTAGCTCGCAGGACGGCTGAAGGTGGCGAAGACGGGCAGCTTCTTCGGCGCTGTCCACGCTTGCTTGATGCCCCTCGAACGGCGACGCGGCTTCCAGTTCAGAGATGCGAAGAGCTTCGCTGAAGAGATGAAAATCAGGGTTCCAGCCTACGAACTACGCTTATATGCACTCTAGTCACGCCCATTTTGGCGGGCTTTGTTGCAGTGAGCGCGCGGACGCCTCTCATTGGATGCGAGTTCGCCCAAGCTCGTCTATAGGCTGCAGCAGTTGCCGCAGAGCAACCTATGAGCTCGCTAGCTAGCCCGCTCAAGGTCTGCAGCTGCCGCACTGCGTTGACAATGGATACAAAAATTAAGGATAATTTTTTGGCTTCAATATCTCAGAAAAGATGAATCTTTCCCGTAGCGTAAGCTAGCTTACGCAATACAAGAGAACCTCTCGTAAGAGAACTTATGCCATCACATTTTTTAAATACAGCTGAAGGAATCTCAATCAAGAATGAGGACTCATTAACGATTGTAACCATTTAAGCTTGATAGTCCCATTCATAATGTCAAAGTCAATCATCATAAGACCTCCGTCTTCATAATCTTTAATCATATCACTTTTACGTATATAATGACTTTTGCTTTTCCATATAAAATTATTTATTTTATCTCTTTAGCAGAAGCTGCTAGTGAGAAACACTGATAAATGAATCTAGAAAGACTACTTTCGTCAATAGAATTCTTCGTCTTTCATTATGTCTCAATATTTTTTTTTTCTAAATTATCCACTGAGATATCCAGATACCAAAATATTTTATGTCGTTTTTAACTGGGATATTATACAATGTTCTATTAGGATGATAATGGATGGCCAATAACATTTTGAGAAAATCTTAATAAACTGAAGTGCAAGGGGTATTTGCTGTTTTTTTTTTTTTTTTTGGTATCATCAGCTAACTGACTGATAATAAATTGATTCCCTTCTAAATTAACGGCAGATATGTTGCACATTTCCGAAAGTCTGTTGTGATTGGATGCCTCTTTTAAGAGGATTCATAACAAGCTCAACTTCACCTTTAGACATGACTTCACCAACGGACCTGCTGCATATGAGTCACTGTTTGAGCGAGCAAAAGCAGCAGATGAGATTAGATTTATTTGTCTTACGCGTGCTGTAAGGCATGTTCTCGCGTGCGAGATCTAATTTTGCGCGCGCAGGATCTTCCCGTTTCCTTGTGCGGCAATGAACTATTGTGTATGTAACGCCAATTGTGCGCAAGTGTCAATAATGCGCGCGAGGGTTTAAAACGTGCGCGGCGAGTTATTTTTCCTCGCGTGGCTTTAATCTATCTCGCGTGCGAGCGTCAATAAAGCGCCCGGATTAATGGTGTTGAAATGCCTTCAAAAACCTAATACTAAGTAGCCTATTACATACCGCTAAATAAACCTCTACATGATGTAACATGATTGACTGAGAGTACATGCACTTTACATAAGGCGAATTCCTCTTGTGTGTAGAGGGCTCTTAAAACTGAAATGTTGAAGTTTAAATTCATTTTACAGACTATCTAAAAAATTAGATAAATGCATTCTGGGAGAAGGCTTATTCTCAATTGCAGGCCCACCGTCAATATCTGGCTCTTGTCTTTGAGGTTTGTGCTGAAAATTACTTTGTAGTCAGTGTTGGGAGAAAAGTATAACCCTAACTTATTGATCCACAATCATTTTATTACATATTTCGAATAGCATCTGTTCAAAGTCTTTTATTTTACATTTCTATTGGTGTTATTTTTTATTTATAAATTTTCTCACAGGTAATGGATTTCACATGGGGAGTGCGTGACATCACGTCAGCTGATGACATGTAACTGCGTTAATTAAATCAAGTCCTGTCAGAGAACATCAGATGGGCCAACCTTTCTTATGTGTCACCAGCAACCTAATTTAATTTAGTCTATTGCCATTTTACTCTTGTAGGTCAGCAGGCTTGATTGGTTTTTCCCAACATTAGTGTAATGCTGTATCTCTAACTTTAACTCTTTGTTCTTCCCATGTTCTGCCATGTAATAGTATGGAAATTGGCCAATCCATTGCCTCTACAGAAACTGAGTTTGAGTTGCTGTTGTCAAAACTTTCAACTTTTGGAAGATCAAGAGAGTTTAAAGCTCCTTAACCAATAGTTCTCCAAAGACAGCAACTCAGTTCCAACCATCCTCCAGCCTATCACAGCTCACTATCCTCATTACATTGACAGGGGTTCAAAGAGAGGACATTTGGATGATAATGATGTAAAAGAGTCATGGCTGCTGCAGGCTCTCCGCACAGTTACCCAACAGGCTGAGAGAGATGGTGACATGAGTGTAGTGCACAAGTGTAGAGTTTTTCAAGTCTGGTGAGCTATTTTGAATTAAAACAGGTTTTCAACTGGTTTTGCCTGAGAACCCTGATTTTAATTCGGACATCAGCACAGTACCGAAATTGATTATGGTACAAAAATAACAGTATCCGTAAAAATAATTATTTTTAATTTATTATTATTACCATTAACTGCATAGGCTCAACAATATGCTCAATTATTAACATGACTTAGGAAAACTGACAATTTTGGTTTCTAAATATATCTTGAATTTCAATGGTTTTATGTTCTCGGCAGCCATTAATTCACTGTTCAAAACACATTCTATAACATAGTTTATCTTATATACTGTTGGGATCCACCGTGACCCGCTTTTCCTCAGGTGACTTTTCCTGCATTCACTACCTATACACACCTATACACACACAAACAAATCTGGTGGTGTGACAAAAAAAATTCACACTCGAATTCAGGGTCCAATTGGACCACACATAGGAAAAACATGGGTGAGACGATAAAACCGAGCATTTTTTTATTTGCAAAATAAAATAAATAAATCAGCCACAATGCAGAACACAAACACACAGAAATGAACTGGTGATACTATAACATATCAACAATGCGAAAAGCACGTACTCACATACACCCACACAGTCACACACAGGAATGAATAGGTGAGATTATAACGGAGCATTTTTTTATAGAATTTGTCAAATAAAATCAGCCACAATGCAGAACACACACAGAAATGAAGGAGTGAGTTCATATCACAATCACAATGGAGAACACACACACAGAAATGAAAGGGACAATAATACTTAACACACACCAAGCACACTCACACACAGATCAAAGGCTGAGTTTGAGTCTGTTGACCTTTTCCACTGTGGCAGGGGCGTTTACGCAATCAACCAGCCCGGGGCCCAAATTTCTAACATTTTGGCTTAAGAAATGTAAATTATTAATTTTTTATTCATCCTATCAGCCATTGTAGCCACGTACATTCAGAATATTTACTAAAATAAAAATCTAGTTAAAGATAATTAATACAAGTTTTCCAGTTTTTTAACAATACAGTGGTAAAAAAGCAATACATATATTTTTACAAAACACTTTTTACTTATTTAATGAACAGGATGTGCAAAACCTACTACTTCACTCACTAATATTTTAGAATTCAGTTGTAATTTATTATAACTCAAAATGATTTATTGTTGTCCAGTTTGTCTGTATAATATGATACAGTATTATTTTTATAACTCTGAGAATTTGTTGTTTACAATAGTAATATATTTCTGTTTTATTAACTTTTTTATGTTGAGGCTGTATGGTCAACATAAAAGGCTGTATTTTATGTAAGCATCGTAGTCAACATTCGTAGCAGTATTGAAACAGTAAACATACAATGCATAACGGCTCATCAGCACACGAGTGCTGAAATTTGTTTGGTGCAGAACAATCTGGAATAATGTTAAACATTGTAACAGTCACTTCTTTGCAACCTGAACTTGTTCATTATTTTAAATCTTTGTGACACCTGGGCTAAAAACAATCAAGATACAGAATAACGAATGAAACAGAATGCAGGTGTCTCAACGTGGGTTTTGAGACCTGAAGTTTTTTTTTTTAACTTGACTCAGTGTCTAAAAATGTGCTGGTCCTGCGTGAGACACTGAAGAAATAGCTAAATGTCGTGCAGCAGGTATGGACATTCCTCCAGTGCATGTTTACAAAGGAAAACAATAGAGAAACAGAGCAGACGCACGCAAAAGCACGTTCGGTGTGTACGGCCGTTAACACATCCGTTCATGCGTATGTGAGTGAGAGCATGTGGGCGAAACAAGTACGGAAGGACTATATATTTTTTCATAAATTACAAACACAAAATACTACTTGATAAAATGACTTTAAAACCCGGCGGAACTCTAACGTGAATCGCTCTGAGAGCTCAGACAACAGTGTATTCATGCTGCATGTGTACCCAAAACAACAAGTCCCCCCTCAAGATGTCCAGGGCCCCACGCAATTGCGTGGTGCTTAAAACCACTTCTGTGCTTAGGGTTAAGAGCTGCACCTTCATTGTTCATTTCTGTTTATTGCTGTTGGTTTTATTGACATTTTTTTTATACATTTATTCAGAGTTATTGAATTGGGATGTTTGAAATAAATGATTTAAATAAATAAATCTTACTCTATGCCTTCTCATTTTAAAACCATGGTCAGTGATCATAATGTGGCATCATTGCAAAAACTGACAGTTCTAAACACCTTAAACCAAAGAAAAAATTAAAAATAGCTAAACTTTGACAAAAATTTGAATTTTTTTAATTTCTTTGAAAATGTCTAAATATATATCCAAATGCGCAACTTGTGATAAGATAATTTTTTATTTTTTTTGCTGCAACCAGGCAAATGAGTGGATCTCTGCAGCTATCACTGGTTATAGTTGTAATTTAGTGTAATTTTAATTTTAAAAGGTTTTTTCCAGCAGATGGCAGCAATCTGCCCTGAATGCATTACACATTTATGGGGTCAAATTTGACATCAAACATTATGAGAATAAACCCATAAGGAAGAGAGTATATTGGTTAATGGTATTTTCTAAGTTCAATATAAATTAAGCTCAATGGACAGCATTTGTGAGGCACAATCTGTTAAAATGCTCACTGTTTCAAAAGTATAGCCTTAAGACATAAACAATATGCATGTCTACATGATTTAATTGTGTTAAAATTACCCACTAACCTTATCTGTGTAAAGTTATATCCAATTTTACAACTTCATTGCATTAGTGATGTAATGCTGTAAACCCTAAAATGATCATAAAAATTACAGTTTAAACAACTACTTCACAATTGTGCTTTTAAACCCTCCAATCATTCACTTCCTTTGTAAGAGCCTCACTTTTACCTCGATTTGTGCTTTTTTAAAGAAAAGGAAAGACTATTTTTGTTGTAATCAGCATTATGCCACAAATGCTGTTGATTGAGCTTAACTTGTATTAAACCTGTAATATTCCTTTAAGTGAGCTTGTGTCTACTGTAGTCGAAGTCATATTTTAACTTAAGTAGTTTTCCTGATTTTCAAGGATAAAGATGTTTCAAGAAACCTGTCTACATTGGCATCTATCTAACTCTGCTAGCTTCTACTAATTGATGGATCAATTACCGTAGAGTTTATTCAGACGCTCTACACTTGGTGTCAACAAAAACATATAGTAAGCATTTTCTCTTCCCTTCTTAAAGTTGATAAGCCTATTCATATAGATATTCTACTGTAACTATGCACAATTATATGGTTTGTTGCATTTTATTATTTGCTTTTAGCATTGATTTTTTTCCCCTGCTGTCTGTGATCAAATCAGAACAGACTGGCAACCTGTTTTGGGCCATTTTCCACCAATTGAGAACCAAAAGTTAAACTAGTTATGTCATAATTTTTCTCTGATCTTATGGATTAGCATTTTTTTTTAATGTGTTTTATTGCCATGGAGTACGAGATGGAGAATGGCTTTCTCAAGACTCTGTTGTGATGTTTTTCAGATTTAGTGAAAAAGATTTCAAGAGACTTTGCAACGTTTCTTTAGGACATCACAGCCGACAGCTTGCTGGAACAGATGTCAAAGAGCTCCTGGCCGATCTGAAGCAATGTATTAGCAACACAGGTAGCCTACAACCTCTCTGCATGGAGCTCAGTAAAGAAGCCATGGACCCGAGCTTGTAAAACAAGGAATACCCAGGAAACCTGTGTGAGAAGTAGATCCAGGATGGACCTGGATGAAACAGGAGATATTCCTTCATGCTGTGCTGAGCAAGTAGTAGTGCTTTGTATTTAGCATCACCATGTGGGAGTTCACTCACACATGCCATGCACCATTGTTGGTTCATGGACCTTCAGGGGTAGGTAAAACAGCTCCACTTTGTAACTTGGCACAGGACATGTGAGGTGTCACAGACCAGCGTGCATCTCCACTTAGCTTGGATGTTGACTCAGTTCTCAGAGGTATTTTTTATCAGGTGTGTGGAGCTTTGGGGTTGCAACTCCCCTGATCGTATATTCCCAACAAGCATGAAGAGCTGGTCAGGTTCTTTCATTCCATGCTCAATGAAGTGTTAATCTTCTAATTTTTCTAGACTGTTAGATGCTTATGACATGACCCCTTTAAGTGATTGTAAACACATATTTTTAAGGTATATATGCCAGATGCGACCGAATCTAATAAAAGTATTGATTATTGTCGTATTATCACACTAACTTTAAGGAATATTCCAGGTTCAATAAAAGTTAAGCTCAATCAACAGCTTTTTTTTTTTGGCATAATATTGATTACCACAAAAAATTTTTTTTCTTTTTTCTTTAAAAAAAAGTCAAAATCAGGGTTCCAGTGAGGCACTTACTATGAAAGTGTAAGGTGGCAAACCCGTAATTTAAATGTTAAAATACTAATTATTTCAAAAGTATCGCCACAAGGCGTAAACAATATGTGCATTAATATGATTTTAGTGTGATGAAATCAATTACTAACCTTTCTGTGTAAAGTTAAAACCAAGTTTACAACTTCGTTGCCATGAAAATGTAATGTCAACAAACCCGAAAATGACTGTAAAAATTATGATATAAACAACTTTACAACTCAAATAGTCCATGAGTTTTTACAGAAGAATGAATGTTGCTTTTATAAAATTATAAGCTTCATATTTCTGCTTTTAAACTGTCCAAAAGTTGGCCCCATTCACTTCCATTGTTAGTGCCTCACTGTAACCTCAATTTTTGCTTATTTTAATAAAATATATATTTGTTTTTAAATCTATTTTTGTGGTAATCAATATTATGTCACAAATGCTGTCAATTGACCTTAACTTGTACTGAACCCAGAATATTCCTTTAAGTCTTTCAGAATCAGATTCTTTTCAATATCAACAGACATGGTCTATCAGAGGGAGAGTTACTGGATATCTTGTCTTTAGATAATTATGTTCTTGCTGAGATATATAAGTTCTGTTTCCTGCGCTTCCCACGCATTCATTTGTCACGTCTCCGGCATGACCTGAGAGATCAACTGACAGTTGGGAGGGTGGCATTATTCTCCAGGGCTTCTCCCACAGGTAAAGGTTTTCATATTCATGTCCTCTTTGCAGAAGGGTGCCTGGAGTTGTTCTTGGCTGCCTACAGTGACCCTAACCCACTCCATCCCTAATGACCAAGTACCACCTTTAAGCAAATGGGAACATCCAAGTAGCACATAGTCCCAACAATGTTTTAAAATTATTTAGAATTTTTTCAGTAATTAGCAAACTGACTCTTTGAGTCTCTTTGAGTCACTGTGTGAGCAACATAATGCCATATTTTCATTACTATCAACGTTCCTGTAGTTCATGCTGCCACAAGAACCCTTGACTCACCCTTTTGCAGACCCTGTCAGAGCTGCATGTAAAAAAACACATATCATAATAAACTTGCATTTATCAGTTTTGCAATCCAATTCAAACACATTAGTATTAAATATTAAATATATAGTTAATTTTTCCCTTCTGTCCAGAAGCAGAAGAAATTGAACATCTAAATGCTGCCCACAGAAATTGAGGGAAAACAGACTAATATTTCTTGATCTTTTGTCAATCGCCAAAATCAGTTATTTGCAGTGCTTATGTGCAATACTTTTTGAGTATTGTAAATTTCCAATTATAGTTTAAGAACCATTTCATTAGACCTTTCTGTTGGTCACCAAACGTTTCAGAATTGCTAGTCCAGCATGGACATCACAGCTTCCTCAGTATCCACATTCAGTATCTTTGACCTGCAGCTGCTTCATAAAACCAAAGTCTCATTTCTGTCTTTACTTTTTTCAGGCAGTTCACAGAACTGTTGAGGGAGAGATACCTGTCATGTGATATAAAAGCTAACATGCACACCATCCTCGCAGAGTATTTCTCAGGCCAGTGGAGTCAGGGTAAGCTCAGACCAATCCTTCTGCCCTCACTGACCACACTGCTAAATACTGACAGAAAGGTATTGTTATAGGTCACAATATATATATATATATATATATTATCTTAAAGAAATATGCTGTAAACCCTGATGTGTTGTGTAATTAATCAGTGTAGTTGTAATTAATTAACTGTATTGTGTATGCACTTATAAATGTATTTACTTTTCATAATTAGTTTTCAACACTTATTGCAGACAAGTAGTTTATACTATGTGGTTTGAAAATACAAATTTACATATTTTTGCATGTCAAACAAACTCAAAAAGGTAAGTTTTAGAAAAGTTCTGTTTCCCAAGCTTCTAACTGATTTATTGGCCAAACTTGTCTGAATAAAAAATACATTCTGAAATATTTTAGTAAAAACAGCGAAAATTACAAATCTAAGCATTGCAACTAGTTAACTTTTTAAGTGGTTAAGTCTACAGTGCTCATTGTGAAGACCATATTAGGTGAAATTGAGAGGTTACTTAATGGCACAGGCTACAGTCTTTGCACTCAGTGTAAATAGCAACCAAATGCATATTCTTTGCACTAAGTGAAAATAGGGTTAAATGCTAGTGGCAGATACTATTTAAACTCCTATTTAATGCCAACCCAGTAAATGGTCTGCACTTATAAAGCACTTTTTTAACCTTAGCAGTTTTCAAAGCCTTTATACTGTGACTCATTCACCCATTCACACACACACTCACATACCAATGACGGCAGAGCTGCAATGTAAGGCATTAGCCTGCCATTGGGAGCAACTTGGGGTTCAGAGTCGTGCCCAAGGACAATTCGGCATGTGGAGTCATGTAGGCCAGGAATCGAACCACCAACCCTGCGAATAGTGGCCAACCCGCTCACAGTCACAGCCGCCCCGACACCAGTATAGCGGAATCACTGCAGCATGTTTATTGTGTTTATTTAGAGTCCCACCGACCCCTACACCTAACCCTAACCTTCCCTTACAAAAATGACAACAGCTTACAACAGTGACCATAGTATCACCATGGCATGGGATTTTGTATTAAAATCATAGTTATCAAAAAATTCAACATGGTTACTATATTAACACCATATTATTTTAGAAACATCATAGATTTAAAACATAGCATTAAAACTATGGCTTCTACAAAATGTGCAAATTTACACATAATGCAACAGATTTAAAAAAAAATTGATTCAAGATAAAAAAAAAATTTGCAAGGTATCACCCCAGCCTTTGTGGTTCACTGGAGAAGCCGCCAATTTGTGTAAGATCCATGAAGTGCCCTATCACCTCGCTCATGCAGGCAAATGGGAGAAGCAATGGCAATCATTGATCAGTAAGATTTTGAGAGCAATGTTAATTGTTTTGTTTTTTAAACTTGTCTTTGTATATAATGAAACCAAACACATGAATGTGCATCTTCTTACAGGCAATCTGGATTGGCTGTGTTGTAAAACTCTGTGCTGGGTTGTGAGCTGTGAAAATTCAGGATCTGTCTGTCTGCACCAGCATCAAAAATCAAATCAAAATCTTGGACTTTCCTGCTTTAGGTAAGACCGTGGTAATTCTTCATTATACATATTGGCTGCCATGTTGATGGAAAAACAAATCATGCATATTCATGTTATTGATTCTTTTTTATAAATATGATGTGAAGACCTACTTTCTAAATATCTGTTTGTTTAGTATGTTGTTTTGACATGAGTGTTTTACAGTAGCTAGCATGACCTGTAATGTCTCTTGTATGCAATGCATGGCTTATTTGTATGGAATGCATAGCATAGCAGAAGAGAAAGTGGCTGTGAGAAAAAAGTAACGCATAAAACACTTAAGTGTTAAGTAACGTAACACTTTACTTTCCATAAAAAATAACTTTTTAATTAATTAAGATACTTTTTTTAAGGAGTAACACAATATTTAAAAGAGTTACTTTTAAAAGTAGCGTTACCCAACACTGCTCCCCACACATAATCAATGAGCTTCAAGACCGCAATCCCGCAGAGTTCAATTTCATGGCATGATGCAAACCAATCCATCCAACATGTGTGTTCTCCTCTTGAGTAGAAGACACTCTGCAGGCTGACTTTAGACTATAGTAATTCTGTCAATTAAATATAATACAGCATTGTGATGAGAGCCTGTGTATCGGTCTCTATCACAGGAATTTAATGTGTCTAAAGGACTTATTTATTATTTTACTCGCCAGTTTGCAATATTTATTGGGGTTTTATTGTGCAAATGTTATCCGTCCTATTTACTGTATCTATTGGTGTTTTTAACTCTCATTTGAACTCATTCATGTGTATAATTCAAAGGTTTTGTATTTAAGAATAGGGAGGGTAGAGTTAATTTTAAGTTAAACTAAATGGTATGTTCCAATTAGAAAAGGCTGGAAACATTTCTATTTAACCCAGCTGCCACTAAGGGAGAGAACAAGATGGGCATGGAGTGTTTGAGCACATGGACAAGGTTGCTGTCCTTGCTTGAGTGCAATATACTCCGGCCTCCATTGGAGGGGAGTAGGTACTGTTCTTATGCTGTGTTCCATTCAATTCTGAAAGTCGGATTTTCCAACATCCTACTGGGAAAAGTGCAATGGAACAACAATTGAAGTCGTAATTCTAATTTAAAGTCTTTTTTTAAAGTCTTTTGTCAGATTTTGCAGAGATGCAAATATCAATAAATGAGTCAAAGTTCCTAATTACATTATATTAAAGTGTGTTTAACAAACATTAGCAGAGGAGTGAATGTTCAAAACATGGTCAATTATAATCTCTTTTGATAATAGTACACCTGTAGCACAAATGCTAGAATTGCAAATTGTTTATCAGTTGAGTTGCTAGGAGACATCTCTGGTGACAGCCAAACCTCTGTTAGGCTAACGGAAGCATTGCAGTTTTTTTTCCTTGAACACCATCTTCCGAGCATATGGCAATGAAATACATTTATGGTCGGAGATCGGAGATATCAAGTAGGAATATCCCACATCCGATTTGAATGGAACGCAGTATTATGGCACTTTTCCACTGCACCTTACAGTTCGACTCGCCTCAACTCTACTCGCTTCAATTTTCTGAGCTTGTGTTTCCATTGCTGTTTAGTGCTGCATCAACATGGGTGGGATTATAGGCTGATCGCCATAGTTGCGCCACCTCTACTGCCGTGACATCATCTTAAACATGACACAAACTGACCAAAACAATAACACTACCGCTAGCTGTTAGCTACTAGCTCATTGTGCTGCATAAAGCAGTTGATTTTTTTTACACAAGTGTTACAGTTAAATTGGCCTGGTTATTTTAGAAGCAAGCTTCCAGGAGCTGGTAAAATAAATAAAGTGAAGCTTTCAAGCAGAGTATAGAGTTAACATAACAAAACATACCATCCTCCATCGTGGCTGTGTCCAGGGCAATCTCCCTCACATTGCTCGCCAGTTTAGATAGCGTCCATTTGGTCGAACCACTTCCATTTTTCCTTGATGGTTCTGTAGTCACTTTTAAGATTTTTTTTACTTTTCCCTACACTGTTGGTAGGTCTGGTGGTAGCTGTGTGCGTCCAACAGCTGAGACACTTCCTGAGAGACTTTTTAGTTTTGCGTCATTTCTTTCTTTGCTAATGAGTGCACAGTCTGCACCACGTTTATTGACCATGCAGTGGTTTTGCGCACAGCCATTTCTTTTTTTCACACTTTGAAAGGCACGTGAACAAATTATCCTGTTACCGCTGTTGCTAACTTTAAATCTAGCGGGTTGATGTACTGTGTAGAAATCCAGTGACGCTGGTAGTAACGATTCTCCCTGACCAATCGGTGATCTGCAGGATTTTGACGTCACATTTAGTATCGGCACGGCTCGCTTGGAACCTCGACCGAGGTGGTACTAAAAAAAGTATCAGGTACCAGGTACTATCTACTGTGGAGAACCCCAAAAAAGCGAGCAGAGTCGAGTTGTACCGTGCAGTTTTTTTTTTTTTTTTATGTAATCTTGTTTTTATGATTGTTTTTAAACTATTTTTTTGCACATTTTGCACCGCTGATGGAATAAACATCTTTTTGTAATGCCATTCCTGGTTCTCGCGTGCACATTGTAGGTGCTTTCGACGGTGGAAAGGGGTCATCATGGGCACTCTGACTGGTCTGTGGCTACACAGCCCCATACGGAGCGATGCACTGTGTGTTGAGACACATTCCTCCTGTAACCAACATAAACATTTTCTGTCAGTTAGGACAAGCCAGGATAACCTTTGTTGCCCTCGCACATCGATGAGCCATGTTTGTGGATTGTACCTCCTCGGACCACTGTCAGTAGGTACTCACCAGAAACAGACCTTAAACTAGAGCTGCACGATTATGACAAAAATCATAATTGTCGATTAATGCCCTTGATATTGTAACCTCGATTATTAATAATGATTAATAGATTCAATTACTGTGATGTCACTAAGCAGGCAACTGTGCTTGCAGGTTCTTCAGAACATCAGGTGGTTATGGGCTGCATTTTTTTTTAAGCATTATATACTGTAATAATATTTGTTAATGTTACTAAAGGTTATTACAAATGTCTAAGGTTACAGTGACGAAATGTTTGTAGGTTCTTTCTGAACTATTGGCAAAACCAGTTTTAACTTCAGTCAATATGCCTGTGTGTCATGTAACAGGTTGATGTATACACATCCTCACACATTTAGCACTTGCAAAGCCTGAAAAATGTGCCATACAAATATAAAACTACCGTCAGACCTGCAATATGTGTCTTTACAGCTTAAATTATTGGTCCACATACAGTAAATAGTAATATTTGACATATTCAATAGTCAACTGAACAGCCGATTTAGACTGAAGTTCCTTACTGCATTTAAAATCCCGTATTGTGATCTTGTTAGCATAAGATCATCATTAAATCATGTTTGGCGGCCTCAAAGCTGTCACAGCGGTTGGAAAGTAAGATCAGTCTGTTTGCGATTTGCAAGTCATAATTTTACACTAAACTAAAGTTACACCTAGTGAGCAGTGTCACCTAGTGGTTAACTGTTCATTAGCCTACTGTAAATTCATGGAAGTGCTTGAAATTGGAATAACATTCTTTTTTTTTTTAAATGCAGTGTAACGAAGCGTCAAATGTCATTTTCTTTAGTCTTTTGAATTTGTTTGGTGTATTCTAATAAGGTATAACAGATAATTGGTCTCTCTCCTGTCAGTCAGAAGGCTGATCTCCCCCACAGACGCGTCAGTAAGCGGATTATGTGCGTTCAGTCAGCGAAACTATTAGACGCACTTGAGGACACGTTATTATTACGGCTGTAGCACATTCCGTAAGCCACTATGTTTTCCATATTTACAAAGATAAAGGAACGCGTCGAGGCTTTTTTGAACGAGAAGAATTTTTTCACTGACTGTCTCAATAAGATCGAAGAAAAAACGGGTATCAGGAAACGTTACCTGGCAGCCGGTTTGTCCTAATTTTATATGTTTAATATATATATATATATAAAGTGTTTTTTGTGCAATACTGAGTTATAGGATACACAGAATAAAAGTAACCCATACCCTGGGTGCACTTAAAAAGTGCAATTGTTAGGGCTATTTTATTAGTTTTGTTGGTGTAGCTTGATTTATTCAGGTTGATTCAGTAATGTTACATAATATTTTTGATCTTTTTCATAAATCCTGTTAATTTAAATGTTACCACAGGAGGCGCATCTTTAGTTTAATTTTATTATGTTTTTCAGTGTGGACAGGAGCCAGTTAAAGGTTATCAAACTGTTTGCTGTGTTGGTATATTGCTGTCTTTTGTCAGTGACATCTGAAATTACATCACTAGAGAGAAACAATAAGAAACTTTACGTTTTTATATACAATATTGATATGCAAAAACTTGCTTTTGGTGCAGGTGCCAACACAGTTTTGGAGAAAAGGGCTCTCACAAAGATCTTCTATATATATATATATATATATATATATATATATATATATATATATATATATATATATATATATATATATATATATATATATAAAGCGCGTTTTAACACTCAACTAACTCGTTACGACAGTAAGTCACCATTTACGGGTAACATACAAACGAATGGAGAGAGCCGTAAACTGACATCTACCTGTCGCTAAATTGTCCGCGTCGTCGTTGATAAAACAGCTATTTTTTTGGTGTAAAACATGTTGAACATTAGTTTAAAGTCGGTCAATTCATTAAACTATAATCCTTTTTCCTTACAAAAGCAGTTTATTCAGCGTAATGAAGTATGTCTTCCATAGACATCCATTCAAAAAAACTGCCTCTTGTCTCCTCGCCAGTGTACTGCCCATAGAACGTCTATGGGACCGCTGCGTTATGCTATTTTAAGCTTGTAGTTTCAACTATGTAGAAGGGTTCTGGCTTTCCTTTATTGGATTTGACTGGATTGAATTGTTAGGAAGGGTAATGAGTGTGGGTTTTGTAAATACTACATAAATAAATCTGTTATTTATATATAGGTATACGTATATTATATGATTTTATCTGGCCTTATACAGGGTTGACAACTTTGGATACCAGGCTGGAGTGAGATTTTGATATCATGTCCAGGACCGCATTAATGAACAGGCAAATCCATGTAGTCCGTGTACTTGTTACTAATAGGTGAACACAAGATCTAATCCAACCCTATAAGACTAATTATATATATATATTATAATTGGCTGACATATTGGGTAATCTATAATATATAATTATATTATAATTATATATATTTTTTTATTATTTATCTTTTTTATGGCTCAATTATGCAGATTTACCAACCATTCACAATTCCAAAACACCTACCGGTATGCACTTTGGCACAACAAGGGTTTTTCCTGGGTCCAAAAATGGTCAGTGATGGCTGAGGTACCAAGCTCACCCACAAGCTAAAAGTTGGTTGGTTACATAATTACAAGTATTACTAATTAACAGAATTACTCAACTGCATTTCATGCTTACACTGAACTTTTAAATGTTACAATTGTTTTGCCTCAAAATGCTATGGGAAATCAAACGAAATTAATTTAAATAAGACTAGGGCTAGCTTTCTGACTGTACTAGTATGAGTGGGCCACTTTACTGAGTTGGGACTGTGCTTCCAGTAAAAATGTTTGTGTCCTTTTTTTTTTAAAAATAATTCCTTTACTCAGGCTCAAATAATTTATAACAAGTTAAGTAATATCTTGAAATATCCGAAGGTAAACGGGGCCAGTTTGTTAGTACAAGAGGAAAACTTTGTCTATAATTTGTCTAAAGTTCATGGAGGTCCATAAAGTAGGCCTACTTAAAATAAAATAAGTTAAATGGATTCCCCCTAATAGATTTAATATGAAACTATAACTATTCTGTCACTGTGTTACTACAGAATAAACATGATACATTTTAGTTTAGGTAATGATGTGCATTTTAAAAAGCCTTATAATTGATGTTGATAAGTATAAGTATAAGTGTTGTCTCCTCTTTACCTTATCAGTGTATAATGTTGGGGCTGTCTAGCAGTTTAAGAGGTTTTACTTCATCCCTAGCAATTTAAATGAGATGATTCTCCATGGAATTCATATTAAGTGCCATTTTGAGGCGTCCGCTTGCCGAGATATCGAATGCGTGTTGAGTTGTGCGCTCTGCGCTACTCCAGAGCACTGGTTATCCAGTTTGTGGGGCACGCTGATGTGCGTTGGGGTGGTAAATTTGTTTCGGCGGCCCGAAAATTGAAGTCTCGTGCATGGAAAAATCAAAATTGAAGATTTGTTGCTATGTTTTATTTATTTTATATTTAATTATGTATTGATGTGATTTGTTGAGATTTACTTGGGTAGAGTGAGAGTGTGAGACAGAGCCTGAAAAGGTGTGTCTCACACTAAATGCGTAAGAATTGCCAACCCTGCCTTATACAGTATCTGTGTTCATTTAATACAA
Organism: Xyrauchen texanus; assembly: GCF_025860055.1. NCBI lineage: Eukaryota > Metazoa > Chordata > Actinopteri > Cypriniformes > Catostomidae > Xyrauchen > Xyrauchen texanus. Next base: position 22,847,313 of record NC_068307.1, read on the forward strand.
GTTTATAATAGTTGAATATCATACTCATTTGTATACATTTCTGGCCTTATTGAAAGACAGTTACGCATTTAACTGAATGAACATGAGTAGCTAGTTAAATATTGTAATTTCCCTAAAGACAGTTATATTTGATACAGTAAAGGCACTGTTGGGTTAATTTAGATGGGCTGTATTTATCTATCCCCCCCCCCCCCCCACAGGTGCTGTCTCCGTGACGGGAGCATATTTATTATTTGGCTATGGAGCCTCTCTGCTCTGCAATCTGATTGGTTTCGTTTATCCAGCATATTTGATACAGTAAAGGCACTGTTGGGTTAATTTAGATGGGCTGTATTTATCTATCCCCCCCCCACAGGTGCTGTCTCCGTGACGGGAGCATATTTATTATTTGGCTATGGAGCCTCTCTGCTCTGCAATCTGATTGGTTTCGTTTATCCAGCATATTTTTCGTGAGTCATAAGTGCTTTTAAAACTTTTCACAAAGCACTATTTGTCCTATTACTTGGATTGTTAATTTTGTATTTTTTCTTTCTTAACCTTTTAAAATGTGTTTTTTCAATATTTTAGAATAAAAGCCATTGAAAGTCCTGGTAAAGAGGATGACACACAATGGCTGACATATTGGGTAATCTACGGCTTCTTCAGCATAGGTGAATTCTTCTCTGACATTTTTCTCTACTGGTTTCCATTCTACTACATATGTAAGGTGGGTAGAACAATGCCATATGCTTTCTCCTGCTAATATCCAGTTTAAGAGGATCATTTATTACCAGCTCCTTTGTGCTAATTGGCACAAAGACTTCTGCCTCCTTTTGTCATATGCTATCTAAGAGGATAGTTAGATCCTTATAGTTAGAACATATATAGTTTATAAGTTCTGTTTGGACACCATCTGTCAGTATGTCCATATTAGTGTTGACACCAGATAACCTTTCTCCCTCTCCTGTCCTCTTTGTTTTTTGCTGGTGTTTAGTGCCTGTTCCTTCTGTGGTGCATGGCTCCAGTCTCCTGGAATGGTTCTCAGATTCTGTACAGGCATGCGGTGCGCCCATTTTTCCTGAAGCACGAAGTTAAAGTAGACGGTATGGTCAATGATCTGAGTGGGAAGGCCATGTCAGCAGCTGAGAACGTCACCAGAGAAGGTACGCAGCACAAGAGCAACAAACACCATTCATTTCCAGTATTCTCAAAAAGAGAGAAAAAAATCAGAGATGCTACACTATTTTGTGAAGATGTTTAGATGTTAGATGTTTTATCTAGTTAGGCTACCAGAAAAATGTAGAAAAAATTGAGAATTTAAAAGCAGTGGTTGACCGATATGGGCTTGGCCAGGTCTAAGGGGAAGCAATTGACATTGCTCCATATATTTTCCATTTGCCCCCCCCCAAAAAACTTCTGACAACCCCTTGGTACAAATGCTGAATGATCGAGACAGCTAGTTGCCTATACTAAAGACCAAAATGCCCCCCAAAGATCGCATCCTAGTAACAACCCTGCCGATATTGATATGTCTTGATATTGATAGCTGGGTGGCCAATGGGTGATTTTATGCAGATAAATTGTGTACATCTTAAGGCAAACTGCTAGAACGAAAAATTAACACTTATTTTACACAATATTTAATACAAATTCAACAAACTTTTATTAATTAACAAAGCTAACAATTTGAACTGACATAAGAAGGAGCTAACACTGCATTATCGGATGATGCTGATAATCTCAAAATGGCCAAATATCGTCTGATAAATAGTCCTGGCAGCTATATCGGTCCATATTCCGGGTTCAATACAAGCTAAGCTCAATCGACAGCATTTGTAGCATAATGTTGGTTGCCACAAAAAAAAATATTTTGATATGTCCCTCGTTTTCTATACACTCACCTAAAGGATTATTAGGAACAACCATACTAATACTGTGTTTGACCCCCTTTCACCTTCAGAACTGCCTTAATTCTATGTGGCATTGATTCAACAAGGTTCTGAAAGCATTCTTTAGAAATGTTGGCCCATATTGATAGGATAGCATCTTGCAGTTGATGGAGATTTGTGGGATGCACATCCAGGGCACGAAGCTCCCTTTCCACCACATCCCAAAGATGCTCTATTGGGTTGAGATCTGGTGACTGTGGGGGCCATTTTAGTACAGTGAATTCATTGTCATGTTCAAGAAACCAATTTGAAATGATTCGAGCTTTGTGACATGGTGCATTATCCTGCTGGAAGTAGCCATCAGAGGATGGGTACATGGTGGGCATAAAGGGATGGACATGGTCAGAAACAATGCTCAGGTAGGCCGTGGCATTTAAACGATGCCCAATTGGCACTAAGGGGCCTAAAGTGTGCCAAGAAAACATCCCCCACACCATTACACCACCACCAGCAGCCTGCACAGTGGTAACAAGGCATGATGGATCCATGTTCTCATTCTGTTTACGCCAAATTCTGACTCTACCATCTGAATGTCTCAACAGAAATCGAGACTCATCAGACCAGGCAACATATTTCCAGTCTTCAACTGTCCAATTTTGGTGAGCTCTTTCAAATTGTAGCCTCTTTTTCCTATTTGTAGTGGAGATGAGTGGTACCCGGTGGGGTCTTCTGCTGTTGTAGCCCAGCCGCCTCAAGGTTGTGCGTGTTGTGGCTTCACAAATGCTTTGCTGCATACCTCGGTTGTAACGAGTGGTTATTTCAGGCAAAGTTGCTCTTCTATCAGCTTGAATCAGTCGGCCCATTCTCCTCTGACCTCTAGCATCAACAAGGCATTTTCGCCCACAGGACTGCCGCATACTGGATGTTTTTCCCTTTTCACACCATTCTTTGTAAACCCTAGAAATGGTTGTGCGTGAAAATCCCAGTAACTGAGCAGATTGTGAAATACTCAGACCGGCCCGTCTTGCACCAACAACCATGCCACGCTCAAAATTGCTTAAATCACCTTTCTTTCCCATTCTGGCATTCAGTTTGGAGTTCAGGAGATTGTCTTGACCAGGACCACACCCCTAAATGCATTGAAGCAACTGCCATGTGAATGGTTGATTAGATAATTGCATTAATGAGAAATTGAACAGGTGTTCCTAATAATCCTTTAGGTGAGTGTATATGAAAAAAGCACAAATCTGGGTTCCCAGTGGGTACTTATAATGAATGGAGACAATTCGTAAAAGTTAAATACTCACTTTTTCGAATGTATAGCAAGTAAGGAATAATTGACGACGGGCCGTTGAATTATTAGAAAAATAATGCACACCCGGGGTGGTAATGCGGTCACGACGCGAAGCGGAGTGGCGTTACACCGGGTGTGCATTATTTTCTAATAATTCAACGCCCGGAGTCAATTATTCGCTTATACTACAGTTACCACACCTCGAAACATTGTTCAGATGATGTGATTCTAGACGTTTGTCAAGTTTTTGTCATTAAAACGCTCTTGTATGTAGGACTAATTTCTTACGCATCTAATCCCATGCCTCCGTTGCTAATTCCAAAACGTCATTTTAGAGTTAGTAACGGAGGTTTGAGCCACTGACAGCAGACTAATGCAGTTATTAGTGTAGTTATTAGAGAGACAGAGGTTGCAATAATGAGACAGAAAATCATGTGCGTCATATTATTTATTTTATTTATTAATTCATACGTTATAATTCATTCGTTAATTTGAACGAATTTATTTATTAAAATTAAACTGCACGTTAAACACATTGACAGCCCAAGCTGTTGTTTTTTTGGTGTTTTCTTCATGTTTTTCAGCCCTCGAGTCGGTCTAGCTGTTCTTCGCTGATTGTTTTATGTCTTTTGTTGTTGCCGGCTGCCTTTGATGTCCTCTTCCGTTTATTTGTTTTTTCATCTGAGCTATCCAATACTGCGGTCGCCCAGTTGTTAAAATGTTTATGTTCACCATAAATATTAAAATTTACTTCCGGAAAATCAAAATAGTCTGTCATTTTTTTCCTCTTGAAGTTGAAGTGGATTTGTCGCTGTCACTTCTTGTTATGAATTGTATCCTATTTTCCGTTATTACAGTTGACTACGCGAAGTGATATGGAACTGTAATGCGGTCAAGACCTGCCTGGAACTACTTTAGCCGTGCGTTTCCCTGAAAATAATTGCACACCTTAGAATGTTCTCAACCAATCAGAATCAAGCATTCAACAGCCCTGTAGTATAACTAGACATAAACAATATGTGTGTTAACAACACAAGTTTTAAATTAATGTAAGTGCTTTTATAAAGTAATAAGTTTCACATTTCTGCTTTTAAACCCTCCAAAATTTGACCCCATAAACTTCAGTTGTAAGTACCACACTGTAACCTCGATTTTTGCTTTTTTTAAAGAAAAGGAGGGATGAGAATATTTTTGTGGTAATCAACATTATGCCACAAAAGCTGTAAATTGATCTTAACATGTATTGAACCTGGAATATTTATTTGATTAAAACTACAATAATTATGTAAAAAAAACTGCAAAGCCATTTTTTTTTTTTTAGATCACTCCAAATTAAAACTTCACAGTCTTGATTAAACAGCAGTTTATTTGTTCAAATTAATTGAAACTTTGACCAGTGTTGTATTTCATAAGCAAACACATGGATTAAGTTGGTATGCTGAGGTCATGGAGCTTACAGCAAGTAACAAATACCAAGTAGGTAACAGCCCTAAATATAGGGACTGAGAAACAAACCAATTACAACAGGTTAAACCATTACCATTACCCAGACCCATTTAATAAATTATCTAATCTATTATATTATTTATTATGGAATTACCTTTTTTTTAAATCAAGCATTACATTATGGCAAATTGTTATGGCTTGTTATTGTGGCACATAAAAGAGAAAACTGCTTGTCACATTTCATGACAGCCTTCATATTTGTCTGTATACTGTAAATGTTAATGCCTCATTTTCGTCATTCATCTTTCATGCCGAGTTTGCCTGGTCTTATTTATTTATTCATATTTTACACTTGTTCCTTCCACTATCTGTCTCTTATTGTAGTTCTTCAAACTCTGGTGAGAAACAGAACTATTGGTCCTGCCATGCCTGAAGCCAAACAACTGACCAGTTCAACTCCTGTACGTCATATCATATTACTAATTACATCTAAATCTGACACACACATACACACACAAAAAAAGTTTTGTTACTAACAGTTCATCTGTCTCATAATATCTAATGAAGTCATACGTTTTTCCAATTGTTTATTCGTTCCACATTAATCTATCCATTTGTGCTGTCTATTTTTCCATGTATGTGACTGTAGACTGAACCCACTGTTGACTAAAAGGTACATTTTCACAAAATGTTCAAATTTTCACCTTTATTTATTTTTGTATGTATTTTTTATAATGTTTTTTTTTTTTTTTTTTACATATTTACATACAGATGGCCGACTGCACTCATGCAAAGTCTCAGTTATGTGAAGAGAAGAATCACATGACAACAAGTAAAAGGAGCGGCTTCCTCAAGAAAGACTTCAGATGGGCACAAAGCAATTTCAAGGCACACATGTACTGAGGCATTGAATTGTTAAAATCTGACGTGACAGTATTGAGGACCTCAATTCATTATCATTTTGAATTATTATGTGAATTATAATTTATCTTATTTTCCTAATGATCATGGTTATCAGACAGTCAATGTCAGGATTTTTGGATGTTATAGCCTAATAATCAAAAATATTTGTTCCTCCTCCTAAGCTAAACATGTTTTGAGTATTTACAGCAGTCATCGAATATGTAATTGTCCAGAAAGTTTACATGTCTTCAGCATTTTTATTTAAAATGACACTTTTCAATCAAATTGCAATTGTCCGGTCTATTAATTTTGAAATCATAATTTTATTTAGATAAAAATATAAAAATTTAAAAACTTTCAATAAATTTGTATGGTATTCTATATGTGAAAAGATGCTTTTTTAAAGGGATAGTCCCCCCATACCCCCATCTCTCCCTATCACTGTATGTCCATTGTACAAGGGGCCTCAGTTTGTTCCTGCGAGGCAACAGATGCCCTAACCCCACCCTTGAGTACCCTGCAAGGAACCAGAAGCACTTTTCTCCCATCGCAATCACTGTGCACACACACATACACAGGCACATTTCTCCCATCGCGATCACTGTACACACACACACAAAACGCAATGGAATGTTTTCTCCAGCAAATAAGTCATTCAATAAGCCTGCCCATGCATTAGTTACATTCTACCACGTTCAAATCTGTTGTCGTATCAGTGTGAATGAGAAATAACCATCAAAAACAATATAATTGTTCAGACAAACTCAAACTCATATGCCAAAATATTAAACTATTAAGAAATGTCCTACCTGTTACTTGAAGACCCCAAATATGTGAAGACACAAAAGCTCTAAACTGTACTGATTATTATTGTTATTATTATTATTATTATTGCATAAATTATTATAATTTCAAAGGATGAACTCACACATGAGTAAAGATCAATATTCTTCTGAAATATTTTTTATATTGAGGATTGATAAAACAAATTGTATTCATAAACTGTAATATTACACTACAACAGTAATGATACAATAACACAATTTAATCATAATTTTTTGTCAAATTAAGTTTCGTTGTTAACTATCACTTCAACCCCTGATTTTGACAGAGGGAGCGAGCCTACTCTTATATACGCTTTAGGTAGCTCCTGGTTACTCAGACTACTAATTTAATGTCTTTAATTGGCATAAAATGGCAACTGTCAAGATCATAAGGCCCAATATAATTATATTTTACACTTAATCCCCATTATAAAAATGTATTGAAATAAACTGATAAACATTGTATATATTCAAGATTGAAGTGGTCCCTGACAACATTTTTCTTGGTATACGACCTCCTTTACTAAGAAATAAAATAAAGCAAAACACTTTTAGAGTAATTAGTATTACATCCTTAAAGCAAATTACAAAGACAAATCAGAGCCCCCACAAATGCAAGGATGCAGTGAATAGAAATAAAATCAAGGAGGAAAACAAGGATGGTATGAAAGGAAATATATTAGATGGAGAGATCAGTAACATAAAAGATTATGATTCCATAGGTTTGTAAGAGATGGGAACTGCTTAAAAAATTAATTATACAAAATTAAGTTTGACAGAAATGTAATAAGCAATGATACTGTCCTACAAAGGCAAAATGCTAAATTGAGTAGTGTCTGAAACAGGTATCCTATGATTTTGTCCGGTGACAGATGAGTATGCTGAAATTCAGAGAAATCAGTTTTTGAAAATGCAGTAACTTTAAAATCCACATCAAATAATTCAAGCCAATTTTCAGTCTTAATGAGTTAATGAGGATGGCCTTTGTAGGTTAGTAAAGTGTATTTATATTTTTACCAGTACATTTTGTAAAGTAATTTAGGGAAATATACAGGAATTTGGATGGGTAGATGGATGGATGTGTAACTGGTCCTTCTGGGCCTGCTATGAGAGAGATTCGAACCGGGGTCTCCGGCATGGAAGGTGGGCGCACCAATGAAGAGGCTAAAGGCTACAACCCATAGTGTCGGACACTAGTGCGCCTCTTGAGGCCAGGGGAGTGAAGTTTACACACTGCACAGCTACCTGCCAGCTGGCTACCATTATAGATGGATGGATGAATGGATGGAAAGTAATGCCATGTAAGCACCTAAGGTTATACTCATGGCAAAAATACAGTAGTTTAAAAAGCGATGACAAACAATAAACAACAAACTATCACAGCACTGTAAAATATGTATAAAAGAGGTAAGACATGAGATTACAGAAAGCATCTCTCAGCAACACCGAATTTACAAAAGGGGAAACAGAAGCACGCATCTCGCAAAACACTGTATCCAGCCATGGTCACGAACAGTTAGCTAATATTAGCCATGGAAACCACGTGAAAGGACCCAGAGCAACAGAGTGTGGTGCGGGACAAGTTTGATCTCTCTCTCATTTTGATTTTTTCACGGGTGGGAATTGTAAAAAAAGAAGATGAAAAAAAAAACAAAACAGTGGGACAGAATCTTAAAGGAGTGGGACTGAACAATTAACGCAGACCACTACCTACGGGCTTTTGCGTGCAGGAGCAGGACAAAACATGAAATTTAAAGTTGGGAGCAGGACAAAATATTACATATAATTTTGGGGGTGTGGAAAAATCCATCCCGCACAGAACTCTACTTTATAATTAATGTCCGTCAAGTATTTCTTGAACACCCGCAACGCGACTTTGGGGAGCTGATGTGGAGGGAGATAGAAGAGGGAGCCTGTGGTACATTAACAACAACCACATGATCACTGCTAGACAGGGGCGTTGTAGACATAAAAGTCTACTGGGGGCACAGGCCCACCATTACTCATATTGCTTTTTTTTTTATTCTTGAAAGCCTGCTGCATGCAAGAAGTGGGCAACACAATGCACTATACAAAACCTTGCATAACCTATTATACCTAGCCTACACTGCAACAAGTACTGGGAAAGGTAAACATGTAGAGATATTAATCTTTATGAAACTATTTATTTTATACTGTACATGAACATTCTCAACATATTTTATGGCATAAAATGCATACACTGTATATGCAAACAACAAAACCAGAGAAAACTTTCTTGCACATTTGCATTCTTCTATATCACACATTACACATCAGGAAAACCTCTTGTCAAGAAAGTCTATGGAATTATCCAACATCAGGCAAAACACTCTCAGACGAAACAACTTTAGACAAAAATGTATCAGAATGAGCAGAGAGTTGGTCGCTAGACAGAGTTGGTAGCTAAACTGGCTTAGTTTGGTTGCTAGCTTGTGAAACTAGCTGAGCTATCTCTAACTTTATAAATGCAGAAACCAATCATATATGTCAAAATAAGACCATCAGTATATAAACGTACTTATGTTTCATCGTGTTTACATAGCCTACCTCAATTCTGATTTGCATTACACAAAAGTATATATTATTACAATTCTCGCTCATGTGACATCTGGTTTGCAGCTGCAGCTTGTTGCTTTTGGCCAATGAGAAAAATAGAAAAAACACTACACATTTCCAGTGCTGTTTTGTATTGGTTGGGCAGTCTACAGCCCACTCTCAATGTCTGTAACACACAGCCCACCCCATTTTTCTTTATAACCAATGAACAAATTGGGGGGAAATTGTATATATTTTTTTTTATTTAAAACAATGTTTCCCAAATGTTTGATTGGGTGGGCAAGACTCATGTTTGAGTGGGCTCAGCTCACCCCTGCCCATACCTATATTCAGCCTGCTTGGTATGGTACACCTGCTTGTTTGTTTCTTTAATTATTTTTTTTTATATCTCATTTTGGATAATCTGCATTTTATATATGACTGATTTTTTTTTTTTTTTATAAAATAATACAATAATACACACAGATAGTACAACCCCTCATAGGCTACTGCGTTTTGTAGTACTAACCTAAAGAATTATCTGTTTCAGAAATGAAAATAAATGCTAAACTTAAATAGGTGAACTATGTAATTTCTCTGCTACTAGTGCCACAGAAAGGAATAGCAAAAAATAAACAATGTTTTGAAACCGTTTTCTGAATACACACAAGGTCTGCAGTTGTTCAAACAGTCAGATAGCCCTGCCCTCAATTCATGCCATTGGTTCATTAACATTGTTGGAGCGGGACTTAGCAGGTAGCTCAAAACAAACACAGTGACACAGAAACACAGTATTTACAGTTTTTGAAAATGTTTTACCTAAGAATGGCTTACTTATAGTCATATTAAAGCTGGGACAGAAGAAAGTATTTTAACACTGAAAAAGTTACATAGCACTCTTTAAATGTATGTTAATGCCCTATTTTTATTTTTATTTTATCACTATCTACCATTTTATTAATGACATTTTAATTGGAGGGTGGATTCGGAAACTCAAATGCGGTGTTACTCCGAGTCGTTAGGTGGCGACAGTCATCACATAGAGTGTCCTCTGACGTGTCAGATGGCTTCCACTGTAAACAAGGGTTTGGTTTACCCCAAATAGATTGATCCTTGCTGTAAAAACATGTGCATATATTTTTTGCACAGTTTCCCATCAAATTCAACACGAATGCTTTATAAATAGCATATGTCTGATTTGTTAAACTGAAGCTGATGCAGTCTAGAATTACGATGAATTTTGGTTCCAAAAGCAAGAAGCGGATGGTTCTACCGACCCGACCCGAACCGCCTACAGTGGAGCAGATCATGGAGGATGTGAACCGAGCCTATCCCAACGATCCAGTCTTCACTGTTTTGCAAGATTCTGTTGAAGGTATGAGGAGGTGCTGCTAATTGTACAGTGTTCAAGAGTTGAAGTTTGTGAATATTTGAGACATTAAACAAAGACATGCTGCATTTCAACGTTTTAGTGAAATGAAAATTAAGTTCATGTCCTTAGTTTTCAAACATCACTTAATATGAAAACACATTTTCTTACATTGTAAATGCACTTTTTTCACTTCACTAATGCAGACGATAAACTGTTTTGTTGATCAGAAAAACAAATGATCGTACAGAATAAGGGGGTGTTCACACAAGTCTGCGCTCACCTATTGTTAGGACATTGGACAAAACAGGCCACAGAATTAAAAAAAAAGTTAAGGTTTAGCTATATACCAAGGAGTTATTTTAGATTAGTCTGTAACACATGTTCAGAGGAATTCCATTATGCTTATGCTGAGGTGCAACCTCCTGCTTTCATTTTCTCACAAAATGTGTTTTCCCCTCAAGATTGTCAATTTGTGCTGTCATGTCAGATGTTTATTATAAATATGCACTAATGCAGCATTTAGCTTTGATTAAAAGTGAATTATTTACAGGAGGGTTCAGAATTATTTTACAGCTCCATCTATTGAATTGCTATCATCTTCAGACAGAAAGTGTTAAAAATGCGCCAACCACATTTTCCATATCACGTTTATTAATCATAGTAGCCATGTTCTGATGTTACTAACTACTTATAAGACCTACTTTAAATAAGGGGAATTATCTCATTTTTTATGTCAAATTTCTCTCTCTCTCTCTCTCTCTCTCTCTCTCTCTACACACACACACACACACACACACACACACACACACACATACATTAGGGCTGTGAATAGATTAATTCTTTTATTTCATTAATCGCTCAATTTTCTGATATTGATCGTGCTTAATTTTACATGATTCATTAAAACAAACATTAAAACATAATCAGAAATATATTTACTATATATTTACTTTGTCTCAAAGAACTTGGAATGTCAATTTATTTTAATATATACATGTTAATCTCATTTTTTTTTTTGCAGATAGAGGTAATTAAACATTTTATCAGGAATAAATCTTTGAATCAAGTATATGTATACATGCCTTAATATCAGTGGACATTCTGTAAAATTTTGGAAAAATCATCTGGAGTTTTCAATTGGAATATAATAATTGGATCAAATGGGCAGATGCGATTCCTATCAAGCTTTATCGGCAAGATAAACTTAAAAGTGCATTCAGTAACTTTTGTAATTGTGTCATCTTGGACTTACACTGACACACAGGATGCAGCTTCATTATTTTTCAGTTTCAGATGCCATTGTAGAAATTTAGGATTCACAGTCAGTCATAATTACTTTAATCAATAAGTGAAAGTGTCACATAACAGGACGGTTACTAAGATTAATTGAGTAGTATTCGGCTGGTCATATGATTCAAACATGGCAGCCCCCATGTGCGGACCCTCTCAGTGTAATAAAACAGCTTTTATAAGGTTACTGATATGACTGGAGTTTTTATTTTAATGTGAGTGCTCATGATTTTATACATATATTGCAAAATTACAATTCATGTTTTTTGGAGTTAAACTTTTAATGAGGAAAAACTTACCGAGTGCACCTTTAAGTGAACATTGCCAATGCATTATTGGACACTATTCATACAGATATAAAACAAATTGAATGCTGAATTGAATTTGCTGATGTTTGAAATGTATAACTATTATTTTCTCTGGTTGACATTCAGTCTCTATCACGCAGATGCTGGGTCTCTCTCGGCTTTACTTTGGACACTGGTTCAGATGACACTGTGTGTGTGTTTTCTGGCAATGTGAAAAGATATGGCAGCATGCCCGTATCTCTCCCACACTTGGCTCACCATTCCATTCTCCAAACAGTAAATCTGCTCCTGTGTATATTATGCCTGGGACATGTGTGGTGCGTAATGCTCGACACAATCAGTTCCTGTGCGAGGATGTGCAGTTGAGTCGAGTGTGTACCTCCTGGAAATGAAAATATGGCAATTTTAGCCAGGAAGTAGGAAAAAAAAACCTGTGAAATTTCAGAAGGTATAAAACCCGGATATGGCATTAATTGCTTTAATTTTTATTAAAGTGTTAAACAGTCAACTATATTACATGATAAACCTGTAGAAATTTGCCAACCGGTACACATTTTGGATTATCGTCTCTATCGCGGTAACTCAAAATTGCCACATGAGAACTGTGTACAGCACATAACATGCACGCATTACACACACTGTCAGATTAATGGAGGAAGGAGGAGGGACTGCTCATTCCTCAAATTCATTTGAATGAGAAGATTAGAGGAGATTATAAAGGAAAAAGTGCATCCTCCGTGGTGTGGAATGGGTTTGGCTTTTGAAAACACGATACCGAGCAGAAAACAGCAATTTGTACATTGTGTTTGTCCATATACTGTATCTATGCGCACCTATATATCAGTGGCCAGGGCTTCATGTGAGACAAAAAAACCACAGTTTTAATTAGATGAAATGCTTGTCTAGATCATGTGAAAAAATGACTCTGAATCCACTTTTGCTGCATGAAATTTCACTTCAGCAACCATTAAAGCAAATTCAATGACAATCACCCCACGGTCCAAACATGCCTCCCATCCAAACACATGCAGCTGTGTTTTGAGTCATCCCAGTCCCTTTATTTGTGCTCCTTTTTCATTTATAAAATATTGAATTCACTGACTGGATTACTCAAAATTACACATTATCACATGACTTAAAATCTAATAGAATTTTATAGATTTTTCCGAAACAATTTATTAAATCATGATATTTAACGTTATCATGATATAAAATTACTCATATAATGATGTAGGATTTTGGTCATATTGCCCACCCCTATAATAAATAATAAAGTAATATAATTTTGTTAAAATAAAGAGAAAATAAATGAAATATTACATTTGTTTTCTATGTGTAATTTGGAAATTCCTTTTTTTAACTAATGGCTGGTAAAATTGTGGTCAATTTTTTGTGCCATGTCTTAACCGTGCGTTCACACCAGAGGTGGCGAGAGCGTCAAATCGAACGGAAGTCATTCATTTTCAATGACAGCCAGCGTCTCTCGGCGGCGAGTCTTGGGCGGTGTGGGCTTTAGATCAAAGTTCAAGTGCAGTCAACATTATGGTAATGAGCTGTGACGCGGTTCGGCGGCAACCTATTGGAATATAGAAGTGCTCCGAGAAACTAATTATTGCCGTGGCGGTTTTCCCAGTAATGTATGATCTGTCCCTGTTTGCTTACAGGGATATAAAACAACCAAGACCACAGTTATTATTACAAATGTATTTTATTTTGATAACAAACAACTATAATTTTCATTACTTTCTGCCATAGATCGATTTCTTATTTTCACATTTTAAAGAGTTCATGAGGATAAACGCTACTTGTGATAGGTCGGCAAAAAGTAAATGGTCGACATGTCTGGATGTTTAAATTGCGGCCCCTTTAAATATAGTTCACAAAACAAAGCATTCTGAACAAACGTTGCCACCTATTTCAACTACGTCAGAGCGTCCACGAGTGTCCTCGAGCGTTGAAGGCAGGGCAGCCAGAGCGAATTTTGACGCTCTCATGCTTCTGGTGTGAACGCACTGTAAGAATCAGTGTGCTATTTAGGGCTGGGTATCACCTAGCACCTCACGATACGATATGTATTGCAAATACACATTACGATTTGATATATTGCAATACATTATATCATAATTTGATTCGATTACAAATCAATTCCAATTTCAATTCCAATTAATTTGGGTATATTTAGGTTATTAACCGATGTCTGATTGAGAGCATGTAACTTAAAACATCAGGTTTTTGTCTCTTGGTTAGCTCATTAAATTGATTTTGGAAATAGCAGTGTGCCAACTTTGTTGTGTGTTTACATGATATGAATACACAACTAGTTTAATTTAAATATCGATACATGGATCTAAATATAGATACAATATCATGAGGAAAAATATTGCGATATATCTATATTTTATTGTTTCAGCACATGCCCTACTGCTATTGTAATTGTTGTTCTAGGTAGTGTACTGACACTGTACATTGCTTCCCTACTGAAAAAAAACCCCAAAACAACTTTAACCAGCCTAAGGTGTTTTGCTTGGCTTGGGCTTACCACGTTTGCTCTAGATTGATGGTTTTAGAGAATTTTATGCACTTGGTAATAATGATTTAGAGAAGTTTCAGGCACTTGTTACATAATGGTAGTTATTAGCCTTTCCCTTGACCACTTACATAAAGTGTCATCTTTCAGATTTGAAGGGCAGTTCCAGCTGCAGAGAAGTGGAGGCGAGATACCTGCAGAGCAGGCGCTACATAGAGGTGCATGAGCAACTCCAGGAGGCACGCAGTGATCTTGCACGGCAGAGAGACGAGCTGCATGCAACCGGAGAGTCTTTGGAAAGAAATGTGACTGAGGTGAAGACATCGCACAGGGGCCCGAAGCAAGCACAAATCTGAATTTATGAACCTGAGATTTTTGTATTCACTGGTTGATGACTGGCCATGTCCCTAGTGAAAGCAAAATGGTGATCAATATCAACAGAAGAATCGTGAATGTTCTTCATAATGGATGTATGGTGAATAGACGTTAATTTATGCAGATTTTTTTATGTTTGGAGTACAACCCACTGAACAGACTGTACAATCTCTCACAGATTTGTTTACATTGGCACAGATTTGTTTACATTAAATATGGCTTGTACCCTAACAATGGTCCATGGTCTGTGCAAAAATTCTTCATTTTATATGAAAGTGTAATTTGATCTGAAGGTCTTACATCCCTTAAATCATTCAACTCAATAAAATGCAATCTAGACACAGGCTTTATGAGAATGTTTATTCGAGGACTCCTAACCCTTGGCCACGGCTGTTAAACTGTTAAAACAACATTTTGAACCCAATTCATACTTCGACAAGACCCCCCTCCAAATCAAATCAAAGATCAAAATGTGTTTAGCATTAAATCAATGTTTATTAGAATTAGGTTTATGTTGAAATGTTTAGAAGAATGGTAATGTTATAGTTTATAGCAAGTCATATTGCTTTATCCAGACCAACACTGTTAAGGAACATCATTACACTAACCACTGTAACTGGTCAATTTCAATATTTTATTATTAGACCAGTGTCTTCTCTCTGAAAAACAGTTGATATTAGCGAGCACATCCAAAATGTATTTCCCTGTATCAGAATGTTCAAGGAAACAATAGAGAATGCATGTTTTCTGAGTAAAAGTGACAAATTCAGTTTCAGCTGCTATATTACAGTTAAAATGAAATTCATGTAAATACTGCACCTCACCAAATAAATCACCAAAACAAAAACACTTTTTGTGCAGGTTAATTATTAAGCCATAATTGAACCTATATTGATCATCACATTTACAATATTTGCTTGTTTAGCTGCAGAGGGCTTTGGTTGGAATGGAAGCCATTTAAAAAATTCTACAGCAGTCTGTTAGATTGCAGCCAACTGACAAGTAGTTCTATTTTTCTCAATCCACCGAGTTGCTACTCATTAGCTCGCTTTTAAATACTTAAAGCATAATGCGACTCTACACAAAATGACATTATGAATGCATTCAGTAAGCAGAAATATGTGCAGCCACTTAATTGTATTAAATACATTTGCTGAACACTGGACAATTACAACAGTCTTATATTCAGAAATTCATATGTGTTGGGTAGAGATGCATGGTTGTCATAGTCTGTCATTTTCAATGGAAAAACTGCAAAGTCAACATCACATATTTTTACATTGGGTAAGTGAGTGTAGCATGCTTTTCGTAGCAATGGCAGGATTACATTTGGCCTTGTGGGAAGCATTATACTACAGTTTTAAAGCAGTATTTACAACAGTATCACTATATTTCCATGATGATTACGTATACATTTTGTGCAGAATTTACCTACTGTAACTGTTTACCTGCAATAATAATAAGTAAAGGCAATAGGCTGTTCTAACCTGTCAGTGTGGCATAAAGGCATGCACAAACATGGTTTTCTTGTGAGAGAACAACAGTCTTTTCCGGTTTGTAGGTGGCACATAGCTTTTTAAAGTAGTTGTCACAATTGCTTTTCAGAGAATGGTTTGCATAATGTGGTGAATTATTTTTAACGATGGATAACTCACACCGGGACAGTCTTTCTCCCGTGTGATTATTTATCGAAATAGCACAAGCAATGATTACTATAACTTTACAAAATATAAAAAAAAATAAAAAAATGGTGTACCCTCACTTATGTGTAAATAGTTCCATGTTGTGAATCCAGTGATAGTATTGTACATAGGTAATTGTCAACATCCACATTTTTTTTGTTTTCAGATAAGTAAAACTTCTGATGAATTGGCAAGCACAAGACTGATTTAATATCGAGGTAAAGAGAATCATGTCCATTACCACCTGAGTTTTTACAGCATCAGAAGCATAGTACATAATCAAGCCTGGAAATGTGGACATGTCACAGGTTTTATGCTTCATGTTTTTCACCGGACTTCTCAAACATTGTCGGTGCTTGACCCTGTGTCTTTGGAGAACAGCAGACCATGGGGCTGGGGATGTAGTTGAAGGGAGTAACTCGGACCGCTTTACTAGGAGAACTCTGGCGGAAATGGCCAACACCACCACTGTGGGTACTTTCCACTGGCTGAGAGGTGGAGGTCGATGCTGTGCTGTAGTTTTTGAGGGATCCATCTGAATCCCCATCTTGTAGGTTATTTCCAAAGGCCATGTTTATTTTTCTGGGAAGGGCCATGTTTTGGACCTCCTCTGAAATCATAAGACCATTTTCAATTGTGGGTGAGGTGCTTGAGTTTGTTTTGTTGGCTGAGAAGTCCTCAGTTTGAACAGTTGCATCACTTGTTTTGCGTGATGCAAGAGTAATAGTTAGCAGTTTTCCTGGTAGTTGTGGTGGCATCTGTTTGACGCCCTCAGGTGACGGTAGCAGAGGCAGTGCACTGGGTGGAAGGGTGCTCTTTAATATCTGGGGAACGTCCTCATCGCGAATCCTTCTCCAGGTCACTTTATCAGTGTTTCGTGATCCAGCTCTCTGATGCCTCTGATTTATGTTTCTTTCACTTTTCGCTTGTCCACTTGAGTCAGAAGATGAAGAACGAAGAGAGGAGCGGCTGGTGCCTCGACTTAAGATATTTATACTTGGTGAGGAAGAGTATCTTTTGAAGGTATCATCCCTCTTTTCTCTTTGCTTTGGCACAGGTGTATTCCTCTGTGATGCCCTGCAAGGACTTTCTGAGTTTGTTCGTCTAGCCGGACGTTTCACAGTGACATCCCTGTCAATGGAGGTAGCTCTTGTCAGAGCCATGCCCTGTCTAAGAACCCCTTGTTCCTGTACTTGTATTTGTCCTTGAGTCACAGGTATTCTTCTTGGACTTTGAACTGCTTCCTTCAGCTCTTGACAACGAGAGGAACATAAAAAAACTGCTGGGGCCCCTGGGCCTGTTCTTCGGGGTGAGGTGTGCTGCGATGTAGGAACAGAACGTGAACAAAAAGCATTATGTCTTGGAACTTTTGAAGATTCTTTGATAAATGTCAGTTGTCTCAGAAAACCATTTCGGTTTGATTCGCCACTACTTAAATGAGTAGATGTCATGCGAACCAAATCAAATCGATTTGCTGGTAGGATTCTTCTCTCTGACATCTGGGTATTATGTCTGCTGATGCTAGAGGGCTGACTGGTTACTAAAGGTGACATTGCTCTTTTTTGTTTTGAAGGATTCTGCATGAAAGGTATTCTGACAGGGGATTTCTGAGTTTTCTTGTCTATTGGAGATTTTGAGTTTTGATTGGGGTTTGGAGTGCTTCCCCTTTTGTCTGCTGGACTGCTTGGTGCTGATGCCACTTTCGCCTGACCTTGTTTAATGGTTTGTGTTGGGGATGATACTTTTTTCTGAGGATGCCTGGAAGGAGTTGAACTTTGAGATGATCCCGATGATGAACTCTTTGGTATCCGGGCAGGAGGTGTTGAGCTTCTTTTGGGCAATGACAACTGAGCAGAGTCAATTGGATGGCCCAGTCTGTGAAGGCTCCTTGACCTGTGTTGAGCTAGATTTGGATTTTTTGGGGCATCTGCTTTCTGTATCACTTTTTTGGGTGGTGGTCTTTGAGAGAGATTTGTCTCCTTCTTGGGTGTGTATATTACTGTTCTACCCCTGAAGACCATAGGCAAGTTTGGAACTGGCTTACGAGGTGCAAAATCAAGTGGCTTATTAGGCTTTTTGTCATCTTTGAATACCTTCTTCTCTTTTGGAGTAAAGCTTGATCCAGACATAAAGGACATAACTGATTCGGACTCTGATGATGGTTCCTGAGACTTTGAAGCTTGTAACTTTGTAATGATTGTATTTGCTCCTTCTTGTATTGCTCTCCATTCAACACTATTGAGGTCAGAGTCTTTGTCTGATACCATTTCATCACTGTCTAGATCATTTTCAGGACACCATTCCTCTGTTTCTTTCTGTTTGTGCTTTTTCTCTGCTTTGCTTTTTCTGGCAGCCTGCTTTTTCTTATGTTGGGGCATAGCAGATGTTATGCATTTTAGCAAAAGATCATCTTCTGAATCCATGCTGACTGAGCTTGGCGAACTGTTCTCTTCAAACTGATTGAGGTCTTGCTTTGATTTTGGAGGGCACTGACCAGGGTGGGATGTTATATTATGTCTGTTCCTCGTCCACGTATGCTTAGTTTTTTCATGATGCTCCTCAAAATCTGCATCACTCAAAGAGCTAAGAGAGGAACTCAAAGAGTAACATGGAGGTGCTTCTTCTAAAATTAGATTTTGCTTAATTCTGTGAAAGCCTTTTTGGCGCGACTGGTATCTATTGACTTGATCTTGTAAATTAGCATTACGTATTTGTTTACGTCCAGTCCTATTCATCGGTCCACAGTGTTTGTCCATTTTATTATGACAAACTGATACTTCTATAGGTGTTGGGTGATGCCTGGATGGAAAGGCTACAGTGTTTTCCTCTGCATAACTCAGAGAGGAGGATTTTTGATTTTGGTATACATCTGTGCTTTTTTTTCTTATGGGAATATCTAACTGTGGCATGCTTTTTGACAGATTATGTCCTTCCTTTTGAGTTTTTTGAACTGGAGACTGGCTTTGAATCCTTTGCCGGGTCATTTTTGCTGCCATCTCCTTATTCTGTATAAGTAATCTTTGACTGGGCACTATATGTCTGATTGTTTTGTTCAACTGGTTTGTGACTATGTGAGACTGACATGTCATTTTTGTTGGTTTGTGGAAGCGAGAGAACATGCGTAGGTCTTCAATTCTTTTTGCCTCGATATCAACAAGCTCCTGTGTTTCTTTGTTTCTTAACCTCCAATCTTTTACTCCTTTAGCCTTCACTGGATATTGTAGAGTTTCATCACTTAAGGAAGTGGTGCTTGAGAAATTGATAGGGGTACCTTCAGCAGAGTCAGTGTAGGAGGAATCATCATGATAGATTTCTTTAGCAGACATTACAAGCTTTTGTCCAGTACACATTGGACTGTTTTTATTCTGCAGCACCATATACACTGGTACAGATTTCCGAGCTTGCATGTTTAGAACTTGGTTTGATAGGGTGGGTATCACAGTGGGCCTTACCTTTTTAAACCTATTAGGCATGGCAGAATTAATGCACTCTTTGAGAATTTCAGTGTCATCATCAGAGTTGCCTTCACTGTATTGGTCTTGGTCATCCATATCTTCATCTTTTCCAGAATCCTCTGGATCATTGTCTTGTTGGTTTAACAAAGGAGTAAGTTTAAGCTCCACATCTTTCTGGACATAGTGCTCATGCAGAGGGAGGGCACTCAGACTAGAGGCACATGAGAAATTCTCAATTGGTTTTTCCACAGTGAAATAGATCATTGTGTCCAAATCTGAAGGTACATTAAACCTTTCCTTGAAGTCTGCAATTTCCATAAACTTGCGCAAGCTGTTTTCCCACTGGCTTCCGTTTAGAGCTTGTGTCTCAGGCCCACATGATTCTGCGTAGCATGGAGTTTTGCTGCGACTTGGAGGCATGGTTTGCCCTGGGCTGTCTGGTAGGTCACTGGGGCTAACAGTTCCACTTATCATTTCACTGCATGGATCACTCTGAATTGAACTGGCAATTGAAGGGGATTCAAAGCTTCCAAGTGAGCTCACCGAACTACAGCGGCTCATTACAAGTGGTGTTTCATGAATGTAGTTTTCTGAAGAGCTGGATGGTGTCCGGTCCTCAAGAATTACTGGAGATACTCCTCTATAGAACCTCTTCTCATTTTTTAAGTGTTCCAGGGATCTCCGTTGGATCAGAGCTGCTGCTATTGGTTGGACAGATTTTCTGATCAGTTACTAATAACTGGCTGTCACTCAAGTCATCTAGTGTCTCATCCTCATCCTCTTTTCTGTCAACATTAACATCTTCCACCTCTATGATTTCTAATGAGGAGTCACTCTCTAGCTCATTTTCAGTTTGACTCTGCCCATCAAGGGCTCCATCCCCCGAGGACAAAGAAGACAGAGAACTGCAGCGAGAGAAGCAGATTGGAGTGTTCTCTACAGAATACTTCTGAGGTGTCTCCAGCTGTCCTATTGTTGGGCTTCTTGCTGAGCATAATGGTGAAAATTTGCATATACTTCCACCAGTCATAACAGTTGGAACCCATGCCTGCCTGCGCATTGCTTGTGCTGCCTGAGCATTAATTGTAGTTTTTGCGACACCAAATTTGGTAATATTCTGTATGAGTGGAACATGCTGATATGAGGGAGAGAGCTTGACAGTTGGTATACTAGCATCAGAGGACACCTTGGTTGATACAGTTGCTGGTGTTCCTATAAGAGGTTCTTGGCTCTTCTCTGTATCCGTGGAACCTGAATCAGCCAAAGTAGCATATTTTTTTGTCTCAGAATCTCTCTCAGGGATCTCATTTTGACACAAGACTCTTGAAATATGCACAACATTGTTCAGTGTTTCCTCATGAGCTACCTTAAGGTCAAGTTTATTTGGGCGTATTTGTTCTGTTGGCCTTGAAAAAGTATGAATCTGGTCCTGACTGCCACAATAGCCATCACTGGTGCTGCCACTGTTAAGGCTGTCATTGGATAAACTTGAGTTGGGTGTTTTAAGATGCAAGAAAGCATGTGCTCTGCTGAGATATTCTTTTGGTGAAAAAGAGCTGGTATCAGAAAGATAGCAAGGGGAGCATGATATGGCTCTAGCTTCATGAAGCTCATCTGGCCCATAATTCCAATCTACATTATGATCTTCTGAACTGAGGCTGAAGCTGTCCTCTGATGATGTATTCATCGTAATGTCTTCCACTAGTTTATCAATTTTAGCCACCGTGTTGGTGATCTTCTTGGCTAATTTCTCAGCCGCTACAGTCACTTCATCATCAGGGGGTTGTGTCCTTTTATTTTCAGTCTGCAGGGGTTCAATGTCTTGTTCAGGCTCCCCCTCTCGCTTTCGAAGCTGAGTATTAAGGAAGTTAGAATTGTTCAAGAACATAGAAAGCATGGAGAAGGTCCCTGTGTCCAAGCTGCTTGACACATTAGGGGCCTCATCATCATCAAAACAACCAGAATCTGAGGCATAGTCCTTTGCTAGGCTCTCAATGTGCCTAAGTGGTTTGTTGACACTCTGATGTTTGAAACTTTGCTTCTCAATTGAATCAAATGTTTCTGCCAGGTGCTTTGCATCTAACTCAGCCTCTAATGCTTTCTGCTTCCTCATGTAGAGTGACGGCATACATGATCCTGGGGATATAACAGCAGTATCTTTATATTTGAGGGGACGATTTGTGAGGAGGTTTCGCAGAGCTGCAGCACTTCCCATGGCTATCATTTTGTGCTTTGAGTGGATCAGATTGCGCAGCATGCTCACAGCTCCCAGATCCCACAGTAATTCCTGGTCTTTTGGATTCCGTGCAGACAGGTTCCAGAGGGTTCCACATGCATTACTCACAATGGTCAGACTGTGAGATCGCAAGTGCTGCAGCAGAGTGTGTAGGCAGTTATGATCCCTGAGGATTTGCCTGAGTTAAGAAAACAGGAATAATATAAGTGATGTCATTGGTACTATGAAAAATATATTTTCTGCATTTGATTTGTGAATGTGAATGCACTTGATACCTGTAATCATCTCGGGTAGCAATGAGGCTGGACACATTACGCAGGATGCCTCCACCACTCTCAATAATTGCCAGTGAGTTGGTTTGACATCGGTAAGTCAAAGTGCTAACCAAAAAGCCAAGAGCACCATCGACAGAGCAAATTGCCACCTTATTCTCAGTGCTGTGTGCTGACAAATTCCATAGTGCACTTAACACACTCTTTAAGGTCGATTCCTGTAGGGAAGACCTGGCTAAATTAATTCCAATTACTTAATTAATGGTATTAGTGGATAATGTAACCAACTTATTGGGTAAATAACTTAACTTCAACTAAAAGTAAACTGCTTAATATCATGGAAATCTTGATTGTACCTTTGTAGCCTGCAGTCCACAGCTCATAAGTGCTGACACACTGCCAACATCTCTCAGAGCCCTCTTGCTGTTGATATCAGCACGCCATGACAAATTTCTCAGTATACTTGACACCACCTAAAGGCAAAGACAAATCAGGGATATATATTGGTCCAAATTATTACACATGAGATAAGCACATTTATTTGTCTTCAAAAGTTCTTAAAGCAATAATGTAAATAACTATAAGTATATTTTGTTACAGAAAAGGTGATTGTCTTTGATTTTGAAATTTTTGTATTGAAATGGATGACTTCCGGTCTTAAGCTGCACGCTTTTAGTTTTTCTTGTGGAAGCGCGCGCGCCCTGGATAGCACAGTTTTATAACGGATAGCTTGTTATCCCAAATACGGCAATAACTTCGACACGGAGCCGTGGTTAAATGTCAAATGCATACTTGCAGCCCCTCTGAAGAGGCAAAAGGTTTGTTAAATTCATTGATATACGAGCATTTTGTCTGTTAATATGTTCGTTTTGCACAAATGTAAATGTGAACAATGTTAGCTGATCAGTTACATGTTTTGTATACATTTCAGCTCTTACATTGGTAATATGGTGAACGGATTAAGGTTCATGAAGGAATTAAACATCATAAAACCATCAGTAAAAGTCTCATCCTTATTTGGGGGGCATGCTACAGTAAGAGCTTCACCTCAGTGTACTACATCGAGCGGCCCGTGAACGCCAAGGACAACAGCAACATCATAGGCAGCGAGCTACAACAACACGGAAAATGGACGGCATCGAAGAGCAAACACGTAAGCTACAAACCGAAATCAATGAAACGAGAGCTTTATTACATCAAGGAGATACAGAGAGCATGTCAAGGCAGGAGATAAAGGACGATATTGAACGCAAGGAAAAACAATTAGCGGAACTCCATAAAATGGATGCTGCGACCAAGTTATCATTACCCAGGCGTTCAGAGCGGCCTATTGTACTAACGGAGAAAATGCTAGCCTACCAAAAAGACGAACTGATTAAAAAGGATAAAAAACTGTTAAGTCTCTATGAACAATGGAAAGGGGTAATCAGAACATCCAGAGAAAGCCTAAAGACTGACTTATCAGAGCACAAGTTGTGTGCATTGGCCGATGATATTGAAAAGGGTTTGTACAACATGATGAAGGTGTACAGTGAAATAAGGGAGCATCCCCTGACACAAGACGCAAAATGGACTCTTGTGAGGCAGTAACTAAGGACATGAAAATACTTAATGAACGTATAACAGCAATAGACGGTGATTTTGAAGAAGATAGGGAAAGGCAACGCCTTCATCAGTTACTGTCACACCAGTACGCCCGCTCCATCTACGGTACCGCCTCTCAGTCTAGTGTCAGTAAGCAGTCTACTTCAAGCATCGCAGCCAAAAGGATTGATGCAGCTGTGGAGTTGGCTGCAAAGGAAGCAGAATATAAAATTCTGCAGGAGGAAATTAAACAAAAGGAAAAATTGAAAGATATAGAATCTGAACTTGAGCGTTTAAAGGCAGAAAAGGAAATGCAAGCTGCTCGCGCAAAACTTGAGATCTACCACAGAGAAATGAACATGGATATGGACAATCAGCAAATACAACCGAACAATATGCCTTTCACTGTTGACCACCAATCTGTTCATGGAGCACAAGCTTCCTCTAGTGGCATACCTCTATTAATGCCACAAAACAATGTGTCTATCCATACGTCAAATCACACCGTGAACAATCCAAACCCTCAAATTGTCACTCAAGCACCTCCCACGGACATTTCCCAGTTGGCCCAAGCAATTCAAAACAGTATAGCCATAAACAGAATCCCAGTGCCAATGCCCACAGTGTTCAGTGGAGATCTAATTAACTACATTGAATGGAAGGCTTCATTCTCTTCACTTGTGGACTGCAAAGGCATCTCACCTGCTGATAAACTTCACTTGCTCAAAAGAAAAGGACCATAAAGGACTTTAAACTAAACAGATCCACACAAGTCTTCACAACGCAAACCACGGTACAAAACAACAAGGCAAGGAAAAGCAACACAAATTTAAAGGTAACCTGCATGTTTTGCAAAGATGAAAAACACCAGTTGTCAAAGTGCCCTAACTTTTCAGATCAGCCCTTAGAAGAGAAGCGCACATATGTTAAGGACAACAAACTGTGCTATGGATGCTTAAAGGTGGGCCATAACGCCAAAGATTGTTACAATCGCCACACTTGTGACATTTGCAAAGGTAGGCATCCCACTTGTCTGCACAATGACAATCACAAGGCATATGAAAGGTCTCGAAGCTCTGACAACACCGCTCCAAGTACTCCAAATGAAACCGCGGCAGTCACAGCTCTCAACATTACTAAGGTGGGTAAGTCAACTAGCACATCCATGATCGTTCCTGTATGGGTGTCTACAGTTCAAAGCCCATCTAAAGAGGAATTAGACACACAAAGTGACAGCACATTTGTCTGTGAAGAATTAAGCAACCAGCTACGAGCGGACATTCATCCTGTAAAGTTAAAGCTAACTACCATGCTGGGTGTTCACTCTATTGTTAAGAGTCACAGAGTATCTGGACTGTGTGTGAGAGGTTATGACTCAGACATTCGCATCGACCTACCCCCCTCATATACCAAAGAATTTATTCCAGTTAACTATGACAACATACCCACTAGTGACACAGCAAAACAATGGCCCCACCTGACAGAAATTGCTGATAAGATACCACCTCTTTTGAGTTGTGATGTTGGACTCCTTATTGGATTTAACTGTCCCAGAACTTTAGCTCCAAGACAAGTTCTACTAGGAGAAGGTGAGGAGCCATATGCCATCCGCACAGACCTAGGTTGGAGTATCGTTGGAGGCTCCACACCAGTGCTCAATGAAACTCAGCCAAGTTTGTGTCATAGAATCACAATAAAGGAATTACCCCCTGTAACTCCCATGGACGTGATTAATGTGCTAGAGTCAGATTTTAAGGACACAAAGGCAAGCGACAAAACAGTCTCACAAGAGGATCTCATCTTTTTGGACAAGCTCAAGGAGGGAATAAGGAAAAACGAACAAGGACACTGTGAGATGCCTCTGCCATTCAGACAAAGGCCACACTTACCCAACAACAGAAAGCTTGCTGAAATCAGACTCGAACACTTAAAGCGAAAGTTCAACAAAGATGAAAAGTACAAAAGAGACTATATAACTTACATGAAAGACATTATTGAAAGGAGTGATGTCGAAGAAGTACACAATGAAGGAAAACAAGGTGAACATTGGTACATTCCCCATCACGGGATTTATCACCCCAAAAAGCCCACTAAACTTCGTGTTGTGTTCGATTGTTCAGCCAAACACAATGGTACAAGTCTAAATGATCATCTTCTCCAAGGGCCAGACCTGATTAACAATTTAACAGGCATCCTCCTACGGTTCAGACAACATCCTATTGCTCTAATGTGCGATATAGAGAAGATGTTCCACCAGTTTCACGTCCAGCAGTGCGACAGAGATTACCTGAGTTTTCTGTGGTGGAAAAACGGCAACACAGAGACACAGCCACGGGTATACAGATTGAAGGTACATCTTTTCGGTGCAACATCATCCCCAGGGTGTGCAAATTATGGACTAAAGTATTTAGCTAAAGAACATTATCACACACACCCTGTAGGATCTGAGTTCATGGAAAAGGACTTTTATGTGGACGATGGAGTCACAAGCACAGACACAGTTGAAAAGGCAATACAGCTTGCACAAGAGGCCACAGAGATATGCAAGAAAGGAGGGCTCCATCTACACAAATTTATCTCAAATAGCCTTGCTGTTCTACAAAGCATGCCACCATCTGAATGTGCAGTAGAGACAAAAACAAAAGACTTAACATTCAAAGACATGCCTCAAGAAAGGGCCTTAGGCATCCAATGGAACGTTGAAAGGGACTGTTTCAGATTTGACAACACTTTAAAAGACCAACCAGGAACATGTCGAGGCATCTATCTACTGTTGCATCCATCTACGACCCCCTTGGCTTCCTGGCGCCATATGTGCTTCACGGAAAAAGGATCCTGCAGGAAATGTGTCACTAAGGTATCAACTGGGACGACTCCCTACCAGAAGCACTGAGGCCAAGGTGGGAGAGCTGGCAACGTGACTTTGCCAACTTAGACAAGGTAAACATAACTCGCTGTTACTTTCCTGCTAGTTATGGAGAGCTTAAAGAAATAGAGTTGCACCACTTTTCAGATGCGAGCACGAGTGGTTATGGACAATGCACCTATTTAAGAGCCAAAAACGTTAAAGAGGAGATTCACTGTTCATTGGTAATAGCCAAAGCCCGTGTTTCTCCTACCAAGCTGACTACAATCCCTAGGCTCGAGCTAACTGCAGCTGTAGTTTCAGTCTCAGTTAGTAACATGTTGAGAGATGAACTCTGCTACGCTCAAGTCAAAGAGTATTTCTGGACTGATTCAAAGGTAGTTTTGGGCTACGTAAAACAATGAGGCACGTCGTTTCCATACTTTTGTAGCGAATAGAGTACAAAAGATTTGCCAAAGTACAAACCCTCAGCAATGGTTTTATGTGCCATCAGAAGATAACCCAGCTGAGTGCATCTAGGGGTAAATCGGTCACTGAGCTTCTCTCATCCAACTGGTTCACTGGACCCTCCTTTCTCTGGGAGAGGGACCTGCCCACAACACAAAGTGTAGAGCTGGAACCATCTCTTGGAGATCCAGAAGTCAGAAAAACACAGACAATGTTAACCAAAGTTACAGAGAAGTTCAGAACTTGCAGAACTTTTGTCCAAGTTCTCATCATGGTCCAAAGCAGTCAAAGCTGTAGCACATCTCATAAGAATGGCCAAGAAAGTCAAATCAGATGCGCCGGCTACAGTGAGTGAACAAGAAAGTGCAGTACATGTCATCATTCAGGATGTACAAAAACAAACATATGGAAAAGAGATAAAACTATTAAACAAAGGCAACCAGCTCCAACATCACAACAAACTGTTCCACTTAGACATTTTCAGGGACACAGACGGTCTCATCAAGGTCGGAGGGAGACTTTCATCTATCAAAGACTCTTTCAAACACCCTATTGTGATTCCAAAGGAACATCATGTGACCAAACTCATAATAGCTCACTGTCACGACAAAGTGAAACACCAAGGAAAAGGCTTCACAATAAACGAAATCAGATCCAGTGGCTACTGGATCCCAGGGATCAGCAGAACCGTTGCTTCTTTCATCCGTCAGTGTGTCATTTGTCACAGACTCTGCAAAGCTCCTGAGGGTCAGAGAATGAGTGACCTACCAGCAGAACACTTAGAGCCCTCTCCGCCCTTCACATACAGCGGTATGGACTGTTTTGGCCCTTTTGTAACTACAGAAGGCCGAAAACAACATAAACGATATGGACTTTTATTCAATTGTTTTTGCTCCCACGCCATTCACATTGAGCTATTAGAGGACTTATCCACTGACACATTCATTAATGCATTAAGGTGTTTTATTTCTATCAGAGGTGCAATGATCAGGGAACAAACTTTGTTGGTGTGAAGAATGAGTTTAAAACTGCCCTAAGGGAACTTGACACCCAAAGACTGAGTACTTATCTGTCCCAAAAACAGTGCGACTTTGTGATGAATGCACCTCACTCCAGTCACGCAGGTGGAGTGTGGGAACGCCAGATAAGAACTGTCAGAAGTGTATTGAATACTACTCTGTCACTTGCGCATGGTAGACTTAATGATGCTTCATTAAGGACTTTATTCTATGAAGCTATGGCCATAGACAATAGTCGCCCACTGACTGTAGACAACCTTAACAACCCTGACAGCCTGGAACCACTTACCCCTAACCACCTGCTCCACATGAAATCCGGCACAACACTGCCCCCACCTGGTGCCTTCCCAAAGGAGGACCTCTATGGAGCAAAGAGATGGCATCGTGTGCAGTTTTTGACTGAGCAGTTCTGGTGCAGGTGGAGGCATGAGTATCTGCACAATATTATTGCTAGGCAGCGCTGGCACTCACCAAAAAGAAATCTAAGAGTAGGTGATGTTGTGTTGGACATTGATGAACTGTCACCCAGAGGTGAATGGAGACTTGCCAGAATCCTGGAGACTGTTAGCAGCAAGGATGGACTCGTGAGAAGAGTGAAAATCTCCTTTGGAGATAAGAGACTGAATAACAAAGGTCAACGCAGTAATAAGCTTTCTAGTGTAGAGCGTCCTGTGCAAAAGCTAATTCTGATATTAGAATGTTCATAAACTAATTAAGAGAAATGTTTATTTCATGTTGAAAAATTATTCGTTGTTGTTATCCTGATATAACAAACTCTCATAATTTGGTGGGAGTGTAAATAACCATAAGTATATTTTGTTACAGAAAAGGTGATTGTCTTTTATTTTGAAATTTTTGTATTGAAATGGATGACTTAATCTGCACGCTTTTAGTTTTTCTTGTGGAAGCACGCGCGCCCTGGATAGCGCAGTTTTAAAACAGATAGCTTGTTATCCCAAATACGGCAATATCTTCGACACGGAGCCATGGTTAAATGTCAAATGCATACTTGCAGCCCCTCTGAAGAGGCAAAAGGTTTGTTAAATCCGTTGATATACGAGCATTTTGTCTGTTAATATGTTCGTTTTGCACAAATGTAAATGTGAACAATGTTAGCTGATCAGTTACATGTTTTGTATACATTTCAGCTCTTACGTTGGTAATATAGTGAACGGATTAAGGTTCATGAAGGAATTAAACATCATAAAACCATCAGTAAAAGTCTCATCCTTATTCGGGGGGCATGCTACAAATAATATGATGTTTGATTCTTTGGAAAACTAGCTTATATACCTGTTGCAACTCCTCACTATCAGATGCAAGCTGTGCAACAATGGCTTGAAGGCAGCTTTTCTTTGAGCAAAGAGTAGCCTGAAAAATAAATAAAGAGCATTCTATTTATATCACAAGAAAACAAGTGAATCCACAATTATAATCAAAGGTCAACATTTGTCATTTATTTTTTACCTTTACCCAAATCTATATTTTCTGTATTTAGAAATTTACCTTATTTACAACATCCCCATATGTCAGGTTAGTGATCGCCATTCCAGAGTAACGCCGCAGGGCAATATTGATTGGCTCATTCTGCATGCCATACAGTTCTTGGTCCAGCTGAATTAGCTCTGCAATGGCTTGTAACCCCCCTAAAAGATGCACAAATAAACCTTTTCGAGTTGCACCTCAATGTAAATGTGTTTATTTACAACTACAGCATACATTCTATTGCTCTCCAGCTTATTTGGAGAAACTGCACTTCATCCACTTACCTAGTTCATTTATTGCCCTGCGGTAGTCTTCCTCAAAAGATAACTTCATTATTGCACACAAGGCCTGGCAAATCTGGGGGTCCACTGGTTCAGGGATTTCTGTGGATATCAATGTAAATGTTAAGTAAAATCTAACATCACTGTAGGAGTAATTTTATATAACGGTAAATGTATATACTGTAAATATATCACCATACATATTTTTTTGTAGAAAATCAATTAAAATAATAATTGGTTAAATATTAAATTACCTTATGGTAATGACTAAAATTTGATACTCCAATTAATTCAATAGTTAACACATGAAAGGTACCTCTCATTTCAATAATTTAATACAAGACCTCATCCCTTCTAGGTTTGTGTGTAGGAGGAACTAATAAATTGCACTGTGGTTCAATTAGTGAGATTCCAGAGATATAATGAACTTAGCCAAGACTCACCTGTGGTCTTGGCACCACCAGGTGAGAGGGTTCCTAAATGGTTCTCGATCCAGTCCCAGCCATTCTCGCAGTGGGAGCGGATCTGCTCTAGCGCGTGCAGAATCCTCATCTCATGCCGGGCCTGACCCTCATCTGATTGCGAGTACACAATGTTGTGTAGGGCAGCACTGGCTCTGGAACAGGCTTCTCGACTGTAGCCTTCTCTCCCAGCTGCCTCTCCGCTGCCCCCCTCATGCAGTATTTGCACAAGCAGCGGGACGCAACCAGACTTGCGCATGGCGATACAGCTCTCCTGTGAGCTTGACATCGCCAGCAGGGTCCTGGACATTTCCTCCCGATCTCTAGAGGCTAGCATAGAGAGCAACCAAAACACCATCTCTACCTACAACACAGACAGTACAACTATAGTATCCACACATAAATTATTTTACAGTCCACTATTACTAATCAGGGGTGTATTTTCTTTAAGCCATAACGCTTTTGAGTACATAATTTGACCAATGAATTGTTTACTTCATAAATATATATTTTAAACTGAGATTCCACTCACAATTACTAGCCAATGAAATATTTTAGCTCAGAGCATTTTCACTATAGAAATTTACTACAAAGCATTTTCACTATAGAAATGTCCATGACTTCTTGAGATGTTTTTAATTTCAATAACTTTTCCAAGCTTGGAAATCAAATCCTTGAACATGGGAGCCCTGTTACAAGAAGTTCAAATGAAAACTATAAGACTACTTCATAACTGGTTCAGAAATTAACCAGGGGGCAATCAAAAATCCTCCAGATATTTAAAATTGAGGAATAACAATGGGGGCAATCAGGATGGTGGTCTTACTTTGCTCCCTGCCTCTCCAGAGGCCTCCAAAGTACCAGCATTTCCTGTATCGATGTCAGGGACAGATGCTTTTGAGAGACACTCAGCATTCTGTGGACAGAGAGGGAATGATTTCATATTTGTTCCTTCCTGGCACTCATGCAATGTGGTTTGTGTGTTTTAATATATTTAAGAATGATCCATATCAATTGTGAGTGCACATATAGACAGGGTTGGTGAGTAACGAAATACATGTAACAGGATTACGTGTTTAAAATACAAAATATAAGTAACTGTATTCCACTACAGTTACAATTTAAATAATTGGTAATTAGAATACAGTTACATTCAAAAAGTATTTGATTACTGAAGAGATTACTTTGCATTTTATTGTCATTTGTTTCATTGAATATTTAGTCCTTTCAGATGTAAAACATTTATACATATAAATGATGTGATCCAAAGTGCATTTGAACAGCGGTGAAACACTTTCTTATGATGTGTTACATTCATACGAGAAGTTAGTTTGAAGTAAGTTTGGAGCAGAAGAAATAGAAATAAACCTTTTGTAAATTGTCAGCTTTACGCTAAGCTAAAATGCTATTTCTAGCCATTTTACATGCACATGTTACCACGATCATATTTTTTTATCAAGAAAATTCACGTTGGATCATTATTTATTTTTTCTAGTAAGACCTTTGATATTAGGGAAATCATTTTAATCATAATTTTTTATCATTTTTGTATTGTTTTCCTGTAAAAATATCTAAAAATCCTTAAAACAAGGTAAATTTGATTTATCTTGTTTTAGAAACAACACCGTATAAGATATTTAGGTTTTTCAGAGAATGTATTTTTAATGTGTGTATTTTGTCTTACTGTGCTGGCAGAGTTTTTATAGTCAAAACAAGTGTAAAAATCTACCAGTGCTGAAGAAGTAATCCAAAGTATTTATTAAGAATACATTACTGACCTTGAGTAATCTAACTGAATACATTAAATTACATTTTACAGCATGTATTCTGTAATCTGTAGTGGAATACATTTAAAAAGTAACCCTCCCAACCCTGTATATAGATAATTTGTAGACAAGTTCCACATTTATCCAATT
The DNA here is from genome assembly GCF_025860055.1 of Xyrauchen texanus. NCBI lineage: Eukaryota > Metazoa > Chordata > Actinopteri > Cypriniformes > Catostomidae > Xyrauchen > Xyrauchen texanus. Next base: position 22,879,780 of record NC_068307.1, read on the forward strand.
AAAAATCTTGATTGAGCATGTGGACACCATCTGCATGTGAGAAGTGAATTAACACTGGCACCAAAGCACTTCATTCTTTCATGCCCAAGCCAATCACTATGGTAACTTTTGGCACCAGTGTTGCACATGCAATCTCTAGAGGACTAGATTACAAGGTAGAATACTGACATGGCTCAGAATATCTTATACAGTTTTTAGAATATAATTTTGGAAATTTTTTAAGATGAATATAAATAGTTTCAATTAACTAATTCAATTTACATCTGAAAGCAGAAGAGATGAGGCAATTTCACTTCTCTTTATCTGTACAATGGAGTTCAAAAGTCTTCTTATTTTCATTACAAATTATATTATCAGCATAACAACTGAAAAATGTATATTAATTTTAGAATTTCTTAGTATTTTGTATGCCCCTCATAGTTTTACATCATGTACTTGAGCTGGCAGGGGCTCCACAAGTTTGTGCACATCCTGATGATCCATGTTATTCAAGCACAATTTGAGAATGTTTCAAAGAGCATCTCATCAATTCACTTTCGTCAAACAACTTTTATTTTATTTTAAAATTATAACAAAATAAGACATACTAACTATTTAAGAATTCTCATCTTTTAAAAATAAAACATAAGTGATGTGTTTCTGCAGCTCATTGTCAGTGTGGTGAAGACAGATGACTGTGCTTTTGTAGGAATCCCTTAGTCTCAGAGAGCCTCACACTTGCCAAGCATCCCAGTTACTAAGCAGCCAATAGGAGACAGCTTACAGAGGGTATGCCCTGTTTTCTGGATAGCAACATTCAGTGCCAGCCTGTTCTAAGAGATAGTGGCAGGAAGAGGAAAAGACTAGAAGACTAATGCCTCCAATTTTCCTGAACTAAGTAACTATGGCACAGATACCCAGACTCACTACATCATATTCTAGCTGTAACACAGCGAATTACAGGAAATGGCTGCGCAGTTTTATTGAATTAGCATTAATATTGTTGAATATTTTATCTATACAGAATATGCAATTTCATGGTGTGTGGCTCACATATACTTCCTAAACATTATTTGTAGACATTTAATGATAATTATAGATATATTATCTATACAATATATACTGTATATATATATACATACACTCACACACACACACACACACACACACACACTGGCGGCCAAAAGGTTGGAATAATGTACAGATTTTGCTGTTTCGGAAGGAAATTGGTACTTTAATACAGCAAAGTGGCATTCAACTGATCACAAAGTATAGTAAGAACATTACTGATGTAAAAAACAGCACCATCACTATTTAAAAAAAAAGTCATTTTTGATCAAATCTAGACAGGCTCCATTTCCAGCAGCCATCACTCCAACACCTTATCCTTGAATTATCAAGCTAATTTGCTAATTTGTTACTAGAAAATCACTTGCCATTATATCAAACACAGTTGAAAGCTATTTGGTTCGTTAAATGAAGCATAACATTGTCTTTGTGTTTGTTTTTGAGTTGCCACAGAATGCAATAAACTGGAATGTCTTAAGGTCAATATTAGGTCAAAGATGAAAAGACAGCCACATCTATGGCAAGTGCTACAGGCAGCGTGGGGGAGAAATGTCACTGGACAAACTAACAGCTGGAATGCCAAGGATCTAAAAAGCTGTAATTTCTGCACATGGAGGATTTTTTTTATGATAACTCTTTGAAGTAAGAACTTCTACAGTTTGAAAATGTTTTTCAGAACTTCTTATAGTAATTTTTCATATTATTAATGTCCTGACTATACATTGTGATCAGTTGAATGCCACTTTGGTGAATAAAAGTACCAATTTATTTCCATAAGAGCTAAATCTGTACATTATACCAAACTTTTGCCAGTATAGATATGTTTCACACCAATCTACAGTCCATAACCTATAATGACAAAGCAAAAAAAATATTTTTGATAACTGAAATATCACATTGACATAGGTATTTAGACCCTTTGCTATGACACTTGAAATTTAGCTCAGGTGCATCCCATTTCTATGACTCATCTTTGAGATGTTTCTACAATTTGATTGGAGTCCACCAGTGGCAAATTCAATTGATTGAAAATGATTTGGAAAGGCACACACCTGTCTAAATATGGTCTCACAGCTGCAAATGCATATCAGAGCAAAATCAAGCCATGAGGTTAAAGGAACTGCCTACAGAGCTCATGGACATTGTGTCGAGGCATAGATCTGGGGAAGGCTATTTGCCTGCATTGATGGTTCCCAAAAGCACAGTGTCCTCCATAATTCTTAAATGGGAGAAGTTTGGAACAACCAGCACACTTCCTAGAGCTGGCCACCCAGCAGAACTGAGCAAATCATGGGAGAAGGGCCTTGGTAAGAGAGGTGACCAAGAATGTGATGGTCACTCTGATTGAGCTCCAGATATCCTGTGTGGAGATGGGAGAAACTTGCAGAAGGACAACCATCATTGCAACACTCCACCGATCTGGGCTTTATGGCAGAGTGGCCAGACAGAAGCCATTCCACAGTGCAAGACACATAAAAAGCACCTAAAGGACTCTCAGACTGTGAGAAACAAGATTCTCTGGTCTGATGAAATGAAGATTTCACTGTTTGGCCTCAATTCCAAGTGTCATGTCTGGATGAAACCAGGCACCACGCATCACCTATGCAATACCATCCCAGCAGTGGAGCATGGTGTGGGGGTGTTTATAAGTGGCAGGTACTGGGGGACTGGTTGGGGTTGAAGGAAAGCTGAATGCAGCAAAATACAGAGATATCCTTAATGAAAATCTGGTTCCCCTTCTGTTGCTCTCTCCACGTTGGGTCTTTCTTGAGCGCCGATATTCACCTCTGACCTATTGAAAAGGGCCAATGGGAGTTGGCAGTCAGTATTTGCATACCCGCCCCCGGACATACGGGTATTTAAGCGGGGCAAATACGGAAGTTTAGTCAGAAAATTTCTTCGGAGCCGATGGTCTGTCTGCAGTTTGCTGCGAGTTACACACCACTTAAACGTTCCTGTTTTCCTCTGACGATCTGCATGCTGTTGGATCTTGACGGCACACAACAGCGGCTTTCTCCTTCTCAGTGCACGGCGTGCATTGTTGCCCCTGAGCGCTTCGACAGCGCAGACACATACACACACACACTGTGTATTAAAAGAGTTTTTACTGAAAGAGTAATTTTCTCTAAAAGAGCAAACACAGCGGCGTTGAACGTCCTTTTAAGGACGCGTCTTTTTCAAGATGCCTTTCCGCCCCTGTGTCGTTCCTGGATGCGGTAGAGTGCTCTCCGCTTCAGACGGCCACAGGCACTGTCTCGTGTGTTTGGGCCGCGATCACACCGAGGCGGCATTTGTGGATGGTTCATGTTCTCACTGCGAGAACATGACCATGACCACATTGCGGTCGCGGCTTGCTTTCAACAGAAAGCAAGCCACCCCAGCTGCACCCCGCATTGCTCCTTCTTCCCACGGGATTGAGGACGGTGCGGTTGGCGCTGGGGGCGATTTGGGGGTGGCGGCGGGTGCAGTTTCGCCGGGTAACCCCCCTCGAACCTCCCGTTCCCCGACACGCTCGCTGGTCTCCGTCCACGCTCGCGGCGATAGCGGCTCGCCTCATGGCCTGGCTGTCTATCCTCCCGAGTCCGAAGCAGATGAGCTCGCCGCTGCATCGGAGAGTGCGGTGTCTGATGCCGAGGACTCCGCTGGACTGCCGCCTTCGGGCCAGCAGGCCCAGGCTGAGGCCGACGCTCAGATGTCCGACATGCTTGCCCGGGCTGCCTCGAGCGTGGGGTTGGACTGGAACCCTCCATCCTCCCCACAGCCTTCTCGGTTGGATGATTGGTTCCTGGGGGCAGCGCGCTGTTCGCGGCCTCGCATCCCCCCGGTCCCTTTCTTCCCGGAGGTGCATGACGAGCTGACGTCTATGTGGAGAGCCCCGCTCTCCGCTCGTCTAGGTGCCACCCGCTCCACCCTCGACAGCGGACAGCGCCACTGGTACGACGCGATTCCCCAGGTCGATAGGGCAGTTGCGCACCATCTATGCCCCGGTAGCCCTACCTCCTGGCGGGGTTGCCCCGTACTCCCATCCAAGCCCTGTAGGACAAAATCCTCACTTAACGCGAAGGCCTACACTACGGCTGGACGCGCTGCCTCCGCCCTGCATGCGATGGCCCTCCTGCAAGTCCACCAGGCCAAAGCTCTCAGAAACATGCACGGGGGTGGACCTGATCCTGATGTGCTGCAGGAACTGCGCTCAGCGACCGACCTCGCCCTGAGAGTGACGAAGGCCACAGCGCAGGCACTCGGACAGACGATGGCCACCCTAGTGGTCCAGGAACGCCATCTTTGGCTCAACCTGGTCGAGATGCGTGTGGCTGTCAAAAACCGCTTCCTGGACACACCTGTCTCCCAGTTTGGCCTTTTCGGTGACACCGTCGAGGACTTCGCCCAACAGTTCTCCGCGGTGAAGAAGCAGACGGAGGCCATTTCGCACATCATGCCCCGCCGCAGACCTGCCGCTACGGGCCCTGCCCCGTCTGCCCGCCGAGGGCGTCCCCCTGCGAGGAAACCAGCTCCTGCTCCACCTCAACCCGGGCCCAGCTCTCAGCCCCAGCGTCGAGCACTCCGCAGGCGGCGCACGCAAAGCGTGGCTTTCGCTTCCCAACGCATCACGCAGGCTGCACCGGACCATTCGGCTCGGTTACGCAATTCAGTTTGCCCGGCTCCCGCCCCCCTTCAGGGGCGTCCGCTTTTCCGCAGTACACGGCGAGCATGCCAGTTCCCTGCGCACGGAAATTGCGACCCTCTTAGCCAAGGGCGCGGTAGAGCCCGTCCCTCCAACCGAAATGAGGAAGGGTTTCTACAGCCCTTACTTCATTGTACCCAAGAAAGGCGGTGGCTTACGACCAATCCTGGACTTGCGAGTTTTCAATCGGGCCTTGTTAAAACTCCCGTTCAAAATGCTTACGCAGAGAAATATTCTGGCTGGCGTTCAGCATCTAGATTGGTTCCCAGCGGTGGACCTGAAGGACGCGTACTTCCACGTCTCAATTCTGCCACGACACCAACCCTTCTTACGGTTCGCGTTCGACGGCCAGGCGTTTCAGTACAAAGTCCTCCCCTTCGGCCTGTCTCTGTCCCCTCGCGTCTTCACAAAAGTCGCAGAGGCGGCCCTTGCCCCGCTACGAGTAGCCGGCATCCGCATTCTCAACTACCTCGACGACTGGCTCATCCTAGCACACTCTCGAGAGTTACTATGCACACACAGAGACCAGGTGCTCCGGCACCTCAGCCGCTTGGGGCTTCAGGTCAACTGGGAAAAGAGCAAGCTCACTCCGGTTCAGAGCATCTCTTTTCTCGGGTTGGAGTTAGACTCAGTCTCAATGACAGCACGTCTCACGAGCGAGCGTGCTCAGTCGGTGCTGGACTGCCTCGCTTCCTTCAAGCCAGGCACAGTGGTCCCTCTAAAACTTTTCCAGAGGCTCCTGGGGCATATGGCGTCCTCCGCGGTGGTCGCGCCGCTGGGGTTGATGCATATGAGACCACTCCAGCACTGGCTCCAGACTCGAGTCCCGAGACAAGCATGGCACCACGGCACGCATCGGGTAAGGATCACCCCCGCCTGCCTCAAAACGCTCCGACCCTGGACAGACCTCTGATTTTTACGGGCAGGAGTGCCCCTGCAGCAGGTGTCCCGACGCGTCCTGGTCACAACCGACGCCTCCCGGTCCGGGTGGGGTGCCGTGTGCAGCGGGCACGCAGCAGCGGGCTGTTGGCACATCAATTGCCTGGAGTTGCTGACCGTCCTTCTTGCTCTCAAGAAGTTCCTCCCGTTAGTTCGGGACAAACATGTCCTCGTGAGATCGGACAACACCACGGTGGTGGCGTACATAAATCGCCAAGGCGGCGTACGCTCCCGCCACATGTCACAACTCGCCCGCCGTCTCCTCCTATGGAGCCAGCAGCGACTCAAGTCGCTGCGTGCCACTCACATCCCTGGCAAGCTCAACGTCGTAGAGGACGCGCTATCACGACAACCCCTGCCCGGCGGGGAGTGGAGGCTTCACCCCCAGTCGGTCCAGCTGATTTGGGAAGGCCCAGGTAGACCTGTTCGCCGCCCAGGAAACCTCCCACTGCCCGCTCTGGTACGCCCTAACAGAGGCTCCCCTCGGGACAGATGCGCTGGCACACAGCTGGCCCTCGGGGCTGCGCAAGTATGCATTTCCCCCAGTGAGCCTTCTTGCACCGGTGCTGTGCAAGGTCAGGGAGGACGAGGAGCAAGTCACGTTGGTGGCCCCCTACTGGCCCACTCGGACTTGGTTCTCGGAACTCAGGCTCCTCGCGACAGCTCCTCCCTGGCGAATTCCCCTGAGAAAGGACCTCCTCTCTCAGGGACGGGGCACACTCTGGCACCCGCGCCCAGACCTCTGGAACCTCCATGTCTGGTCCCTGGACGGGATGTGGAAGAGCTAGCCGGCTTACCGGCGACCGTTGTGAATACCATCAACCAAGCCAGAGCCCCCTCTACCAGGCACCTTTACGCCCTAAAGTGGCGCTTGTTCGCAGATTGGTGTTCTTCCCGAGCCAAAGACCCGCATAGATGCACGATTAGGTCAGTGCTTCTGTTCCTACAGGAGAGGCTGGACAGGAGGCTGTCCCCGTCCACCCTAAAGGTGTATGTTGCCGCTATCGCCGCCCACCACGATCCTGTAGACGGCAAGTCTTTGGATACGTCTGTGATCCTAAGACCACGACCGGGCTATGTGCCCAAGGTTCCTACCACACCATTCCGAGATCAGGTAGTGAACCTGCTAGCGCTGCCCCGGGAGGAGGCAGACCCAGCCATTTCGTTGCTGTGTCCAGTGCGCGCCCTGCGCATTTACCTGGACCGCACACAGAGCACCAGACGCTCTGAGCAGCTCTTTGTCTGCTTTGGGGGACGGCAGAAAGGGAATGCCGTCTCCAAGCAGAGGCTCGCCCACTGGGTTGTCGACGCCATCACACTGGCTTATCACACCCAGGCCGTGCCCCTACCCTTGCGGGTCCGAGCTCACTCAACAAGGGGTGTTGCGTCCTCGTGGGCACTGGCCAAGGGCACCTCCCTAGCAGACATCTGTAGAGCCGCGGGTTGGGCAACACCCAACACCTTCGCGAGGTTTTATAACCTCCGCGTTGAGTCGGTTACGCCTCGTGTTTTGTCAGGTCCGAGCCCGTAGAACTTCGGTAACACGTGAGACCGACCGGCTGGGTGGATCGCTTGCGCTCAGCGCCCTTTTCCTGACCTCAAGGTAAAGTAGTGCGCCTTCTTCCCACTCCGAGTCGGGCCCCTGGTCGATTCCTCCCCAGCCCTACGGGTCCGCGGTTCAGCGGATGAACTCGCCGACCCAAGCCACTGCGGGTACCCTGATGGCTACCCTGTACTGGTATAGGTGCTCCACAGGTAAGGCCTCCTGCTCGGACTCCCCTGTGTGTAATTCCACGGTTCTGTCCCCTTACGAGCGGACCCCGTGTCTCCCTTAGGCAGTTACAGCTGCCTCGGTCGCCGTGCTGTAGCAACTCCCCCTTTCGAGTCTGGATCTACCACCGCACCATACTTTCCACACGAGCCCTAAGACGGCCGTGTGACGTGTCTACCACTTTTCCTCCCCAAGAAAAAGGGCAGGTGTGGTCTCCGCGAGGGTCTGGGTAAGACCCCTTCCCTATATGCGTGTAAGGGCCCCGGCCGTGATTGCTCTATGCGAGAAACATAGAGAGAAAAGAGGCCCAGCCAGGCTGGCCCATTCCCATGTTGGCAAACATCGCCTTGTTCCCCTCCCAGGGTAACTAGAAGGACTCCGATGTTCTTATGGGGCATTGGGGAAGGGTACGTGCAGCCAGGTACAGATGATGCGCGGCACTGGATGAAATCCCTGCCCACCTCTGTATCGGCGGTTCACGTACAAGGTTCAGCGCATGGCAAGATTGGAATGGGTCCCCTAGTGTCGGTTCTCCGAGAGCGACAGAAGGGGAACGTTTGGTTACGTATGTAACCTCCGTTCCCCGAGACACGTTGTGTCTTTCCTCCGCCATGCCACTGAACCAAGCCACTGTTGTGGCCGGACCATTCCGGCTCCTCAGAAAAATCCTGACTAAACTTCCGTATTTGCCCCGCTTAAATACCCGTATGTCCGGGGGCAGGGTATGCAAATACTGACTGCCAACTCCCATTGGCCCTTTTCAATAGGTCAGAGGTGAATATCGGCGCTCAAGAGAGACCCCTAGTGTCGCTTCTCCGACACAACGTGTCGTTCCCTCCCTCGGGGAACGGAGGTTACATACGTAACCAAACGTTCAGGGCACTCAGGACCTCAGACTGGGCCAAAGGTTTACCTTCCAGCAGGACAATGACTCAAAGCACACAGCCAAGACAATGCAAGAGTGGCTTAGGGACAAGTGTGCACTATGGAGGATGATCGCATATTCTAGTTTTTAGGATTGCTTTTCCTCTGGTTTTTACTCTGCTAAAGCACAAGAAAGACATTTCCCAAGTCGTAAAAAGAAAGCAAAATTTTTTTGGGAGAGGATTACCATCATTTGCTGAGGGGTTGTGCATGCCAACGGACAAGAACACACAATAAGGTAAAAGTTCACAGACTAGCTAAGAAGGACATTTATTGACAAAATATTATACAAGTAAGGTAATGATATAAAATATATGTGTTGTAATGAGCTAGCTAGCGTAATCTACCTCCCTGATGCAAAAGGCGTGTAGAAAAATAATGTACTATACAAGTTAAACCAATATCATAAAATCATAAAGATACACCAAACTTTCAAAAAATATATATTTTATTTTATAAACCTCACCATAGCTAAATTTGCCAGCTACCTAGATACAAATGAGTTACCTTGCTGTTGGCAAATAGAGTGCAACTGTCTGGTTCCGGAAGTAAAAATCCCATTAATTTCTTCCATAGACTAATTGATTTTCAATGCTAACTTATAAACCTTTAGAGACAGACCTACCATGAGCTCTGAGTTTGTTCATTGATGGTATATGCTTCCGTTGAAGCAATCCATCTGTGTTATTTAAACTTTATTGTTAGAAAATCATCTTTAATAGTGGAATTCCTGTTGAACAACTACATTACCCATGGTCCAGCAGAGAAAGGTTCACCAAACAGAAATCCGTGATCAACAAAGCCTGCGAAATCAGCCCGGAAGTGACCGCCCACTCCCATGAATGACGCAAACTAGTCGGTTTTCCTGCACTCTCAAACTCCTTATATTTTTTTGTATATCGGAATATTCCGCAATAAACATATTATCAACTATATTGTATCTATACTTAAAATGATCAAACTAAAATCAATATTTGTTTTGTTTTATATTTGATTACATCATTCACAGTGCTTCATGAGATTGTAGTCTGTGTCCTCTTGAAAGACAGTAAGTCAGACATGTACCTTTGTCTTTTTGTTGGATTTTCAAATATGTTTTTGCCTTAAAACTAAGTCTGTAATGTTGCGATTCACCTCGGAGCTGGTTGGTTTGGTCCATGCTTTACAACTCATTAATGGAGGATTTTATGAAAAGTCTATGGAAGTAATGAATAGGAAAAAAATACTTCCAGAACCCAGATGGCTGAAAAAGTGGTCGGGCACTGTTGGGCTCTATTGGCAATTGTGAGTCGTCACCAACTAAAGCCATTCCACCAGCACGGTTGAGCATGGTAAAGTGTAGTAAGCTAACCGTGTCAAGAAATCCATGCCGAGAACAGTTTGTACTCATGCCATGCCAAACCGTGCTCAAGTGGAAATGCTACTGCAACCGTTCCTCACCGTGCTCAGAACCATTCGGTTCGATGGTGGAAAAAGTGGCTAATGTTTTCTGAGCTGTTGTGTAGCCCCTGGCAAAAGCAAACCCTCAGCAGTTTACAGCTTCAATAAATTAATCTGCATTATGTGTCACTATTGAGGTGTAAATACTGTAAATGCGAAGTGACTTGCTCCAAAATCGTATTTGTAGCATTTTGATGTGACTAACAGAAATGTAAGCACAGCGTAGTTCTAGCGGGAAGACTAGCAGCTGTACATCATCGCACCATTAACTAGGTAACTCCTAGCCAATCACATGTAAGCCAATGCTTTATAAGTTTGCTCACAATCTATCACATTGCTGTTTCAGTGAGCTAACACGGCAACCTCCACCGCCCCACCAGCACCAGTTGAGTCTCGTCCTGCACGGGGTAGACTTCTCACCCCTGCCTCCTATCTCCAGCAGGATATGACGGTTCCGAGTACAACTTCTTTGGACCGCCAGATGGGGCTTACACCAAAGAGAGACATTACATTTCTGTTTTATATTCCTCAAATAAATGTCATCTTAAATTTCACTCCAGTCTATGAGTCTTCCTGATAGAAATGAAATCATTATAGTTATCAGTGGCATTTTTTGAAATATAATTATAATTACAAAATTAATTACATTCCTTATTAAATGTTTTTAATGACTGTTGATAACTGTGTGTCTTTGGGTGTTTAGGTCAATGACACATAAGGATATCTTAACTTAATAGACCCAGACAGAATAAAAAGCCACATCATTGAACCATTTCAGCCATTTTTATTATTTTTATGATTATATCTGTATTTATAGCATATTTCACAAAACATTATAAAGGACATTTGTTGATGTTTATTTCGTTAACTGCTTTACTTTCAAACATTAAAAGGGTTTAAGCCATATCAGAGCCAAAAGTGTGCAGAAAACCATGCTCAGTCAAGTTCTATTTTTCTAGAGCAAGTTTTCTTTCAGTAAAATTACATTTCATCTTAATGATGCCTTCTCAAATAGAGGGCAGGTGTGTGTGTATCACCTGAGTCTCTGAAAGAGCACTCTTCTCCTGAGAACCACGAGAGCTCTGGGCCTCCTGTAGCTCTTTTTCAAGCTGTTCCAACCGAGCAACACGGATCTGAACGCAGAAACACATATGCTGGTTATTGATCAGACTGAAATGCTTTGATGTTGACACGTTAAAAGAGCAAGATATCAGATGCCACTATAAATCCTATAAATTCCTGTAGCTCAACTGGTAGAGCTTAGTGCTAACAATGGTAAGATAATACCGTTAGATTCCCAGGGAACATACTTTTTTTTTGGCTTAAATGCACTGTATGCCAAATGTAAACGTTTATACTGAAAAGACCAACTTATACCAGCAAGAATATATGGGCTTGTTTGGTGCTAGTCTAACCAGTCAACCAGCAAAGACTTAGTGTTCACCAGCTATTGAAGCTGGTTAACCAGCATGGTCTTTCTAAAGCTATTTGACTAAGGAAGTCTTGCTTGTTAAGTTAATTATGAAGCCTAGTTGGGGACAAAAGCATCCAAAATACTGTCAAAAGGGAATCAACTGTGCTGCATGTTGGAGCATCAGTATTGTAAGCTGGATTTACTGCTGGATCTTGGTTGATGAAACATGTTGCATTAAATCTACAATCTGCTCTTACTTGTGTTCTCTGAACCATCTCATCACTGGTGCCGAAACGTTCCTCCATCACGGAACGCAGTTGCTGGGCTTCAAACTCTAGCTGCTGACGAATAAAATCCACCTGCATAGAGAACTGTGATGCACAGAACAAGTTGGATTTATAATTGTTACAGCATGCATACAATTCTTTTATCCAAAATTTTGATTCAAAGCAATGTACAGACATCTCTCTGTAAGAGTGACTTGCAGATTAAACAAAACCCACAAAAACTTGAATTATCAATCAGTTTTTACAAACAAAATACAATTATTTATTAGATAAAGGTTTGTTTTATTTGAATGTCAAGAGAAACACTTTTTTGAAAGTCAAGACAAATTTTGCTAACGTACTTGAATGAGAATTTGAGAGCTCAGTGATTAACACCTTGAATTTCTATTCCTCACACAAAGCATATGGATTCAGAAGACTTGGAATATAGCATACAAGTCATATAGACTACAATTTATGATATTTTATGGTGCTTTTTTGTAATAATAATAATAATAAGTTTAATTTATATAGCACTTTTCCCAAGCTCAAAGCGCCTTTATAGAGCTTGACAGCCCCTGGTCATGAAATACTGTCACTAGAAGGAGCAGCGTGAACATTCTTCAAAACATCTCCTTTTGTGTTCCAAGAAAGTTTTGTGGGTTTAAAATGACAAATTTTGCTAACGTACTTGAATGAGAATTTGAGAGAGGTTGAACTACTCCTTTAACCTCGTCAACTTTGTGGATCTGACGGTGGGTCCAAAAGGGGGCACTATGTCACGAAAAACATTTATACTTAAAATGTTTAAGTCTCCGAATACGTAAGTCAGCCATATGTGGTATTGTTTGAAAGCTTAGAATCTGTTACATAAAATAACATAATAAGGCCTGAAAATATTCTCTTCGCAAATCAGCGCCACCTAGAGGTAATGTGGTAGAAATATTAATATTAATATAAAAGTCTTTCAAATAGCACTTAAATAGACAAATCATATATCAATTAAAAGCTCTCTGTAATGTGGCTGTACAGTTTGATGCCCTAATACCAACATTTTTAAATCGCAATGTGAACTACAATTTATGTAAGACATTTAAAAACAAATGTCTATTTTATATGATAATTACTGCTGCTGTAAGCCTCAAATAGCTTTATATCTGCTTTTAACTTAGACACTTATTAGTATCAATTTTTTACTTGTCTGTGAGCTTGCTTGTGTGAATAAACCAAAGTTACTGTATATCTTAATATAAAAAACAATATACGGTTCAGCAGGCAAAGCTGCTGAACAAATCATGGGGAATATATGTTATCGATGATTTTATCATACCATTGATGATAAAATGTTATACATCTTCGCAATGTGGATGGTCTAAGGTTCAAATGACACATAGATTGAGCTTCTAGTCCCCTAGGAGGCTGAAATATTTGGTGAAACAATGGGGGTGGTGCATGAACTGAAAATAAGACTGAAGTCTATGGACGAGCACATCTGTGTGGGCTAAAATGCACGTTAGTGTGAAAAATAGTAGACTACAGCCCAAAAATGCCCCAGAGTTGAAGAGATATATCAGCTGATATTTTAAACTAGACATGGGCATTACCAAACTGAAAAATCTGATCTAGTTTTAAGACAATCTGTGGTCATTAGCTGCAAACCAGGTGATCATATTTGGCTACAGATGCGCACATTCCAGTGGCAGATGCTGAGGCTCCTTACCGTATCAAGCCGTGGCAGTTCAGCCAGTCTCTTAGACAAACCCTGCAGTTGTGAGTAATACCATCGCCGCTCTCTCTCCTCTTTCTCTATTTCTCTCAGCAACATGGCCCTGCAACAAACATAAACAAAGACACTCTCCTGAAACCTGAAATTACTGGACTCAATCTACAGGCTTATGCAAACGTTTAGGCACCCCTGACAATTTCCAAGATTTTCATTTATAAATAATTGGGTGTTTGGATCAGCAATTTCATCTTGATCTATCAAATAACTGAAGGACACAGTAATATTTCAGTAGTGAAATGAGTTTTATTGGATGAACAGAAAATGTGCAATATGCATCAAAATGAAATTAGACAGGTGCATCAATTTGGGCATTCCATAAGTAAGAGAAGAGTCATTAAACTGATAAGTAAACATCTACAATTCAAATGTCTCAAACAGAGTAAAGATCAATTAGGATGAGTTATTATTGTTTTAGCTGAAATTCAGGGACAAAGTCTTATTTTGGCTAAAAAACGTTGATGATCAGGGCTTTTTTATAGATCTTGTAGGGATGTTGCAAGCCGCTGGCACCCCTCATAATATAATATTGGGAGGAGACGAGACTTTAATCTTTTGATGGACTCAGTCCTTGATCATAGTGAAGCAAAAGTGTGCAAGCCCCCTAGAGCAACATTGACGCTTCACAGAATGTGTAAAAATCTTGGTCTTACAAATATTTGGAGACTTTTGAACCCATCTGGTATAAATTTTTTCATCAGTCCATAAGATTTACTCTAGAATATATATATATATATATATATATATATATATATATATATATATATATATATATATATATATATATATATATATATATATATTATATCTAAGTCCCTCTTTCACTTGTCCTCAGTATCCTCTGTGGGCATGGCTTGGGTGGCACTTAGGGCTGTTCTTAGGGGCTGGATCATACAGTATGCCTCATTCACCCAAAAAATCCAAAGCACAAGAACTTGTGGAATTGGAAGGGAATATTGAAAGTGCCAAGGCAGAGCTGAAGCGCCGAATGTCATCTAATGGCCTCAGGGAATTGACCCGATTGAAATATATATATAATACTATTTTGTTGCGGAAGCTGGAGCTTTGGCTATTCAGGGCAAGACAATCATACTTTGAGTCGGGGGATAAGGCAGGAAAACTTCTAGCTAGATATATAAAACAGAGAGAGTCTTTTTCTACCAATCCCTCAGTGAAATCTGCTGGTGGTGAAATATTTACCTTGGCCATTGATATTAATAATGCTTTTAAAGGGACCTGGGTAGCTGACTACCACCCCTGGAGTCACAAGTTCGAATCCAGGGTGTGTTGAGTGACTCAAGCCAGGTCTCCCAAGCAACAAAATTAGCCCAGCTGCTAGGGAGGGTAGAGTCACATGAGGTAACCTCCTTGTGGTTATGAGTCTCCCTCTCAATGGGGCACGTGGTAAGTTGTGCGTTGTTCGCAGAGAGTAGCATGAGGCTCCACGTGCGGAGTAATGCACAACGAGCCGCGTGATAAAATGTGTGGATTGACGGTCTCAGAAGCGGAGGTGAGAAACCGCACCTCCACGAGGACCTACTAAGTAGTGGGAATTAGGCATTCCAAATTGAGAGAAATGGGGATATTTTTTTTTTAAATAATGCTTTTAAAGAATTCTATCTTGATCTCAATATTTCCATGTCTTCGTCTACTGATAAAGATATTAGAAACTTTGTGGAACCATTAGAATTTCCTAAACATACTGAGCAAAATAATTCTCTTGATTCTAAGATAACCTTGGAGGAGCTTGGTGAGGTAATTTTTGTCCTTTTTAAGAATCAGACTGATCTGGACTTGTGTCATGGATGGAGGAAGCTGTCCATTCTTTAATATTCTGTATAAACTTACAGCAAAAGTGGAATCAGTTCTGTAGCATAGGATCTAAAAATTTTTGCAGCAAAGCTGCTTGGCCCCGGAGCCTTGCCTGTAGACAAGGCCTTAATTACCTCACCAAGCTCCTCCAAGGTTATCTCAGAATCAAGAGATAGGTGTTTCATCAATTTCATGCGGTCAGTGGCGAATGATCAGACTCTGATCGCTGCCATCTCACTTGACGTGGAAAAGGCGTTTTATATGGTAGAATGGGATTATCTTTTTAAGATTTTGTATGGGTTTGGGAATACTTTTATTGGATGGATTAATTTACTTTATAGACACAAATGGATTTATTTGCACCTGGCAGGGTTGCCCTCTTTCCCCATTATTGTTCTGTCTTGCCCTGGAACCATTAGCAGCCATGATAAGAAAGGAGGATGCCTTGCCTTTATGCCTTGCCTCCACAGAATTATGAATTCCTTTTCTAAATTCTCAGGATATACAGTTAATTGGTATAAATCCGAAGATTTGTCTTTGACAGCATACTGCCCGATAACGGCTTTTCAGCCAGGTGCCTTCCAGTGGCCCAAACAGGGCATTCATTATTTGGGTATTTTATTCACAGCAAATTTGTGAGATTTAGTTACAGTTCATTTTGGACCTATAATAAAAAGGTTTTCGAGTGATGTGGGCAGGTGGGCTTCATTACATTTATCTATGATTGGGAAGGTTAATGTTATTAAAATTAATTGTATTCCAAAATTAATTAAAAATGTATTTAAATGTTGCATTGAGCATATGGCTGAACCCAAAGTTATGTGTTAATAAGTCCCCCGTTTTACTTTCAACTTCTCTCAAGAGATTATGGGAGAAAGATTTAAACTTGGTATTGGTGGAGGGAGTGTGGGCTAGGATTCAAAAAAATATCAAGTCTACATCTAGAGATGCAAGGGTGCTCCTTATGCAATTTAAGATTTTATATAGATTCTATTGGACCCCCTCTAGATTGTATAGGCGTGGTCTTAAAGACATATCCACCTGCTTGCAATGCCAATCAGAAGATGGGGACACAACCCATGCTTTTTGGTGGTGTGTTAAGATCCAATAATTTTGGAGGAGGGTTCAGAGTTCTATGTTTGACGTAATGGGCACTCAAATAAAACTTTGCCCCAGACTCAATGGGCAATGGGGCGGTCATTAATACAGGGGATAAGTACATATAAAATTTGGTGCTAGCCAATGTTATGATCGGCAGACAGGTGATCCTTAGGGGATGGAAGTCGGTTGGAGCACCATCATTTCAGGAGTGCACCGATATGGGCAGGGTGGCGGCATTTGAGGTGTCGTATAGAAGGCTAGGCAACCGGGAGTTGTTTGATAAAAAGTGGGTCAGCAGCTCGGGGAGAGGCAGTGGAAAGGGACTTTTAAATGTTTTAAATGTTTGTGTTTATTATTATTATTTTGTATATACACTCGCCTAAAGGATTATTAGGAACACCTGTTCAATTTCTCAATAATGCAATTATCTAATCAACCAATCACATGGCAGTTGCTTCAATGCATTTAGGGGTGTGGTCCTGGTCAAGACAATCTCCTGAACTCCAAACTGAATGTCAGAATGGGAAAGAAAGGTGATTTAAGCAATTTTGAGCGTGGCAGACGGGCCGGTCTGAGTATTTCACAATCTGCTCAGTTACTGGGATTTTCACGCACAACCATTTCTAGGGTTTACAAAGAATGGTGTGAAAAGGGAAAAACATCCAGTATGCGGCAGTCCTGTGGCGAAAATGCCTTGTTGATGCTAGAGGTCAGAGGAGAATGGGCCGACTGATTCAAGCTGATAGAAGAGCAACTTTGCCTGAAATAACCACTCGTTACAACCGAGGTATGCAGCAAAGCATTTGTGAAGCCACAACATGCACAACCTTGAGGCGGATGGGCTACAACAGCAGAAGACCCCACCGGGTACCACTCATCTCCACTACAAATAGGAAAAAGAGGCTACAATTTGCAAGAGCCTTGTTACCACTGTGCAGGCTGGTGGTGGTGGTGTAATGGTGTGGGGGATGTTTTCTTGGCACACTTTAGGCCCCTTAGTGCCAATTGGGCATCGTTTAAATGCCACGGCCTCCCTGAGCATTGTTTCTGACCATGTCCATTCCTTTATGGCCACCATGTACCCATCCTCTGATGGCTACTTCCAGCAGGATAATGCACCATGTCACAAAGCTCGAATCATTTCAAATTGGTTTCTTGAACATGACAATGAGTTCACTGTACTAAAATGGCCCCCACAGTCACCAGATCTCAACCCAATAGAGCATCTTTGGGATGTGGTGGAACAGGAGCTTCGTGCCCTGGATGTGCATCCCACAAATCTCCATCAACTGCAAGATGCTATCCTATCAATATGGGCCAACATTTCTAAAGAATGCTTTCAGCACCTTGTTGAATCAATGCCACGTAGAATTAAGGCAGTTCTGAAGGCGAAAGGGGTCAAACACAGTATTAGTATGGTGTTCCTAATAATCCTTTAGGTGAGTGTATATATATATATATATATATATATATATATATATATATATATATATATATATATATACATACAGTCAGGTCCATAAATATTGGGACATTGACACAATTGGCTGCTCAGCTGTTCCATGGCCAGGTGTGTGTTATTCCCTCATTATACCATTTACAAGGAGCAGATAAAAGGTCTAGAGTTAATTTCAAGTGTGCTATTTGCATTTGGAATCTGTTGCTGTCAGCTCTCAATATGAGATCCAAAAAGCTGTCACTATCAGTGAAGCAAGCCATCATTAGGCTGAAAAATCAAAACAAACCCATCAGAGAGATAGCAAAAACATTACGTGGCCAAATCAACTGTTTGGAACATTCTTAAAAAGAAAGAACGCACCGGTGAGCTCAGCAACACCAAAAGACCCGGAAGACCACGGAAAACAAATGTGGTGGATGACCGAATAATTCTTTCCCTGTTGAAGAAAACACCCTTCACAACAGTTGGCCAGATCAAGAACACTCTCCAGGAGGTAGGTGTATGTGTGTCAAAGTCAACAATCAAGAGAAGACTTCACCAGAGTGAATACAGAGGGTTCACCACAAGATGTAAACCATTGGTGAGCCTCAAAAACAGGAAGGCCAGATTAGAGTTTGCCAAACAACATCTAAAAAAGCCTTCACAGTTCTGGAACAACATCATATGGACAGATGAAACAAAGATCAACTTGTACCAGAGTGATGGGAAGAGAAGAGTATGGAGAAGGAAAGGAACTGCTCATGATCCAAAGCATACCACCTCATCAGTGAAGCATGGTGGTGGTAGTTTCATGGCGTGGGCATGTATGGCTGCCAATGGAACTGGTTCTCTTGTATTTATTGATGATGTGACTGCTGACAAAAGCAGCAGGATGAATTCTGAAGTGTTTTGGGCAATATTATCTGCTCATATTCAGCCAAATGCTTCAGAACTCATTGGACAGCGCTTCACAGTACAGATGGACAATGACCCGAAGCATACTGCGAAAGCAACCAAAGAGTTTTTTAAGGGAAAGAAGTGGAATGTTATGCAATGGCCAAGTCAATAACCTGACCTGAATCCAATTGAGCATGCATTTCACTTGCTGAAGACAAAACTGAAGGGAAAATGCCCCAAGAACAAGCAGGAACTGAAGACAGTTGCAGTAACTTTCATTTCATTTCAAATCCATTGTGGTGGTATACAGATTAGAATTGTGTCGATGTCCCAATATTTATGGACCTGACTGTATATCTGCATGTGTACTCGGGCTTTGGCCACAGGGATGTTTGTTGGGGATCAGGGTGGGGTTGGGGATTGGGAGGGGGGAAGGGAAGGGAAATAATGGGGTTCAGTGGGGATAATGGTTGACTCTGTTCATGAATGTTTTGCTTTGTTATGTGTCATGCTTGAGGAGCAACAAATAAAAAAAAATAATCTGAAGAATGAAAAAAGTGATGTTGATGTGCAGGTTAGTTTATGAAACTGGTGAAACTGTGCAAACTGACGATTAGAAATGGCAATGTTTATTATGCAATTTCTCTGTAATGCCTTGAATAGTTCTTTCATTCAAGCTGTCTAACCACAAAATGACATAATTGTAACTGAAATTACATTGTGTAGGCTATATGAAAAATACATGTACACAATAGATCATCCACTGATGGCTAGAGTAAATAATCTTTGTCCTTTGTTAATGATTTGGGTCGAATTTAATGGAAAACTATGCAAGTTGCACACCATGGCACTACAGAATGTTGACGCTGAACGTTGGCGGTGTGTTTGTATCTTTGTAGAAAATAAATAATTGTTTCTAATTTTAGAACACGCCATGTTGTCAGCCAGATGTGTCCGGTGTGCAGTCCCTTTTAATTTACCCTGCTGCTCACACTTAACTAAAGTTGTGTTGATAAATATGTCTGAAAAGACAAAGACTATTGTGCAATGAGCAGCCATATTTATAACTGAAAAAAATTAACTATATACGGTACTGTGCAAAAGTCTTAGGCACATAAGATGTTTAACAAATACGTTTTTTTAAGATGGTTATTGATATCTTTAGCTGTATTGTGTCAATAGGTAATATACATTTAGACTCCCAAACATTCCTTCTGCAAATAGAATAGAATAGAAGAACATGTAGCCCTGCAACAGATGGCATGGCCTCACAGAGACCCCCACTGAATATAGAGTCAGTCTGGGATTACATGAAGAGACAGAAGCAATTGAGACAGCTGAGACATAGAAGAACTGTGTCAAATTCTCCAAGAAGCTTGGAACGTCCTATCTGCCAACAATCAAAAAAAGTGTCCCTAGGAAAACAGGTGCTGTTTTGAAGGCAAAGTTGGTCACATCAAATATTGATTTAGCTTTTTTTTTTACGTTTACTAGACTTTGGATGATGTTAATTGAAAAAAGAAAACGTCTACATTTATAGGTACATTTACTGTATTGAAACCTATACATAAACAGTTTGTCTTAAACTGGGTTAAAGGGTTAAAATCTTCTGTCTTTCTTGTACCATTCAAGGGTCAGCAACTGTCTCTAGCTAGGTGTCGTCCATGTTCTTTTTTAAAATGTTTGGATTTCACATAAAAATGCTGGATGGAAACACCAAGAAGCAAATAAGCTGTGATGTACCACATATATTTCAAGATCCGCATAAAAAAATCATGACCGCATTACTCTAAATCACCCAAATTCAAATTCATCAAACAGACCAAATTCATCGCATAGCATCTCAAATGTTGCTGGCATCATTCTGAAATATCAGAGCAAAATTTTGTAATCAAAATAATTGGCTCCTAGTCCTACCAGAACTGTCTTACATGCTGTTGCTCCCAGACATTTCGGTCACCACCGAACACTAGCAAATATGAAGTTCTTCATAGCCTTTTGTCTGCATGCTCTAAACCTGCAAATGTATTATATTGAATACAAGAACCACATTGGCTTCCCTCGTGGTTTCAACTTAAATTGTAATTTCTATTTTGCACAGATTTCTATTTTGCGCAGATTGGTATCGCTTGTTGAAAAACCTGTATTGGTCACCACTATGAAACACAGCTAATGAGTGTTTGGATGTTGTGCTGATGTCACCTCTCTTTACAGAGATCCTCTAAGTGCTGTGCAGTCACGCGGACTTCTACAGTGCCCTGATAAGGGTACCCAGGGTGTTCAGCTGTGCCCTCTCCAGATGCAGATGAGGACTGACGGAACGGCGGGCAGACGGGGCTCCTGGATCTGCCGATGCTGAGTCTCTCGTCACCTTCCCCTACCTGACTAGCCATCGTCTCTGGAAATGCACACAGGTTGTGAGGCTTGTACTTGAGCTCATAGTAGTTGGTCAAGTCCATATGCAGCTCTGAAGAAACAAACAGATCCAGATTGCAGATTTCATTTTAACTTGCTTTGAATTTTCTGAACGACAATACCAAATCTTCCAAGGCAGCAAAGTAATCGTGTAGAAATCATTGGGGGATCAGTGGTATAATTGTAAAAATTGTTAATTGAATAACTTAAAAAATATTGATAGACCATTAATCTGAGTAATATTTGTAGTATATTACTTTGTAATATGTTAGTTGTCAAATACATTTTAAGTAAAATATCTTGTTCATTGAAAAAATACACCATTTAATAACCTTTGAGCTGGTCCAGCACATCCGTTCTGCCTGAAGATGCAAGAGTTCCGGCCTCCTGCTCCAGTTTGCTTTGCAGCTGCCTCAAAACCTCCTTTAACAGCAAAATAAACCAAAAAACGACAGTCAGTGAGAGTCCAAATTAGCAAAAACAAACAAACTCATACGTTTTAAAGAAAAAGAAGGCATCTCTTTTCATAGACGCTCCTCTCATGTCGAGGAAACAGAATGAACTCATCTTTCTAATGCTTGTATTGGGTCTATTCCAGACTTTGAGGAAAGAATTGACTGTCAGAGTGAAAGATTTAGCAGGGATTATGCTCAGCATCTGGGCATGTGGAATCATGGGATATCAATATACTGTATAAGCTCATGAAATCACTCATTGCTGGTTTGGTTTAAATTGATGACTTTGTTTAAAGGAATATTTTAACAAAAAATTTAAATGAATGGAGACCGGAGCTTTCAAGCTTAAAAAAGGAAACAAAAGCACCATAAAAAAGCACCAGTAGCCAATATCACAAGTAGGGCTGTCAATCGATGAAAAATGTTCATTGAGTAATAACATAATATGTAAATTAATCAAATGATTTGCAATTAATTGCATATACTGTATACATATTTGCTGAGAAAGGCACTCAAATAAAAAAAATATTTAATATATAATGATTCAATAATTATAAATATTTATATTCAAATAATTATAAATATAATAAACTGTATAATATAAATAGAATTATTCTGAGAGTTAAAATGAAATACATCATTGTGGCAGACGAGTAAAGCATTGATAAGACATTTGGAGTGCTTTAGTTGACTATCATCATAAACACAGTGTTTTAAGGGTGCTGTTTCAAGTTAAATGTAGTTTGAAACTTAAAAAACATATCTTGAGATCTCTACATTCGGAATTACACTCCATCAAGCTGTGTTTGAATGCCAGAGCACATCCTCATCTTGTGCTGTTGCTTGTGTCATGCAAGCCTGAGTGTGGTTTGTTGTCTGAACAGCTGTGTGTTGCCTATACAGCTGGAGTTTCACTTACTGCCCCCTGCTGAAAACAGGTGGTACTTTAAGCTTGAATTGCTCAATTGGTAGAAATATTCCTTATTACCGTCTGAGGACAAGATTAATTGGCAATCATTTTTTATATAATTAATCACACTGAAATAACGCATTAAATCGACAGCCCTGATCACAATTTTTCAGAAGTCACACCACTGGCCAACCCATGTGGGAGCCTGCTGTCAGCATTTTGAGCCAATTATATTATGGTTAAATAAGCCTGTCTAGAGTCATTTTAGGCCACATCCACACTAATATGTTTTAATTTGAAAAAGTTTCTTTACGTTTTTGCCTTCTGTCCACACTTAAACAGTGTTTATGTCCAGCAAAAAACGCTTTTTGAAAATGCTCTTCCAAGTGGATACATTTTATAATGCTGTCTTCACGTTGTAGTGTGGACAGGGACAACTGAGATATCTGAAAACAATTACGTTTTTATTGTCATGTGACGGAGTCATGTGATCCATTCAACCCTAAACAATCAAGATAGTGGCCCATTGTTGTGCCTGCTACACACATTGAAAGTGTTGTTAAAGATAAATGTTACTTTGTACAACCTTCACATTACATTCCTTCAAAGGTAACAGGAAGTTTACTCAGAATTGCTGTCTGGCAACGGAACACAAGAACAATTGCATTTCATACCGTACAAGGTTACTGACACACAGATGTAGCTTAAAAGTATTTACACAGTATAACAATCATGGGAAACAATAGATGATACACACAAATGTTGATTATTAATTTCTGTGAAGAGTGAACCAATGTGAAGATTTGTGTAATGAACAGATCGAAATTTATGTTGCTATTCACTTAATATCTTGACATTCACCCTTGCTCTCCATTGCACGTTTGTATTGTGATTAAATTCTTGAATAAATCAAATGAGTCAGATCTTTTCAATGAATCAGTATATCTGGTTCAAAAATCCAGAAATTTGAAACAACAAGCAACAAGCACCCTATCTTTAAAGGTAGGGTTAGCATTTGGTTAGCAGTGAATATGTCCAAAATCATGGATTGACTAAAACAGAATTTTTATATATGTTGCATATCTTTTTACATGTAATTTTATTAGATTTGTATATAATATTGTACATAAAATTGTATACAAATATGATTTAAACATTCATTACTGACTTATTGTGCCAAATGAAAGCAGTGGGCACCTCTAGACTTAGCTAAAACGGAACAAAGCGGTCAATTCCTAATGAGCTCTTACTCCCTACAGGATTAATGTCTCTAAGCACAGTTAAATTCACAAAACTGTCTGGAATCTGCAGTATTAACCCAATAACAAATGTAAGACATTTACATTTATGCATTTGGCAGACACTTTTATCCAAAGCGACTTACAGAACCCTTATTACAGGGACAATCCCCCTGGAGCAACCTGGAGTTAAGTGCCTTGCTCAAGGACACAATGGTGGTGGCTGTGGGGCTCGAACCAGTGTCCTATTGATTACCAGATTACCAGTTATGTGCTTAGACCACTACACCACCACCACTCCAAAGACCTTTTTGAATATTTTCTTCATCTGATGGTTTTCTACCTCATCTACATCTAATTTATTTGATTTGTTGTTGAGTTTTCAAAAGCAGAATAATTGAATCTTTAAAATAATGCAGAATGTGATTGAATGTTATAGTAAATAATAAATCAACTGTAGTTGCGCTCAGATTTAAATAGATGTTATCTATTTAAAGAGACAGTACAGATTTAGCATGTGTTCTGAGTATTGATGTTAATCATTGTAAATAGAACAATTTATGCATGTAAACAATAAGCATGTATCAAATATATTTATGCAAATAATGAATGCAGTTTCAAGACATTTATTGATGGAATATAATGAGTTTGACCATTTTTCAAATGCTAAAATGTGACCAATATAATGAAAAACTGACTAAAAATAAAATTTAATCTGGAAATCTGTAACAATATCCAGCCCTAATTTTAAGTTCATTTTGGACCATGTGCAAATATCAGTTGGCAAGTTAAGTCTTTCTAAAACTACCTGAGAGCAGAAACGACTCAGGATAGACTGAACAACCTGGCACACTTCTCATTTCAGAAATGTTACGGTGACTTTGCAAACAAGAAAACTCTTACATTTATACATGTACAATTTATTTTGTTATTTTATTTATTTTTTAAATAATGTATTACTTTATTCAAATAATATTTGTTTTTGAAAATAAAATGTTGTGAATTACTAATGATTTAGCACTGTTAAATATCCATCGATATTACCCTCACCACTAACCTATATTGTTAACGGGGCCTTAAAACAATTTTGTACCTAGGGCCCAAAATTTTTGCCACGCCCCTGTGTGACTGGAAGAATACACACCCTCTTTACTGGAAACTGAACCAACATCAAGCTCATATGACACATACAGTAAAACATTCTGAAATTCAAGACTCTGGGTCAATTATGATAAAATAACCTATCTGGTCTAATGGTTTCCTTCCTAACTCAACGGAGAGCAGACAAATGCAGTAGGCAACCAATGCAATATGGAGCTTGGCAGTGATTTAAAATGTGCTCAGGCATTCTTCAGGGCTGGGCAGTCGCCATTAGAGTCTCCAGACATTTAGCAAAAAGTGGGTCATGACTAAGGCAAATACATGCAATGGCAACTACACTGCACATTGTTCAACATACACTGAACACACAAAAAAAAAAAAAAAAATATATGAATTTGTCAAAATTTTGTCAATGTTTCCAATGTGCTTTTCTAGAGTTACAAAAAATTTCTTAAAAGTATCATATCACAAGAAATCAAATGTTTCTTGACCTTTTGAATTAAATGATTCTGATCCACAATGAAAACATGCAAAGAGGCTGTTATTGAAGAATGTGGCAATTAAGCCAGGACTACATGTAATAAACGGTTGATTACTGTTACTGGGAATTGACTTTTTTGAACAATGGAAGACAGGGTGAGCATCAAGCCCAACCAGCAGGATCAAACCTCTAGTATTCCGTTTAATGACTGTGTGATGATTTGAGCTTATCTCACCTTCATGTCAGAGGTCTCGTTCTCCAGCTTGGACAGGTGGTGTGAGTTGTCTTGCAGCTCACGTCGCAGGTGAGAGTTCTCCTTCCGGAGATCATCCACCTGACGCACCAGCTGGTCATACGAGGCCGTTGAGTACGACATCATCACACGATGGGATCCCTGAGAAGGTCAGAGGGCAAAGGAGATGAAGAAGATGACAATCAAACATGCAAAACCAGATGTGAAAACAGATTAAGTTCCTCTTCATGGCATTGCAAAAGAATTGCGAAAATTAAATAATTTTTAATTAAGAAATTTTAAATACAAATGTGATCTCCAAAGGATGTTCAGTGTAATGCTATAAGAAGTACAGTGGTTACATTTCTGTTGTGGTTGGGATGGGATTTGTGAATGTAGCAATTTTGTCATTGCGTGACATATTTTCCGATTTGTAACTTTTTCCTGTTTTTTTTTTGTTGTTTTTTTTCACTTTCAGGGATCAATCACATCAGTATTTAAATTTCTCTTTTTTTTTTTTTTTTTATAAAAATACATTTCTGTCTTCACATCTGGGGTTTTTAAATTGTTCTTTTTTGGTTTTTACATGTGGCTTTACGTGTTTGGTTGTCACTTTTGATTCTATTGGATGTGCAACACAATTAAAAATAATCTGATTGCCCATTTTTCAAATACTTCAACTTCAAATATGCCAGTTGGTCATATGCCGTTTTTTTAAGATGTCTAAATAAGATATTTGAAGGGAAAGTTGCAATGAAATAAAGATTTACAAGCTACTAGCTAATGTGCAAGATGTTATCAATTTTTCCATTATAATGACTGTATCCTGCACACTTGTTAATGACCACTCAGGTGTGCAAGGGGCGTTTATTTGTTAGTCTACCAGCTTAACGGGATAGTTCACACAAAATTGAAAATTCTCTCATCATTTACTCCCCCTCATTCCATCCCAGGTGTGTATGAATTTCTTAATTCTGCAGAACGCAAATAAAGTAATTTAGAAGAAAACCATTCACTTGCATAGTATGGACCTGTCACGAACCCCGCTCCTCTGCCCCATCTCCGCTTCCTCGAGCACGCACCCATACACTCCGCGAGCATGCTCGCTTCCCGCTTCCTCGCTCCGCCCCCTTGAGCTCGTACGCTCTGTTTCCTCCCTCACGAGCTCACACGCTCGTTCTGCTATTACGAGCTCTCGCTCGTAAACTCTCTCCCCCCTCTGACTCATGCTCTCGTCTCACTCGCTGCAGCCTGAACATTATGACCACCTGCACTCACGGCTTCTCAATCACCCCTTTATTATGTACACCTGCACTCGTCCCATCACCTAGTTATTCGTTTCACCTGCACCGCTCGTTTGTTCCCCTATATATATCACAACCCTTTCGTTTCACTCGGGTTGGTTATTGTATGTATTTAGTTCCCGTATCGTTGCCCTGCTAGTCTCGTCTAGTTTTGACCTCCCTACTGTTTTACCTCTTAGCTTGCCAACTTGTTCCCCTGTCTCCGTTCCCACTTGTCCCTAGTTGTTAACTGTTTTCCGTCCTCGACCCTCTTGTTATTGTTATCTTGATTCCCGGCTTTTGACCTCACGCTTCCCTCGACTACTCTTCACTGGATTTGCCCTTTTGTACATTGCACGCTTTTGTGTTTAATAAAGCAGTTTTTCCTCCGACATTGTGACTGTCTCGTCTTGTGTGTGTGTGTGCGGGTTACAGAATAACCAACCTCACCGAAGACGCGGAGGAACACGTCACATTCAGCGCGAGGAGCTACGGTGTGGAAGCATGATCGCGCGCTCACAGCCCAGGGCCAGCAGGTACGTGCGATTTTTGATTTTTGTCACCCTGCATCACCTGTGTCTGCCTCTGAGCCCGTTTATGCTTCCCATGCGTTTTTGAGCGCCGTAAGCTCTCCACCCCCGGAGAGGTTTTACGGCTCTTCAGACGCTGACCAAGGGGTTTTTATGCGAGGCAGCGGTTGTGTAACCCATAACCCCGCCCTCGGCATTATGGACCCAGCGGCCCAACTTCGTGGGTTTGCGTCAGGGAGCCAAACCGTGGAGGCTTATATTATGGATTTTTGTGTCCTGGCGTACCAGGTGAATTTTAATGAGGTGGCTCTGAAGACCATTTTTCAATGTGGTCTGAATGAGCCAACCTCATCATTAATGCCTGGTGGTCGCTGCCCCCTTAACCTGGCTCAGTTTATTGACCTCGCCCTACTGTACTCTGGTTCCTCATTCACTGTGGGGGAGGCAGACACTGAACCAGCGCTCCACACCAAGACCCCCGTCTCGAAGCCTACCACGGCCCCCATCTCGAAGCCTACCACGGCCCCAGTCCCGAGGCCTGACACGGCCCCAGTCCCTAAGCCTGACACGGCCCCAGTCCCGAGTCCTGTCACGGCCCCAGCCTCGAAGCCTGGCCGCCAACAAGCGCCCATGCCGCCACGGCCAGCGAGCGGCGCCCATGCCCGCCACGGCCAGCGAGCCGGCGCCCATGCCCGCCACGGCCAACGAGCCGGCGCCCATGCCCGCCACGGCCAACGAGCCGGCCCATGCCGCCACGGCCAGCGAGCCGGCACCCATGCCGCCACGACCAGCGAGCCTGCGCCCCTGCCTGCCACGGCCGGTGAGCCAGCGCCCATGTCTGCCACGGTCAGCGAGCCAGCGCCTGTAGCCTCGACCCCCCCTGAGCCAGCGCCTGTAGCCTCGACCGTCCCCATGGCCACGTCCCCTGTTGGCCGAAGACGTAAGAGAAGGAAGAGGGCCCCTTCTCCCCAGTCTCGTCTGGTGCTCAAGACCTCTGCTCCGCCCTCAGAGTCTTCCACGGCTCTGCAGACCTCTGCTCCGCCCTCAGAGTCTCCCACGGCTCTGCAGACCTCTGCTCCGCCCTCAGAGTCTCCCACGGCTCTGCAGACCTCTGCTCTGCCCTCAGAGTCTCCCACGGCTCTGCAGACCTCTGCTCCGCCCTCAGAGTCTCCCACGGCTCTGCAGACCCCTGCTCCGCCCTCAGAGTCTCCCACGGCTCTGCAGACCCCTGCTCCGCCCTCAGAGTCTCCCACGGCTCTGCAGACCTCTGCTCCGCCCTCAGAGTCTCCCACGGCTCTGCCGGGTTCTGCTCCGCCCTCAGAGTCTCCCACGGCTCTGCGGGTTCTGCTCGCCCCTCTGAGCCCTCCCGGGCTCCGCCTCCACGAGTCTCCAAGGGCCCCTCACGAGCCTCCTAGGGCTCCTCCTCACGAGCCTCCCAGAGCTCTACCCCTCAAGTCCCTCAGGGCTCCACCCCTCAAGCCTCTCACGGCTTCACCTCTCGAGTCTCTCGGGGCTCCATCCCTCGAGTCTTTCATGGCTCCACCCCTCAAGCCTCTCACGGCCGCCTCTCGAGTCTCTCAAGGCTCCATCCCTCGAGTCTTTCATGGCTCCACCCCTCAAGCCTCTCACGGCTCGCCTCTCGAGTCTCTCAAGGCTCCATCCCTCGAGTCTTTCATGGCTCCACCCCTCAAGCCTCTCACGGCTCGCCTCTCGAGTCTCTCAGGGCTCCATCCCTCGAGTCTTTCATGGCTCCACCCCTCAAGCCTCTCACGGCTAGCCTCTCGAGTCTCTCAGGGCTCCATCCCTCAAGCCTCTCACGGCTGCCTCTCGAGTCTCTCAGGGCTCCATCCCTCGAGTCTTTCATGGCTCCACCCCTCAAGCCTCTCACGGCTTTGCCTCTCGAGTCTCTCAGGGCTCCATCCCTCAAGCCTCTCACGGCTCGCCTCTCGAGTCTCTCAGGGCTCCATCCCTCGAGTCTTTCATGGCTCCACCCCTCAAGCCTCTCACGGCTCGCCTCTCGAGTCTCTCAGGGCTCCATCCCTCAAGCCTCTCACGGCCGCCTCTCGAGTCTTTCAGGGCTCCATCCCTCGAGTCTTTCATGGCTCCACCCCTCAAGCCTCTCACGGCTTCGCCTCTCGAGTCTCTCAGGGCTCCTCCGCCTCTCAGGGCGTCCCCTCTTGAGTCTTTCATGGCTCCACCCCTCAAGCCTCTCACGGCTTCGCCTCTCGAGTCTCTCAGGGCTCCTCCGCCTCTCAGGGCTCCGCCCCTCCGAGTCTCTCAGGGCTCCTCCCCTCTCAAGCCTCTCAGGGCTCCCCCTCTCGAGTCTTTCAGGGCTCCTCCTCTCCAAGCCTCTCAGGGCTTCGTCTCTCGAGTCTTTCAAGGCTCCCCCCTCAAGCCTCTCGAGCCTCCCAGGGCTCGGCCACTAGAGGCTCCTATGGCTCTGCCTCCCGAGCCTCCTACGGCTCCCCCTCCAGAGCCTCCCTACGGCTCCACCTCCCGAGCCTCCCAGGGCTCGGCCACTAGAGGCTCCTATGGCTCTGCCTCCCGAGCCTCCTACGGCTCCCCTCCAGAGCCTCCTACGGCTCCACCTCCCGAGCCTCTCATGGCTCTGCTCCCAAAGACTCCAGAGCTTCCTAGGGCTCCGCCTCTTGAGCCTTCCACGGCTCCACCACCCGAGCCTCCTACAGCTCTGCTCCCTAAGACTCCAGAGCCTTCTAGAGATTCGCCTCTCGAGCCTCCCTACGGCTCCGCCTCTCGAGCCTTCCACGGCTCCACCACCCGAGCCTCCTATGGCTCTGCTCCCTAAGACTCCAGAGCCTTCTAGAGATTCGCCTCTGGAGCCTCCTGCGGCTCCGCCTCTAAAGCCTCCCTTGGCTCCACCTCCAGAGCCTTCCAGGGCTTCACCTCTGGAGCCTCCTCGGCGCCACCTCCCCGGCTCTGCCTCCAGAGCCTACCAGGGCTTCACTCCTGGAGCCTTCTACAGCGCCACCTCCCACGGCATCACCTCCCCGGCTCTGCCTCCAGAGCCTACCAGGGCTTCGCTCCTGGAGCCTTCTACAGCGCCACCTCCCACGGCGTCACCTCCCTCGGCTCTGCCTCCAGAGCCTTCCAGGGCTTCACCTCTGGAGCCTCCTACGGCGCCACCTCCATGGGCTCCACTTCCTGAGCCTTCCAGGCCTTCGCCCCTAAAGCCTCCTTCGGCTCCACCTCCAGAGCCCACCAGGGCCTCGCCCCTGGGGCCTCCTGCGACTCCACCTCCCTCGGCTCCGTCTCCTGAGCCTTCCTCGGCTCTGCCTCCGGAGCCCCCCGAGCCTCCCTCGGCGCCGCCTCTTCTGTCTCTCAATTTCCCGCCTGCCGAGTCTCTCACGGCTCCGCCTTCCAAGGCTCAGTCTCCCAAGTCCTCCACGACTCCGCCTTTCACGGCTCCGCCCCCTGAAACCTTTCCTCACTGGGTCTTGCCTGCTCCCCTTGTTACCGTTCCTCTACCTGTCCTGTGGCCTCTTCCCTGGCCTCCGGACCCTATTCCTGTCCGGTGGTCACCTTCCAGACCCCCGGACCCAGTCCCTGTCCTCCAGTCACCTTCCAGACCTCCTGACCCAGTCTCTGCCCTATGGCTGCCCCCTAGACCTCCCGACCACCCGCCTGTCCACTATGTTCCCCCTGACCTTGCCTTGAACTGCCCGTTGACCCCCATGGACTGTTTCATTCCCCTTTTGTGCCTTCTGTCCCCTCGAGCTCACGCGCTCGTTCTGTCCCCTCGAGCTCACGCGCTCGTTCTGTCCCCTCGAGCTCACGCAACCCAGCGTGGCCGTCAGGAGCCGTCCTATTCAGAGGGGAGTACTGTCACGAACCCGGCTCCTCTGCCCCATCTCCGCTTCCTCGAGCACGCACCCATACACTCCGCGAGCATGCTCGCTTCCGCTTCCTCGCTCCAGCCCCTTGAGCTCGTGCGCTCTGTTTCCTCCCTCACGAGCTCACACGCTCGTTCTGCTATTATGAGCTCTCAGCTCGTAAACTCTCTCCCCCTCTGACTCATGCTCTCGTCTCACTCGCTGCAGCCTGAACATTATGACCACCTGCACTCACGCGCTTCTCAATCACCCCTTTATTATGTACACCTGCACTCGTTCCATCACCTAGTTATTCGTTTCACCTGCACCGCTCGTTTGTTCCCCTATATATATCACAACCCTTTCGTTTCACTCGGGTTGGTTATTGTATGTATTTAGTTCCCCGTATCGTTGCCCAGCTAGTCTCGTCTAGTTTTGACCTCCCTACTGTTTTACCTCTTAGCTTGCCAACTTGTTCCCCTGTCTCCGTTCCCACTTGTCCCTAGTTGTTAACTGTTTTCCCGTCCTCGACCCTCTTGTTATTGTTATCTTGATTCCCCGGCTTTTGACCTCACGCTTCCCTCGACTACTCTTCACTGGATTTGCCCTTTTTGTACATTGCACGCTTTTGTGTTTAATAAAGCAGTTTTTCCTCCGACATTGTGACTGTCTCGTCTTGTGTGTGTGTGTGCGGGTTACAGGACCTTCAGAGCTTCAGAGATATTCTTTTTCTAAACATCTTCATTTGTGTTCTGCAGTGTGAGTAAGTCATGAGTGCGAGTGAGGAAATTATAAGAGAATTTATTTTGGGTGAACTATTCTTTTAACCAAGATGGTCTACCATGTCAAATCCAGCTCCAACATCTCCAGACCAGCTGATCAACAGTGTAGACCTGCTTTATGACACCATAAATGACTTGGACCAGATAGAAAGTTGAAACCATGTAAAACCAGCTACTACATTCAAATGGTTAAAGCTACATTTCAGAGAATATATTTGCCCTTTATACAAATAAATAAAAATAAGCAGAAAGAAGGATATATGAATTTAGCACCACTGTGTATTGTACTACCCTCCAGCTTCCTTTCCTTTCACCCAAACACTGCAGGACTGTAAATAAATTGACCAAAGTCAAAACTCCTCTCTAAATTGCAGGATGAATGCTGTAAACACTCAAGAACAGTCATACTCTCATACATCTCAAACTGCTGGCAGCAGATGGCACAAAGGTGACTTAATGATCTTTCAAATTCAGTTAATTTTGTTTTTTTTAAGAATGTTTACACTCTTAAAGCCTGAATGCACTTCCTGTGGGGCCATTCAGATTGGCTACTGTACAAGATAAAGCTCACACATATCCTGACAGGGTAAGTGAGCATTAGTAACACTGAACCCAGCAATACACACACCATTTATTTTTTTAATTCTAGACAGGGCAACTCTGATCTTTACATGGCTTTTGATTACATTTCATTGCATTCTTTTTCCTTAAAATGTAAGTGAATGATGACTGTGGCTGCCATTCAACATCTCTTTTTGAGTTTCATGGAAGTAAGAGAGTCATACGAGTTTGGAAGAATATATGATGGTGACAAAATGATGCCAGAAATTTTGGATGGGTTTGTGCACAAATCTGGATCAAGCCATCTGTCTGTATAGCAGAGCCTCATTGCAGACAGATATGACAGGTTTGCATTATTCACTGCTGTGTTAATTCTCTGTGTGACTGCTGACAGCAGCTTCCCTCTCTCTCTCTTTCTCTCTCTCTCTCTCTCTCTGACCATCCCCCCACACTATAGTCTGATCAGGAACACATCAAGCATTCTAATCCCCTCTCTCTCTCTCTCTCTCTCTCTCTCTCGCTTGCTCACTCATTTTCCACCCTTATCTATTGGCACAGCCTTGCTTTGTTCCAGTTTTTCTTCAAATAATAACACACATACATCCTGAGCACTGCTATATTATATGATGTTTGCTCATGCCTGCAGCTGAGATCTGCTGTACTGAGAAAGAACATGGATGTCTGCATTGGTCTCTGTGAACTGCTCTCTTCAAAAAGCACTGGGGGATGGTGAAGCTTTAAGCTCGAAGTATACTTCACTCAGATGCAAAACACAAATCTCTTCATCAACAGAGTGCTTGAGCACTAAACGCATACAGCCAGATTATTCTAACCATGCATACACTGAATGCACAGTATGTGCATGTGCCTGGAATTATTTGCACTAATTAGTGGCTCCACAAGGTGGCAACACTCACAGCTGAGCGCTTGCTGTCAAGAAGAAGTACTAGAAGAATATGCAAACACCAGTAAACAAAAGGAAATTAAGCTGGAAACAGTGTATGTGCATGCCAAGAGTGCATGTGTGAGGAGATCAGGAGATACCTCCATTTTTTGACTGGAGTCTGAAGCAATATAGAGATATCCTCATGGGCCTTGAAGAGAAATGGTCCAGTATCTCATAGCATTTGTAGCATGCAGGCACCAACCGCTTGTGTATATGCTCACAGTCAAATTAAGTATACTTTGAAAGGTTTGACTGTAAGCAGACTGAAGTTTACTTTGGGCTTTAGCCTTCCCCACATTTGTCTCTTTAAATCTTATAAATTTTATAGTGGAGCATCCCAATTCCAGTGTGATTATATAGCTCAAACCTTAATCTGATGCTGATAATAGCACTACAGATGAAAGCTGCTAGAAAAACAATAAAGCTTAACACACCCTAAAACAGCCCAACACAATGTAACACCCTAACATAGACCAACACAGCTTAAAATATTCTAAACAGCCCATCTACGGTGGCCGTGAAGTGCAAAACAAAACAACAAATCATAAAACACAACGGTAAATCTGAAAACAAAAGAACAAATCAAAAAGCACAACACCAAATCCAGAAACAGAACAAGTGAGAAAACACAACAGCAATTCAGAAAACACAAAAGCAATTCAGTCGAAATGGAAAGGGTAGGTACCAATAGCTTCTCACTTGATTGGCTGTGTGGAGAATAACTCATTTCCTCAGGACTGGTTCTCTGACCACTTGTGCGACTATTTCAAAATTCATTCCAAATGCTCAATTACTGAAAATTGTGGTTTGTCACTCTGTAAAACAGTAATGGGACACTTTATAACACAGAGAGCAAAAACAGCAAGCAAGGGACTATCTAAAAATTCCACAAACTGCACAAAAACACCAGTGTCCGAGCATTAATTCAATTGACTTGCATATTCTAACATTAAAAACGCAGTTATTAAAAAAAGCACTTTTTCATTCTAAAGGTTGCTGTAGACTGCCGGCCTGATGGCTCAGTTTCTACATTTGAAGAAAAAAAATAATGTTATATTCATATTGTTAAGGTTGAAGAAGGCTGCTCTTAGATATGCTGACTTAATTTAGGAGAGATTTCCCAAGGATGTGCAATTATACATATACATTATTCAATTATTTTTGTAAATAATAATAATAATAAAAAACAATGTAAGATAGTCATTCACACCACTGGTAGCCTGCTACAACCTTTGTAATGTAAAAATGTAATCTTGATGAATATTAGTGGTGGGGTTTTTTTTTCTAAAATAATTGAATACTGAATCCATATAATTACTGTAGATTTACTTGGAAAATCCATCCATTGGCAGCAACTGGAACCTTTTTAATTTCTATTTTTTATTTTAATTTTAATTGACAGTGTTTGAAGACATGCAAATTGAACATGCAAATTGAATGAACGCTTGGATGAGCCCGGAGTGCAGAACATCCAAACTAAAAGGTCCAATGAATGTGTGCGGAGAGGACAACCTGCCGCATCACAAACTTGTTTAGGCATGGGCTGAGATGTCGACTCAAGGACATAAGAGTCCAGAGTAGCAAAGCATCTAGCCCATAAAGTTCGATGAATGTGTGCGAAGAGAACCCTATCGCAACACAAACTTGTCATAAAAACTGATGAATGTGAGCGGAGAGGACAAGCCCGCCGCATCACAAACTTGTTCAGGCATGAGCTGAGATGTCGACTCAAGGGCATAAGAGCCCGGAGTAGCAAAGCATCTAACCCATAAAGCTTGATGAATGTGTGCGAAGAGAACCCTATCGCACCACAAATTGTCATAAAAACTGATGAATGTGAGCGGAGAGGACCAGCCTGCCGCATCACAAACTTGTTCAGGTATGAGCTGAGATGTCGACTCAAGGGCATAAGAGCCCGGAGTGCAGAACATCCAGACTAGAAAAATCTAATGAATGTGTGCGGAGAGGACAACCTGCCGCATCACAAACTTGCTGCAGAGGGAGACCTCTAGCCAAGGTTTTAGAGGAGGAGAGCCCTCTGGTAGAGTGCACCCTGAAACCTACTGGCGAAGCTTGACCGCACGCCTCGTAGGCCCGGGCAATAATGAGGATGCCTCTTTGAGGGCACCCCGCCCACCAAGCCGTGGCAAACCGCAGTGGCCACATAGAACCTGGCAGTGGTGAGGCAAGTGCCCGCTGACAGTTCTTTCTACAGAAAATCCAGAACTGAAGCAAACTGGCAGTTAGCTGGTTCTTTAATGAGAACTTTAGTAGAAGGAAACACATGCAGGCGCATTTGCGTTACTACGTTCAGCCCCTCCCGGGGGGGGGGGGACTGGGCGACTCGGGGAGAAGTAGAGGAGACATTGCGCTATCAACAGAGGCGAAGAGGTCCTCTTCTGCCCTGTAAAATCTACCCAGATCAGTTCCAAGTGGAGGGAGCCCTAGCACTAGAAATGGTCTCGATAACCCCAAGAGAAAACCCTGTGAACCCCATTTGGTACCCTTAGGGGCCAGAATGAAAGGTTTCACTCCGAGAAACATATCCTGTTCGGCCAGCGCAGCAACATTAATACGAGGCAAGACCCTTGCTGGTGAACATCGCCAAGACTCCCGGGAGCAGAGAAACTGGGGAAAGAAACGCATACAGATGCATTCTGGGTCATGTATGTGTCTTAACGTCCAGACAAAAGGGGGCTGAGTGATTTCAGGGAGAAGTAGAGGAGACATTGCGCTATCCATAGAGGCGAAGAGGTCCTCTTCTGCCCTAAGATCTCACCCACACTTGTTCCAAGTGGAAAAAGCCTGGCATTTAAAAAGGTCTCGATAACCTCAGGAGAAAGCCCTGTGTCCCTCAGTTGGTACCCTTAGGGGCCAAACATGAAAGATTCCACAATTCGGGGCAGGGATGAAATATTGCCCTGTGCCTGAAATAGAAGATCCTTCCTGTTCGGAATCGCCCAAGGCGAGTCGTCGAGGGAAGAGATTAGCTCCGAGAACCAAGCCCTGTTCGGCCAGCACGGTGCTATCAGTAAGAGGCAAAAACCCTTGCTGGCGAACTCTGGGCAACTACTACCTTAGGGTGGAGTTCTTAACTCCCCGTTGGTATTTCCTGTCTGGACCGTAAATCTGCTCCTGTATACGGGCATCCAGGGATATAACTGACCTGAGTGACAGGAGCTTACCCTGGGCCCTAAGGAGAATCCGACGTGTCAGAAATACAGCTGACAAGAACGTGGGTCTCCTTGAAGATTTATGTAAGAGGCTACCGCTGTATTGTCCACCCACACCAAGACATGGCAGCCTCAGGAGGAGGTATTTCAGGGCCAGAAATACAGCCATCAACCCGAGACAGTGACTGTGACAACCGAGCTGACGACCCTCCTATCCCCTTAAGCTGGACGACCACTTAAGGCCGCTACCCCGCCCGTCAGGGAGGCGTCTGTCGTTAGCAGTCTGCGACAACAAGACGCACCTAGAGTGGGACCCAAGGCAGAAAATCGGGGTCTGAACCACATAGAAAGGGAACGAAGCCTGAGGCGCGTAACCCTATTTAGCCCAGGGGTTTTGGCCCTTGGAAGAAATCCCCTGGCCTTTGGCCACAACAAAAACGGTCTCATGAGCAGAAGGTCCAGAGGGATCACCGTGGACGCGTTCGCCCTGAGACCTGGAAATCGTTGATACTGATAACAGTGCAACCTTGACCTAGCCTGACTTTGCTCAGGGTGATCTGAATGGACTCAAAGACAGTTGTGCCCGCATTGTGATTGAACTCCATACGATGCCCCGATAGACAGTGTTCTGAGTGGGAGAGAGGACGCTTTTCTTGGCGTTGAGCCTCAACCCCAGAAAAACAGATGAGCTAAGACGATGTCCCTGTGCTGAACTGCCAGTTCCTGGAACTGCGCTAGGATCAGCCAGTCGTCTACGTAATTCAGAATGCAGATGCCCCGGAGTCGCAAGGAGCCAGAGCTACATCATGCATTGTGAATGTGTGGGTAAAAAGGGCTAGGCTGAGTGAAAGAACCTGACCCTGGAAGACTTCGCCCCTGGAAGTGAACCTCAGGAACTTTCCATGTTGTGGCAGAACTTCTAAATGAAGTATAGAAGTGCGTCATAAGATCGATGGTGACCAGCCAAACGAGTTGTAGGGCTTGAGACACGACCGTCTTGACAGGCATCATCTTGGACTTGAACACCCACGGGTAGTTCAAGCTTTAAGATCTAAGCCAGACGCCACCCCTCACCCTCCATGGGAGGTATTTAGTGTAATAACCTAACTCTCTCTCTGGAAGGGGAACACATACATGAGTTTTTGTTTTTTTTTTACAAAAAAAAGAAATCCGGTTCACGGTAGTGAGAACACGCCATTGAAACACGGAAAAGCGGTGAGAGAATTAAATCCTGACACCCTTATAAGACCCACAGAAAAGAATATATCCGGCAGAAGTTTCCACGCTGCCAGGATCTCTGAGATGGGTATTATATTTTAACACTTCCTGTTGAGGGGTTGTCGGGTGTTTCGCGTCCTGAATAAAATGCAGGAACAGAGAAAACACCCAATTTTGACGGAAGCCTCTGCAACCCGAAACACCAAGAGGTGGCGGGAATGGAGGGGCTTCGAGGGGGTACCGGGAGGGGTGAAGTGAAGCACGCGCCCGTCCCGAGGGAGCTACCCCCTAATCTAGGTGCAAGACCGTCAGGGTTTTCTCTTACTAGAATTTATAGTCCTGAGGTCTTGCTTCAGGGGCTGGCGAGGGCGGCGAGACTGTCCCCAATCCCTGGGAGGAGGAGCACGACTCGCCACGCTTTGCTTTTGAGCCTCCCTTCAGTCAGGACCGAGGTGGGTCTGAGGCTTGCTCGTCAAGCGCAGAACCCACACTCAGGTCGTCCAGGAGGTCAGCCTGGTACGCCTGAAAAACAGCATAGTGTGCAGAGCAGCACCAGCCTGACCTGCTGCTTGATAAGCCCTTCCCACTAAAATGGAGGTTGTCCTACAAGGCTTTGAGGGGAGAGAGGGCTTCTAAGTGACGATGCCGAGCCCGGCGAGAGATAGCCCGCAAGCGTCTCTTCGACCGGCGGCATCACTGAATACCCCGTGCCTCAGCACCCACGATAGTCGAATATAATGACGTCGAGGGTATGTGAACACGGGAAGAAAATATATATATATTTTTTATATATATATATATATATTTTTTTTTAGGGGTTCTCCATGAGCGAAAAAGCTCTTCATGGAGGTTATCAAAGAAAGGGAAGGGACCCATGAGGCGTTCCCTTTCTTAGACTGGAAGATAAAATCTATCCCCTAATTTGGAGCGTTTGGGGGTCTCTTTTTCGCGTGGCCAGTCCAATCTGGCAACCGCATGAGTAACAACATCGAGCAATTCCTCCGTAGATTTTTTATCGCGGACGGAAAGCTCAGAGGCGGGAAGAGAGTCGCGATCCACCTCATGATCCGAAGAAGCGTCAGAACGCGCTTCGAGATCATGTGAAGGACCAGCTGGGTTTGGGGAGAGAGTGAGAGAAAGGGGTCAACCCGTCTCTTGCTCCTCAGCCAAATCCATGCACGAGCCCCACGAACGATCTTTTCATGAGTGCTGACTCCCGGAAGCAAGCGAGGCGGGCGCGACGCACTCTGCCTGTTAAAGCAAATCGCAGTGCTCGCACCCGCCCTGCTGCAACGCGAGAGCAGCGTGCTCTTACCCCCAAACAAACAGCAAAATCTGATGTGTGCCATCTTCAGCTATAGAGCGAGAAGAGGGGAACACGCCCCGTTTGCGGCTTTCAGTCGTTCTCTCT
Organism: Xyrauchen texanus; assembly: GCF_025860055.1. Lineage (NCBI taxonomy): Eukaryota > Metazoa > Chordata > Actinopteri > Cypriniformes > Catostomidae > Xyrauchen > Xyrauchen texanus. The sequence continues at coordinate 22,918,863 of NC_068307.1, forward strand.
CTCTTTTTTTTTTTTTTTAGAAATATATATATAATATTTTCTAAACAGAAGAGAAAAATAGAACAACGTTCACTGCACACTGCCTAACTGATTCACACAGAAACAGAATCGCTCTGAAAAAAGAGTTTCTGACGACACCTGGTGACGTATCCATTTATAGCCTGGCCTCAGGTGCATCTAATGATTACATCAGCCGAGGCTATAAATTCCGGTCAATGTTCATTGACGTGTTCCACACATTATTCAGCTCGGCTCACAGTTAAAGCTGTTCCCCGTAGCGCTTAGCAGCGCAACATCATAGTGAAGCTTTTTGTAAAGGGAACTAACTTTTCTAATTCGCTGTTTTTACTCTATGTGTCATCAAGATTTTCCAGAGAGAGACAACACTACATATTATTTAGTTTTTCAGTCAGTGACCTTTTGTCATGGATTTTGTATATAATCATTTAATCAATCCGGAGGAAAGGACTAGGTCTCATTCACATCCAAGCTATTGGTACCTACCCTTTCCATTTAAACTGAATTGTTGTTGTGTTTTCTGATTTGCTATTGTGTTTTCAGATTTTTTGTTTTGTTTTGCACTTCTCTGCCACCGTACTGTCACATCTTAACACATACTAAAACAGTTTAACACATTTTAGCACACCCTAACAAAGGCCAGTGTAACAAACAGCCTAACACATCTTAGTGCTGTCCAACAACTTACTAGTCTAGAACACAACACAGAGGCCCCATTTACACCTTGCTTTAACATGGATTTCATATCTGGATTGTATCTGGATATTATTTAAATGGACTGCATTTACACCTTGCAGTCAAATGTGTCTCCACTGTAATCTGACAGAGATTTGATCAAAATGACCCTTGCAATATGTAAAACACTACTTATGTATTACATTAGAGGCTGTGGTAACTGAAAATTCTTTTTCTTTTAGCAAATTTTCAAATACTTGCTATCACATTAGCATTCATGGTTTTTCTTTCATTGAACATTTTTTGGCAGCCATCAAAGCCAAATTTCGGGTCGCTGACACAAATGTAAAGATCTCGTGCAATCAGAATTAAAGTTTTGCTGCTTTTAGTCCATATCTATTAGCTTTAAGGTCATCTACACTCACTGATCATTTTATTAGGAACACTATGGTCCCAATAAAGTGTTAGATGTGGTTTTCTGTAGTTGTAGCCCATCTGCCACAAGGTTCAACGTGTTGTGTATTCTGAGATGCTATTCTGCTCACTACAATTATACAGAGTGGTTATCAGAGTTGCCGTTGCCGTAGCCTTTCTGTCAGCTCGAACCAGTCTGGCCATTCTCCATTGACCTCTCTCATCAACAAAGCGTTTCTGTCCACAGAACTGCCGCTCACTGGATGTTTTTTTGTTTTTGGCACCATTCTGAATAAATTCCTTGAAAATCCCGGGATATCAGCAGTTATAGAAATACTCAAACCAACCTGTCTGCTACCAACAATCATGCCATGGTCGAAATCACTGAGATCACATTGCCTGAGGCTCCTGACCCGAATCGGAATGATTTTATGCATAGCACTGCTGCCCCACAATTGGCTGATTAGATAATCACAAGAATAAGTAGGTGTACAGCTGTTCCTAATAAAGTGCTCAGTGACAGTATATACTAGTGTAATTCTAAACATTGACACAATTTGTTTTCAGAAGATACAAGCATTTAAAATCTCTTCCGGCTAAAAAGACTCAGAAAAATCTATGATATAATAGAGGTTAAGAAACCAAGGTTCAGAAACCTTGTCCATTCAGAAATCACTTCTGAATGGGACGCAGCTACATGGGAGTTTGTTTACATAAATTGAAGTTTTCTTGGGATGTACAGATCAAGTTAGTGTTCTTAATTGTTAATGTTAATGTATTGTGATTGAAAACATGGAAATATTATCTTTTACTCTCTTGTTTCTTATTCGTCTGTATTGGCACTGGCTCAAGCCTTGTTGTAAGCATAGACTGCGAGGCGCTGTGTTTGTTTGTGGGCTTGTAATGCAGTAACGGGTTTTGTTAGAACCACCTAATGTTCTCAAGTGTTTAGAAAAGATGACCTGTATATAGATCGATTGTCAAGTTTCCCTGTACATCCCTGTATATAGATCGATTGTCAAGTTTCCCACGGTGGAAAGGGGTATGTGTGTGTGTTTGTAAACAAAAGCCTATTGGCTATTTAAAAACATGGGACGAGTCCTTAGACATGTCCTGCCCCCACTTCCAGTTTCAGTAGGAAATACATAAAAACATAAAATGTAATCACACTACTCAAAGAACTTCATGGGGACATTCATGATATTTGTCTCTTGTTCGGCGCTTGGCTAAATATGCTTCATCTGAAACGTGTGAGTGTAACCTGATTTCACATGTGATGAGCAAGATTAGAAAACATGAGAGAGATGTAAGCGAGTGGGGCTTTGAGGACAGAGACGCGATATTCCAGGTGTATTCCAATGGCATAATACATAGGATATTGTTTTTGTAACAAGATTGCAAGACAGCAGTGTCTGTTGTCACATTGCAAAGGCAGAATTAACAGCAAAAGCCAATAACGCACAACACAGCGCTTTAACAATGAATGACTGCAGTCAAGTGCTATCCGATAGTGATCCAATCATTGAAAACACATGTCAATGCATGTTGTAAATGGGGCTAGACAAAACCTCTCTAAATAAACATTTCTAATACATATAATCTATATAAAGAAAATCTGGAGGTTTTTTGTTGCAATTATCTCAATGGACATGCCAGCACAGACACAAAGTACCGAGGCATTCACTACAATCACTTAGACAATGCTTTAATTTTCTAAATTAAGTCTCTGTAATTCTGCTCAAGTAGCTACCCATTAGTCAAACAAAGATTTACTCACAAATAGGCTGCTTTGTTCTCCAGACTGCACAGATCCCAGTATCAGCAGGTGTAGAGTTAAACTAAATTAGCACATCCAGCCAGACCCCGCCACACTCAAGCAGACCTCTCTGGAGGACCACACGCCTTTATATGCTCAGCTGAGGTCCATCTGAGGACAGGCTGGATTATGTAAAGATTGTGCACGAACCCAAAATCAATACATTAAAATTCACACTCACAGATCAATGCAGAAAACCAATTTGCAGGAACACAAGACAAGGGCAGTGATCGATGGAATCCCAAATGATTTTTTCACAACATATCTTAACACACCCTTACAGAGCTAAGCAAAATGTAACACAGCCCAACATATCTTAACACATCCTAACATCGCTAACATAACCCAAGACATTTTGCCATGAACGATGGCCAGAGCAGTGGCCGATGGAGTCACATTGAATTATTCTGTTGTTGTTTTTGCACTTTACATCATTGCACACAGTAGGATATCTGTCTGTAATTTCATAGCAGGATTTGGAGAACATTACTTATTCTAGAAAGCACAGGAGATACTAAAATTATAAATTGTGAGCAAAAGTAAGATATACAGTAAAAGGAGCTAAGGGATAGAAAGACGTTTGATGATAAAGAATGTGTCCAAAGGGATTTAAACACAGCTGATCCTTTTTTTTTTCAACTCACTAGTCTTGTTGCAGATCGAATTGGCTGAATGCATGACCAGTTGGGCACCATGCACAGACATTAAATGTTTCTGCATTTTAATGGGCTCCTGGGGTGCTTCAATAACCATTATATTACTGATGCCAGGAGAGGAAATGGTGATCCTTTTTTTGTCATTTGTACTTTTTCCTGCATATTATGTGGTGCAGTGGATGCTGGATAATCTGTTCAGAGAATTCTCCCTGGAGGAAAATATTTGAAAGAGTGTTAGTGAGCTGCCAATGCAGTGAAGCAGTTCTAGATGGTTGCCATGGTAACACCCCATCTCTGCTCTGCTTCAGGAGGGAAAGTGCTAAAAACGCAGCATCTGAATTTGCATTGTGAGGGGGAAAGTGCTACCCAAATAAACAGTATGTCTCGCTTTATGATCTAATGCTCGGGTCTGCAGCTGTACAGCACGCCTCCCCTGGGCTAGATTGAAAACAGATGTAATTTAATGACAGAAAGACAGTCGTGTGTCTCCAGTAAATGAAAAATTAAATGACTCCAGTAAAATCTACTGATCATTTCCATGAAACAGCAATACCAAAAATACAGAATGAAATAGCTCATTCTAATTAAAAATGTATTAATAAACAATATTTGTATGTGCTATGTGTATTATGCTAATTAGAGTCTCACGTCATTAGCTTAGCAACATGCTAATGCCACACTCTATTGAAATTAATTGTTAGTCATTTCCTCCAGTGCTTAAAATGAGAAGCACTATTTTTATGACTTAAATAGTTGCTTCTTACTGTATGCAGAGATGCCAAATTAATCACTTATGAGGTTCCATTCAAGGAAGGATGCTGTGTAGGCAGTAGAAAGCATTGCAGCTCACTAGGTTTAGCTAACATCACCACATAACATGCAACTAGTTTATACAGCCTTTGACCCCTGAGTATATATTGAGAGTAGATGACTCAAAGTTACACAATCTCAACATGAGATGTCACTTCTGAGAAACACTGTAACAAACTGGTGGACATCAGTCAAGAAGAGGGGAACTTTATTTATTAATTTTTTTAAGAAGGGAGCTTTTGCAGTCATTTTGCAGTGTATACTTAATGGTGAACTCAGTAATTGTTTCCTCATTAAAAAAAAAAACTCTTAAAGACATGAATTGTAATTTTGCAATATATGTAGGAAATCATGAGCGCTCACATTAAAATGAAAACTCCAGTCATATCAGTAACCTTATAAAATCTGTTTTATTCTCCATGGAGAGGGTCCGCACATGGGGGTTGCCATTTTAGAATCACATGGCCAGCCGAATACTACTCGATTAATCTCAGTAACCATCCTGTTATATGACAATTTCACTCATTAAAGTATTAAAGTAATCATGGCTGACTGTGAATACTTAATTTCTACAATGGCATCTAAAACTGAAAACTATTGATTTTTAATTATGCTGCATCCATTTTTTTTGACACAGCAATGTTTCTGATAAATAATATTTTCAATAACAATTCTGTACAGAACATTTCTGCACAAATATAAGTTTCACTGGATGCCCTTTTTAGGGCATTAAACAGTGCATCAGTGGTGCTGTGTGAGATGCCCGTGACTCTACAATGTCCTAATGTCCTCCCTAATTGTGATATAACAATAGCCTGAGGCTCCTTAGTCATGTACACACAACAGCAGATAAAACACCCATCGCCACACAGTAACAGTACAAAACGAGTGTTGGGAAGGTCAGCAATCACATTGTGATTCATGTACACATGTACAATTAACAAGGAAATGGAAAGATGCAAGAGACTCCATTTTGACATTAAGATAGACCAGAGTAAAATAAATAAGACAACAGTAATTTAACAAATATTTCACTGAAACCCTTCAGGATGTAGGTCTGTTTGATTTATTTAATTTTAGAAATCAATAAATATTTCAATCATACATGCATTGAGAAAAGGAGTTTTGGTACAGTGCAGTAAAGTAGGCCACAAGCAGCGGGAATGAGAACAAAGAAGTTGGAAGATTGCTTAGCCTCCTCCCCCCTCCCTGACCACATCTACAGTTTCTCCCAACAACCATTCACTTCTAGACCATCTGGTTACCAAGGAAACAGCACCTGCAATGGAAGGCATCATGCCTAAGAATTCAGAATCTGAGCCAGCAGGTCATGTTTTTGTTAAGAGATTGCATTAAACTGTGGAAGGTTTGTATAAAATGGTGGCCAGAAATTCAGGCAATTCACCCATCAGCCAAGCAGGGGATAGTCAAGAATTTCATGGAAACATGTCCAGGTCACATTTCACCCCACTGTTATATTTGACAAAAAAAGAGCATATTTTAGGGGCCATTGTGACATTATTTTCATGACAATTAAGCAAATTTCCCCCCAAAAATTCTCATTACCTTAATGCGAATGGGCATACTTCTGTTGAGTTGTTGTAATTACTAAATACACAATGGTAATAACTACAATTTATATATATTTTATTCAACATAAATAAAAGGCAGTGCATCAACAAAGTCAGAAGTTTACATACATCTTAGTCAAATACATTTAAACTCAGTTTTTCACAATTCCTGATATTTAATGCTCGCATACACTTTTTCAGTTCTGCCAACAAATTTTCTTTAGGACTGAGGTCAACTTTGCTGTTGTTCTGGGATTGATTTACACTTTTTGCCCCAAACTATGTTCATCTCTAGGAGAATCCGTCTCCTTCCTGAGTGGTATGATGGCTGCGTGGTCCCATGATGTTTATACTTGCGTACTATTGTTTGTACAGATGAATGTTGTACCTTCAGGCATTTGGAAATTTCTCCCAAGGATGAACCAGACTTTTGGAAGTCCACAATTTTTTTTCTGAGGTCTTGGCTGATTTATTTAGATTTAGTGTATGTAAACTTCTGACCCACTGGAATTGTGATATAGTCAATTAAAAGTATAACAATCTGTCTGTAAACAATTGTTTGAAAAATTACTTAAGTAGATTTCCTAAACGACTTGCCAAAACAATAGTAGTAATATGAAATCTGTGGAGTTTAAAACGTTTTTTTTAATGACTTCAACCTAAGTGTATGTAAATTTCTGACTTCAACTGTAGATCAACTGATAAACCTAATGCAGTGCTGGCCATAGGGAGATAAAAACAAATGACCTAAAGGAAACCTTCTTTTAAAAATGTGCAGTATTAATGCTGCCTTTATGTGTTATGGGAACTATCCTACTTCCCACATCTGAAGTGGTAATTTTGAATACGTTGCATTCAAATGCTTTTTGTCGAAATGAACAGGAAACATGGACGATGCTAGATTCCTTTATAAATATTTCTTGAGGAACTTGTGACACCAGTGACATCATATTACATATTAGCTTGCTGACAATAATTGAATTATGGTCAAATACAAGCTATTTTCATTGTGTAAAAATGTACAACATGCATCAAATGGTTGCTGATATACATAAATGAATATGACCGAAACGGCAAGCACTGCTAATAATTAGCTGTAATTAGAAAAATGAATAAATCCTGTCATTCACTATAGAAACTGTACTCTCCTCCACCACATTGAACATTTACGACTCTTCCCATCTCTGAAACTCAGGTATCCAAATTATCTAATAGTTTCCCCAGTGGTTATTACGACTTGAGGGTTTGTTCATGTGCAAACTCGAATTTATGATAATTCTGTGAAGGCAGCATTAGGCATTTCAGGTAACCCTGTGTTAGTGCCCTCTAACACTGCAATCTCCATGCCAGAGACCCACAAATCAAGAAACTATAGCAGCATGTGATTACAAAGTAAGGTCACTGACTTGTTCAGATGAGCAAAGGCCTCATAATAATGTTATAATATGTAATAATATGTAATATGTAATGTAATATTAATAACAAAATTTCATCTAGTGGTCTGTATTATTCTCCAGCACAGGAGGGGTGCAACAAGAATTATGCAACCATACATTACATCGCCAAATTTTAAAGAAACACTACTGCAGTAACTTTCAACATATGCTTGCCAGTAACCCTTGTTTGATAGCTCAAATCACCTTTACAATTCCAACAATCCCTGAAGATTGGAAAATAAGACTATTTACATTATCTGGAAAGACCTGCAGAGAATGTGCAAGTACAGATCAGTCTTGCATTATGATCATCAGGCTTGAGTGAAACTAAAAATATAATGCTGACAAGTTTTAGCCTCAAAGGTGAGTTCTCAAAAGTTTTATAACAGAAGTATATCAGCTATAAAACATATCAATCTATGTTAACTACAACATGACTACAACTTTGCTTAAATTCAGTAGTCCACAAACCTCCAGTTGTAGAGTTTTATCTTCAATCAATCAATCAATCAATCAATCAATCAATCAATCAATCAATCAATCAATCAATCAATCAATCAATCAATCAATCAACAAACAAACCAACTATTAATTCATTATATAGACCTATTTTTGTAACATTGTAACACTTAAATGTCTCATATCTCACCCAAAAGGGGCCTTTGTGTTTATTAACTACAGGTATAAGGTGTCATTTGAACTATGCTTTGGGCTTCCAAACAGCCATAGCTTATTGGCAAGCAACAGCCAAGATCACATTAAAAGTAATTGACAATAATTCTCAAATTCATATAAAGCCTAGCGTATCATATTTGATACATGATATTCTAAAGCATTTACATCATTATCAATACTTTGCAGAAAAACCTGTTATATGATGTGTATACTCGTATACCTGTCTCCTGCCTCCTGGTAATTTATCCAGGTTCTTCAGGAAGTTGAATGCCTTGTAAAATCCTTTGCAACATGTTCAACTTCATATAGTTATGAGTCGTGCATTATTTTATAAAAAGTCGTGTTGTATATAATATTAAACACAGGGCCATAGCAGGGTATTCTGGGCCCCTTGACTATGTTGCTCTGGGCCCATTTCCTTTCAAAAACTACTGTTTAGAATTTGTTGTGGGGCCCCCCTGGACCTGTGGGCCCCTAGAATGGCTATGATGATAGAGCAGGCTTTTGAAGTGTATTTATATGTAACCTACATTAATCATTCCAAGCCTGGTTTAGTATGGCACTATCTTCGCCTTATACAAATAATGTGTATTCTGACCAATCTCAATTACGTTTCAAATAGCAACTAGGAGTCGTCACATTGTCTTTGTGCTCAGGCAAAATTGCAGCGATGATGGAGGCTGAAACACACTCGCAGAAAAGCTGTTCCCCTCTTGCTTCTCTGGGCGCCAAAGGCTTTAAATGTCCAAATGCTATTTCATTAAAATCTTATAAACCTTTCACCATAACGTCAAATTATCATACTACTTAACATTAAAGCGCATGACGTTCGCAATCCTCAGGTAGATGATGAGTTAGTTACCTTTGCTCTTTTATTTGTGACCTTGGCCGTTATATATTGAATATTTTGTTTACTATGACACCAGCAAATCAGTCTTTTTTCCAGCCATATATCAATACATAATTTTTCACAGTCAGGATAAGTTAATCTTATTTGAGCGTGTTAACATAAGATTCGTGGGAAAGCGCGAGCGTAAGTAGCCATCTCTGGCGCCCTCATACATATTCTCATCAGGACCAAGTCTCACGAACACACAGAGTAAATGCTGCTGATAGATTTCACCGCAAAAAAGATCAGTACATATGTATGTTATGTGATTCATCGGTCGTGCATGTTCAAACATATAGGCTAATAGTTTAATATAATTTAATTTTACCTCATTTTCAAGCAGCGTTGGTGGTATTTTCTGGGCGTGGAGTCCGCGCTGTCTTTCTCTGTGGAGACGATGGCCTGCATTCAGTGATGCTGCACGTTCTGATGTCACGTAAATGCTACGCTATGCTCTCTCTCTCTCTCTCTCTCTCTCTCTCTCTCTCTCTCTCTCTCTCTCTCTCTCTCTCTCTCTCGTCTTTAAAGAACTTAAATATTGACTGGTGTAAGATTTCATTCTGAGTTTGTTGAGGTAAGCCTAGCATTCCATGCTAACTGCACATTTAAACAGATAAGGTTTATCCATTAACAACTATCGAATATATAAATTGATTTGCAAAACAAATTCATTATTTGATTAAAACAATGTTACTGGCCCATTTTTAGGAACCCTGTTCAGCTAAAATTGGCCAAGTGTTTCAACTAAATGGGTCACTTTATAACCTGACTCATATGGTTCCATTCATTAAAATGGCTCAAATAAAATTGAAAGAATCCATATTCAAGTTTTAATGAGTTAGATTATTATGAATGCATAAATGTGCTCAAATACACACAACCACTTCACACACTCTCTCACAAACACTTATGCCCATTTATTTATTACAACTGTTGTGAGTAAAAAAAAAAAAAATACATTTACATATAAAATATAAATTAATACACTCACTTGGAACATTACTAGGAACACTTTGGTCCTAATAAAGTGACTGACATGGTCTTCTGCGGTTGTGGCCCATCCATGCCACATTGCACTGCAAGGACCCCTTCTGCTTCTGCTCTGATACTGGGACTCTGAGGTGATTACTGTAAATATTGTATTAGTCTTCATGTAAGTTATTGCACATAATTAAAATGGCACTTACATTGATGGCCAAAAGTTTGGAATAATGTACAGATTTTGTTCTTATGGAAAGAAATTGGTACTTTTATTGACAAAAGTGGCATTCAACTGATCACAATGTATAGTCAGGACATAAATAATGTAAAATTACTATTACAATAAAAATAAAAATAAATCTTAACTTCTTAAACTTCTTCAAATAGTTCTCATCAGAAACTTCTCTACATGCAGTAACTTTGCAGATCCTTGGCATTCCAGCTGTCGGTTTGACCAGATACTCAGATGACATTTTACCCCACACTTCCTGTAGCACTTGCCATAGATATGGCTTGTCGGGAACTTCTCATGCACCTTAAAGTCTAACTGATCCCACAAAACCTCAGTGGGGTTTAGATCCATAACACTCTTTTCCAATTATCTGTTGTCTAATGTCTGTTTCTTTGCCCTATCTAACCTTTTCTCTTTTTTTCAGATTCAAAAGTGGCATTTTCTTTGCAATTCTTCCCATAAGGCCTGCACCCCAGGCCTGGTCATGTTAGGCATCTATTTCTCAAACTAGAGACTCTGATGTACTGATCCTCACATCTGGGACTTCCACATCTCTTTCTGTCCTTTTCATAGCCAGTTTTGTCTTTGAAGACTGTAGTGTACACTTTTGTATGAAATATTAAGTTTTTTGGGAAAGTTCAAGCATTGTATAGCCTTCATTCTTCAAAACAATAATTGACTGATGAGTTTTTAGAGAAAGCTGTTTTAATTTTTTTTTATTTTATTTTGTTTTACCATTTTTTACCTAATATTGACCTTTAGACATGCCAGTCTATTGCATACTGTGGCAAAACAAAGACAACGTTAAAATTCATTTAACAAACCAAATAGCTTTCAACTGTGTTTGATATAATGGCAAATGATTTTCTAGTACCAAATTAGCAATTTAGCATGAATTAGCAATTTAGCATGAATACTCAAGGTTAAGGTGTTGTGATGGCTTCTGGAAAAGGAGCAGATTTGATCAAAAATGACTTTTTTCAAATAGCGATGGTGCTGTTTTACATCAGTAATGTTCTGACTATACTTTGTGGTGCCACTTTGGTGAATTAAAGTACTAATTTCCTTCCGAAACAGCAAAATCTGTACATTATTCCAAACTTTTGGTCGCCAGTGTATTTCTTAAAAAATGGGTTATAACTAGAAATATTGTAATACTCTTTTTTTATTATTATTATTCATGTAAAATTATTGTAGTGTCATCTGTCTCCACATTTGATGAATTCCGCATTTTTTAATGATGGGAGAAACAGACTGCAGTACTTTATATTTCTATTGCCAAATTTAGATAACATCACATCAATCATTAAAATATGTGAGTGCTACAAAATAACATTAAATATCCACAAAACACTCTGCTAATAAACCCCCTATGAAATTGTATTTTCTGTTTACCTAAAGTTGATGTTTCAGACACCTGCTGCAGGAGAGAACATTAAAGTAGACGGTCCATGGGCATTTGCATATATTGCACAATCGTCTGTCTTCCAGACATAAACTATGCAAGTATCCATAGCCTATTTTCACCTGGTACACTGACTCGTCCACTTACAGCTTCCTGTCCATCTGCTTTCCTATTTATATCTCTATAAACGCTCAAAGAAACATTATATAGCTCAGGAAATTCAGCAACAGCGAGTTTATTCTTCTCCATTGTGTGCTTGAATACATAAAAGCTAAATGATGTTTGATTGGTTGTGAATAAATTCTCCTCTGATTGGTCTATGACAAGCAGCAGCAGCAGAGAGATAAAATATTTTTTATCTTGCGCAGTCGAAAGCCCTCTACAACTTTGCCATCGACATATACGAGTCAGCAGACGGGATCTTCACGGCAACAAGAAGACTCTCCACTCCCCTGCAGTGTTACTCAATCTCGACGCTTGACACTTCGCTGGTGAACGGGCCGCTTCAGCATCCTGATTCCCCACAGCTCTTCGCAGGAGTTTTGTATATGTATTGAATACTGTGCACAACTGCTTTCCAGGGTGAGCAGCACCTAGTCTCATCTAGTAAAACATGGCCGACATGCCATTTTCCAGCTCCACGGATGAAGGGCGGGCCCTCATACTTGTCCGACTGGGTTTTAAAGATGGTTGAACATGGCTGCACGATTCAGTTTCATATGCTGGCCACATTGCTCCCAGTGTGATGTTAATCTTCACTCCTGAATTCACTAAGTAGGGAAATTAATCATTACTTTTCACACTTGAGGTCTGTATTGGATGCTATTACCACCATGTGTGGTCTGTGACATCTGAACTATTTCCTTCCTCCGGAACCGTGATGTTACCCAAAATGTTGTTTCTGTGTATTGCGTTCAATAAGAATGTTCTCACAAAAGAGTAAAGCAGTCACTGCATTAGTTGCACACACATTCTGCAACACACTCAAATATGGAATGCCAAAATGGTTATATTTCACCAATGCTAAGGATGCATGTGCATTTCTCGCCGCAGTCTAACTGCTATAGCTCCTTAGATAGTTGATGCTTTCTACCAGCAAGGTGTCATGCTGGGGCAGGCTTTTAGATGGAAAGCGGTGACTACGGACGCATCCAACACAGGTGTGGGTGCTTTGTGCAACAGACACCTGGCCTTCGGTACCTGGATAGGTGCGACGAGGATGTGGTACATCAACCGCCTGGAGCTGTCAGCTGTTTTCCTAGCCTTGAAGGCTTTTCAATGTGAAATAGCGAATTATCACGTTCTGATTCACTTGAACAACTTGACAGCTGTGGCCTACAAAAACTGCCAAGCCAGAATTTGTTCCCTGCCAATGATGAGACTGACGTGTCACCTCCTTCTGTGGAGCGAGTGCCATCTTCTCTCCCTGCAGGTGACATTTGTCCCAGGCAAATGTCAAAGAGCAATGCTGAGCAAATGGAGACTTCATCCTCAGACTGCCCTGAGGATTTGGCTTGTACTCCAAGTCCCAAGCTTCACTAGAAGTGGTTTCAATGGCCCACAAATGGCCTGCAAAATGTAAATATGCATTTCCCCCCGATGTGCCTCCTTCACTCTGTAATTTACAAAGTCCGAGAGGACAGGGAAACGATTCTATTGGTTGCGCCTAAGTGGCCCAATTAGTCCTAGATTCCAGAGATGATAGAGATTCTGAACAGCTCTCCATGGGAAATACCACTGAGGAGAGATCTCCTCTCTTAAGCACAGGGCACAATCTGGAATCCCCAGCACAAGCTGTGGAATCTGCATGTGTGGCCCCTGGATGGAGTGCTCTAAATGTCACAGAACTGACTCAGTCGGTTATGAACCCCATTTTACAGGCTAGAGCGCCATCTCACGGGGCCCCTCTTAGAGCCTTTGGACTCTTGAATTCCACATGCTTTCTCTTAAGACCTCGCCTCAGTAAAACGGGTCAGTCAATTAATGTCTGGAGTTTGGCCCGGCTCTTTCAAAAGCCACCGTCAAACCCAGAAAAGGCTATGTGTCACTGGTAGAGGTGCAGTGGTGGCTAAGTGGTTAAGGCTCTGGGTTACTGACCAGAAGGTCGGGTGTTAAAGCCCCAACACCGCCAAGAGGCCAATGTTGGGCCCTTGAGCAAGGCCCTATTGACCCTCTCTGCTCCAGTGGCGCCATATCATGGTTGACCCTGCTCTCTGTTTTTTGTGAAAACAAAGAAACTTCAATGTATACATGAAAAATGTATAATGTGTGACAATAATAAAGACTTTCTTCTTCTTTCTTCTTTTTCCACACTTTTCAGAGCTCAGCTGGTTCACTTTCAAACCTTTTTCCCTCCTCCATTTAATTCGGATGAGGACCAGTCCATGCATTTGTTTTGCCCTGTGACACATACATTGGGCGCACCTGCCAGTTCAGACTGTCTGACCAGATCTTTGTGTGCTATGGAGGACGCACAAAAGGAATGTTTGTCTCCAAGTTAAAACTTTCTCACTGGATCATGATGAGATCGTCCTTGTTTATGAGTCGCAGGGTGTGAATTGACCAATTGGTGTTAAAGCACACACAACTAGAGGCATGGCCACTTTATGGGCATGGACGAATGGTGAGTCCTTACAAGACATATGTTTTTTAAGGATGGTCTTCTTAAAACACATTTGCATGGTTGTACAACATTGGTGTAATGTCTCTCTTTCTATGTCTAGAACACTTGCTATTTATTTGGCCGACATAACTTCTGCCCTTTTTAAGTACGGGCTCCCCCGTCTGCATTCAGACTGTTATAATATTCCTTAAAGTTCTGAGCACTTTCATTATTAATAAAACTTCCTTCCCATCTCGGTTTGTGAAGGTGTTAATTCTTACTATATAACTATAGTTCTATATCCATTCCAAGTGTTCCCTTCCTGGCTCACCATGTGGGTTATTCACTTGTGGCATACTCATGTCGGTCGCCGTACCTCAAGACTGCGGCATCATGTTCTTTTGAGTATTATGCTTCTGTATCCCTCTCTTAGAGGGTTATGGCATGTAGTGTGGCATGATGGGACTCATTTTCCCATATGCGTTGGCATGTTGCAATGACGAGTTTAGTGGTATTGTAGAAGGGTTTCAATTAGGTCATCAGAAAAGGATTTCCCATATGCGTCAGCATGACAGCCTTCATCTCAGGGAACCAAGGTTACATACGTAACCGAGACGTTTTACATTCTTTAAACTTTGGCTTTGAGTACTGCTAACTCAGTGTGTTATACCCATAAGTACTTGCACTTGAATAAATTATGTATCTTTGGTCAAACAAGGGAACTTAAAGAAAAACAATAATTGTTATTTTAAAAAGTATATAATTTTAATTCTTATGACCATTGTAGTTGTTTTGTTGTAGCTGGTTGATAGTTGTGATTTGTGTCACCATTAGGGTAATTAGTCTTTCCTCTGGTGAACTTGGAGCTGGTAAAATTTATATTTCTCAGTATTGATCTGTTTCTTATCCACACCTATCATATGGCATCAGAATACTGTATATGGGCTTAACCACTGAAGTCATATTGATTAATTTAGGCTGCGTTTATGTGAGTTTTGGAGCTTGAAAGGTCTAGTCACCATTTCACTTGCATTGTATGGACCTACAGAGCTGATATATTCTTCTAAAAATCTTCGTTTGTGCTCTGCTGAAGAAAGAAAGTCATACACAGCTGGGATAGCATGAAGGTGAGTGAATGATGAGAGAATTTTCAGTTTTGGGTGAACTTTTGCTTTATGTAGAAAAATCAGTAATTACGACAGGCAAAGCTTCTTGTCATGGTCAGTTAGGAATAATGATTAATCCACAATGAAATAGAAATGTTCTCAAATAATTCCACGTAATGTGAACAATGTCCTTCAAATTTCCCCCACTTTGAGAGAGGCAATAAAAATAACAGTTCATATGAAGGGAAATATTTACAGTGTTACAACAATACTCAGTCTGCAGATCTGTGTAATTTTGTATTTATTTTTAATAATCAATATTGAAGTTTTGTATATGCTACGAATTTATGCTCCTCATGATTTTAAAAACCTTTTCAACCTTTTTAAATTTGTATATAACAGTTTTGGTCACTACATAATCTCCATAATTCCATTTGTGTTATTTGCTCTTTTATGACTGAGGGCTTGGCTATTATTATAAATGTGTGGAAGGTAAAATCCTAATAATAAAGAATGAGTAGGGGTGCCCAAACTTGGTGACTATAGACTTATGGCTGTAGCTATTTGTAAGTGCGAACTGAGAAGTCTTCACTGACTGTGAAGTGAGTGTTTTGTCGATTCGTGTGAAAACCGTTGGAGGGAGACAAAGACTATAGTTCATTTTTTATGTAATTTTTATCACAAAACAAATGAGGTCATGCTGACGTCAAGTTGTTCACACCTTGCAATTAATATTAAGGTGTGTCTTTGGACTAGTATGTTGTTGCGAGATTTACTGTAAATGGTTGAATGTAAAATAGGCCTACTTGTTTGATGACTTAATAGTTTTACTAGCATATACATACTGCATTTTCTTTTTTATTAGATCTATAATCTACTTCTGAAGTTAAATGTCAATTCTCTATGCAACTCACGCAATCTGATTACACCAGGATCTATATGCATGGCATACAGACTCTGCGCTGATTTTATTTACAGTACAGATTGTTTAGAGCAGCCTTTATAGTCAACCTTTACAGGTGCGCCTCTTCAGTAGTAATCACGAACAACGCGCAAAGCCACTAGCCTACTTGAAATTCAGTTCATTTTACACCATAGCCTACATGTAGAGCTGCGTAAACTATAAAGTACGATTTCTTATGGAAAAAATATTAAATGTTTATAATTCAGTGCATTCGGAAGATTCAGTGTTTGCCTATAAAGGGAATTTTGTGCACAAACTGGTGTTTTGTCAACATTAAATGCCCCTTTTGGTGACGGAACAATGTTGTATGATGAACATGGCGTAGACAGAGAGTGGTTTAACGGTATAGAGCAGGAGGGGGTTTTGTTCATGTTGTTGTACGTTGCCAATGTCGTGTAACGGGACACAGGACGCGGGGGTGAGCAGCATCTTGTGCGTCAGAGAGGACGTGGTAGGATAGTTGGAGCGCGCGCCCGCCCGCACGAATAGCAATAACAGCATTTTCAGCCACATCGCTCGATTCACGCCATGCATATAACACGGGAAAATGAAACGGGACTGGCACGGCATAGAATGTAAGACATTTGTCGTGTATCTTACCTCTTAATGCTTCCTATAATTTATGATTAACAAGATTTGGGACGTTGCAACACAGTCACCAGGTAAGAACCTTTCGTTTTCACTGTCAGTTATATATTTGTACATATATTTGTATAATTATAAAAAGCCGTTTAGTCAAATGTGTGTTTCGTGTATCGATGCACATAGTCGCCCTAGAATGTCTTTTACGCGCGTCAATTTTACAATTTTGTGTGACGGACCGCAATAGCATCTTTAGGCGCACGGAGAATGGTGGAATCAAGGCTGTGAATGATGCTCTTTAAACATCAAATTACAATTATCGACCTAACACGCCAAAAACCGTCTTCTTAATTCCTTAAAATAACGTTTTAAGTACGATCATGTTTAAAGCGAATTAACCAAGGATGATGTATTTAATTTCGTATGGATGTGAACGCGACACACGTGATATGAAATTGCGTTGCATCAACGAAATGTAAAACGGCGTTTTATCCATGGCCTCCCATAGCTCCGAAGTGCTCGTTTATTCAGGTTACATGGCCTATGCGGGATAGACAATCGTAGATCTGCATTCTATCAGAGCGTGGATCAAATAATGGAGTTGGTGGCTTCTGTATTTTTAGACATCACATGAGACGTTTGCATGTCTCCTATAGAAGCCTTAGTGTACATCAGTTATTTAAGCATTATCCCATTCTCTGGAATAAGCCAACAACTGAAAGGTTTTTAGTAATCTGTATTGTGCAGGCTATAAAAGACAATAAATTATTTGATCCGCAGATTTTGTATGAGAAAAGATGATATACACTTCACTGAGCACTTTATTAAGAACACCTGTACACTTACTTATTCATGCGATCATCTAATCAGCCAATTGTGTGGCAGCAGTGCAATGCATAAAATCATTCAGATATGGGTCAGGAGCTGCAGGCAATGTTCACATCAACCATCAGAATGGGGAAAAAAATATGACCTCAGGGATTTCGACAGTGGCATGATTGTTGGTGCCAGACGGGATGGTTTGAGTATTTCTGTAACTGCTGATCTCCTGGGATTTTCATGTACAACAGTCTCTCGAGTTTGTGCCAAAAATTGTGCCAAAAACATCCAGTGAGCAGCAGTTTTGTGGACGGAATTACCTTGTTTTTTGAGAGCGGTCAACCGAGAATGGTCTGACTGGTTCGAGCTGACGGAAAGGCTATGGTAACTCAGATAAGCACTATTTACAATTGTAATAGAATAGCATCTCAGAATGCACAACACATCAAACATTGAGGCGGGTGGACTACTATAGCAGAAGGCCATGTCGGGCAATTTATTAGGACCATAGTATTCATAATAAAGTGCTCAGTGAGTGTTTTATTCTGCAGTAATCATTTATCACTATAAATAGTTTTTTACTGTTTGTCTGTTGGTTACTTGGGTAACTAAACTGACAGAAAGTCTTACATTAGAAGTCAGCGATTTTCATCTTTTCTCTCATCAGTACCGCTGATGACATTCTCTCACTCCTGTTTGCTCATTCTCTCTCCATCACATATACGTGCCCTTGAGGTTTGTTTCCACAGTAACCAACAAACTCCCAGAGTTCTTAAAAAGATGCACAACAGAGGCGTCCCCAAGTAGCTCAGGGCGACTCTCTGATACACGCTTACTGTCTGTGTTCAATGGCCTGCTGTATCTTCTGAAATCATGCAAACTGTTACAAACCAGCAGAAAAGATTTTGGTAACACTTTACAATATGGTTCTATTGTTAACATTATTTAATGCATTAGGTATCATTAACTAACAATGCACAGTATATTTATTTCCACATTTATTAATCTTTTTAATGTTAGTTATAAAAAATACAATTGTTCATTTTTAGTTAATGTTAGTTCTTAGTGCATTAACTAATGTTAAATGTTCACTCAGTAATTGTTTTCCTCATTTAAAAAGTTTTTCTTCTAAAGATATTAATAGTAATTTTGAAACATGTATAAAATCATGACCAATCACATGAGATGAGGACTCTAGTCATATCAGTAACTTTATAAAAGCTCTTTTATTCTACATGAGGCAGGGTCACCTCATGTAGGCAGCCATGTTAGAATCACACGGCCAGCTGAATGCTACTCTCTTAATCTTAGTAAACGCCCTGTTACTGGACACTTTCATTCGTGGATTAAATGAGTCCTGGTTTACTGTGCATAGTGAATTTCTACAATGGCATTGGTTAATGAAAACTACTGTGTAATGATGAGTGTAAGCCCATGTAAGCCAATGTAAGCCACTTCGACATACATTAAAAAATAACCAAGTGCACCTGTAACATATACAATTTTAAAAATGTATTACTGTATGTTGAATGCAACATTAACCAAGATTAATAAATGCTGTAAAAGTATTGTTCATTGTTAGTTCATGTTTACTAATGTTGTTAACTAACTTTAATTTAACAGTTCAAGGTCGGGCAAATAGGAGGCGGAAATCGGCTGAACAATAAACATAAAATTTTAATGTCAAACTCAACATAAAGCAAACATAAACAAACACACACACACACACACACACACACACACACACACACACACACACACACACACACACACACACACACACACACACACATGTTGTGTTTCCATGTTTTATGGGGACTTTCCATAGACATAATGGTTTTTATACTGTACAAACTTTATATTCTATCCCCTAAACCTAACCCTACCCCTAAACCTAACCCTCACAGAAAACTTTCTGCATTTTTACATTTTCAAAAACATAATTTAGTATGATTTATAAGCTGTTTTCCTCATGGGGACCGACAAAATGTCCCCACAAGGTCAAACATTTCAGGTTTTACTATCCTTATGGGGACATTTGGTCCCCACAAAGTGATAAATACGCACACACACACACGCACACACACACACACACACACACACACACACACACACACACACACACACACACACACACACACACACATGCAGCGTGGCCGTGCGTCTCTCTGTCTCTCTCTCTCTCTCTCTCGACCTGGTGGCTCCGGCTGGTCTTTATCCCCCTCCTGGCTGATAAGCCCAATTCAGGGCCGCCGTGTGTCCTCATGGTCCGGCCTCACCCTCCTCCTCGTCACACTTAACAAATGGAACTTTACTGTAAAGTGTTACCAAGATTTCGATTTTATCTGTTTTATAAAATGTTACATTTGGAATTCTGCATTATATATACTGTATAATGCCTGTAATCTAGTATCTCTTCATATTGATACATTTGTTAAGAGAATATTGCTGTGAAGTGCATTCTGACTAAAAGTAAAAATGCACATTTTCCAGCCTACTATTTATCATAGATCAGTCATTTATCATTCATAATCTTCTTCTAATGCCTGCTGCATCTCCTCTTACACTTCTGTAAATTTTCTCCAGTGGACAGGATTTACTAAGCCTCTTTATAAAATGTCAGAGAATTGTATGTAATCAGATTTTTGCATGACACAAGTAATTTTTCCAACAATTGTTTAAAGACAGATTGATTCACTTTTAATTGACTATATCATAATTCCAGTGGGTTAGAAGTTTACATACACTAAGTTAACTGTGCCTTTAAGCAGCTTGGAAAATTCCAGAAAATGATGTCAAGCCTTTAGGCAATTAGCCATTTAGCTTCTGATTGGCTAATTGGAGTCAATTGGAGGTGTATCTGTGCATGTATTTTAAGGCCTACTTTCAAACTCAGTGCCTCTTGGCTTGACATCATGGGAAAATCAAAAGAAATCAGCCATGATTGCAGAAAAAAAAATGTGGACCTCCACAAGTCATGGTTCATCCTTGGGAGCAATTTCCAAACTCCTGAAGGTATCACATTCATCTGATCAAAAAATTGTATGCCAGTAAAAACACCATGGGACCACACAGCCATCATACCGCTCAGGAATGAGATGCATTCTGTTTCCTGAAGCTGAACGTAGTTCGGTGTGAAAAGTGCAAATCAATCCAAGAACAACAGCAAAGGACATTGTGAAGATGCTGGAGGAAACAGGTAGACAGGTATCTATATCCACAGTAAAACTAGTCCTTGATCGACATAACCTGAAAGGCTGCTCAACAAGGAAGAAGCCACTACTCCAAAACAGACTACAGTTTGCAAGTGCACATGGGGACAAATATCTTGACTTTTGGAGAAATGTCTTCTGGTCTGATGAAACAAATATTGAACTGTTTGGCCATGCTGACCATCGTAATGTTTGGAGGAAAAATGGTGAAGCTTGCAAATCAAAGAACACTATCCCAACCGTGAAGAATGGGGATGGCACCATCATGTTGTGGGGGTGCTTTGCTGCAGGCAGGGGCGCAACTACACATTTTCGAACGGGTATGCAAATCAAAAGTTTGTGCCCTATGTATTTGTATCTGGGGGAGGGGTGGTGTTGAAAGGTTTGAGGAGGCTGATTGCACCACCTTATTGAGCAGCTGGCGCCCCTTCACATGGCGCCCCTATGAATTGCATATCTTGCATATATGGTTTTTGCGCCTCTGGCTGCAGGAGGGACTGGTGCACTTCACAAAATGTGTACATATTGAAGCTACATCTCAAGACATTGGCCAGGAAGTTAAAGCTCAGTCGCAAATGGTCCAAAGTTGTGGCAAAATGGCTTAAGGACAACAAAGTCAAGGTATTGGAGTGGCCATCACCAAGCCTTGACCTCAATCTGATAGAAAATTTGTGGGCAGAACTGAAAAGGCATGTGCAGGCAAAGAGGCCTGCAAAAATGACTTAGTTGCACCAGTTCTGTCAGCAACTTATTTTGAGAATCAGGTGGAAGGCTACCCAAAACGTTTGACCAAAGTTAAACAATTTAAAGGCAATGCTACCAAATACTAAAAAAGTGTATGTAAACTTCTTACCCACTGGGAATGTGATTATTGTGAAAAGCTGAAATAAATCATTCTTTATTATTAAACTAATATAAACTATTAAACTATTATTCTGACATTTCACATTATTAAAATAAAGTAGTGATCCTAACTGACCTAAGACAGGGAATGTGGAAAAACTGATTTTAAATGTGATTTTAAGGTGTATGTAAACTTCTGACTTCAACTGTGCTTGCTCCTTTACACAATCAACTGTTAAATAAAAACAATTATAATGTCATAAAGGGATAGATTACCAAAAAATGAAAATTCCATCATCATTTACTCACCTTATGTTGTTTACGTAAAAAGTAAATGGTGGCATATCATCTGTGTTCCATGTCAATAATAAAATACAAAAGATGTAGCAATACCAGTGTTTCCACAGTACCGGTAGTACCGTGCACCAACTCTATCCGGTACCAGCACACAATATGACAGACACGACAGCTTTAAAATGCTCACAGGCTTATTTGAAACGGATGCTCTGTTAATCCTTTTACACTGAAATGGACAATTAATCCAAGTTACACATCCTAGTGTGATTTATTAAACCACTCAAGGCTGCAATCTTAGTGTGGATGAGCTACGTATTTAAATAAATGCATAAATCTTACCGCTCATATTCTTGAAACTTCACAGATATTGAGAATCATTCATGTTGTTTGAGATGACAAAGCAGAGCACTAATCCACTGTGACCCAAGCAGCACATGTAAACTATATATTTATATAATTATATCACAACATTTGCACTTTAATCTCAACTCATCTTTATTTATACAGCATTTAAAACAACAGTACTTCACAGTAATTCAATTCAAAATATAACATTTAAAAATGACTATATACACAAACACCAGTAATCTAAATTACAAACACTCCAAAACTGTGTTCTACATTTCATTTGTCAGACTCAAAGCCCAGTGTAAACAGATGAGATTCCAGACATGACTTAAAAGTCTTTGATGATCACACTGGACCATGTTGTTTATCCGGAAAAGTGAAGCTTCAGGCAAAAACACACGTCATAATAAAAGCTCAATTCAAAATAAAAGCTAGATGCTTGAAATGGAAGAAATTAAATAAAAAATGAATAAAACTATATTACAACTTTATAGTAAAATAATAACAATAATTAATCAATGTATCACAAGCAAGACAGCTGTTTAATAAAAGTTTGACAAAAAAAATACAATGACTTGTTAAAAAGTAATTTTTTCACTTATTAAAATTTTTAAGAATTAATGATTAGACACCATTTTGATGACTTTAAAAAATGGTCTGGAAAATAATAATAATTATTAAAATATTTATTTAAAATAACTAAACTTAAGCGTTCAATAGCACATTATCATATTAGCATATCTTTGCTGTGGTATTGAAATTGTTATTGAGAACCGTGAAATTACGGTACCGACTACTGACATTTTAGTACCGTGACAACACAAGAAAGCATGTAATATGAGTTTGGAACAACCTGAGGATGAGTAAATGATGACAGAATAAAAATTTTTAAGTGAACTTTTAATGATCATAAATTACTTTCCACTCAGATTGTATTTTATGCTGCCAACAAATCAAACAGATATTCTTTATGAGGAGGCTAATCTGGTCCGAATGTGTGTGAGTAATCTTTACTGGTAATTCAGAAGTGTCACTCCACTTGAGCTGCAGTAGATGCTCTTAGTTCTCAGTTAATCTGACAGTAATAGTCTGTGTAGCTTGGTCTATCTATCTATCATCCAAATAAATCTCTATTGAGGGAGTTAGGAAGTGTCCCCTGTGTCCAAATTCAGTAAGGTGCCAGAAATATCCGGTGTGATCTTGCTTTCCACAGGGGACCAAGTCCAACGTCTGCTTCACAGCAAGATAAATGAGTCATTAATAGATGACCTTGATGCTGATGGCAGCAGAGACTGTCCTACTGAATTCACAAAGACACGCAGGCACAGACATAAAGTAGCACACTTTTATATATATACAACACACACACACACACACACACACACATAAAGAAAATGCTGACCATTCTCATGGAGATCCATCATGTTACCAGTGGTGTAGTGTAGATGAATGAATCCCACAAAACCTGTCCAGAGCATGTGTGGGTACTGTTTATTCCCAAAATTAACAGAAAGATATATACAATTAAAGTTTGTTTATTGAAAATGAGGCCTATTTTTAGGAGCATTAAAGAAATAGTTCAAAATTATAATTCTGAAAAAGGATTATCCAAAGCAGCTGACATGGCATTCAAGGTGTACATTTTGTGTGCATCCTGGGAATAAAATATATGACCTTGTTGTTGATAGCGCCATGCTTTACCAGTTGAGCAACAGCAACTTAAAAAAAGTGTATTATTTAAATTATGTATGTTTATACATCAAGGAAGTATTTGTTATACTGTCTTTAGTTAATGCTGTTTTAATAAAATATAAAATCACTGTAGTCTTTAACGTTCTGAAACCTGAGCATAGCTGCTGATTGAATTGTCCGTTCCACTTTTTGATTTGTTACTAGTAGCCCTATGCAAACAAAACCTGCACAAAAACAAAAGGAAAAATAAATAAATAAAAACATTTTAGACCAGATAGTTTTCCTAAAAATGGATGTCCACATGTCCACAAGTTGTGAAATTTTAAATAATACCAGGCTAAAGAAAGTCTGAAGCTTTTTAATCAATTTGTTTCCAGGAGTGTTGGTTATTCATGTTTTGAGATGTTACAGACATTACATCAGAAAATAACATAGTTAATTCTGATTTAAAGTAATGGCCAGCATCATCCAGTCACTTCCAACCATGATACAATAAAGGTTTGCATGAAAATTCTGAATCTATGTACTGATTACCATTGTCTCATGTCAGCAGTGGTCCAAACATCCTCTGCAGACTGAAACTGAGCTTTTGACCAGATGTTAGGTGTGAATGCAAGGGACTCCAGTGGTCCCTTGCTCCCTAATTAAGGAATGACTTAACCTCCAGTGTGCTGTCTGTCTGCACTGGTCTCAGAGCAGTTTGAAATGCACCTTATTTTCTTCCAACCTTTGTATACAACCTCTGAAAGCTACATTTTTCAGCTTTTGGATGACCCCATTTATTCTCAATGTGAAAATGCACAGTGAATATGGGATATTTTAAGAAAAATGAGCCTATAATCCATGCACTTGTGTAATTGTGTTGAACAGAGTGTCGTTTTGTGATAAATCAATGAAATGTTTAAGATGGCATTTCGAACAAAACTAAAGACTCTACTCTTTTGATTCAAACATGTTTTAATATAAAAACTTGAGAAATGAGAAAATTAGGTTTCTTACCAGATGTAGTTTTGTCATCGTTTCTCACCAAGACAAACTCAGCTGAGATCGTCACCGTGTTGTTTTTTCACATGACTTGATGTGTCCAATGTTTAACCATTTAATGACAGCCTAGAGTCTCCTGAACTCAGATCAGTCGGTTTAAATTCAATTCAATTATGCATATCCTATAGCGAGGCCAAAACATCTTTTTTCCTTGTGATTTTGGGTTGAAATGTGACCCGGAGAAGGTTTTGTGAGATTTACCGATGACCAGTGGCATTGATAATGTTTTTCTGGTTTGATGTCAGAATCTGAAAGTTTTTTGCCAAATCTCTCATCATCTTTGTTTGATTGCTTACCTCAGAAGAGAGGTAAAAAGTAGACACTCTTAATTTATGCGTACATGTACCAAATTTACCTTTTTTGTATTTCAGATCTCAGGGAATAATTGAGTGTTAACTGCCACATACCCTAATTCACCTGAGCAGCATGCCAGAGCAGAGTAACGATTACCGGGTGGTGGTGTTTGGAGCAGGGGGCGTGGGCAAGAGCTCCCTGGTTCTGCGCTTCGTTAAGGGCACCTTCAGGGACACCTACATCCCAACCGTGGAGGACACCTATCGGCAGGTGATCAGCTGCGATAAGAGCGTATGCACTCTGGAAATCACAGATACCACCGGCAGCCACCAGTTCCCTGCTATGCAGCGTTTGTCCATCTCCAAGGGCCACGCCTTCATCCTGGTCTACTCCATCACCAGCAGGCAGTCGCTGGAGGAGCTTAAGCCCATCTATCAGCAGGTGCTGTCCATAAAAGGCAACGTGGAGAACATCCCCATCATGCTCGTCGGTAACAAGAGCGACGAGACCCAGCGAGAGGTGGAGACCAAGGAGGGCGAAGCTCAGGCAAACATCTGGAAATGCGCGTTCATGGAAACATCGGCCAAGACCAACACCAATGTGAAGGAGCTTTTTCAGGAGCTACTCAACCTGGATAAGAAGCGTGACATGAGCCTGAACATGCGCTCCAGCAAGCAGAGACGTGCAGACAAGCTGAAGGCCAAGTGCAGTGTGATGTAGAAGGCGGATCCACTATCACATCGCTCAGCGTGTAACTGACTCCTCGAAAATGTACAGAAGTTCCTCACCTTAAATCGCCATCCCTCTCGGTCGTAATCAGGTAATCTTTAGTGCACATTTGAACCGTCAAACATTTCCCTTTACTTTTGTCTGTTCTGGCTCCTGTAGTGACTCGGTGTAGAAAACTATAAGAGCTGACACATGAAGCAGAGAGGATGTCTCATGATTATCATACACCCTCGCTCTACTGCTTTGTGTTGACTTTGTATTCAATTCAAGACAGACCGTATCATCAATGTGGCCATTTTTATGTAAGGCTGTGTCTGTGATGGTAGCTGACTGAGTTGAAATGCAGACAGAAATGTCTTGAACTGGTTCTGCATCGTATGGGATTCTCATCCAAAGATAGAAAAGGCCTGAGCACAGCTAAAGAGGCAACACTATCTGCTCTTCCAAAGTACATACTATAGCAGCACAAAAGTCTATTACAAATCAGAAAATATTTAGGGACGACGGACATTTTTAGTTACCGGCTTGCCAGTGATGTAACCTGGTATAACAGAGTAAAGTGCATAATGCATGTCT
Organism: Xyrauchen texanus; assembly: GCF_025860055.1. Classification (NCBI taxonomy): domain Eukaryota; kingdom Metazoa; phylum Chordata; class Actinopteri; order Cypriniformes; family Catostomidae; genus Xyrauchen; species Xyrauchen texanus. Next base: position 22,945,549 of record NC_068307.1, read on the forward strand.
GATGATATAAAACTAACTTCATATTAAATGTGATTGACATTTTTTCATCAAGAACAGAGCTATACCTAATTGAAGCACAGTGAGTACGTTCTAAATGTGATAATTTCTAAAAGCTTTTTTTATTTTAATTTTTTGTGATGGGGAAGGGTTTGGGGGTTGTCGATTGGTGTTTTTATTGGTTTTGTTTTACTCTGATTTGTTTTTCAAGCGCTTATGGCACTTGGAAATCTAAATATATGCATTTTATCATTTAACTGAAACATATATCCTGTATGTGAAATATATGTGTATTATCAGCACTAATGAAAGCCCCTGTACAGCCCTAGTTTTTCTGTCAGTGTCTATATTTCCTCTGATAATTTAATGCCATTTGCTTTAGCAATACATGATATAAAAGCACTTTTAGAATCTTGAGCACATTCAAAACACAGAGCGTGAACCTTTACGAAAATGTTGTTGTAAAGCACTCTGCGTTTACAACTTTACTGCAGATACAGTGTTCATTCAATAAATATTGTGAGGGACCAGAAAAATAAAGAAGCACAAACATAAGGGAAACAGTGACTGCTTGTGTTCTTTTTGTTGTGTTAAACATTTCAGATGTACGCTTAGATCAAAATGAGGTCACAGATACTTAACATAATTCTTAAAACTTTTCACCTGACGAAAGAGGTTCTCTTTAAAAATGGCATTGCGTTAACCAAGAAAACTTGTACAAGACTACAAACTTCTGTTTAAAACTATTGGGATTTTCACACTTAGTTTTTAACCCAGGATCACTTTTTAACCCTGGGCTAATGTCATTTGTTTTACAATGTTTCACACTGTTCAAACCTTTCCTTGGGTTTAAGGGATAGTTAATATAAAAATGTAAATTCTCTCATCATTTACTCACCCTCATGACATCCCAGATACGCATGACTTTCTTTCTTCTGCTGAACACAATGAAGATGTTTAGAAGAATATATCAGCTCTGTATGTTCATAAAATACAAGTGAATGGTGGTCAGAACTTTGAAGGTCAATAAAGCACATAAATCTGCATAAAAGTATTCCAAATTACGCCAGTAGTTAAATTCATATCTTCAGAAGTAACATGATATGTGTGGGTGAGAAACAGATAAATATTTAAGTTTTTCTTTTATATAAATCTCCACTTTCATTTTCACTTCCACGTTCTTCCTCTTTTGTTTTTGTTATTATGCCAAATAATGCGTATCGCCACCTACTGGGCATGGAGGAGAATTTATAGCAATGGTCACCAATTTGCTGTCCGTGGTCCAGACCACGAGATAATGTCTATGGTTGTACTATCTTTACGTTTCTACAGTTTTAGTGAGCAGTGTGTCAAAACAACGGAACTAGAAACACACCACAAGCACTTTTTCTCAAGCACTGAACATGTTTCATCTCCTGCTCTGTGCATGTTGCCTCTCTCCATTGAGAGGCATCACGTAAAGCCTGATTTGGCTTGGTTATTTTAAAACCAGCAGCGGAGACATGGCGAGCAACAATGTAGATGGAGACTGGCATCTTTTGCTAAAACACATTTCAGAAAATGAGAATAAAGCAAAGTGAACTATCTTAATCTGTCTGATAAATAATTCGGACAGTTCAGCTATGGCAGGTTTGTGATGGGACAAGTTCACATGTTACCATTTTAGACTAATGACTTTTTCCTTCTAAATTTAGCTTCATTAATCAGCATGTGCCTTTTTTTTTTTTTGCCATCATCTCTGATTATTTGTTCTAATTAATAGAAATGATTAGTTAGCCTGGCTAGTAGAGTTATCTGCTTCCCATTATTTCATAGTCAGCCTATTTATACTCAGGGAGGGTTACTTTTGAAATGTATTCCACTATAGATTACAGAACGCATGCTGTAAAATGTAATTTGTAATGTATTCCGTTACATTACTTAAGGTCAGTAACGTATTCTAAATACTTTGGATTACTTCTTCAGCACTGGTAGATTTTTTTACTTGTTTTGACTATAAAAACTCTGTACAGTACAGTAAAACAAAATACACATGTTAAAAACACATTCTCTGAAAAACCTAAATATCTAATGCAGTGTTGTTTCTAAAACAAGATTAATCAAATTGATCTTGTTTTAAGGATTTTTAGATAATTTCAGGAAAACAATACAAAAATTATTATCAAGAATAAGATTTTTGCCCTAATATCAAAGGTCTTACTAGAAAAAAGATATTATGATCCAACATGAATTTTCTTGTTAAAAAAATATGATCGTGTCTGGTAACATGTGCATGTAATATGGCTAGAAATAGCATTTTACAATTTTTATTTCTATTTATTTTGCTCCAAACTTACTTCAAACTAACTCCTCTGTCTGCTCGTATGAATGTAACACATCATAAGAAAGTTGAAACAGTTCATCCTGACACTCCCAGCACTTTCACTCCACGTTCCCTCTCTCCAGAGTACTAATCACCCGCACCTGAAACCTGTTCCCTCATCAATCTGCCTCACAACATATAAGCTCCACTCTCCGTTCACTCTTTGTCTGATCTAACACGTGAACATAGACTCACTTACCTGCTCCTTCTCCAAGACGTTTCCTGGCTTTCATCTAACGCTCCTCGCTCCTTCATCCCAGCTACATACTACGAAGTTCTCCTCTCCAACACTCAGGTGTGTCCAAGCTCCTCACTTCATCGCCCCTTCATCATACTCCCTTCATCTCCACTCCATTGCACTGCAGTGTGCACTCAGTTTCTCCAACTCCCCTTTTCCCTTCAATAAACTATACCTCCGGGTTCAACACTATCTTCGAGTCTGTGGTTCTGTTACAGAAGATCAGACCACCAACATCATGAACCCGGCAGGACCCGATCCCATTCAAGCCCTCGTGGATGCTCTTCGGCAAGCGCTGACTCACGGCTTGGATCCCTCCGCTCCTCCATTATCCACCGGCACTTCCGCTATTTCTTCTCCTAGTCTTTCCTCGACACCCATCGCCAATCCAGCGCCCTACTCAGGAGTGGCGGAGTACTGCAGTGGCTTTCTGACCCAGTGCTCATTAACGATAGAGATGCAACCACATCGTTTCTCCACCGAGCGCTCTAAGGTTGCATTCATCATCTCTCTTCTAACAGGACAAGCATTACAATGGGCTCAACCTCTCTGGGACTCCAATAGCCCTGTAACCCATTCCTTTGACAGCTTCACCCAACATTTCCAGGAAGTTTTTGGTTTCCTTGCAGGGGATACTTCGCAAGGTGAACAACTGTATAATCTCCGCCAGGGAAGGAGTTCCATCAATGATTACGCCCTGAAATTTCGCACACTCGCAGCCTCCAGCAGATGGAATGAGTCGTCACTCCTCACCGTTTACCGCTTGGGGTTGGAACCGCGGCTACGACTACATCTCTCCTCATTTGATGATGCTATGGGTCTAGCGCGCTTCATACTCCTTTCTATCCGGGTGGCTAATCGTATGAGGTCTTGTCTTGCCGAGCTGCCCACGTTACCACACCCTCCAGCTGTAGCCCAACCACCCTCTAAATATTCACATGAACCTGAAGGTGACAACATGCAGCTGGACTCCTACCGCCTGTCCCCTGCTGAGTGCCAATGCCGGTTGACCCAGAAGTTATGCCTGTACTGTGGAAAGGAGGGACACGTAATCTGTTCGTGTCCCATTCGGCCACCTCGCCCTTTGGTGAGTTATTTACACTCTCCAAGAATCTGCTCCTCCCCACTCTTAACTAAGGTCTCACTTACTGCCTCTGATACCTCTCTCTCAGTACCAGCAATCCTTGACTCTGGGTCAGCCGGCAACTTCATCTCTGACACGCTCTGCAAACGTCTCCTTCTCCAGAAACACACCTGTGAACCCTGTCTCCAGATCCAAACCATAACTGGCAAAGCTTTGGGCAGGGGGCATATCCGTCACTGGGTCGGCCCCATCAAGCTTCAAGTAGGATGGCTGCACTCGGAGGATATCACCCTACTGGTACTCGATAACTCCACTACTGACATAATCCTAGGCCGCCCCTGGCTCGTCCAACATTCTCCTGTCATCTGCTGGTCGTCTGGTGAAGTTCTGAAGTGGGGAACCAAATGTTTCTCCACCTGTTTTCCCAACCTACCCGCTCCAAACCTCCCTACTACGTCCAGGGAATCTATTGTCCATTTAAACACCACTACCATCAAAAGCCCGACCAGCTCACAGTCCAGTGAGTTCCCCTCCTGCTACTCCCACTTTCAGGACGTTTTCTGTCCCCTTCAGGCATCACAGCTACCACCTCACCGACCCTGGGACTGCTCTATCGACCTCCTGCCGGGCGAACCTGTACCCAGAGGTAAGATCTACCCTCTCTCCATTCCAGAACAGACCGCCATGGAGGAGTACATCATGGAGGCTCTATCCCAGGGATACATTCGCCCATCCATCTCTCCAGCTGCCTCTAGCTTCTTCTTTGTGGCCAAGAAGGACGGAGGTCTCCGCCCCTGTATTGATTATTGCACCCTCAACAAGATAACTGTGAAGTTCCGGTACCCTCTTCCCCTAGTTCCTGCTGCCCTGGAGTTGTTGAGTGGAGCGGCAATCTTTACCAAGCTTGACCTACGCAGCGCCTATAATCTTATTTGCATTCGGAAGGGAGACGAATGGAAGACTGCATTCGTTACCCCAACTGGCCATTATGAATACCGGGTGATGCCGTATGGTCTGGTCAATGCCCCATCTGTGTTCCAGGGTTCATGAATGAGGTTTTCCGGGAGTACCTCAATCAGTTCATCATCGTTTACATCGACGATATTCTTATCTACTCCACTAATGAAAGAGCTAGTCCTTAAGAAGCTAAGGGACCACCGTCTATACCTCAAGGCCGACAAGTGTTCCTTTCATCTGCGCACTCTTCAGTTCCTCGGATACAACCTTAGTCCTGAAGGCATCCAGATGGATGAGGGTAAGGTAGAGGCTGTGCGAACCTGGCCCACTCCTACAACCATTAAGGAGCTCCAACGCTTTCTGGGTTTCTCCAATTTCTACTGCCGTTTCATTGAGAACTTCAGCTCCCTCTCTGCTCCTTTGACTTCACTCCTGAAATCCAAGCCTAAGTCCCTAGCCTGGTCCCCCTCTGCCTCCTTGGCCTTCCAACGACTCAAGACGGCCTTTACCACGGCTCCCCTTCTCTTCCATCTGGACCCTACCAAGCCCTTCCTTGTAGAAGTAGATGCCTCCACCACTGGCGTGGGAGCTGTCCTCTCCCAACAACAAGGGATACCATCCAGACTTCACCCTTGTGCCTACTTCTCCAAGAAACTCAACTCTGCTGAGCTCAACTACGACATTGGTAACCGGGAGCTTCTGGCAATCAAATTAGCCTTAGAGGAATGGCGGCATTGGCTTGAAGGAGCTAAACACCCTTTTCTTGTGCTAACTGACCATAAGAACCTGGAATACCTCCGTGAGGCTCGCCGCCTGAACCCTCGACAAGCACGATGGTCCCTTTTCTTCTCCTGGTTCAACTTCCCTATCACCTACCGCCCAGGTCACAAGAATGTCAAGGCAGATGCACTGTCTCGTCTCTATGCTCCAGAGGAGATCCAGGAAGTCCCAGATACCATTCTTTCTCCCAACATGGTGGTTAGTCCCATTCAATGGTCCTTGGACGAGGACATCGCCGAAGCAACCGTCACCGAGCCAGCTCCTCCTAACTGTCCTGCAGACAAGACCCACGTCCCCTCTTCCCTACGTATAATCCTCATCGATTCCCTTCACTCCTCCTTAGGCACTGGTCATCCTGGGAGTAACAGAACTCTTGCTCTTCTCCAGGACAAATTCTGGTGGCCCCGTATGGAACTTGACGTTCGAAGGTTTCTCCAAGGATGTGTAGAATGTGCCATCTCCCGAACCCAGTGCCGACTTCCTGCATGCAAACTCCTCCCTCTACCTGTTCCTCGTCTTCCCTGGTCACATCTAGGAGTAGATTTCATCACTGATCTACCCTCTTCCGAAGGTTATACTTGCGTCCTGGTCGCAGTGGACCGTTTCTCAAAGGCCTGCAAACTACTTCCCCTCAAGGGACTCCCCACAGCCCTAGAAACTGCTGAGGCCCTTTTCAATCAGGTGTTCTGCAACTACGGAGTCCCTGAAGACATAGTCTCAGATCGTGGACCTCAGTTTATCTCCCGAGTCTGGAAGGCCTTGTTTTCTCTCCTGGGGTGACCATCAGTCTCACTTCAGGTTACCATCCTCAGAGCAATGGGCAGACTGAAAGGAATATACAGGAGATCGGGCGCTTCCTCAGGACCTTCTGTCATCACCGACAAAATCGCTGGAGTCGTTTTCTTCCCTGGGCTGAGTACGCCCAGAACTCCCTACGACAATCCTCCACCAAGCTCACCCCTATCCAATGTGTGTTGGGCTACCAACCTCCCTTATTCCCATGGTCCAGGGATCCCTCGGAGCTGCCAGCCGTCGATCACTGGTTCCGAGAGAGTGAGAGAGTCTGGAACTTGGCTCACCACCACCTGCAACGAGCAGTACACCGTCAGAAGAGTTCTGCTGACACCCGCAGAGCTCCCACTCCGACCTACCATCCTGGGCAAAAGGTTTGGCTAAAAGCTAAGTCCCCTTGCAAAAAGCTAAGTCCCCGTTTCATTGGCCCCTTCACAATCTCCAAACAGATTAACCCTGTCACCTTCCAACTCCAACTTCCACCAGAATTCCGTATACACCCTACCTTTCATGTCTCTCTGCTAAAGCCTCACCACCCGACCCTCTCTCTTCGCTCCACGGAACAGGACCCTATGGATGCTCCTCCCCAACCATTACTCCTAGAGGGCGGTCCGGCTTACGCAGTCCGAGACATCCTGGACTCCCGGCGCCGTAGAGGTCGCTTAGAATACCTCATTGACTGGGAAGGATATGGGCCAGAGGAGAGATCTTGGGTTCCTCGTGATGACATCTTGGATCCCACCCTCCTTTCTCACTTCCACGATGCCCACCCAGATCGGCCTGCTCCTCGTGGTCGTGGGCGCCCTAGACGCCGGCCTGCACGCCCCCCGGGAGCAGCCCCTGGAGGGGGGGGGGGTAATGTAACAGTTCATACTGACACTCCCAGCACTTTCACTCCACATTCCCTCTGTCCAGAGTACTAATCACCCACACCTGAAACCTGTTCCCTCATCAATCTGCCTCACAACATATAAGCTCCACTCTCCGTTCACTCTTTGTCTGATCTCACACGTGAACATAGACTCACTTACCTGCTCCTTCTCCAAGACGTTTCCTGGGTTTTCATATCTTCGAGTCTGTGGTTCTGTTACAAAAGTGTTTCACCGCTGTTCAAATGCACTTTTGATCGCATCATTTATATGTATAAATGTTTTCCATCTGAAACGACTAAATATTAAATTATACAAATTACAATAAAATGCAAAGTAATCTCTTCATTAATCAAAATACTTTTTGAATGTAACTGTATTCTAAATGCCAATGATTTAAATTGTAACTGTAGTGAAATAAAGTTACTTATATTTTGAATTTTAAATACGTAATCCCATTACATGTATTACGTTACTCCCCAACATTGTTTATACTTAATTTAAGCTAACAGTGTTTTAAAGATGTCAATTGTTAGTTTATTGTTATTAGATTCTCACTTTAGGAAAATATAAAAATAGTCCATTCAGACTTTTATATTTTCAAAATTTTCTCTCAGGGGTTTCCCCTGAACCCCCATACAGTAACCTATATTCTCAGTCAAAAGTACTCCTATGTCCCATACATAAGTATCTGAATTAAAGCATAATAATAAAAACAAAAAATATTCAGAACATAAAAACATTTCAACACAAAATCTGGACTGCTGCCACCCAGCTTGAAAACAAATGTTGATCTTATCTTGTAATATTAATATCCAAGTGCCCTTGACTAATGAACTCTATGAAATATATTAGCCTAATCTTTTGGTAGAAATGATCACTCACACTCCACTGCTTTGGCTTTGTTTCTGGGCCAGTGTCCTCATCTCTGCTTTGAAGAGACTATTTTGACTGTTTACATTTTTTTCTTTCCTTTACAAAGTACTGCTGCTTCCAACGTGGAAAGTTATAATAACTATTAAAAAATAAAAATAAATTCAAAGCCATGCTGACTGCTGACACCGTGCAAGTTATTATTTTCCGGACCTTTGCTGGGATGGAAATATAGACACTGGACTGCTTAAAACTTTATTTGAATACCCTGATTTCCAATAACCTATCATATCACTTCTAAAGACACGGATTAAACAACTGGAGTCTTATGGATTACATTTATGGTGTCTTTATGTGCTTTTTGGTCATCATTCGCATTGACTGCATTGTTTGGACCTACAGTGCTAGGATGGCATGAGGGTGAGTAAATGAAAGAATACAAATTTTTAGTTGAATTATCCATTTAATAATTAATCATCGGCTGTCAGTCTTCGAGATCTCTGTACATTTGTTAACAAGGTTTACAACATTGATTGAACAATTACAACACAAAAATAACTGCTTGTCCATCTGTGGAAATGTCTCTTCATCACTCCAGTCATCATGGAGGATGATTATAATGGTCATTGAATGGAATTGCTGCACAGTACTTGAAGATGCAAAAAGAACATCTGGTGGAACATCTGCTTGGCCAGTCACAGTGTATCTCTGAAGATACGAAAAGAAGAGATGCATTAATTAACTGATGATATAAAAACAGAATTTTGTGTGTGGGAGAGATGTTACTGGCTTGTGTCGATGTGATATCACTCACTTGCACAAATTCTTTAAGAATATGCTGCATTATGTTCAACTTGGCAAGTCGAATTTTCCAACATTGTTCATATGAAACAGCTCATTTCAATAGATGGCAATCCCTTCTCAAAACTGCACTCAGTAATTATTTAAGTATGCTGTTAAATTGCTGCTCAATATGTCATCTTGGACACCTAGGGGTATGGATGGAGCTTCATTTAAATGCAATAGTTTTCAGTTACCGATATTGTAGAAATTCACTATTCACAGTCATCAAAAAACGGCAGCCCCATAAGAGGATCCTCTCCATGAAGAGTAAAATAGCTTTTATGAGTTAACTGATCAACTGATGATTTTACACATGTGTTTCAAACATAACTTTTATTTCTATAGGAGTCAACACATTTCTAAGGGCTCCTTTATACATTACATTGAAGTAATAATTTGAGTGTTTTAAAATATTTTGACCAAATAATCACAGAAATATCCTACTGTAATTTTCCCGCAGGAAAAATCCATCTGCCTATTTGTGATACTGCAATGCATGTACAACCAGTAGACCGCATTTCAGGAAGGGTGCATAACAAGACACGAGGTCTTGCCAAACACTCTTAGACATCAATGAGTAGACTTGAGTAAACATTAAAGTGAATGAGAACACTTTAAAAAAAAAAAAAGTTTATATAGAACACTTTAAAGGAATAGTTCACCCAAATTTGAAAATTCTCTCCTCATTTACTCACTCTTATGCCATACCAGATATGTACGACTTTCTTTCTTCAGCAGAACACAAATTAAGATTTTTAGAAGAATATTTCCGCTCTGATGGTCCTCACAATGCAAGTGAATGGGTGCCAAAATTGTGAAGCTCCAAAAATCACATAAGTCAGCATAATAGTAATCCATAAGACTCCAGTGGTTAAATGATTGTCTTCAGTAGTGATTTGATAGGTGTGGGTGAGAAACAGATCAATATCTTACAACACCAATTCTGAAAAGGTTGGGATAGTATGAAAAATACAAAGAAATTAAAAAAAAAATTGTGATGTGTGAATTAAATTCACCCTATGGTATATTGAAAAACTACAATTACACATTATCTGATGTTTTTCCTTGTGAATTTTATAGTTCTTTGAAAATGTACAGCCATTTCAAATCAGATGATTGCAACACGCTCCAAAAAAGTTGAAAAAGGTGCAATTTAAGACTACTAACAATTTGACAAGTTGAAATAATGCGATGTGAAACAGGGCATGTTAAACAGGTGAAGCAATTGTGTCATGATACTGTATACTGTTGAAGGAGCCTCCAAAAACAGCCTAGTCCTTCAAGAGCAAGGACCTTTCAAGACTTGTCAATTTAGCAAATAATCCAGCACTTTGAGAACAATGATCCCCAAAAAACAAATTGGAAGGATTTGGGGCATTTCACCCTCTCCAGTGCACAATATAGTTAAAAGATTCAAGCATTCTGTTCAAATCTCGGTGTGTAAAGGGCAAGACAAAAACAATTTCTGAATGCGCGTGATCTCTGATCCCTCAGACATCACTGTCTTAAAAAACATTCATCTGTAATGGATATCATGAACATGGGCTCGGGATAACTTTAGTTAACCTTTGTTAGTCAACACCACTCGCCACTGCATCCACAGATGGCAGATAAGACTTTGCAATGTAAAGCAGAAGCCATACATCAACACTGTCCAGAAGTGCTACCAGCTTTTCTGAGCTTGGTCTCATTTTAGATGGAAAGTAGAACAGTGGAAAGTTTGTTTTATGGTCTGAAGAGTCCACATTTCAATAAGTTTTTGAAAAACAAAGCTGTCGTGTTATATGGGCCAAAGAGAAAAAGGCTCAAGCTGTTATTAATGTCATTCCCAAAAGCCAGTGTCTGTATGGGCCAGGAGTGTGTCAGTGCCCATGGCATGAGTAACTCACACATCTGTGAGGTCACCATTAATGCCGACAGATTTGTACACATTTTGGAGCAACATACAGTATACTGCCATCCAGCACCCTCTTTTCCAGGGACATTCCTGCATTTTCCACCAGGAAACCACATACTGCCCGGATTTCTAGTGCATGGCTGTGTAAGCAGAGAGTGCAGGTGCAAGATTGGCCTGCTTGAAGTCCTGACCATCTCCAATTGAGAATGTGTGGTGCATTATGAAGCACACCATACGGCAACAAAGACCCTGTACAATTGTGCAGCTAATGACCTACATAATGGATGAATGGGGGAAAATGTCACTTTCTAAAGTTAACAAACTTGTGTCTACAGTGCCCAAATGCTTAATAAGTATTATTTGAAAAAATGGTGATGTTTCACAGTGGTAAACACTCGACTGTCCCAAATTTTTTGGAGCTTGTTGCAATAATCTGATTTGAAATTACTGAACATTTTTTAAAAAACAATGAAATTCACAAAGTAAAACCTAGTTTAATATGTAGTTGTGGTGCTTTAAATATAGCCAAGGGTGAATATACAGTCATTTACAAATCACTCCTTTTTGTTTTTATTATCATTTATCATACAGTCCCATCTTTTTCAGAATTATGGTTGTAGTCATTTTTTATTATATGTTCTCCTCCCTGCTCAGTCAATCTCCAATTTGACATTCTCTTTCACAGTCTTTTTCTTGTGTTTTTGGTGATTCACATTCTTCATGCATATGCCCCAGGGCAGGGAGGAGAATTATTTAGCAAAAAATGAATTAAATATCGATCTGTTTCTCACCCATACTTATCACATAAATTCTGAAAATATGGATTTAACCGCTGGATTCATATGGATTACTTTTAAGTTCCTTTATGTGATTTATGTGAAGAACAAAAAAAAGTCATACACATGATAGAAGTTTAATTTTTAATTCTTTAATAATTGTAAACAACTGAAACAGGTCACAGATAAGTGATTGTTTCTATGCCGTGTTGGGTAGTAATGGACTACATGTATTCTGGATTATGAAATCCGATTACAATAATCAAGTACTTAAAGTCAAGTCAGTTACATCTATCATTAAAGTGAAACCCTCGGACGAGGAAACAGGTAGCATAACTGTAAAAATTTAAGGAAACAAACAGGGTATCTATACTAAATTGCTATGGTTGAGAGGACATGTATGGTAGTGTGTATACAAAATATATCACGTGTTATTGACACTTGTGCATGTAATTTAAACGGATGTCTGCTTGTCTCTTACAGTACAGTACACTCATGAAGATTTACAAAGGCAATGATAAATGATCATTGTTTTTAAATAATATCCATTAATGACTAAAACTTCCTACATAAGGCTACTTGATAATAAAAGCTGTTCAGCAAAGCTTGCAGAGACAAGTGTTCAAAACACAGTAAATTATACTCATCGTAAACATATCAGACCAAGCGCTAGCATTGCAGCATCGTTTATCAGTTCGGTTTAAATGAGACTTCTCTGTTGACAATCAAGGTTTAAGTTATAATACTTGATATTTCTTATTAAATGTTATATATTATTGTTTGATCAATGCTTTACCCAGTTCACAAAAGTCAAGAGAATTTCTGTTAGAAGTCTATAGGCTACGCAGTAATGATTTAGGATTTTGGGCTAAACGAGTTCGGTTTAGTGTGTAAGCAATCAATATGTAACTAAACATGTAAGTACAGGCCTTTCATTATGTGTAATATTCTGATTGATTCTACCTGAATTACTGATTTTTCAATTACTTAAAAACACTCCCCCTGGACTGCCCCCTGATGGTGAAGAGAGGTAAGAGGCATTGATTGTTACAAAAAGAATGACAAACTTAAAATGACAAAACATTATGTGGCAAATCATATTAAGGTTTTAAAATAGTGAAATGTGATGGGTGGTTTGTGATTGGAATATATTTTGATAAAACAATACAATACAATTTTGTACAATAATCAGATTTAGTAACATATAACATATTTCGTAAGTAGCCTAGCTTAGTACTCGTTGTGTTAGGAAAAAAAGCTTTTTTAATGAGGAAACAATTATAGTGCAACTTTAAAAATAGCAGTCGGTGAAATGGTGTGGTAAAGGATAAATATTAAATTGCAGTCCAGAGACCATTTTAACCCTTAAACACATAACTCAGGTCTTCAGTGACCCGGGACTTCATTCATCATTCCACCCCCTGTACTTCATAATTAATTTTATTTAATACATCACATACCTCTTTAGTAATCTTGAATCTTTCTCTTATAAATAGTGTAGCGCTAAAATAAATTAAAAAAAAGAGCCAAAATTGCAAAAATGGCAATACATTAATTAATTATTATGGTTTAAATACCAAAAGTGTAAGGGTCATTAGAAACTGTATGTATTAATGTATTTATGTATTTTGCCATAACTTCCATAAATGATATTTTCATGATTATTTCAGATCTATATAAGTTATTATCATATGATATATATTGTACACATACATAATATTCAGTACATGCTATTTGTTTCTCAAGGTGGTGTTTTTTTTCAATGATTGACTTAATTTAGCTTTGACATTGCTATTGGATGAAGAAACAACATGGAATTAAACTATAGCAAGTGTAACACATAAACAGTATGATATGACTACAGTCATTTGGGTGTACTATTGAAATTATTGAAATTGTACATTTGTTTAGAATCAAAAATTGCCAGAGAAAATACTAATGTGTTGCTAAAGTGTATTTTATGTGTTATGTGTAGTTCAATATGTGTTTGTCAACCAGTTGAATCTCATTACATTTCAGTATGACTATAATTAAACCTGTTCTAGATTTGTCCTGATTTGTTGCATTAACATATATATTTAATTTTATTATTTAATAGTTTTCTTGAAAATATTTTGAAAATATTACAACTATTTGGGCATTTTGTAGATCCATTTGTGATGGATATACATGCCGGGTCTCTAAAAACCTAAATATGTAAGAATGTTTACATTTAAGGGTTAAAAACTGTATGACACTATTACAGTACTTTTATCTGTATTTGTTCTTAAGGTTTGTAAAAGCCTCTTTGCTCCAATAATATGTGCCAGATATTCTTTCATATGGACATTCACAAATATAAATATTACCACTATTGTGTGCATACATTTTTTTTTAATTAAAAGAAATACATATGCATGGATGAATAGTTCACAATAAGACCAGTAAAATTCATTAAGACAAATAAATCCAGACAGTTTTGATTACTCATGCTGACTTTATTTTGAAGATTGAACCATTTCCATTATTTTGTTGTTGTTGTCGTTTTTCTTTTTGTGTGTGTGTGCTCTGTGCTCAGATATTTGTTTTTGCGCACTAGGTGTGCACTGTTCTCAGGTATTTTTTCTTCTTCCTGAGATGCCATTGCAAGACATTTTGTTGGGAGGGAGGGGAGAGACAACTGATTATCTCGAGAGAAGGGCAGGTAACAAGAGATGGGAATGAGAAGGCCTTATTGCACATCCGCTGTTCTCCTTCTAGCATTAAACTGTTCCATTTCTGTGTCTGCTTTGGCATGAATTTTTTCCATCCTTTTCTGAAGTTTCTGCCATCTCCTTTCATATTTGATTTTCATTTTTTCTTTCTGTCTGACCCTTCTCTCCTCGCAGTACCTTTGAAATCTTTCCAGTACCCTCTCAAGTACACTCCTAGTACTGAGCTCCTGGTCTCTATTGTCTTCCTCAGCTGTCTGTGATACTGAGAGAGATATTGTGATGGATTGCACTTCAACTGATGCAATTGTTTCCTCAAGAGTTGCCTGACCCACCAGTAATAAATCCTGGACAAATAAAGATGTAGATGATGGACACGCATCAAATATTATCTCAGAGTCCGCGAGGTCTATCATCCGCAGGTCTATAACTTCTGTCTCTCCGTCACTTTCTCCACATTGTTCTTGTGGAGAAGAGTCTTCTTGAGGAGGAAGCTCCTGTCTTTTTCCATTTTCCTCCTCCTTTTCCTCTGTCCGGGCAGTCTGCACTGCCCTACAGCAGAATGCACCTCCACGGCGTCCAAATTGGCTACTTACTTGTCCCATTGCAAAAACTAACAGAGAAATGGAAGAGAAATCGTCATTAGTAAGCCTATTAATTAGCATGTTCATTAAAAATACATGCCAGTATTATTGAGTTTGCATAGTAGCTAAATATTCCATTGCAGAAGAAAACCTGTTTATTTTTCATATTTTCAGAATAAAATTGTGTAAGGGCACTGCTGGAAAGGGGACGCCACTCAAAGGTAGTAAGAAAATTATATTTTTTTTCTCACAAAGGTTCCTTCCACAAAACGAAGGGCACATTCATACAGTAAATCCATGCTACCTTCACAGTGCCTACTTCAGAGTGATTAGGGCAAAGGGACAATATCACAATTGCCCTTTTTTCTACACTACATGACTACGCCACAAGTGGGCGCTATGTCGCATGTATATTTACACTTTACAATGATTTTTAATCACAATAACCTTTCATTAATATTTTATTAAAATTAAGTAAAACCAAATGATAAATGCGGATCAAAAGGCGGATCAAATTGTTCAATGGGGAAACAGCAAATAGCCTTTATTATACGTTTTAGTATACCAATAATAAAACATCAGACTTACCAATAGTGAAATGCGGCAGTAACAAATAAGAAAGTGTCTGTCAGTATTAAGAACTTCAAAACGATCTGAGTTTATGAGAACTGAAGCAAACTCGGTCGGAACTCCGAATATGTGACGTCATGGTAATATATTTGTGACCTTTGTTTCTAAATTCCATGGACGTAATAAGCACCTGGTTGTCGGGTAACGGATTTAACAACAATAATTACAGAGCAACTCTCATTGCAATAACACTTTTTTACACAAAAGAGTCAAGCGTTACAATAAAACAAGCGGTCTTTCCGATGCAAATGCGCGTGCGCGCGGCTCCTAATATAATGTGCGTTGTGCCCGAGACTGAACGAGTAAAGGCCCATTCTCAGTCCACTTCAGCACATACTAAATCCACACTAAACACTAAATTTATATATATATATATATATATATATATATATATATATATATATATATATATATATATATATATATATATATATATATATATATTTAAGATGTAAGCATTTGAATTATGAAATCTTTAACCAAATTCTAATTACAAAATTATTATTAATAATTAGTAATATTAAATAATATTTAGTTTTTGAAAAGTATTTTTATTTGTTAGTTAATTCAAATTGAATGGAAATAAATTAACTGCATACATTTTAAAATAGCAATCCAACCTGAATGCAATTGGCTGATAGATCTTATTTCATTCAATATAATATATTCTATTGTAAATGTCCTATTATATTCTAAACCTAGACTCATAATAATAATAAAAAAGTAAAACCTTAAAAACTATTCCTGTTTCAATAAAGTAGCAAATCTGTTAACCTTAAAAACAAACAAACAAACAAACAAACAAACAAACAAACAAACTCATAATTCAGGTATAAGTTATAGACAACATGCAAAAAATGAATACCTGTATATGAAGTAATACTGGCAAACTTGCTGTGAAAAACCTGATTCACAAATACAAACACAACTTTACTAATAATGTGCTTTTACCAAGAGTCTTGACTTTGAAAATAGGTTTTCCAAGGAAGATCTTGAAATAAAATGATTAAAAATAAATAACAAACTAAACATGTTTAGGTGAGAGATTGAACTGAATGGGCAGGTGAATCACGTGGAGCTCAGCACTGTCAATATGCTGTTGATTTCTCAAAAGGTGTGACGTCTCACATGAAGATGAAGATATCATCAATGTTTATTAATGAAGGCCTTCCCCCGTTATAAATGGGGTCTACATAGTTGTGGTCTTCATTTCATGTTACCGGTAGTTTTGTTTGCTGAAGAGGTTCAGCTGCCTCACTTTTTTCTTTTTTGCAAATAAATATCTGATGAAATGGGCTGTTAAGCTTTACAGATTCTGATTTTAATCTATTGCAAATGATTCACTAACATAAGTCTCCATAGTCACCCTTGCCTGTTGCAGTGAGTCATTATTGTCTGTGTTTTTGGATCAAATAAAATCAAATCACTTTATTGTCACATGACCATATACACAAGTGCAACAGTAGGGGAAATTCTTGTGTGCAGTTCTGAGCAACATAGCAGTCATGACAGTGACGAGACATATACCAATTACAATAAACAACATAATTACACAACACAATTTACATATCAAATGTACACATACTTACACAACACAATAATAATATACAATGTACAGTAAATGTAGAGTGCACATACAATAAAAATAAAAGTATATATATATATATATATATATATATATATATATATATATATATATATATATATATATATATATATATATATATATACATATATATATATATATATATATATATATATATATATATATATATATGCTGTAATTCTATTGTGGAGAATATAATTATGACAGTCCAGTGTGAGATAATAGATTAATAATGTGCAGTGCTAGTGTATATTGATCATGAGAGATCAAGTTTTCAGAAGTCTGATTGCTTGTGGGAAGAAACTGCCATGTAGTCGGCTGGTGCGGGTCCTGATGCTGCAATACCGCCTGCCTGATGGTAGCAGTGAGAGCAGCCCATGACTCGGGTGGCTGGAGTCTCTGATGATCCTCCGAGCTTTTTTCACTCACCGCCTGTTAAAGATGTTCCAGAGGGAGGGAAGATCACCTCTGATGATGTTTCTGGCAGTTCGCACCACCCTTTGCAGGTCTTTGCGGTTGTGGGCGGTGCTATTTACAACATCTACACGTAAAGATAGTCATGCTGTTTGACAATATCTTGATATTCTATGTCGTCGTCCTCCATGTCCTTGAATGTGTGGTATTGCAGAAATGAATACTGTCGACTCTGATTTCTCATCCTGTCTTCTCAATAGATAATGAGGCCATTGAAAAGCAACGAGTTCAAACGTGGGAAAAAGTTTTCAATCCTTTAAAAACAGATATTTATGGTGCAATTTCAGTGATTTACACCTTGATGGTGCATGTCTTGTTCATGAAGTTTTTTGAACAGATGTATCCATGCGTTTTCAGAGGAAGTTGAAGGATTTCAAATATTGCTATGGGGGTTTTGGCATTGAAGGTTTAGAGTTGAAGGGAAGTGAAAAATAGATATTGAATCACAAGGTATTTATCATGTCCTTATCATGAGGCTTATTTTCACTATTATGTTAATAATGAAATTTAACTTAGTCAGCCATATAGAGGTGTGGGGAAATGTAGAGTCCTCCTCAGTTCTACTGAAGTTTTTCCTCCGATTTTTCTGCCAAGTTAGTCTGCTGTTCCACTGATTCACTCACTGAGGATGGGAATGCTGGCATGATGCATACAAGCTAACAGTTCTTCATTACATTCTGCAGAGGAAACACACATTCACAAACAAGCATACTGACTTAAAACCTCATATTATGTGCTGGACGCCTTTAATGGGGATTTGCTAGACATCAAGAGAAAAGCAGATGTTTAAAATCAAGTGAAAAAGTTGAACTGACAGGCAGACCAGTAGAGGGAGCCCTTTATCCATCAGCTACACAGAACAAAACATTAACCCACATAAAGGGGTAGTTCACTAAAAAAGGAAAACACTTCATTATTAACTCACCCACACACTGTTCCAAATTTGTATGAATTTCTTTGGTGTAACAAAAAGTAGATGTTAGAGAGAATGTCAGCCTCAGTCGTCATTCACTTTCATTGCATCTTTTTAGGGGAAGAGAATGGTGACTGAGGATGACATTCTGCCTCAATATAGATTTTGATTTTTCACTTTAACCCACATAAATGATTAAGTAAAAAACAAAATGTGTTTTTTGTGATATGATTACAATATGTTTTTAGACCCCATGTACATCTGTATTTTGGACTGTTCACTTGTGATCAGATCACCCAAAATAGATGTAAATCAAGGTAATAATTGTAAACGAAAACAAAGACTAAATGAACAAAACATTTAAGTAAATGGAGAAAAAAAGAATTAAAAAAAAAAGTAATGGGACCAACAGAAACTAAACTAACATTTTCATGGCTCTGAATCTAACAAAAATTATCTTAAAAAATCTTGAATAATATTTAGTTTTTGTTTTGTTGTGGTATGTTTGTAAACTTTAAACTAACATTACTATAACATCAAGATGCCAAGGCGATAATAGATGGCCTATTGACCTCTGCATTAGCAACAGTGCGGGAATCACTACCAATGTTCCTTCACTTCTGCTATTGCTCCCGTACAAACTGAAAAAACAAATACATACAAAACAACACATACTTCTAACAGTGTAGAGTGGAGTAGAGCGGGGCCGGGCCGGGCCGGGCCGGAACAACGCATGCCCGGTCCCCATTCAGCCTGATGGGGGCACGTGAGGAATAAAGGCGGCCAATGACGACAGTTAGAGAGAGAGAGAGATAATTACAGGCAGCTGCTCTGTGTGTTTATGTTTGTATGTTTTTAGTTCAGTTTATTATTAAACTATTATTTATATTGACAAGCCGGTTCTCACCTTCTTTCCCTTAACCCCCTTACAAACTGCATTAACCATGAGCCACAAATGCGGAATTGCAGCTGCACATTGCACACACAAACTATATATGCTTCATGGTCAATGCCAGACCGCAGTTGATTAAGATAAACAGTGGGTTATGTCTTTCATGAATACAAATAATTGCAACCAAAATATCAGGTGTGTGTCAAATGATCGGATCAGTGCATAAAACTTTGCAGTATAAATGCACTCATACAGCCTAACGGATCTGCTGCTGTCTATTATGTTTTTAACATTAATCAAACAACAATTTTGAAAAGAAAGCCACTGACTGCTTATTTATTTATTTTTATTAGCCTACTACAGTAAGATGATAGTTTACTTTAGACTTGTCTACTTCTTTATTATTGACTATTTACCCAAATATTTGAAAATATGCAGCAATTCATTTTCTCAATTAAATGAGAAACACTTTTATTTTATATATGTTAATATATACATTAATATTTTACTTTTTAAATAAAGTAGTGCATAGCATATTATGCATTTTTACTGTCATATTGAAATGTAAAATATCAAGACTTGCATTAAAGAGGACTTTAAAAAGAATCATTTTACTCTTATATCAGTGATGAAATTGCATTGGTCTTATTTAAATTATTTGTATTATTTTTAAACTGGACATTGGGGAGTCTAGCTATATGATCCACATTACACAAATGCTTGTTTTCTCCTTGATATGAATACACACACACACACAAAAGTAAATGTACTAAAAAACTAAAACTAAAAAAGAACAAACAAAACTAAAGACTTTATTAGGGATTTTCCTAGTCGACTAGTAGTTGTTAATTTAAGCCATTAATCGACTAGTCGTCGCATGTTTATGATATTAATTGAATTTCTTATATGTTGGGGGGCATCGGAAAATGAGTTCCAGGGCTGAGAAAGAATGTTATAAGTTACTGTGGAACTTTCCAGTAAGGAAGACGGGAAAACGGCGTCAAAGGTAAGGCTTTTAATATGTATTAATAATTACAACAAAGCATCACACATTTCTTTGTTTGTCGTGTCGGGTTCTCTCCCTCGGGGCGCTGTTGCTGCTGCTTTTTATGCCGCTCTCCTCATGCTACTGCAATTAGAGACAGGTGTTAGACATAATTTAGCTCAGGTGTGAGCGCCCACTTGATGGCCAGACACTCCTTCTCTACGGTGCTGTACTTAGTCTCCCTCAAGGAGAGCTTCCGGCTAATGTACAGCACCGGGCGCTCCTCTCCCCCACCACCTGCGGGAGTACGGCCCCCAGCCCTCTGTCTGAAGCGTCCGTCAGACAAAAGGGAGCGAGAAGTCAGGTGCATGCAAAAGCGGTCCCCCACAAAGTGCAGCTTTAATCTGTGTAAACGCCTGTTGGCACTGCTCCGACCATTGGACCGGATCTGGAGCCCCCTTTTTAGTGAGGTCAGTCAGCAGGCTGGTGACATCCGAATAATTAGGCACAAATCTTCTGTAATAGCCAGCCAGCCCCAGGAACTGCCTCACCCCCTTTTTGGTCTTGGGTCTAGGGCAAGTCGCAATCGCCACGGTCTTGTCAATTTGGGGACGCACCTGGCCATGACCCAAGTGGAACCCCAGATACCGTACCTCCACGCGCCCAACTGCGCACTTTTTTGGCGTAAACAGTATGTGGTCTGAGGATCCTATCCATGAGATGCTGAAACGTGGCTGGTGCCCCGAACAAACCGAAAGGAAGCGTCACGAATTGGTGTAATCCAAACGGCGTGGTGAAGGCCGGTTTTTCACGGGATATTGGTGTCAAGGGGATCTGCCAATAACCCTTCGTTAGATCCAAGGTCGAATAAAACAGAGCAGTACCTAACCGATCGAACAGTTCATCAACACGGGGCATTGGGTACGCGTCAAATTTAGACACCGCGTTGACCTTTCTATAATCCACACAGAAACGTACAGACCTGTCTCTCTTGGGAACAAGGACGACCGGGCTGGACCAATCGCTGTGGGATTCTTCTATTACTCCCATCTCAAGCATCGCGTCCAATTCTTCCCGAACTACTTTCTTTTTATGTTCGGGAAAGCGATAGGGGTGGCAACGTACCACCACGCCCGGCTCGGTCTCGATGTGGTGTTGTATGACGTTTGTGCAACCCGGTAGAGGAGAAAACACGTCTGCAAACTCCTTTTGTAGTTCGGAAACCTCTGCGAGTTGGCACGGCGAGAGGTGGTCTCCACAAGGAACTGGGGTGTTAGTATTGCAGGCTTTGTTTACCTCCGGTCCGAGCTCCGCCCTCTCCGGAGGAACGGGCTATTAGACGGAGAAGTGTCTTCCTTTCCCCTAGGTGACTGGCCATAGGATTATAGTGAGCCGCCTGGAAAACCATTTCCGGCGGCTCTGCGGAATCAACAATTGTGTCACCTCCTACTTTGTTTGAGCATCCTGCGTCACTCTGTACAACCGATCTTTAATAACCGAAAAATATGGATATGAAACGGCAACGCCTGGGCGGAGTTGTTGACCATCGATTACTCTCACTTGGTCAAAAGCGTGCTTAAGGGTTTCATCCCGCGACTGCTCCAAGGGGAAGTCCCCCTCTGGGAATTCCCTGAGAGGAGGGGCGACAACCTCGACCCTTCCCTCGTCATTCGGAGCAGCCGAGGACGGCCCCGGCTCCGCCTCCCCCGCCAAAGCATCGCACATCACACATCTCTTCACTTTCATGCAGGACCCATCCGCACAAACTCCCTCCAATACATTTCTAAAATTCGGCCAATCAGTACCCAAGATTAGCGGATGGGTGAGGCGGGAACTAACCGCTGCCTCCACACTATGTTTTTCTCCCCGGAATTTGATCGCCAAAGTCACCATGGGATACTTGTGAACATCCCCATGCACACACCTCACCCTCACCCGTTTAGCTGAGCCCAAAGCCCCGGGTTGAACCAAGCGTTGGTGGATGGTGGTCTGGTTACAGCCGGTATACAACAATGCTTGGTATGTACCCCCCTGGATCCTTACCGGAATACGGTACACTCCAGCCCGATCGGGGGCAGCCTGCGGGACATCGGAGACCCGCACCACCGTCCCCACTTCCATCAGCGGACACTGATCCCGGAAGTGGTCCGGGTCTCCACACCTCCAGCAGGCCGGCCCAGGCGCCACGGTCGCACCCGTGCTGGCAGGCGCCCCCACCTGAGGAGGAGAGTGGCTGAAGGACGGGGAAGGGGTAGGCGGGTTCTCCCATGGCCGGGAAGTAGGTCTCACGAATCCTCCACGCCTGCGCGGGGCAGGAACGGGGCCCTGGGGAGAGAACAGAGCGAGAGGGAAGAGGGGAGGGGGAAAAACAGGGGAAGACACAGGGGAAGGGGAGAGAGAGAGAGAGAGCTCATCTGCTCTCGGAATCGCCGCCATGTGGTCCTCCGCAAGACGAACGGCCTCCTCCAGCGACGCCGGGCGGTGGCACTGGACCCACTCCGCCGTTCTCCTGGGCAAGCGCTGAACAAACTTCTCCAGTACCACCTGATCGACAAGCCCCTCGATGTTGCGGTCCCCCGCAAGTAGCCACCTCCGACAGGCATCAAGGAGCCGCTGGGCGAACGCAAACGGGCGGTCGGACTTATCCAGTTTCATAGCCCGGAAGAGCTGGCGATTTTCTTCCGGGCTCCGACCAACCCGTTGCAGGATGGCTTTCCTCAGGTCTGCATAGGCCAGGAGGCTTCTTGCCGGCAGTTGTTGCGCCGCGAGTTGTGCTTCCCGGACAAGAGAGGGACTAGGCGGGCTGCCCACTGGTCTTGTGGCCAACCCCAAATTTCTGCCGTCCAGGAATGCCTCTGGATCATCTGCCGGCCCCATCTTCTGTAACGCTGGATGGGGCAGGGTGGTGCGGGTGTCCGGGGTCGCGGCTGCGGCGGCCTCCTGGCTGAGGAGGCTCCGGATGGCGAGCCGGTCCTCTGCTTGAGCCCGCATGATCTCGAAGAATCGACGATCCTGGTCTTGCCGGAGCTCAAGCAGGGATTGTTGGTGGCTCTGGTGGAGTGTAGCGAGGGACTGGAAGACTTCCGCTAGCTGGGAGGACTCTATGGGGCGACTCTTCTCCATAGCTTGGAAAAAATTCCTTCTTTTTTTCCTATTTTTCCCGGGTTTCGGCACCAATGTGGAACTTTCCAGTAAGGAAGACGGGAAAAGGGCATCAAAGATAAGGCTTTTAATATGTATTAATAATTACAACAAAGCATCACACATTTCTTTGTTTGTCGTGTCGGGTTCTCTCCCTCGGGGCTCTGTTGCTGCTGCTTTTTATGCCGCTCTCCTCATGCTACTGCAATTAGAGACAGGTGTTAGACATAATTTAGCTCAGGTGTGAACGCCCTTACCGCTTTTCTCTCCCGGACGGTCGTTTGACCACGCCCCCGCTGCCACAGTTACATTGCTAACACTGTTCTACATTACAGAGAAATACTAAACCGTAATAATGAGACTTTAAAATATACATTTTACTTCGTGCACACACAAAGCGAGCCACAGCAACACCAGGAAAAGTGGTAATGATTCTGAATGTGTTGGAAAAACCAGCAAGAGACTGTCTGAACATTTTGTTAACCAATTTTGTTTTCACTATATATGTGTAGGGTATTACATATAAAATTTAGAGATGTGGACTCAATCAGTTAAAATGCATATTTTGCACACATTTTACCATCATTATATGTAGGGTAATTTAAAAAGAGCCAAAGAGATGAGATGAGGAAGCAAGAGCAGCTGAAGAAGAGTACGAGAGAGACTTCTTCCTGTTTGGAACTATTTGAACTAAGATTGGCCGCATCCCCAAAGGTGTCCTGTGCCAATCAGAAGTGACTTTTCAGAGTCACATGGTCACCTGGGCAGTCTTTTCCGACAGTTGAGTTATGGTCCTTTGTTTCAGACTCTTAAGAATTTCCCGCTCAAAAATAGTGCATATTTATTCATGAGTTTTATATCTTGAGAATGGTACAAGAGGCATGATATTCATTGTCATCAGATTTTTCTTCATACACAAACAAATGTTAACAATGTTTACAATTGTTTTTTATGGATGTTATACGTGTAGGTAATAAAACAGGAAAATCTCTGGTTACAAAATCATATTGGTTTTACACATCATTGCATTTTATCAAGTTAAACCTTATAGTTACCATACTTAGTAGAATGAGATAAAGCAAACCGAATTAAAGATTATATTGATCATTTATTGGTGATTGCACATCGCTACACACATTTTAATGAGTTCCATCAATCTATAATCATTAATTTGTTAGGTACAAATGTTACCACAGTTCAAAGTGATTTTCAGCATTAACTAGCAAGGCTAGATTCAGATGAAATGTCTTAGAGTTGTGCTAATCTGATGGTCCCTGTAACCTTACAAAAGAGAAGTCTGCTTTAACTCTGTGTGGAAGATCAGGTTGCAGAGGGGCCTTTCTGACCAATCAGGACGCCAGGGCCGTTTATGACGGTAAAGAATTCCAGGACTGCAAAGGTTGAAAACTCTAGATTCAAGTCATATCGTTTCAATTCTTCTGCGTGTATAATCCAACATATCCTCCTTTCGATTGAAGACGTTTGAAGTAGAAGCAAACCTCTGCAATCGCTGGAAAACAAGCAGAAGATGACACACAAACAACAAGACAACACCTCCATCAAAGCTAAAGCACTGATGCAGAATAACTAGTTATTCAGTAAGCGTTCTAGCATTGAAGATTCTTGGGATGTTTCGGTACTCGTGGACTCTTCTACGATTGTTCGTGTTTTAGAGTCATCCTATATTATCTTTAGTGGTTCAGAAACCTGTAAAGGGTAAATTTGGTTTTATTGGGTGAATCATTGGGAAAACGAGCAATCGTTTGTAAAAATTAAACCGAGTAGAGTCAGTTCCGTTAGGTGAATTCTTTCCGCCTTGTTTCTGTTGCGATTCAGAATCAAAGGTGAAGGAGTACCCATTTAAAACCAGGAGGATTGTGTTTCGTTTGACATTCTTCACTCAGGAAGTACCGAAGGCTAAGTCATAACATGAAGACTTGCGTTATTTTGAAAATTGATCCACATGGCTCAATTGTGTAGTTTCATGCATTATGTTCCTTCAATTTAATTGGGACAGTTTCTTTCTCCACAATATCATGGCATATCACAGATAATGTCTTATTCGCACAATGCTTTCTGACTGCTCTATGAATTCATGGTTGATTGTGAACGAAAAGCATAAGGAGTCAATCCTGATATAATGCCCTTGACTTTCTTGCTAGCTAAATGGAATTAGCTTTAGCATTTTGCCTATTTGAGTGTGTCCAATTGTAATGTGTAAGTTACATAACCAATGTTGAGTGGTTAGGGTGACCTTATATGTACTAGCAGTAGGTAGGGTTTCTGAGTACCTTAAAGTAATGTTGGGTCCCTTGTCTATGAGGAAAACAGTTGGTTATTTCCCTATAGTGTTTGGATGTGTTAAGGGACTGTTGTAAAACTGTGTCAGACTATTTCAACCTGTGTCAGACTGTTTCAAACTCCCCCCTTTTCTGGTCTTGGAACTTGTTTCTGTCGACTTGGTTTCGGTGGACCCATTTGGAGATTGCCGCTTTGTGTCTTGGCTAATCTGGATCCTCTAAGGTGACTGTGGGTGCTGATGAAGCAACAGTTCACTGAAGTATTTTTGCACAGTTCTTGAGGTGTGTATATAACTCGTCATGAGATGTTGTATGACTGAGAATCTGTCATGTCGGATTAAGATGTGGTTGAGGCTAATGGCTGAGTTTTCAGTCCATAAGGCGGTGCCATGTCAGTCACCGCTATGCCTGGCGCCTGTATTCCGGTCGTTGAGTGTGACAGGAGTATGAAATGTCTTTATGGTCAGCCTTGTGTGGATTCTGCTTGAAGTATACTGTGAATAGCTTCAGCAGTTCTGGTGAGTTTTCTATAGGTGGCTCATCTGGTTCATAAGCACTTTGTTCTGTGTTCATGTGCCGGCTCAGTTCTGTTTCTGTCTGCACAGTGTTGCAATGGCTTTCGTCATCGGTTGCCTTTAAGTGTCCATCTGGGTTCCCATGTCGTCCTTTCCTTTGGACTTTTTGAGGGACTTGGTCTGTTCCACGGTTTCTCCCAGTGGTTGGACATTCTAACGCAGTTCGTTGGAAAGGAGGAGGCGAGAACCGGTTTGTCAATATTAATAATATTTTAATTAGAAACTTAAACAAAAGACAAGCATACACACACACACGACGGACATATCCGTAAACGAACTCTCTTTCCCGCACCATCCTCCGCATTCGGCCTTTATCCCTCTTGGAGGCTTAATTAGCCTGATAAAGGACCAGGTGTGTAGAATCACGACCGGGCCCTGCACACGGCCCTGCCACAGACATGTATATGGGTCTGGCACTGATGTGGGGATCACGCTCTTGAACGCTTCCTGTAACAGTGTAGTAACCCCCAAAAAAACACTGTAAAATTTAAACGAGAGGGAAAAGGCCAACGCGGAGCAGCAGAGAGAGAGAGAGAGGAGAGAGAGTTGAAAAAAAAACACTTACTCGCCAGTTCTCCGACACGCCGTAGCTTGTTCCTCGGCCACTCCTCCAACCTCTAATGGACGACCGCCACGCCTCTCCGAGTGGATCGGAGGCAGTCCTCCAACCCCTGGCGGACGGAACGCCCAGTTGCGTTCTCGGGGAACAGAAGGCAGCCCCTAGTAGCGGTTCTCCCTCTCCAGGCAGTCGGCAGCCTCAGACCCCGTCACATTTCAGCGGCTGGTAGGAGACTCCTCCGCCCCTGGCAGCAGCCCTGACTACTCCAGTCGGTCGGTTAGGAGCCCCTTCTCCCCTCGCGGTTGGTGGCCGTCCTCCGCTTCCAGGCGGCCGGGGTCCTCGTCCCCCGACAGATGGACGCGGCTGCTCCGTTTAGGTGGACGGTAGTGGCGAGAACTCTACTACGGCGTATCCCTCTTCCTTCCCGGGTTTCTACACCAGTGTAACACAGTTTGATGGAAAGGAGGAGGCGAGAACCGGCTTGTCAATATAAATAATATTTTAATTATAATCTTAAACAAAAGACAAACACACACACACAACGGATATGTCCGTAAACTATCTCTCTCTCCCGCACCATCCTCCACAGTCAGCCTTTATCCCTCTCGTAGGCTTGATTAGTCTGGTAAGGGAACGGGTGTGTAGAATCACGACCCGGCCCCACCCTCTGCCCTGCCACAGACATGTATATGTGTCTGGCACTGATGTGGGTGTCACACTTTTGAACGCCATGTATTTTAATTCGCTCTATGCTCAAGAAACTGGCTTTGCGATGATGCCACATATTTTCTGATGCCTTGAGAGATAAGGCTTGAGACTGACCATGCCTTGTGGGCCTTTTTCGAAGCCATTCTTTGCTTATCATAAGCCTTGTGTGCTAGGTCACGCAGTTGTTGAGCTATCATCGTGCAAGGACAGGCCGTGACTCTGAGGTGATATCTCACCGTGGGATGCAAGTTTCAGAGGAAGATGGTTTTGAAGACAAGTTCTTCTTTCATCTCAGGTTTGTTTTGAGTCTGGAAGTAGTCTTGATGTAGTCTATGGTAGTAGGCTTGTATGGTTTCTTTCTGTCCCTGTTTGGTGTTCAGGGAGATAAACAGTTCTTGTCTAGACTCTAGGTCTGAAAATTCTTTGACCAGGTCCTCTCTCAGATGTTGGTGGTTAGATTGTCTGTCAAGAACACTTTTTACCTTATGGCAGGATGTTATCCATAGTAGGTATAAAGTGTCTCTATTGGTCATCTGAGGCCTCACATGTAGGTGGACATCTATGTCATGCAGGTAAGCATGGATCTTGTGACCCTTAGCAGGATCTGGTGTGAACTTGTCAATGTTCCTTGCCAGCTTATCGAGGTCCTTAAGATCCATTCCACGTACTGCTTCGGGGTACGTTGGGATGTTTACCCTTTTTTGCAGTTGTAAGATGCTGCATTGTAGACCAGGGGTGCTGGTCGCCTTAACTCGTAAGAGTGTTTCAGTTCATCTCTGACCATGTTGAGCTCATCTTTGAAGTTGTTGGGTCATGGTTTTAATTTCCGTTCTGGACGTGTCCAGATGGCATTCCAAAGCCTTGTTTCGAGAGTTCATCCATTTCAAATTAAACATGGCCTTTTCCAGTTGCACCTCGGTGTGCTGGATTTTCTTTTCCAGGTCCTCTTCGGCAGATTTAGCCTGCTGCTTTCTGTGCTTGGCAGCTGTCAGGGCATCCTGGGGCCATTCGATTTCTCTCTTGACACTTGTTTGGACACCTTACATCGTTCTTAGGCTTCAGCTTCTAGCTGGTCTATGTGGCACATGGTATGTGTTAGCACCTGTAGTGGCTTTCCATTAAAGCCAGAGGTGAATTGGGTTTGAAGCGTGAGCAAGTAATTGACTCGTGTAAATAAAGTAAATATTCTCTTCATTACTCTTTGTTTGTCTATTATTTGTAGAAAGGAATAGTTCACAATGAGGTCAAGTAGGATACAATCCAAATCAAACATGGTGAAGTACATACACGCTTAAGTTCACGTTAAGTGGCAAGCACATGTTCTATGCCACAAAAACTGTGTGTTTCCTCCGTTCCCAGAAACTCCTGCCCTTCTATCCCATGTGTACCTATTTATACATTTCAATATACTGCCACCCAAAGGTTAACCAAAGTATTAGAGCAAAATGGCTCCTACACACCGGCCCCTTAATTGCTTATGGCATATTGACATAACAATTACAAATCATACAAATTGGAGCCATACATATCATAAATATTTTGTACAAAATGTATAGGAAGCGGTAGATTCAAAACATCAAACAAAATACTGTATGACCTAGTTTAGTCTGTTGCTTCTAATACAAGGTGAAGTTGTTAATTGGATGTTCCAAAATGTTACATTTGGTTTGAACCTTTACTGAACGTACTAAACCTTTGTTGTCTGGGTAAGTCTCTAAAACTCTTCCAAGTAGCCATGAGCCACGTGGTGCCGTAGAATCCGCAATAATCACAATGTCTTCAGGATTAAAGTTTCTACGTTCCTTATTCCACTTTTGTCATTTTTGCAAAAAGGGTAGGTATTCT
Source organism: Xyrauchen texanus (assembly GCF_025860055.1). Taxonomy (NCBI): domain Eukaryota; kingdom Metazoa; phylum Chordata; class Actinopteri; order Cypriniformes; family Catostomidae; genus Xyrauchen; species Xyrauchen texanus. The sequence goes on from NC_068307.1 coordinate 22,974,919, forward strand.
CATACCCATCTTTTCAAGAAGAGATCAGAAATGTATTGCACCTGTTTCCATATCATTTTGGCATAAAGATCGTTTCTTTCAAACAAGAAAGGTGGCAATGCAGGATTTCCTCTCAAAAGCAGGATGTGATTTGGAGTGAGGGCTTCCAGATCACTAGAATCATTGGATAGTTTAGCAATAGTTCTATCATTCAAAATAGCTTCTGCTTCACACAAGACAGTCTGCAGTGCTTCATCATCCAATGTTTGTTGTCGGAGGACAGCACAAAGAATTTGTCTCACCATTCGAATCATACGCTCCCTTACTGCTCCGTAATGAGAACCTGTAGGAGGGTCAAAACTCCACTGAACTCCTTTCTTCAGTAAGGCCCTTTGAATCTTTTTGTTGTTTAATATAGTGAGAGCTTCCTTTAACTCCCGCTCAGCAGCGATGAAATTCGTTCCATTATCAGACCTTATATAAGACACCTGTCCACGACGACAGACAAATCTGAGTAAAGCATTGATACATGAATCCGTATCTAGGGAGTATGCCTTTTCCAAATGGACAGCTCTACTTGCCATACAAGTAAATATCATTCCGTAGCGTTTCACTTTACTTCTACCTCTTTTTACTTTGATGGGGCCAAAGAAATCAACTCCTACGTTGGTAAAAGTTGGTAAATCAGGATTAATCTTTTCCAGTGGAAGGTCTGCCATCTTTTGTTCACTTAATTTCCCTTTGTAGCATTTACAGATAACACACTTGGTAATTATCTTTCTTGCAACAGAATTATCATTTGAAATCCAATACTTGTACCGGAGCTTGGAAAGCATCTGGTTTCTGCCACCATGGCCCAACTGTTCATGAATGTCTCGAAGTATGAGAGATGACACATTCTGATCTTTAGATAACAAGATGGGATGTTTCCTTTCAACAGGCATGGTTGACTTATCAAGCCTTCCTCCAACTACTAACAATCCATCATGTAATACGGGATCCAAACTGTAAACAGAACTATTTCTTTTGACTCCAATCCTTCCATTCTTGAGCTCAGCAATTTCCTCTTGGAATTGATCCTTTTGACTGAAACAAATGATGCTATTCTCAGCCTTAGACAGATGCTCTTCAGACAAACCTTGTCTGCCCAGAGATGCTTTATATTCCTGTAATTTTGCATCTACAGCAGCATTGTTAATCTGTTCTAAAGACACCTCTTTTTTTTACATCTCAGCTCCATCAGAAGTTTCTGCAGTTTCAAGTACCAGGCAACTGCACCCTTTAAATGTTTCCATTCTGAGAAGTAATTGATAAGTCGACTCGTTTCATTCTGTCGATTCTGGAAGATCATAGCATTTACCTTCAACTCCCTTTTAACCTCTGGGTCATCATCATTGAAAGTCAAATCACTTGTGAGAAACAATGTGTCACTTGGCTTCCAGAGAAAGCTAGGACCATCAACCCATCGCTTATTGTTCAGAAAATGTTCCACCTTTAATCCACAAGATGCATCGTCTGCTGGATTTTCTTTAGTAGGTACATATCTCCGCTGTTGAGGTTCTGTCGCGTCTCCTATGAAAGATACTCTATTAGCAACAAATGTATGAAACCGTTTGCTCTTGTTCTGAATTTAGTTAAGGACAGTCGTGCTGTTAGTCCATAAGACTGAATCTTCCAATGGGACTTGCAACTCCTTCTTCAACATGATATCAACCTTGACTGCCAAGACAGCCGCTTTTAGTTCCAAATGAGGTATGGTCACAGGTTTCAATTGTGTTACTCTAGCCTTTCCCAACAAGAAAGCTACATACACCATGCTTGCACTATTTCTTAAGATAGGTGACTGTACCATATCCAACTTCAGCAAGCATCAGCAAAGTGATGTAGACAAGCATGAGTGGGTAGTCCAAAATCAATTCATTTAAAACATCTGCTCACCTGGAAAATCCAATGGTTCCATTGCTTCTGGAGGACTGATGGTATGGCATCATCCCAACCTAAGTTTTGTCTGCACAACTCCGGCAAAAGAACTTTAGCAGGCAAAATAAGTGGTGCTAAAAATCCCATAGGATCATAGACAGAGCTTACTACAGACAGAATACCCCTCCTTGTACATGGCTTATTTTTCAAAGAAATCTTAAATTGTAAGGTGTAGGTCTCCACACTCCACTGAAGACCTAAAACTCTTTCAACTGGCAATTTATCTCGATCCAGATCTAGCTGCTCTATATCTTTTGCTCTGTGCTCTTCAGAAACTGACTGCAAAACTTTGCGACTGTTGCTGATCCATTTCGTCAAATGTAAATGTCTTTTTTGACAGAGAACAGTGAGATTTTTAATCATAGAGATGACCACTTCCTCAGAAGAGACACTCTTTAAACAGTCATCCACATAAAGGTTGTTGTTGATGGTTTCAATTACCTTTGCTGGAGAGTCTGCTTGGTTGACTTTCGCAGTCTGTTTCAAGGCATAGCAAGCACAGCTTGGAGATGACAAGGCTCCAAAAAGATGAACAGTCATCCTGAATGTACTGGGTTCTTTAGTCAATTCTCCATCAGGCCACCACAAAAAAAATACAAGAAAATCCACATCTTCGTCAGCCACTTTGACTTGATGGTACATTTGCTTCTATATCAGCTATGAAGGCTACTGGTTCTTGCCTGAATCTCATCAATACACCTACTAAAGAATTGGTAAGGTTAGGGCCTTGCAACAACTGACTATTAAGCGATGTCCCTTTATACTGTATGTTGCTCCACAGTCGAACACGACTCTTAATGATCCCTTCTTAGGATGAAACACACCGTGATGAGGAATGTACCAAACTCTGCCATCCTTACGCTCTAGATGGTGAGCTGGCACCTTCTCTGCATAATCGTTATGTACAACATCAAATCAAATCAAATAACTTTATTGTCACACTACCATGTACACAAGTGCAACAGTAGGTGAAATTCTTGTGTGCAGTTCCAAGCAACATAGCAGTCATGACAGTGACGAGACATATACCAATTACAGTAAACAACATACTTACACAAAACAATTTACAAATCAAATGTACACATACTTACACAACACAATAATTATATACAATGTACAGTAAACAATACACACAATATACAATACACAATATACAATACAATAAGTAAGGAGTATATGAAATATATATATATATATATATATATATGAAGTAGTATATTGAGGAGAATATGTTGACAGTCCAGTGTGAGATTGTAGATGAATAAAGTGCAGTGCTAATTATTGATCGTGATAGATCAAGTGTTCAAAAGTCTGACTGCTTGGGGAAAGAAGCTGTCATGTAGTCGGCTGGTGCGGGTCTTGATGCTGCGATACCGCCTGCCTGATGGTAGCAGTGAGAACAGCCCATGACTCGGGTGGCTGGAGTCTCTGATGATCCTCCAAGCTTTTTTCACACACCACCTAGTGTATATGTCCTGGAGGGAGGGAAGCTCACCTCCTATGATGTTTCTGGCAGTTTGCACCACCCTTTGCAGGGCTTTGCAGTTGTGGGCGGTGCTATTGCCGTACCAGGCAGTGATGCAGCCAGTGATGCAGTGCTGGTGAGCCTTCTTCACAACGGCCTCAGTGTGGACGGACCATGTGAGTTCTTCAGTGATGTGGACACAGAGGAACTTGAAACTGCTGACTCTCTCTACCGGTGCTCCATTGATGGTGATGGGGCTGTGTTCTCCATCTTTCCTCCTGAAATCCACCACAAGCTCCTTGGTTTTACTGACGTTGAGGGAGAGGTTGTGCTCCTGACATCAGCGTGTCAGAGTGTGCACCTCCTCTCTGTAGGCTCTTTCATCATCGTCAGTGATCAGACCTACCACCGTCGTATCGTCAGCACACTTAATGATGGCACTGGAGCTATGTGTTGTCACACAGTCATGTGTGTACAGTGAATACAGTAGGGGGCTGAGAACACAGCCCTGCGGGGCTCCAGTGTTGAGGGTCAGTGATGAGGAGATGTTGCTGTCCATTCTAACGACCTGACGTCTGCCTGACAGGAAGTCCAGGATCCAGCTGCACAGCGAGATGTTTAAGCCCAGAGCCCGGAGTTTCATATCAAGCTTGGAGGGCACTTTGGTGTTGAATGCTGAGCTGTAGTCAACAAACAGCATTCTCACATATGTGTTCCTTTTTTCCAGATGGGAGAGAGCAGTGTGTAGTGTAGATGCAATGGCATCATCAGTGGAGCGGTTGTTGCGGTAGGCAAACTGCAATGGGTCCAAAGAGGGGGGCAGAACAGAGCAGATGTAATCTCTGATTAAGCTCTCGAAGCATTTGCTGATGATGGGGGTCAGAGCAACAGGACGCCAGTCATTTAAGCAAGTGATTGTGGCTTGCTTCGGTACAGGCACAATGGTTGATGTTTTGAAGCATGTGGGGACTACAGACAGGGAGAGGGACAGATTGAAAATGTCCGTAAAAACACCAGCCAGTTGATTCGCGCACCCTCTGATGACGCGGCCCGGAATGCCGTCTGGACCCGCAGCTTTACGGATGTTCACCCGTCGGAAGGATCGGGTTACATCCACAACAGAGATGGAGAGTGAATCAACCTCTGTAGCATCAGCCGCGAGTGCTCTCTCCGCGAGGGCGGTGGTGTTGTCCTCGAAACGAGCATAAAATGTATTAAGTTCGTCCGGGAGAGATGCAGCGGTGTTCACAGCGGAGTCTTTATTCCGTTTGTAGTCCGTGATGGTATTAATTCACTGCCACATACTTCTAGAGTCAGTGGTGTTGAACTGACCTTCAAGTTTGTGCCTGTACTGGCGTTTGGCTTCACTGATAGTGTTACAGAGGGCACAACTGGCTTGTTTACGCTCCTCCATGTTAGAAGAATTAAAAGCGGAGGACCGCGCATTGAGTGCCACGCGAACCTCGCCGTTAACCCATGGTTTCTGGTTAGGGTATATCCATATTTTTTTGGTCGCAACAACATCCTCTACGCACTTCCTGATGAAACACGTTAGGCTGTCAGCGTAAACCTCGATGTCGTCATCAGAGGCGGACCGGAACATCTCCCAGTCCGCGTGATCAAAACAGTCTTGTAGCGCAGAATCTGATTGGTCTGACCAGCACTGGATCGTTCTGAGGGTGGGTGCTTCCCGTTTCAGCTTCTGCCTATAAGTGGGCAAAAGCAGAACGGAAGCGTGGTCCGATTTGCCAAATGGGTGGGGGGGGGGGATTTGTAGCCATCCCGGAAAGGAGAGTAACAATGATCTAAAACCCGGTCCCCTCGTGTGTTGAACTTTATGTGTTGGTGGTATTTTAGAGCGATTGTTTTGAAGTTGGCTTTGTTAAAGTCCCCGGTAACAATGAACGCAGCCTCAGGGTGCGCGGTTTCCTGCTCACTTATACACCCATACAGTTCCCTGAGTGCCCGGTCTGTGTCGGCTTGTGGGGGGATGTACACAGCTGTGATGATGACCGCTGTGAATTCCCTCGGTAGCCAGAATGGTCGACACAGAAGCATGAGATATTCCAGATCAGGAGAGCAGAAAGACTTGATGAAATGTACGTTCCTCTGATCACACCATGATTTGTTGATCATAAAACATACACCACCACTTCTGCTTTTACCGGGCTCGGTGCACAGAGAAGCCCGTGATTTCGATGGCCGAGTCTGGAATCTCCGCAGCCAGCCAGGTTTCTGTAAGGCATATAACACAGCAGTCCCTCGTCTCTCGTTGGAAAGAGATCCGCGCTCTCAGCTCGCAGAGCTTGTTGTCCAGAGACTGAATATTTGCCAGTAGTATACTGGGTCGATTTGCACGACGTCTTACTCTGATGAGAATGCCGGCTCATTTTCCTCTTTTCCTTCTGCGTTTCCGCGGCCGGGTTGGCATTAAGGAATTAGAAGTCCGGTTTTTGATGTGAAATTGTAGAACCAATGTCCAAAAGCATTTGGCTGTCGTAAACAATAAGGCAGACAACATCCAAGACAAAAAAACAATGAACTGTAAACAAAACAAACAATAAACCGCAGTGTTGTAACGGAGCTCGCAACGCAGCAGCCATACTCGGCGCCATCTTGAGACCATGTAAGAAAATCTGTAAGAATTTACATCTGTAAGAAAATGAGTATACTTCTCATGAAACCCATGGTTTCTTTCCAATTTCCTTTTCAAACCATTAATTCGTTGCATAGCGACACAAAGATTGTCAGGTAACATGACATTATCGGTCTTGAATGGTAATTTTATGCTGTAATGTCCATCCTGGAGTGAGGATGTATTGTTCATTATGTCCATGAACTGAAGATCTTCCCTTGACATTTCTTTTTTATCAGCAGTCCTTTCACTGAAATCATGATTGAACTGATTGTTAAGCAGCTCCTCCAATTTAACAATATAAATTCTGTTAAAAGTAACAGCAGAATGCCCAATTTCATTCTTGTGGTCACCATTTCCTTCCACGGTCCCATGGACGACCCATCCCAATAGGGTTTTAATGGCGAATGGCCCATTACATGACTGTTTATTATTTCATATGGTTCCATCACATTGGAGGCATTATTTCCAATCAGCAAATCAATACCTGCTTGAATGTATGGTATCTTAATCTCATCCAAGTATGACCATTTAGATAACTCCTCTTGAGTAATGATGTTTTCTGAGTTAACAGGCATCTTCTGCTGTGTGTATACAGCAGGAAGTAAGAAGAAATAATTGGTGTTGATACCACTGATTTCTTGTCCATTAATAACATTGCAGGACACAGATTGTTCCTGACCCATAGTACGAAGAAGAATATTGACTTTCTTACCACTCATATTCAGTTCTTTCATTAAATGTTCTGAACAAAAAGTACCTGAGCTTCCTGGGTCCAAAAAAGAATATGTTTGCATATTTTTTTTTACCTTTAATGGATTTCACTTGAACCGGCATTAAACTCCTCTCAAGTTTGAGCAGACACTACTTTGCGCCTTTCCTCTGGCTCTTTTACAATTACCCCCTTGTGATATATGTGCAGAATAGTTGGATGTGTTTCTCCACAAGCATTGCAAATCAAACAATTATCACATTCCTTATTCAAATGTCCTGTCTTTAGACACCCACTGTCTTTAGATTACCACAGTTTTACAGCAAAATGGCTCCTACAGCACCTTTCGGGTCTTTGCGGACTGCAGCATTAGGTTGTTTACTTCCTGTGTCTGATGGGTGGCATCCATCTGATTCATCTGGCCATCTGTTTTCCCAGCATTTCACTCACTATTGCCTTTAAGTCTTTCCAGTGGGCTGTGGAGTCAGTTTTCAGCCACATGTTGACACACTGTAGTGGAAGACTAGGGAGAGAGAGCTGACACAGATATACACAGGGTTAAGGGATTAAGTGTGGTGTTACAGCTAGATGTTGGCTTCAATATGTGGGGACACAAATTAAGGTTAGTAACAGCTAAAGGATGTTTTCAGTGAATGTGAACAAATAGTGAAGTGTAATTAAATGTTTCTTTCTTTCTAATTTGGCAGGATTGACACCATACACCTGTTTATGTGGTACAGTTTAACGTGGTACAGGCACACTCGGGGGGGGGGGGGGGTTGGTGACGGTTACCTGGTGCTTCTCTCTGCAATTTATTTCCGGACGTGGCTGCGTTTGGATACCGAAATTTGGATTGCATTGATAAACGGAGTCCTGGAAGGCTCGAGAGGCTTGAGAGGCGGAGTCCTGGAAGGCTCGAGAGGCTTGAGAGGCGGAGCCCTGGAAGGCTCGAGTGGCTTGAGGGGTGGAGCCCTGGGAGGCTCGAGAGGCTTGAGGGGTGGAGCCCTGGGAGGCTCGAGAGACTTGAGAGGCGGAGCCCTGGAAGGCTCGAGAGACGGAGCCCTGGAAGGCTCGAGGGGCTTGAGGGGCGGAGCCCTGGAAGGCTCGAGAGACGTAGCCCTGGAAGGCTCGAGAGGCGGAGCCCTGGAAGGCTCGAGAGGCGGAGACCTGGAAGGCTCGAGAGGCTTGAGAGGTGGAGCCCTGGAAGGCTCGGGAGGCGGAGTCCTGGAAGGCTCGAGAGGCGGAGCCCTGGAAGGCTCGAGAGGCTGAGACCTGGAAGGCTCGAGAGGCGGAGCCCTGGAAGGCTCGAGAGGCTTGAGAGGCGGAGCCCTGGGAGGCTCGGAAGGCCGAGCCCTGGAAGGCTCGAGAGGCGGAGCCCTGGAAGGCTCGAGAGGCTTGAGAGGCAAGCCCTGGAAGGCTCGAGAGGCTTGAGAGGCGGAGCCCTGGAAGGCTCGAGAGGCGGAGCCCTGGAAGGCTTGAGGGGCGGAGCCCTGGAAGGCTCGAGAAGCTTGAGGGGTGGAGCCCTGGGAGGCTCGAGAGGAGGAGCCCTGGAGGCTCGCGGGGCAGAGCCCTGGAGGACTCGGGGGGCACTGGCTCTTGGACGGGCACGACCACTGGCGCTGGCTTTTGGACGGTCATGGCTACTGGCGCTGGCTCTTGGACGGTCTTGGCTACTGGCACTGGCTCTTGGACGGTCTTGGCTACAGGCGCTGGGACGGTCGAGGCTACAGACGCTGGCTCAGGGACAGTCGAGGCTACAGGCACTGGCTCACTGACGTCGGAGGCTACAGGCAATGGCTCACTGACGTCGGAGGCTACAGGCACTGGCTCACTGACGTCGGAGGCTACAGGTGCTGGCTCACTGACATTGGAGGCTACAGGCGCTGGCTCACTGACCTCTGAGGCTAATGGCTCTGGCTGGTTGACCGTGGTGTGCGCAAGCTTGGGCTCGCTGGCAGTGGCTGGCTTGGGCTCAGGCTTGCTGACCGTGGCTGGCTCAGGCTCAGGCTCGCAGACCGGGGCAGGCGTGGGCTCAGGCTTGCAGACCGGGGCAGGCGTGGGCTTGGAGGCGGAAGCCCGTCTTCTCTTCCTCCTCCGGGCAGACGAGGTTGACCATGTGGGTTCTGGGGAAGTGATTGATGCAGGGGTTTGCTCGCTGACAGGTGGAGCTGGTGTGACAGGGAGCGCCAGGGATGGCTGAAGGGTCTCCACTGTGGGTGGTGAGGTAGGGTCCTCCTCAGCAACGCCCACAGTGAGTGGTGAGCCGCACACCAGTAAGGTCTCCTCAAGGAAGTCGCAGAGAGTCCAGCTGCGCGTGTCCTGTGGCAACCGCTCCTTCAAGGAAGCGTTCAAATTACCCCTGAAGAAGGCCACCAGGGCTGAGTCCGGGAAGTCCGAGACGCTCGCCAGCTCGAGGAAGACGCTAATGTGGTCATCAATCAGACGGTCTTCTTGTCTTAGGCTGAGTAGGAGAAAGTTAGCCCGTTGAACCGCTGGATCCATAGTGTGGTCGATCGTTCTGTTACGAATGGTGTGGAAGCAGGACAAGACAGACGAGAGGTGCGGATCCAAGTTTTATTAAATAAGAGGAACACAAAACACTGGAACAAATTAAAGGTCCACGATGGGAAAATGAAATAAACACATGAACACGAAACATCCACGAACGATCAAACAAGGGAACAAGAGCAGGCATGAAACACTGGAAACATGGAACATAACATACAACGATCGACAAACAAACAGAGGAAAGGCAGGGTTTAAATACACAAAGGAACAAACAAGGGAATGAGGGACACCTGGAGGAAACAATCAAGGGAACACCAATCATAAAAATGAACTACAAAGGACTACAGAAAACCAAACAGGAAACAGGAACTAAACTAAACTTCAACATAAAAGCACAAAAAAGAACAAAAGACAACAATGAACATGACAGCCACCACCATTGTGTCCTTGAGCAAGGCACTTAACTCCAGGTTGCTCCAGGGGGATTGTCCCTGTAATAAGTGCACTGTAAGTCGCTTTGGATAAAAGCGTCTGCCAAATGTATAAATGTAAAATGTATTATTGAATTAAGGTGATGTTTTTAAATTAAGCTTCCTAGAAGCTTGAGAGGCTTTGTTCTGATGTTAGACTGTGTAGAGGATTATTTATAGATTGGTTTTGGGGGTAAAGTTTTGAGAACCGTTGCAGACAAAGGAGTGCTTGACTTTTTATAGAAGTATTAAACAAACATGGGAATGTTTGTATGATAATTAATTTAGACTGGAAGATGATTTATTATGTTTACTTATGCTTTAATTGAACTCATGTACATTTTTAAAGTAATGAAGAATGGAAAAGATACATGGTGGTGACTAAAGATTAAAATTTCTTGTCTTGTTTGTTTGTAACAATATAAATTGAATTAATTAAGAAATAGGGTGCAGGGTTGGCTACAATTGGTATAATAATTGAAACAACCATTCTTGAGAGGGGAATAATATTATATTGTGTGTTACCATTGATTAAATAAAAATAAACAGATGAAGTACTGATCAATGTAAATGGTCCAATGCAACAGAAAGACCAAACTGGGAGGAAATTGATTCCTCTAATGATATGTTATATATTTGATCATTCTTTTATTGATTTAATACTCTGAATTACTCTGATGTAGTCTGAAACTATGAAAAAGAGCTTAGCTTGCAGGGAAAGTTAATTAATATATTAATCAAATGAATGTAGAAAGTAATGATTGTTAGTTAATATAAAACATGTAACCATATGGAGGTGATTACAGTGTTCTTTATGCATATAAAATGAAATAGTCACGCTGTTGCCATCATTGAAGCAAGTTAGGACAGGATGACCCGCTGAAGGAGAGAAGGTGGAAAACAATTGCAACCTACAATACCAATGAATAAGAAAGACATGTTATTACTGACATACTTGGGCGAAGTGTTGCCCCAATACAGGGCCTACCGGAGATAAGTCCCAAGAAGAACCGGGATTCCAAGATGAACAATTCTAAGAAAGCATACTGCAGAGTGGGTTCCCTACAATCAGCCTTGGGGATCTTGGTTGGCCTTTCCAATGAAGCTGACCTAAAACGAAATACTCCAGAAATGAATTCAGAAAGTACAGAGCACTTGACGGACTGTATTGAAGTAACTATGAATATGGACTTCCCAACGATGAATACGAGGCAAGATTCAGACGAAGAAGAGCAGTAGGCACAAAACCAAGAAACAGAGGAAGAAGATGATCAGCAGGAACCGGCTACAGAATCTGAGGAAAGAGAAGAGGAAGTAGAAGAAGGACAAACACACGTAGGGGAAGAGCACGCTGCGGCAGAAAGAGGGATTGAAGTAAGTGCCGTAGTAGAGCAGGAGAGCATAGAAAGTGAGACGGAAGTACATGTCACAGAGGAACAGGACCAGGAAGGTGAAGAAGGAGAAAGACAAGAAGAAAGTGATCATCCTGCTGAAACAGATACAGAAGCAACTGAAGGAAATGAAACAGGCCAACAAGCGCAGTCATTCGATGAAGCGTTGTGGCACATGGAGGAAAGAATGGAAGCTCAAGGAGGTGTAGATGATGCTGTTACTAACATATTTGGGACAGGTATTGCCTCCCATAAAGGGCCTACCAGAGAGGAGATCCAGGAAGGCCCAGACTCTCCAGGCGAAGGACCGTCACAACGACCATGGTATGATGAATTTCCTACAATTGACATCTCAGACCTTCAATATTATTTCCCCGAATGAGCAGAGACTAGATAACATAGCACGAGAAATCAGAAAGAAGCGAACACCTGGATCATTAAACAAAGGTGAACCCGAAAAGCAAAGAATCTGGATAAGCAATTTGGCCAAGCAGAACAAACTGAATAATCTGCCTAAAAAGACACCTGACAAAATAATCACCCAAAGACTGAAAAAGCCAATAAATTTAGAAAAAGATATGGAACCCATAGAGTCAGCAGGAACAGAGGAACTATTAGAACATGCAAATCAAAATGACTGGTATAAATGGGCCAGATATACAGCTAAGCAAGCAAAAATGTCAAACTGTGTAATGTGCTCACCCTCTCTATTGAAAAAATTGGTAGTAATCCCGAATCAGTATGATTATAAGCATTGCACTGAGTATTGTGCCAAATATTGTGGTAAAACAGGGAGAACAGTGTTCTGCCCTGCAGAATGTTTGGCATTCTTGGGTCATCCGGAATATGATAAATATTATAAGATGATATAAGAAAATTAGACATACGTGTGGATAATGAGAAAAAAAGAAAGCCCATTATCATAAAAAATAAATCGACAACTGGCGTATGAATGCTTTGAGAAAACTAAAGGAAAAACGAATGTAGGACAATTTAAGGGCAATTGTGCAGTAATATGGCATTTAGATGATGAAATGTTTTTTAATGATAATGTGATTAGGTTTAGTGGACCGCAATATGCAACAGCAACATTAGGACAAAATTTTACTGCGAACATAACTCCAGGATGTCTAGGTGTAGTTGTCGGTCATTGCCTTACAATATGTGAAAATCAAACTCTAGTATCGTCTGCGATAAAAATCCATGAGGAACAAATGGAAAGCATAGCGGACTATTTTTGGTTATGTGGGAGAGGTCAATTGAAACCCGCACTACCTAAAGGCTGGAAAGGACTGTGCGCTAGAGTAAGGCTAATACAAGAAATAACTATGGTAGAATGGGACCCCTCTGAAATCCAAAATGCACCAAAACCTTTAGTCCACAGCAAAGCAAGGGTGAAAAGAGCGTACACCCCAGATCCTGACGTCTACCTGGATGAAATTGGCCAACAAAGAGGAATACCTCAAAAGTTTAAAGCTAGAGATGAGATTAAATCAGGCTTTGAGTCAATGTTCATATGGGTAACACCCAACAAAAATTTAGAATGGATTAATTATATTTTCTATAACCAACAGAGATTTATAAACTATACTGACGAGGCACTGGCGGCATTAGGAGACCAATTAGCAGCCACTAGTAAAATGGCATGACAAAATCGTCAAGCACTGAATTGGTTATTAGCAGGTAAAGGAGGAGTATGTGTTATGTTCGGAGCAGATTGCTGTACATACATACCAAATAATACATCTCCAGAAGGAGCTTTTACCTAGGCAATGAAGAAACTGCATGACCTGCGAAAGGAAGTTAAATCTAATGCAGGTAGAGATCAGCTTGTTGGGACATTTACATTTACATTTACATTTATTCATTTGGCAGACGCTTTTATCCAAAGCGACTTACAAAAGAGGAAGAACATCAGCGAATCATCTTAGGGAGACAGTGGTACAAAAAGTGCCATATTACAAAGTTTCACTATCATCAGAATAGTACACCAAACAGATTTAAGTGCAACAAGAAATGTAAATAATTTTTCTTTTCTTTTTTTTTTTTTTTTAGTGACCGGTTAAGTGCTTTTGGAAAAGATGTGTTTTTAGCCGTTTTTTGAAGATAGAGAGTGAGTTAGCTTTCCAGATTGAGTTGGGAAGGTCATTCCACCACCGTGGTATGATGAAACTGAAAGTCCGGGAAAGTGTTTTGGTGCCTCTTTGTTTTGGTACGACAAGGCGACGTTCCTTAGCCGACCGCAGGCTTCTGGTGGGAACGTAGCTCTGCATAAATGTTTTTAGGTATGCTGGAGCAGACCCAGTGACTGTTCTATATGCCAGCATCAGGGCCTTGAATTGAATACGTGCATGAACCGGCAGCCAGTGGAGAGAGACAAAGAGTGGTGTAACATGTGCTCTCTTAGGCTCATTAAAGACCAGACGTGCTGCTGCATTCTAGATCATTTGCAGGGGTCTAATAGCACATGCAGGAAGGCCTGCAATGAGAGCGTTACAGTATTCCAGTCTAGTTATGACAAGGGACTGAACGAGCAGTTGTGTGGCATGTACAGAGAGGAAGGGTCTTATCTTCCTGATATTGTAGAGTGTAAATCTACATGATCTTGCAGTTTTTGAAATGTGGTCTGTGAAATTTAGCCCATCATCAATGGTTACCCCTAGATTTCTGACCGTTTTGGAAGGCGCAACTGTAGTTGGACCCAGCTGCACGGTGATGTTGTGTTCAACAGCCGGGTTGGCTGGAAAGACAAGGAGTTCGGTCTTGGCAGGGTTGAGTTGAAGGTGGTGTTCCTTCATCCAGGCTGAGATGTCTGCCAGACAGGCAGCAATTCGAGCGGTCACTGTGGTGTCGTTGGGCTGGAAAGACAAGTAGAGTTGCGTGTCATCAGCGTAGCAGTGGTAAGAGAAACCATGTGACTGAATGATGGGTCCCAGTGATGTTGTGTATATGGAGAAGAGAAGTGGCCCAAGCACTGATCCCTGAGGTACCCCAGTAAGTAACTGGTGTGGCTTGGATACTTCCCTCTCCATGCTACCTCAAAGGACCTTTCTGAGAGATAAGAGTTGAACCAGTCAAGTACAGTTCCAGTGATACCCAGTTTAGAGAGGGTGGAGAGTAGGATCTGATGGTTGACTGTGTCAAAGGCTGCAGAAAGGTCCAGCAGAATCAGAACGGATGATCTGGATTCAGCTTTCGCTTGTCTCAGCGACTCGATGACAGACAGCAGGGCAGTCTCAGTGGAGTGTCCACTTTTGAAGCCTGACTGATTGTCATCCAGCAGCTTGTTCTGTGAGAGATAGGCGGAGATCTGATTGAAAACTGCCCTTTCAAGTGTTTTTGCCATGAATGGGATGAGAGGGACTGGTCTGTAGTGTTCTATCTGTGTGGGGTTAAGTGCAGGTTTTTTCAGCAGTGGGGTTACTCGAGCCTGCTTAAATGTAGTGGGAAAAGTGCCTGCGAGAAGGGATGTGTTAATTATGTGTGTAAGTGCCGGTAGGATGGACGGAGAGATGGCCTGGAGAAGGTGTGATGGAATGGGGTCAAGGGAACAGGTTGTGGGGTGATTGGAGAGGAGGAGTTTAGAGACCTCAGTGTCAGTTAAAGGAGAGAACATAGGGAAAGAAGGGTTGCATACAGGAGCCAGGTGTTTGACAGGGTGTGGTGCTGTGAATGTATTGCTGATGGCTGTAACCTTATCAGTAAAAAATGTGGCGAATATATCTGCTGTCAGTGATGTGTCAGGTGGTGGAGGGGAGGGCAGAGAAGTGTGTTAAATGTTCTAAACAAGCTACGAGTGTCTGTGGTGCTGTTGATCTTGGTCTGGTAATATGAAGTTTTTGCAGTTTTAACGTTAATTGAAAAAGTTGCAAGCAGAAGCTGATATTTACCTAGATCATCTGGATCTTTAGATTTCCTCCATCTCCTCTCAGCTGCCCTGAGATCAGTCCGATGTTCACGAAGGACGTCAGACAGCCAGGGGCTGGGTGGTGTAGTCCGTGCTGGTCTAGAGGAGAGAGGACAGATGTTGTCTAGACAGGTTGTTAAAGTAGAGCTAAGTGTGTCTGTGGCAGTGTTTACATCAAGCATGGAAAATACATTTATGGTGGGAAGAGAGGCAGAGACATCAGTGGAAAGGCGAGAGGGTGAGAGGGAACGGAGGTTACGGCGAAAGGAAACCAAAGGTGGGGTCGGTTTTACAATGGATGGGAGAATCATGTTGAATTGAACAAAGTAGTGATCAGAGACATGTAAAGGTGTAACAAGAATATTAGAGGTGGTACAGTTACGTGTAAAAATGAGGTCCAGCTGGTTGCCCGACCTGTGAGTGGTGTGTAGTCTTTCCAAGTCAAATGAGGCCAGAAGAGTATTCAGTTCAATGGCCTGGGGTTTGTCTTGGTGTATGTTGAAATCACCAAGAACCACAAGTGGCCTGCCATCCTCTGGCAAGGAGGACAGCAGGACATCCAATTCCTCAAGAAAGCTTGTCAGCTGACCTGGGGGGCGATAGATGACAACAACATGTAATTTTGTGGGTTGCATTGTAGTAATGGCATGGAATTCAAAAGATGTATTGTTACATAGTGAAGCCTGTGGTGAAAAAGTCCAGTTATTATGAATGAGCAAACCTGTTCCCCCACCCCTACCAGTATGTCGAGGGGTGTGGGAGAAGGAGAAGTTGTCGGAGAGAGCAGCAGGCGTTGCTGTATCCTCAGGACATATCCATGTCTCTGTCAGTGCCAGGATGCTGAGGGTGGACTGCGTGGAATGAAGGCAGCTTTGTTCACAGCAGACTGGCAGTTCCAGAGTCCCACTGAGAACGAGAGTGGAGCAGGTGTTGGAGTGCAAAGCGGCCGTAGGTTGTGTGGGTTGCGTTTTGTCTTGCATCTGTATCTTGTGAACGGTCTGCAACAGATAACAGGGATGTGCTTGAAGGCATGTGTTATTAGTGAACTAGACATGTTAGTATGTATGTATAAGTAAACTAATAAAGAGATAGAATAGAAAAATATTTAAGTGCTTTGGTGAGTAGTGCCTTGTCGGTGTCCTTGCTCGGTGGACTCGCACAGGTAGACTCACTGGTCTTTACCCAAGTAGGTCTTCACACGAGGAGGGCTTGACACGAGGGCCACCACTTCCGCTGCCGCTTCCGCATCAGCATTAAGTCCAATAAATAACCACTTTACGAGCCGTTCAGTGGAAAAAAAGCAGCCACGCCTTAATGCTACTTATCACAACAAAGCTAGTCACGTGGTCACCCGAAACCGAAACTCAGGGTTGCGCGGGAACAAACGCAACTTCTGTACAGCGCAAATAAATTATGCTGCACTTTAGCAATAAATAATACTCTAAAACAAGTGAAGCACTGTTTGCAGACACTAAAACGACGATAGTTTTAAACACACACAGGATAACCAACCCGAAGTCTAAGCAAATCTACCAACGAATCCTACGTGACAAGTTTAAACAAGTCTAACAATTCTATCAGCGAATACTATGGGACGTCAACACAAATATAGCGCACACACACCAAACACACGTCTAAGCGACCCGCGTTCAAGACAGTAAACAAACAGCACCTGATCTAGCAATGAATACCACTATGACAATGTTAAAAACAATAAAATAAACACACTTACATACAACTGCAGACTCCTGTAGATAGATCGCTTCTCCTGAATGACTAACAGTCATGTTTCTAACAGTTTAAATAGGGACATGTTTTGATGATCTTTTTGGTTCATGGAAGATGGGGCTAATGAAAATAGGTATAATAATAGTTATAGGACTGACCTTATTTGGATTATTGTTTTGTTGTATTATATCCATTCTGAGATCAATAATGACTAGAACCATGTCTAAACAAATGGTGACTGTTTCAATGCTACCACCGGGAACAGGGATAGAAACTAGGTACTGTACCATTGGGCCAGGATTGGATGAACTTGATGAGATTTACTGAGAAGCAATCCAGAAACAACACTGGAATTTAAGCGGAATTTTATTTTTGAACACTTTTCTCATGTTTTGGATAGTAAGGGAGATAGCATGACTATTGTACTTTCATTTTACATAACAGAATAGATAGCAACTCAAGAAAGGAGTTAGAGGGTGTTTTGTTTGTTATTTTTGACATATTCCCCTATTATTATCAATGTAACCAATTACTTATAATGATTAATGAAGTATATCTTTATAATGATTAATGAAGTATATCTTTATTACAATGTACCTAATCAAATAGAAGTAGTATTGCTGATGATTATGTTTAAGAAAAATATACATGTGAAGTAATTGCCAAGAGAAGATATGTGAGGGAGATATTTGAAGTAAGGAGCGACGAGCACCTCAGTGCTTGGCTGCAAGAGCAAATAGACTCAACTGGTGGTTTAAAAACCCGCTGTCTGCTCCAACACACCACCAGATAGTGCTCCAGGCTACCAGAATTGTCTGTGAGTTCCTCTGGCAATGAAGGATACATATTACTATGTTACTTTTACTAGTGTTTTGTTAAAGCATATATATATATATATATATATATATATATATATATATATATATATATATATATATATATATATCTTCTACTTAATGGATAATCAATTGTACTCTACATCACGCAAGGCTTTACAGTTGCATGCACATGCTTATTACAAATGAGTTGATTTTTGTCACCCACCCCCAGGAACAGTGATAGCTAGAGGACTGGGATCTTTTACTCCTTCCTAGCCAAGTGTGGAGGGAGAGGTTTGGTCCCAAGTTCTGCAGAGTGCAGCCCCATAAAGGAGCATTTGATAGTGGTCTGAGTGGCCTACTTTGGCTGCCTGATAGAATGGGAAAGGCTAGCTTGTGTGACTGTACTCTGGTTTAAGGGACATAGAGTGTGAGACTTTTATAAGTCTCAGAGGGGGGGATATATGGTATATAACCTTGAAAAACAGGTGTATTTCTTCAAAAACAAAATGTGTTTCTGTTAATCAATAGTATTCTGATGTGAGTCCTTGGTGTGTTTCCTTTGTGCTGGCATGCATCTTTGCAGCTGTGGTGTGCCTCAGCAAAATACAGGAGGCATTTCCTACAAAGATACTTTTAAATCAGTTATTATATGAATGTTGTCTTGTTCTAATGAGCTGAATGTATGATATCTTTGCAGCTGGTGTTTTCTTTCATTAGTCAAATGATGTGTATGAGCAAACAAGGCTGCCTCATTGTAAAAAGTATGTGATGAGGACATTTGTCTCTTACGCAAATGTTTTTAGGAGTTGATGTACTCTGTCCATGAAGTGTAACATGAGGTCAAGATATGAGAGGCTACCAAAGATACAGGTTTCTTTTTCTTTTTAATAGATAGGCGAGGGATCTCCCACCAATATTTAATTAACAAAGGACGTATAACATATTGGTGGGAAAGAGACAAGGCAGTGACCTCGTGGGTCAGAGACAGTGGGTAACAAGGTAACAAAAAGGTATTGTAAAACAGTTGAAGGATGGGCAAGGAGGAGGCGAGAACCGGCTTGTCAACATAAATAATATTTTAATGTAAACTTAAACCAAAAGCACAGACATAAACACACATGACGGACATGTCCGTAATTCTCTCTCTCTCGAACCATCGTCACCGGCCGCCTTTATCCCTCGCGATATTCCGCCCCGGCCCCGCCACCCTCCACTCCACAGGTATATAACCGAGAACTTAGGATAATGGGGCAGAATGGACAGCTGACCGGTCTCATGTTTGTTGGTGTTGAATAAACTACAACTTTGGCATCTGGAACTCAAGATTCCGAGAGTTTTCTTGCAACTTAGAGAGATTCATCACAATTTTCCATGACAAGGTGTTCAAGTCCTAGATGATGCCTATCATGACGGTCGTGTCTCAAGCCCTACAACTCGTTTGGCTGGTCACCATCGATCGTATGATGCACTTCTATACTTCATTTAGAAGTTCTGCCACAACATGGAAAGTTCCTGAGGTTCGCTTCCGGGGGCGAAGTCTTCCAGTGTCAGGTTCTTTCACTCGGCCTAGCCCTTTTTACCCGCACATTCACAATGCATGATGTAGTGCTGGCTCCTTGTGACTCCGGGGCATCTGCATTCTGAATTATGTAGACGACTGACTGATCCTAGCGCAGTTCCAGGAACTGGCAGTTCAGCACAGGGACATCGTCTTAGCTTATCTGTTTCTCTGGGGTTGAGGCTCAACGGCAAGAAAAGTGTCCTCTCTCCCACTCAGAACACTGTCTATCGGGGCATTGTATGGAGTTCAATCACAATGTGGGCACAACTGTCTCCCGCTAGGATTGAGTCCATTCAGATCACCCTGAGAAAAGTCAGGCTAGGTCAAGGTTGCACTGTTATCAGTATCAACGATTTCCAGGTCTCAGGGCGACCGCATCCTCGGTGATCCCTCTGGACCTTTTGCTCATGAGACCGTTTTTGTTGTGGCCCAAAGCCAGGGGATTTCTTCCAAGGGCCAAAACCCCTAGGCTAATAAGGGTTATGCGCCTCAGGCTTTGATCCCTTTATATGTGGTTCAGACCCCAGTTTTCTGCCTTGGGTCCCACTCTAGGTGCGTCTTGTTGTCGCAGGCTGCTAACGACAGACGCCTCCCTGACGGACGGGGGTTGCGGCCTTAAGTGGTCGTCCAGCTTAAGGGGATAGGAGGGTTGTCAGCTCGGTTGTCACAGTCACTGTCTCGGGTTGATGGCTGTATTTCTGGCCCTGAAATGCCTCCTCCTGAGGCTGCCATGTCTTGGTGCGGGTGGACAATACAGCGGTAGCCTCTTACATAAATCATCAAGGAGACCCACATTCTTGTCAGCTGTATTTCTGACGCATCAGATTCTCCTTAGGGCCCAGGGCAAGCTCCTGTCACTTAGGTCAGTTATATCCCTTGATGCCCGTTTGTGGGAGCAGATTTACTGTCCAGACAGAAAATACCAACGGGGGAGTTAAGAACTCCACCCTAAGGTAGTGGTTGCCCAGAGTTCACCAGCAAGGGTTTTTGCCTCTTACTGATAGCACTGCGCTGGCCGAACAGGGCTTGGTTCTCGGAGCTAATTTCTTCCCTCGACGGCTCACCTGGGGCGATTCCGAACAGGAAGGATCTTCTATCTCAGGCACAGGGCACTATTTCATCCCTGCCCCAAATTGTGGAATCTTTCATGTTTGGCCCCTAAGGGTACCAACTGAGGGACACAGAGCTTTCTCCTGTGATTATCGAGACCTTTTTAAATGCCAGGCTTTTTTCCACTTGGAACAAGTTTGGGTGAGATCTTAAGGCAGAAGAGGACCTCTTCGCCTCTATGAATAGCGCAATGTCTCCTCTACTTCTCCCTGAAATCACCCAGCCCCCTTGGGTCTGGATGTTAAGACACATACATGACCCAGAATACGTCTATATGTATTTCTTTCCCCAGTTTCAGGGGAGAAGTAGAGGAGACATTACGCTATCAACAGTAGAATATGAACTTCAACTAAAGTTCATATTACAGAACCAGCTACCTGCCAGTTTGCTTCAGTTCTGGATTTTCTGTAGAAAGAACTGTCAACGGGCACTTGCATCGCCACTGCCAGGTTCTATGTGGCCACTGCGGTTTGCCAAGGCTTGGTGGGCGGGGTGCCCTCTAAGAGGCATCCTCATTATTCCCCTGGCCTACGAGGCGCGGGCAATAATCACCAGTAGGTTTTGGGGCACACTCTACCAGAGGGCTCTCCACCTCTAAAACCTTGGCTAGAGGTCTCCCTCTGCAGCAAGTTTGTGTTGTGATAGGGTTCTCTTCGCACACATTCATCAAACTTTATGGGTTAAATGCTTTGCCACTCCGGACTCTTATGTCCTTGAGTCGACATCTCAGCCCATGCCTAAACAAGTTTGTGATGCGGCAGGTTGTCCTCTCCGCACACATTTATTGGACTTTTATAATTTGGATGTTCTGCACTCCGGGCTCTTATGACCTTGAGTCGACATCTCAGCTCATGCCTAAACAAGACTGTGATGCGGCAGGCTGGTCCACTCCACACACATTCATCAAAATTTTATGGTTTAGATGTTTATGCTACTCCGGGCTCTAATGCCCTTGAGTCAACATTTCAGCCCATTCCTAAACAAGTTTGTGATGCGGCAGGTTGTCCTCTCCGCACACATTTATTGGACTTTTATAATTTGGATGTTCTGCACTCCGGGGAACAAGGGTTACACATGTAACCCGAGACGTTCACTCAAAAAGGAAAACACATCATTATTAACTCACCCACTGTTCCAAATTTGTATGAATTTATTTGATGTAACAAAAAGAAGATGTTAGAGAGAATGTCAGCCTCTGTCGTCATTCACTTTCATTGCATCTTTTTAGGGGAAGAGAATGGTGACTGAGGATGACATTCTGCCTCAAGATAGAAGATGATTTTTCACTTTAACCCACATAAATGATTAAGTAAAAAACAAAATGTGTTTTTTTTTAGTGACATGATTACAATATGTTCATCTGTATTTTGGACTGTTCACTTGTGATCAGATCACCCAAGATAGATGTAAATCAAGGTAATAATTGTAAACGAAAACAAAGACTAAATGAACAAAACATTTAAGTAAATGGAGAAAAAAAATGAATAAAAAAGTAATGGGACCAACAGAACAGTTTTGTTGTGGAATGTTTGTAAATTTTAAACAACATTACTATAACATCAAGATGCCATGGCGATAATAGATGGCCTATTGACCTCTGCATTAGCAACAGTGCGGGAATCACTACCAATGTTCCTTCACTTCTGCTATTGCTCCCGTACAAACTGAAAAAACACATACATACAAAACAACACATACTTATAACAGTGTAGAGTGTAGTAGAGCGGGGCCGGGCCGGAACAACGCACGCCCGGTCCCCAATCAGCCTGATGGGGGCACGCGAGGAATAAAGGCATCCGGTGACGACAGTTAGAGAGAGATAGAGAATTACAGGCAGCTGCTCTGTGTGTTTATGTTTGTATGTTTTTAGTTTAATTTATTATTAAACTATTATTTATATTGACAAGCCAGTTCTCGCCTTCTTTCCCTTAAAGAAGGCGAGTTTGTAAGGGGGTTACAAACTGCATTAACCATGAGCCACAAATGCGGAATTGCAGCTGCACAGTGCACACAAAACTATATATGCTTCATGGTAATCGACAGCAGTTGATTAAGATAAAGAGTGGGTTATGTCTTTCATGAATACAAATAATTGCAACCAAAAAATCAGGTGTGTGTCAAATGTTCGGATCAGTGCATAAAACTTTGCAGTATAAATTCACTCATACAGCCTAACGGATCTGCTGCTGTCTATTATGTTTTTAACATTAATCAAACAACAATTTTGAAAAGAAAGCCACTGACTGCTTATTTATTCATTTTTTATTAGCCTACTACAGTATGTTGATAGTTTACTTTAGACTTGGTCTACTTCTTTATTATTGACTATTTACCCAAATATTTGAAAATATGCAGCAATTCATGTTCTCAATTAATTGAGAAACACTTTTATTTTATATATGTTAATATATACATTAATATTTTACTTTTTACATAAAGTAGTGCATAGCATATTATGCATTTTTACTGTCATATTCAAATGTAAAATATCAAGAATTACATTAAAGAGGACTTTATTTTTCATTACTTTATTTGTATTATTTTTAAACTGGACATTGGGGAGTGATCCACATTACACAAATGCTTGTTTTCGCCTTGATATGAATACAAACAAAGATCCCCCATTTAGCCTTAACAGTCTGTAGGGGCAAGTGCTGTTAGCGAGCACCTATGAAGGCCGGAACGGTACACGAGGGGGTGGTTGGCCAGCACCACGCCCGACCGCCTTTGTCTCCCCAGTAGCGATGTTTTTACACACCACACCAGGTACTCATTTTAGGCTGAGTCAACCTAGGGGAGGCCCGGAAACGGTTCAGATAATCGTCACTGGTGTTGGCCATGAGCGGGAATCGAACTCGGGTTGCCAGGTTTGTAGCGCAGTGCGCTAACCGCTACATACATGCACACGTGCACACGCACGCACACACACACAAATGTACTACAAAATTAAAACTAAACTAAATCTAAAAAAGAACAAACAAAACGTCTAGGTTACGTATGTAACCTCCGTTCCCCGATGGAGGGAACGAGACATTGTGTCAGAGAAGCGACACTAGGGTTCTCTCTTGAGCGCCGATATTCACCTCTGATCTCTGAAAAAAGGCCAATGAGAAGTTGGCAGCCGGTATTTGCATGTCCCGCCCCCGGACATACGGGTATTTAAGCGGCGCAAATACGTGAGTTCATTCAGGATTTTTCTGAGGAGCCGGAAATGGTCCGGCCACAACAGTGGCTCGGCTCAGCGACGTGGCGGGGAAGACACAACGTCTCATTCTTTCCATCGGGGAACGGAGGTTACATACATAACCTAGACGTTCCCCTTCTGTCGCTCTCTCCACGTTGTGCACTGAGCCGTGTACGTGAACTACTGATACAGGAGCGAGCAGGTATTCTTACGTGCAGGATGACCAACTGTATCAGACTGCACGTACCCTTCCCCAATGCCCCATTCAAGCCATCAGAATCCTTTTCGTTACCCTGGAGGGGGGAACAAGGTGATGGCCGCCAACCTGGGAACAGGCCAGCCTGGCTGGGCCTCTTTTCTCTCTATGTTTCTCGCATAGAGCAACTACGGCCGGGGCCCTTACACGCATTGAGGGAAGGGGGTCTTCTTCCTCAGGGGAATTCGCCAGGGAGGGGCTGTCGCGAGGAGCCGAGAACCAAGTCCTGGTGGGCCAGTAGGGGGCCACTAGAATGACTTGCTCTTCGTCCTCCCTGAACTTGTATAGCACCTGTGCAAGAAGGCTCACTGGGGGAAATGCGTACTTGCACAGCCCCGCGTTGGCAACGCATCTGCCCCGAGGGGAGCCTCTGTCCGGGCATACCAGAGCGGGCAGTGGGAGGTTTCTTGGGAGGCAAACAGGTCTACCTGGGCCTTGCCGAACCATTCCCAGATCAGCTGGACCGACTGGGGGTGGAGCCTCCACTCTCTGCCGGGGATGTGGGGGTCGCTGCTGACTCCAAAGGAGGAGACGACGGGCAAGCTGTGACATGTGGAGGGAGCGTACTCCGCCTTGGCGATTTATGTAGGCTACCACTGTGGTGCTGTCTGTCCTGACTAGGATGTGTTTGTCTCGAATTAACGGGAGAAACTTCCTCAGGGCAAAGAAAACAGCCAGCAGCTCTAGGCAGTTGATGTGCCAATGCAGCGGGGCCCGGTTCCAACGGCCTGCGGCTGCGTGCCCATTGCACTCAGCGCCCCAACCCAATTTGGAGGCGTCGGTTGTGACCAGAACGCGTCGGGACACCTGCTGCAAGGGTACCCCTGCCCGTAGAAAGCAGAGGTCTGTCCAGGGTTTGAGGGTTTGGCGGCAGGAGGTGGTAACTTTCACATTCGGTGTGACGAGTGGAGAGGGGTGCTCTCCACGAAGACGTCAGCTCATCATGCACTTCCAGGAGAACGGGACTGGGGTGGGACGAGGCTGTGAGCGGCGTCCAGACCCCAGGAACCAGTCGTTCAGCCGTGATGGCTGTGGGGAGGATGGAGGGTTCCAATCCAAACCCACGCTAGTGGCTGCCCGGGAAAGCATGTCGGTCATCTGCGCGTCGGCCTCAGCCTGGGCATGCAGGCCCGAAAGCGGCAGTGTGGTATTTATCTGGCTAAGGTGAGAAATGTCTTGAGTTTCAACGATATGTGGTTACAAAAATATATAAAGAAAAAGAGAAAAGAAAAGAAATGATCATTAGTGTCATAAAAAATATATAAAGAAAAAGAGAAAAGAAAATAAATAATAATTAGTGTCATCAGAATATGATGTTGTTATTAAAAAAGAAATTGAATGTCATTAATGTTTGATTACTTTTGCCTTGGGACTTGTTCACCTGCTGGGGGAGGGAGCGCGCTGCTCAGACAATACAGAGACTCTTGTGTCTTGTGTCTTTGTTTACTGTTCAATCTCCCCTTACCAGGTATGACATGAATAAATTGTCATGTAAATACACTTTGTATAAGTAAAGGCTGTGAAAAATGGCAAATGTCATTCTGTGAAGTGTATTAAATGTTCGTTAAAAATGTCTAAAAGTTCGATTCAAGTTAACTATGAGTGTATCACGTGTGCAACTGGTGAATGCTAAACTGATCGCAAAGACCATGCGGTTACAGAAATTGTGAAAGATTAATACATTTATACAATAGTATTTGTACTTTTGATAACTAATTTAACAGTTAAGAGTTAGAAGTTAGTGCTTTAAAGAAGGAATGTGTTGGTTCATCAGAATGAACATAGTATTATTAATGTGCATTGTAATCCTAGTGTTTATTGAAATTATTTGTTTAATTTGTGGAGACAGTACCTGATGAGAAGCTGTATGTGAGTAAATGTGTATTTTTCTGTATATTGTGACTTTATCTATTTAGACAATCTGTTGTTATACGTTCATTGATAAATGAGAATGCAGAAATATTTGCATTAAGCTCAGACAATACAGAGACTCAGCTCCGTGTCTTGTGTCTTTGTTTACTGTTCAATCTCCCCTTACCAGGCGGTGAGAGTACTACATTTTGGAGGCCCCAGCGAGGATGAATGCAGTGCGAGTTGGCTTCCAGTGACGACAGCCCGCTTCCAGTGCCATTCAGCCTTCTACTCAGCCCAGGTGACCAGTGGAGTGAAGACGTTCGGTGTCCGTGTCGACCCAGGAAGGAAAGTGCAAGTAGTCTAAGGTTTATCTTCGATACCAGGAGCGCTGCAGGATTCCAGCCTGCTAAGGGCATTTCTTCTATCACTTTGCACACATCTAGACTGAGTAACTCATGGATCACATAGAGGATCTGAAGCTTGAGGTGATAGGAGCAGTATATGCGCTCTCTCAAGAAAATTTGATTGAACTGTGTGAATTCCTCGGGATTGAGTGTGAATATGTCAGTAGCAAAAGCCGGTCATTTGTTATTTCTGTGATTGTGAGACACATTGAGAGAGAGGCATTAGAGGAGCTTGAAGATGAGGGTATGGCAGAGCTTCTGTGTCTAAAAGACAAAATCTGTGAAATTCAGAGGGTTAATGAAAACAGTGATTCAGAGAGACAAACAGCACAGACCACTAAGAGAGTGAATGTAAATACAGTAGCAGAAACCACAGTAGCAGAAACCATAGAACAGGGAAAAACTGCAAAAAGAAATTGACACATTACAATTAGCATTGCAAACGTTAATAGAGCAAAAACAGAGAGCAGCTAATTACACACCACAATAAACAGGTACACAACAAAACATAAGTACATTACAGAGTTATCCCATGTTGCCAAGTCCAAATGTTCAGCCAGACACAAGCTCCGATCTGCAGTTAGCGACACACAGACCAGTCATGCCTCCCTGGAACAGAGAATTCAAGATATCAGGACAGATAGGTGAACCTGGACAAAAAGATAAACTCACCTTTTCAAGTTTGGCCCATCAAATCGAACATGGATTGAGCAGGGGAGTTTCAGAGCTTGAAATAGTGGATGCAGTAATAAGAGCAATCGCACCAGGCATGCAGCTGCGTAGTTACCTGGAGGGAAAACCAAATTTAACCCTACCTGTGCTGAGACGTATACTGAGAGCGCATTATCAAGAAAGAGGTGCGACTGAATTGTACAAACAGCTTACCGCCGAGGTGCAAAGTAGTAAAGAGACCCCACAAAGTTTCCTCGTTCGGTGTCTTGATTTGAGGCAAAAGATCCTGTTCGCATCTCAGGATGCGGATTCCAGTTTGAAATATGACCTGAATCTAGATCAGAGCATGTTTCTTCACACTGTCCTTACTGGCCTGCAAAATGACAGTATCAGAAGTGACCTGCAACCTTACTTGACAACCATTGATGTGAGTGATGAAATTCTTTTTGATAAAGTCAATGTTGCTTGTGCAAATGAAACTGAGCGGCAAAACAAGAAGAAACTTATATTCCAACACACCAAAGTGAATCCAGTGCAGGTTGAGGCAGTTGCTGTTGAAAAGAAAGGAAAGACACAGTGTCACAAAAACACAGAGAAACTTGAACCTGACATTTTGAGTGAGTTAAAGGAAATGAGGTCTGACATGGCATTGTTGAAGGATCTCAGTGCGGAGGTGTCTCAAATTAAAGAATCCATTCGACAACCTCAGATCATGTCCACACAGTTTTCTGCCAATGTGAGGGATCAAACCAACATGCTACCACCCCAGCCTCCGTACCCACCTCAAAGTTATTTGCAGCAAAATGACAGGAGAATGGGGGCAGTCCAGCAGCCACAGTGGCTCCCTGCACAACGCTTTCTTCCCCCCTCAACTCTTGTGAGAAAATGTCTGGCATGTCAGCAAAGCGGATTGGATGTATACTGTACTCACTGCTATAGGTGTGGCAGTAGCGATCATTTTGTGGTTGGTTGTAGAGCACGAGGCCCAATGATGTACAGAGAGCAGTCGTTAAACGGGACAGGGTCACGACTGCGGGACGAGGAGTGACCAGACATTCAACGATGTCCCCACAAAGCTGTGTAGAGTGTGGTATCACAGGTTCGGACTTTAGACTGCGACAGTGCGCTGCCTGTAAACAAACATTGTATTGTTCTAAAGCATGCCAAGTGAATCACTGGACAGTCCATATGAAACAATGTAACCAGACAGCAAGAGTATACACCAATTTTGCAAATCACAGAAAGAAATGTGAAGCCGACAGGTCTACACGTGACGCCTTTGTAGGAAAACAGTGTCTAGTGCCTTGTTACCTTCAAGGGCTCCTTGTTGATGCATTGTGGGATACAGGATCTCAAGTTTGTATAGTGGATGAACTGTGGAAAAGTGAGCACTTACCAAACATCAGATTGAGAGATGTGGCCGAGGTAATTGACGCACCTTAAGGATTCCATCTAGTAGCGGCAAACGGACAGGAAATATCTTATATTGGGTGGATGGAAGTGAGTTTTGGTTTGGCATCAAATGAAGTGGAAACAGATAAACTTGTCATGCCTGTATTGGTGATGAGGGGTAGTCAGCTTCGTCATCCTATCGTCGGATATAATGTGATCGAGCAAATGGTGAACACCAAGAGGATAACGCAGCCAAGCACAAGTGAATTCCAGAGAACAGCCTGTCCTAGTGCATTAAATGGAACAGTTCAAGCTTTCATCAAACAAATCCATGCTGAAACACCATGTAAATATACAGTCAAAACAACAAGGGAAAATGTTCATGTGTTCAAACATACATTGGTACATGTAGAATGCACAGTGCAGACATACAGACCAAAGCAAGAAACTTTGCTTATTTTTGAGCCTGACGTTAACCCACAGTGGGCCGAGGGGTTTGAGTTCTGTGAGACGATTGTAACCTTGCGGCGACATACATCTCCATACATAGTTGTCAGTGTTCAAAACCCTACGGATCATGACCTACTGTTAAAAGGCAAGATGGTAATAGGCACAGCGCAACCTGTGCAGGCTGTGTATCCAACTTCTGCTTTTGAGGAACCTGGTTTAACTTCTGTGACGGTAAATCAAATAAAAAATGAAACTAGCAATACCTCCGACATCGCCTGGGTTCCGCCAGTCAACTTGAACATCTCAGTGAGTCAGAAAAACAAATAGTTCAGCAAATGTTAAAAGAGAAACAGCTTCATTTTCTGAATCTGATAATGACATGGGTTGCATTGAGAAACTACAACTTGCTATTTCACTGAAAGACACTAAACCTATTGCACGCACTTACCAGTCAGTGCCTAAACCCCTCTACCAAGAGATGAAAAACTACCTGCATGATCTCATTATGCAAGGATGGGTGCAGAAATCAAACTCACCATATGCCTCACCTATCGTATGCGTCTGAAAAAAAGATGGCAGCTTGCGCCTGTGTATCGATTTCAGAGAACTGAACCGGAAAACGCATCCTGATAGTCAAGTCAAGTCAATTTTATTTGTATAGCGCCTTTCACAACACACATCGTTTCAAAGCAGCTTTACAGAATATCAGCATTAACAGATGATAAAACTGTAATGTCTATAAAGTCGATTAATCATCATTGTGTAATTTAGATAAAATATGATTTTTAATAGTGTTTAAAAATAATTAAATGATAATTGTATTAATAACCCCAGTGAGCAAGCTGTAGGCGACTGTGGCAAGGAACACAAAACTCCATAAGATGTAGATTAATGGAGAAAAATAACCTTGGGAGAAACCAGACTCACTGTGGGGGCCAGTTCCCTCTGGCTAACATTATGAATGTAATGTAAATATTAATTATGTATAGGTAAAATCATGGTTTAAAATGATTAAACTAAGTGTTAAGGGTCAGTGATTAAACATTGATTGTGTTTGAACTGTAAGATTAATGACCAAAGTCTTTGAAGTCCATCTTGATTAATTGCAGAAGTTCACATAGATGAAATTGTCCTTGTTAATTGGCTGATGAAGGCTTTTGTTGGCAATAGTTAGTCTAAGCATTTCATTTCAAGATCGTAGTCCATAAATAGACCGAGGTGATGCAGGTTGGAGTTGGCATCATTTCATCCTCTGAAGTCCGTCATAATAGACTGAAGTGATATATGGCTGGCACCGGCTGCATTTAGTCATCATCATTCT
This sequence comes from Xyrauchen texanus, assembly GCF_025860055.1. Classification (NCBI taxonomy): domain Eukaryota; kingdom Metazoa; phylum Chordata; class Actinopteri; order Cypriniformes; family Catostomidae; genus Xyrauchen; species Xyrauchen texanus. The sequence goes on from NC_068307.1 coordinate 23,004,719, forward strand.
GCGACATGTAGCAGTGGAGTCCAACATGAAGCAGGAATGGTGCTGGATCCAGCCGGTTCTGGTGACCTCAGGATAGGAGTCCCGAGGTTGAGACAGGGAAACAAATAAAAAGATGTAAGCGTAGATGCCATTTAATTTATTGCAGAGTTAGAGATCATGCTCAATGTTTCTGGTTTCTGGTTCTGGCAGACCCAACTAAAGCAGCCTAATTGTGGGTTGGAGGATAAATTAGGTGTATGCCTGGCTAAATAGATGAGTCTTTAGTCTAGACTTAAACTGAGAGAGTGTGTCTGCATCTCGAGGGGACATCATCTTAGGAGCCAAATATGAAAAGGATCTTCCTCCTTTAGTGGATTTTGATAGACAGCCCATCCCCCGGGTACAAGACATAATGGACAGTTTGGGAGGGAACTCCTGGTTTTCGCTTCTTGATCAAGGGAAAGCATATCATCAGGACTTCATGGCCAAGGACAGCAGACCTTTAACAGCCTTTGTGACACCGTGGGGTTTATATGAGTGGGTTAGGATACCTTTCGGCTTCATGAATGCTCCTTCAGCTTTTCAATGCTGCATGGAGGAGTGTCTGGGTGAATTAAGAGACAACATCTGCGTTCCTTATCTGGTTGACACATTAGTATTCAGTAAAACATTTGAAGACCACGTGGATGATGCAAGGAAAGTCCTGCAAAGATTGAGACAGTATGGAATAAAATTAAAGCCTGGCAAATGTGAACTGTTCAAACGTGAGGTGCGATACCTTGGAAGGATTGTCTCGGCGGAAATAAGAAGGACCCGGCTGATACAGCTGCCGTGAAAAGTCTGAAAGATAAAAGACCAAGTACAGTTGGACAGTTGAGAGCAGTCATGGGTCTGTTGAGCTACTATCGACATTATATAAAAGATTTCTCCAGAATTGCGAGTCCGCTGTACGACCTGCTGAAAGAATCTGAGACAGAGAAGGTAGAATGTAAAGAGACACGTAACCGACAGGCTACAGGAAAGAAAAGGGGAGTCCCTTCTCACAGGCCGATTGTATGGACGGACAAGCACCAAGAGATAGTGGAGGGACTGATCGATTGTCTAGTTGAGCCACCAGTACTTGCGTTCCCAGACTTCTCACAGCCGTTCATACTGATGCATCGTATCAGGGTCTTGGAGCAGTTCTATGCCAAAAGCAAGTGGGAAAGCTTAGAGTTATCGCTTATGGGTCCCGAACCCTGACAGTTGCGGAAAAGAAGTATCACCTCCACTCAGGGAAATTGGAGTTCCTTTCCCTGAAGTGGGCGGTCACTGAAAAATTCAAGGATTATCTGTACTATGCCCCCACATTCACTGTGTATAGTGATTATAATCCACTTACTTACATTTTAACCAGTGCAAAGCTGAATGCGACAGGATGTAGATGGGTAGCGGAACTTGCGGATTTGCATTTTAACATCAAGTACCGGCCAGGCAAAGAAAATGTGGATGCAGACACCCTATACAGGATGCCACTGACTATTGAGACAGTAATGGAGGAATGAACGGAGGAATTGCCATCTGACTGTGTCGAAGCAACTGTCGATACACGATCCGTTCCACCTGCACGATCCGTTCTACGTGTGCGCGTAATTACGTAGTAGAAAACGTCCTGGTTTTCCTACACTATCGGTACCACGCATGCGATGAAACACTTGACGGCCAGGCGGCACAACTTGCGGCATATTTGTGTAACGCTAGTTGTATTGTGTTTAACATTTCACAGCGGGTCTATTTTGATGCTTTTAAATGTAGCTTACGCTATGCATTACGATGTGTATACGTGGTTGCCAATCCAAAATAATAAAGGAGTTGTGAGTTGTTACATGAACATACATGATCAGTTTCCTCCATACTCTCCTTTGCAATTCATTGCTGTATGGTATTAGGCTTAACTTACCGTGTTTTGGTCTGAGGTCAGTAGTATTGTCAAAGACGGTTTGTGTCGTTTTTTTATCATTAAAAGCTGCTAGTATTAGTTAACTTTTAAGTTGAGTAATTTTGTATTAGTATGGGTCTATATAGAGTAATATCTATATAATCTAAATCAGGGGTTTTCAACTGGTTCTGTGCCAGGGACCACCATTCTGACTAACAAGTAATCGGCGGCCCACTATTGTGTGTGTGTGTGTGTGTGTGTGTGTGTGTGTGTGTGGGTGGGGGGGTACTCCTTACCTGTTAGTGGGATTTCTGGGCGTGGTGACTTTCACACAGTCTGTCTATTCGTGGTGATATAGTGGTACATAGTGACAGCCTCATTTCATTCTCTGGTTCCAGCCTTGCCCTGTACTTGTTCTTTAGATATGCCAGTGTGGAAAAACCGCTCTCACAGAGGTATGTAGTTGGAAAGGGTAAAAGACACCTCACTGCTTTTACTGTAAGCTCTGGAAATTCTGTCTGGCAACTTATCCAGAACTTCACAAGGGGTTGTGCATCATACATATGCCTCCTGACAGAGTCTGTGGACATTTCTATGAGCTGATCCTCTTCTACAGTAGTTAAGCTTGACCCTGCTGCTGCATCATCACTGAATGGGAGCAGGATCCATTTGCTGTCACAGCGCCACTCATCAGAATCATTGAAGTACTTTCGGAATTGAAGCACAAGCTTCCTCAAATGCTCACACACAATTTCTTTAATGTCAGTGCTGTCAGAATATTCCTCAACTGAAGGGAACATAGCCAAGTTACCACACTCCACTCTTTCTATCCATCTTGACATTTTTTTAACAAATGCCTCTAGTTTTTCGTAGAGCTGCAGGACGTTTGAATCTCTCCCTTGCATTGAAGTGTTCAACTTGTTAAGCTCTGCAAAAACATCGGTGAGATACGCCAGCTTAGTTAACCAGTGGCTGTCCTTGAACATGTAAGCCAGTTCAGTGCACTCCTTCTCGCACAAGAAAGTATAGATAGCGTCACGTAGTTCAAACACACGGGCGAGCACTGCGCCGCGAGACAGCCATCTCACCTCTGAATGGTAAAGGAGAGAGGTGTGTTCACTTCCTAAGCCTTGAAATAGGGATGCAAACAGGCATGTATTTAATGCTTTTCGTTTTATCAGGTTTACAGTTTTAACAACAGCATCAAACACCTCGCTGAACTCAACACTGAGATCTTTGGCGGCCATACGAAACACAGTGGTACCTCCTCTCCTGTTTTGTCAGTCGTAACTGTAAATCCACATTTAACATAATCTTCACTGTATTTTCTTTTTCATTTCCCACTACGTTTCCCTGTTTCCTCCGAAGTTGTAGCTTTGTCTGAAGAGCATGCAGCAGAAGCCTGTCCATCTGTCCTGACATCTGTCACTTTCCTCACTAAAAAGTGATCCATGCTGGTGCTGACTAGCAAACTTGGCCTTAGTTAGAAACGTTAGCTAACGGCTCCACTCCACTCCAAATTTAAATTCACCAATATTAAGCGTCTTTTCAATGATACCTCAATAATGTATTTACTTAACTCCGAGATGCTGGTCTATTTCGCGTGCAAGATAAATGTGTACGTATATGACGTTGGGGACGCAAAACACAACGTTAGCAAAGCATAGGATAGACCTGATAGGTGCAAAGCTAGCCTATCCTGTGTCAGTTTGAATCTCAACTCCTCTATATTATTTTAGATATTTTCATTAAATTTAGTATTCACACCAATGCGCAAATAAATTATGGAAAAAAGTGATTTTAATAGTGAAATTACGTAGGCTGGTCACGGACCACATGCAATGCCGCCGCGGACCACCGGTTGAAAACCCCTGATCTAAATGATGAAAATAATCCCTTCAGTGTTGTTTACAGAAGACTATAAGGAACATAATATGCATTTCTGCCTAGACTATCTGCACTTACATGAAGAAAGAACTACAAACAAGTCTGGGGAAACGTTATAGAGTATTTCAAACTGACAATGGAAATGACTTGAAAGAAGCATGTGTACACACAGAAGTGACATGAGACCAGCGGTGAACAGTAGTGAAGTACACTTTTTGAGGATCTTTATTTAAGAGTAAAAAATTCTCTCTCTCTCACACACGCACACACAAACACATGCAGAGTGTGGGGTGCAGTGTCACCCAGATACACTCACACTAACAAAATGTATATGGGTGACTGTGCACCCCAACTCCAGCATTTACTCTCAGGTTGAGGGTGTCTTTGCAAATAATCATGAAGGTTTCCATGTCCTGGATGTTTTCAAAAATGAACGTGAAAGGCTCCATGGCATAGCACTTCATTGACTCCTTCAGCACCCTCCACGCTTTCATTTGGTCATCAAGATCCATCAACATGTATGATGGTTCTTGCACCTGGCCAGTGAAAAGCCCTGAAAAGACTGTTCCTCACAATGTATTCTGCCTGGTACATATGTTTCAATGTGAGGGGCAGCTCCTCCACTTCTACCTGTTCCTCCTATGATAAAGTAAAATACCATAAATTAAGACTACACTACAACATAAGATGTTTTGGGTCTTTCAAAAGGGGCCTAAAGACATATTTTCAGCATAAATTAAATAGTTATGAGTTATGGTTTGTATATTATTGTATTTTCATTAGGCTATTAATTGTGAACCATTGTATTGTTTTTATTTGTAAGCCACTTTGGACAAAAGCATCTGCTAACTCATATAAACCATAACATGCACAAAGTAAATACAGGTAGGTCTCACAAAATTAGAATATTGTGGAAGTTTGTCAATTTCAATAATTCAAATGTAAAACGTGAATCTTGTACATTATATAGATACATTAGACACTGCGAAATATTTCTATTATGCGTGTTAATTTTGATTACTACGGCTTATATCTAAAGAAAACCCAAAATTCAGTATCTCACAAAATTAGAATATCACATACAACCAATAAAAAAACAAGAATTTTTAATACAGAAATGTCAGTCTTCTGAAAAATATGTACACGTATATGCACTAAATACTTGGTTGGGCCTCCATTTGCTTGAAATACTGCATCAGTGTGACGAGGCATGAAGGCAATCCACATGTGGCATTGCTGAGGTGTTATGGAAGCCTAGGTTTCTTTAAAAGCAGCTTTCAGCTCACCTGCATTGTTGTATCTCGTACCTCTGATCTTCCTGTTGGCAATGCCACATAGATTCCCTTTGGGGTTCAGGTCAGACGAGTTTGCAGGGTAATCAAGCACAGTGATTCCTTGGTCATTAAACCAGGTATTGGTACTTTCGGCAGTGTGGGCAGGTTCCAATTTCTGAAATTCTGGATATTTCAGTTTATTTTTTATTAATTTGCAAAAACTTCTACAATTCTGTATTTTTCTGTCACTATGGGGTACTGAGTGTAGATTAAGAAGAAAAAAAATTAACAAATGTCTAGGAGATGGCTGTAATGTAACAAATGGTGAAACATTGACCACGTTTACATGCACCCTCTTAAATAATGGGATTTTAGCAATATTGCGATTATACTTTACCTCGTGTAAACACAATACTTAATAATGTGATTAAGCTCATAATCGCATCAACTATAATCGTATTAAAACAGGTGGCGTACGCCGTTTTTAATCGCAGTATGCGGCCATGTAAACACTTTAATTGCACTAACTGAAGTGCGCGTGTGTTTTTGTCATGCACCTTAAGCGCATATTCATTTTAAACTTGACATTAGGACGTTTTCCCTGAACTCTGTCAACACGACTCACTGTCAGCAGTCTGCCTTCATCCAGAAACAGCTCAAATAACATGACAGCAGTGTATAAAACTGTTACAGGCACCGACATAATATTTCTCTCTTCATCACGGCACAGAATAACAAAATACGCCCATAAGAACTAGAGGTCGACCGATTAATCGGCCGGCCGATTAATCGTACGATTTTTTGCATTTTTTAACATAATCGGCATCGGCCAATATCCAAGTATATCAAGCCGATTATTAGGCAGGCGCATCTGTGGGCAGCCTAGTGTTGTTGTGGAACACGTGTTCGACGCACACTGCCCCTAGAGTCATTTTCCAGCAGAGTGAGCAGACCTCATCCAGTGCCTAAGGAAGGAGCTAAGTTCCTTTGAGAAAACGGTAAGGATTAAATTTGTATAACTTCTTTATATTTAATTAAAAACTTTTGATATGTTACTGCCATCTTCGAGAAAAAACACGACATGACGTTCGGCTACTTTGGATATTGATAGCGTAGTTGAAGTTGCATTATCACAGCAGAAGGGTTGCTATCATGTCACAATGACAAGTAAGCAAGAAATTTGCAATTATAGACAGTGAATCTGAGACTATTATTTGTTCTGTTTGTGTGTCTTATATTTGAGAGGGTTGTCACTCAATGCAGAGAAATAAGTAATAAAAAAGATACCAACGCGCTATAGGCTATTGAAGGACTGGCTTTGGTAAGCTCGGACGTTATCGGTTCTGCTGTCAGTACTGGAGAAATTAAGAAAATACATTTATTATTGCTATAAAGAGAAAGTTATTTTATCTCGCCTGCCATTTCTATGTATAATAATATGAAACCATTTGTCTGTGATGCAATTTAGCTATTCGCAGTCAGAGAGAGAGAGAGAGAGAGAGAGAGAGATCTCGCTCACCCGGTGACACAGCAAGCACAACACGAGCCCAGCTAAATGAGTGACAGAACTAAACATTCAAACGTAGCCTGGTTTAGATCTGTGATATTAGTCTGATTTTATTTTAGATTTCGCCTTCCAAAGATTATAAAAAGAATATTTATACATAAGCCGCATTCTGTCTAGCACAACTTCCTTCCCTTCACAGCGGTGCACTGACATTTCTCCCTAAAACTCAAACTTAACGTCAGAATCAGCACGATCGGTGATTGTTGTAAAATGCAGTATAGCTACTGTTGCTAAATTGCGGGACGCGTTTAATAATAAAAAGAACGCAAGAGATACCGTTCACAAGGCGGCGCGCGCTCCGATACAGACTGCAACGAGACAAGCAAAGTATAGTCTAAACGATCAAATACACACAAAAATATGTCAAAACGATCAGCTTGGAGATTCACTTAAACACAGTATAGCGGCTGTAGACAACGCAAAAACTAAAGTTGCAGCCGCGAGGGACTAAACACTAAGAGACTGAAAACACTGCGACGTGCAAAAACTCATTTCCACTCAACTGTCTGACTTCCAGCATTTATTTCACTTCAACACTTAAAAGTACAACTGGCACTGCAGTTACCACGTCATAAAGATTGCTGTGAAAGTGCGTGAGTGCGGTCAACAGAAAGTGTTCGCTCCCAGGCTCACCCCCTCTCTCCATCCAAACCAAAAAACAACCCAGGTGAGCAGGTGAAGCAAACAAATAGACCACTGTCACTTCCGCCCAAACCCCGGTGGACACACCCACCACCCACAATCTGAGTGCAGTGAAGTTTATGAATGAGACCATAAACCTAGAACACATGGGAGACATACAGGTGGCTCCTACACACAGTTTATGTCTTAAATGGACGTAGTTATGGAAATAGTTGGGAGAAAATATGCTGCATTAGGAGCCTATTAGACTCGGTCTTAAAGGGGAAGCGGTCTAATGAACATGCTGACAATTGAACCATTACTGCGAATCAAACAACAAAAGGCAAAGAGAAAATCACTTACAGCTCTTGAATGAATAACTTCTGCGTTAATAAGCATTAATCTATCTATGATAAACTATGCAGTGTTATTTTACAATTGATAACTTTATTAGATTTATTTTTAGAACACACCTGAACAGTAATGTTAGTAGACCTTCCTGAAATTAAATCACTGTGCCTATATAACATTTATCTTTGTGTAAAATATATATATATATCTAACAAAAAGAACCGTTAAGAATACCGTTAAAGTACCGGATCGATAAGATAGTAGTACCATTAAAACTTAACGATACCATCCCTAGTTATGCCTGTGCTTCTCTTGGATGCTCTGAATATTGGATTATGTGTCTGGATTGCCCCTTAATTAAAGCTGCATTTGGATCTCAACCTTTGTGTCTCGGAGCAGTTCGTAACACCTGCTTCGTTTATTTAATATATTTGTTATACATTATTTATACAATATGTTTTTACACTATACATTTTTAATTTAAGTGTACAAGTGCAGATTGGTCAAGTGTATGTATGTATTTCTTGAGAAATTGTCTATCTTAAGTAATTATTTGTGTTACATTTTATCTTTCAAATAAAAGGTTCAAATAAGATGTTAAAAACAAGCACATGAAGAAGAAGAAGAAGAAGAAGAAGAATCCTTTATTGTGTTCACACATTATACACACAGTTTTTTTTGCATATATACAGTGAAATGTATTAGTTTTCACATATCCCAGCTAAGCTGGGGTCAGAGTGCAGGGTCAGCCATGATACGGCGCCCCTGGAGCAGATAGGGTTAAGGGCCTTGCTCAAGGGCCCAACAGTGGCATCCTGGTGGTGCTGGGGCTTGAACCCCTGTTCTTCTGGTCAGTAACCCTGATCCTCAACCACTGAGCCACCACTGACCCACATATTGGCCAAAATAAATCGGCAGCATTAATCGGCCATCGGCCGACCCGGATTTCAAAAGATCGGCATCGGCCTGAAAAAACCAATATCGGTCGACCTCTAATAAGAACCCGTTTGTTATTTAACGTATGTAAATTAAAACAGTGGACAGTATATGAGTTCATCATTTGTGCTCTGCATTGGGCTATGTGTGAATAATCAGAAAATAAAAACTGCATGTAGGAGTGAAGAGGTTTGCTCCAGTCATGTAAACATCTTACTGCGATTAACTCTGATCATTGGAAATAATCGCATTATTGGTGTACATGTGAATGTATTGTACAACGTATTGCTGTGAATACTTTCCGGATGCACTGTAATGTATGTGCACAATTTTTTTAGCCTGTGTGCACTAAATGTATCCTGTCCAAAATGTTTTCTTATATACCTTAAAATGTAACACCACTTGACCCATGGTGAAATGCTGTTTTGTCTCACTATACACAGTGTACTGTATATGGTTGAAAGGAACCCACTTGACTTGAACTGTTTGTTACGATCTTCTATTTTTGAATATATCACGTGACGTAACATGTTGTATAAATCTATATAATGTATCAGTTTCAAGTTTTACATTTAATTCAGTAATTCACACACTTTTCCACAATATTCTAATTTTTTGAGACGTACCTGTATAGAATGCATACGTGAAAATGGTTGTCTGGTTAGTTTGGCCATACCTTGACTATTTGGGGTCCAGAAATCCTATAAATAGGTGGTAGGGTGCCTGCCATCAGCTGTTCTGCCTCCTCTGTCCAGAAGGCAAAGCGCTGCCTGAAGTTCTGCCCATTCCTATTCAAAAGTATGGTACTTTTAATGTAGCATAATTGTAAAGCAGACCAATGTTTTACTGCTTGCAGTGTGTCCTACCTTGCGATCGAGAATTTCTCCAGAATCTGGAGACACCACCACTTCCGAATAGATGGTATGTCAGTCTGTAATACACATGTAATATTGGAGTCTTGCATTGTTTGTTTTTTAACATTCTTTGATACATATACATTCCATGAATTACAACTTACATCCAAAAAGTGAAACATGGCACCAGTACAGATGCAGAGGGCATACTGTTAATCCTTTGATGCGCAAGCTATGTGTTACATGTACCACCCTTAATTAGACAAAGCTCGACTCAGGTTCGTTAAATAGAAAAATCACCAAGATTTATTTTCAGCTTACACAAAAGTATCACACACACACGAGGACGCTTTCATCCCAAACTACCTGAACAGAAGGAGCCTTTTAAACCACACAGCAAAATAAATAAATAAAAACCAACCACAGTCAAAAAAACTATTCATAAGTTAAATTCATTAAACAAAACCTTGTGAATCACTCAGTTAATCCAACATAAGTACATGCAAAAAGTAGCTACATATGGAAACCCCTTCTAATGCACAACATGGGTCTAAAAAGACCTTTATTCATTTCCTATGTTATTTCATGCATGGCTGGACTTTTTTTTTAATCTTTTGAGATCAATTTATTTAAGCATTTAATATTCCATGATCTATAAATTCCATGATTTATAAATATTAAAAATTTCTTGTTTTCAATTACCAAAAATTATTATTTAAATTTTTTCTAGGTTTTGTGTTACTATATCAAATTTACTTATCAAGCATGATAAAACAAAAGAATAAAGACAACATTTTGTCAAATTAATAATTTTAGCAGTCATTTAGACAACACATTTAACACTTGAAAAGTTTATTTGCCACTTTGTCTCACATAGCATTCACATACCACAGATAACTGATAACACTGAAATTGAACTGTGTAACTGTATCGAATTGTGGTGAATGTGATCAAATAAAAGAAAATACAACAAACAAAATAAAATTACACTGGTACAGCGGCATCTCAAATTGCCATCTTAGTGCTTACATGCCTCACAAATGACAACTACACGTTTGTGCTCCTTGCACACAGGCCTGGTGCACTGGGAACACCAGCTGCTGACGTTTCTGTCTTTGGCAGCTGGCCATATTCTGCATCTCTTCCTCTTCGATTGGCCCTCCTGTCTGATGTCCTCCTGTGGCCGAGTGTTTTGTTTTTCTATCCTACATCTTCCCATTGCCTCTATGATATGGCTTTGAAGGAGAGGCATGCCCTCCAAGCGTCTCTTCATATAAGGCATGACAAGCTCTTTGACGAGCTCCTTGAGGAATAGCCGTCTTGCATTGGTCACACCACCCATGTAATCAGGGTGATGGGCAGTGAAGATGGTGTAGGCATTGAGGGTGGCAACATCCAGTACATTGTACCATAGCACCATGGGCCACCTCCGTGTTCTCCGCTTACATGAGTAGGTGCGAACCATCTGATCCATTGTGTCCACTCCTCCTTTGGTTTTGTTATAGTACTTGATAATTTCTGGTTTCTTCTTGAAAGAAACACTGTTGTCATCCACTGCTTTGTCATCATGCATGGTACTCAAGGGGGACAACAGCCATTCCCTTCTTTGGCACATAGCTTACCATGGTCATGTTGCCATTGAATCCAAATTCTGAGCTATACTTCTCCCTCAATTTGGATGGCTTCATGACAGGCGATATGTCCTGCTTGTTCTTGCGAAGAGTTCCCACAATGGTCAGGTTCTTCTCAAGAAGCTTCTCAGCCAAAGGGACACTGGTAAAAAAGTTGTCCATTGTGATGTTGCGACCTATAATTAAAAAAAATAATATAACAATTACTTAAATTACTTAAATTTAATTACTCAAATCAATGTACTCAACATAACACTCTCAAATTCAACAATAAAATAAACAATTAATAGATTATCTATGTATTGTATTGCATAGTGCAAATAAATACATTTCTCACAATGGTAATTAAAAATAAAATACACACCATAAAAGATTGGTACAGTGATCTAGGTTTTATCATTTCAAGAGTATATTCACTTAAGTATTCTATAATCACCTGTCTGTCTGATTCCGCTACACAACTGTTGGACGATATTCTCTCCAAGGTTCTGCTGAACCTCCTCTCCTGGCTGTCTCCCTGTGTAAACCATTAAATAGAAAAGGTGCATAAGGCACCCCAGCTCTTATCCCCCCCTGCAAGGAGGGTCAAACCAATAAAGGCCATGAATTCCTCTTTGTCAATGCTTCTCCATTTTTTCCCTTTCGCTGCTGCTGTTCTTCTTCCCTCTAAGTTGGTACATTTCAGAACCTCCTCAGTGATGTTGTCACTGATGAACATATCCCAGGCATCTTTTGGTGAGATAGCTGTTGAACCAGGTACGGGGGGGGGGGGGGGGTAGAGATGCTCGCTCCAGTAAGACCCCTTTTACTCATTCTATCTGACTGGGTCTGAGTTTCATCTTCAGAGGACTCATCAGACAAGTTTTCAATGTCATCAAAGGAGTCTTCTTCATCTACAAGAGCTGGATTTACACCCACAAATCCAGATTGACCCTGTGGCACATAGTCTAGGTCATCAGCATCAGATATCACAGAGTCTGAATCAGTACTAAGAATTGCCTCATCTTCCTCATCCTGTTCTTCATGCAGCATCTCGACAACCATTTCAACCGTTAATCTTGATTGGCTGGTCCCAGTCATACTCACACTCTGTGTAAAGAAATTCAAAAGCACAAGAATATTTTCAAATGCACATCAAACAGGTTATCAAGTATATAGTTATTATATATTGTCATTATTGGACATAAACCTTATATGTCCAAAACTTGTATTTATGACAAAAAAATAAGTTTCAGTGTGTCTCTTCTATTTGTGTATGTAAAAAGAAATTACGCTTTTGAAGGCCAAAATTAGCATACATGGACAGTATGTGAGCCCTTTACAATGTTAAAAGAAAAAAGGGATATAAAGTCATGGGACTTTAATGTTTTTTTTTTTGTGTGTGACATACATTATATTTCTCTGTTAGCCTACTTAGTGGAGTAGAGAAAAATGTCCTTAACTGAAGAGAGCTGCTCACACTTAAATGTAAACTAAAAAAGGTAATGACTAGCAGGAAACCATTAACAACTTGAAAGTTTAAAAAAGATTTACAAAGATTAAAAAGATATTAAGAAATAAATAATTTACCTGTTGAGGGTGTCTTGACAATCTGTGTAATTGGATGACTGCTGAGCTCCAGTAATGAGGTGGTGTTGACAGTTACAGTTCGAAAATAAAAAAGGCGGGAAAAAAGAACACTAAACTCTTAAAACATTGAATCATTTCAGCATATGAAGGATTATGAACTTTTAGGCCTTCTACATGTAAATAATCTTTAAAATACAATCTTTTTTTAGTATAGCTAACATTAGCTAGCAAGAATATGTCACCAGCTAGCTATAGCTAATTGTAGTATTGGACATGTTTCTCCTTCTCACAAGTAATTTCTCTCTAGGATTACAAGGTCAAGGTAACCATAGCCTAATATTCAAAAAATATGTCCATCTTTTACAAAATATAAAATATTTTCTGTGGTTAAAATAAAATAAGACTTGCATCAAATATACAAAAGCAGCCGTGTTGAGTTGTGAAATGTGTGGCAGGTGAATAGTATTCTGCAGTAAATGTTCCTACTTGCAACAATGTGCAAATATCAAAGGTTTCCATATGGGTCATTTTTGACCCATGTATGTAAAATTGATGTAGAAATAAAAAAAAAAACTGTGTTTGTTTATAAAGTAAGAAAGGAAACATTACCATAATTGTAACCCAGACTCAAATTAGTCAAATTGCAGTCAATAGAAAAATAGATTTTTGGCGTATTCACCCTTCCAGTAAAACTGTTTATGTGGAAAAAAAGACAGTGATAAAAGAAAATTTAGATAAATAAAATGCTTTATTAATTATATTAGTAATATGCAAATTACTGCGGTAAAATTTATCCAATTAGAGTTGGAATCTGCACTGCAGATGTAGATCTTCCAATTGAGTGTGATCAGCAGTGATGTTAACTCCGCCCACTGTGAGACGCGGGCGAGATTGATAGAGGAAGATGAAACAGAAACGCATGTGAATAAAGCTTAAGAAATTTGAGATAAACTATCTAATTTTGAGAAATAATTAGTAAACAACTACTAAAAAAAGCAGATAAAAGTTATTTAAAGTGAAATTAGTGTCAAATTGAGAAGTTTTGTAAAAGAGCTTACCTGTTATGGCCTTGTTGATCCGGAATATCGAGCTAAAGTTAGTTGAGTCATCGCTATAGTTCGTGGTGTAATCTGGAGAAAATATTAGCAGAACACTGTTAATTCAGAGGAATCGGCCAGTTTTTGTTGTTTATGTAGAAGTTTGGATTTTCTACTGTGATTTACGTGCACGGTGAGGATTCATCAAGCCGTGCTGAGAGAAAAGAAAGATGGCGAGCCTCCCGGACTGAATTTGTATCTTTTACTTCTTACTTTCTCATCCACTTAGTGGTGTCGTTTTCCTTCTGAAATCTGAATGGACTGAGGTATATTTTTCTGAACTGAAATTATCGAATGGACTGAAGTGTGTATAATCTTTATTTTTGCAATTTTGTGACCTCATTTACAATTTGTTTTGTATATATATATATATATATATACACACACACACACATATACCTCTTAAAAGAAGTGTTATTTGGTTACGTATACATATTGTACATTTTTTAGGTAAATTCATGTGAATTGTTACTCTAATTCAGGGGTTCCCAACCTTTTTTGTGCCAGGGACCAGCATATTCATAAAAAAAATTCCAAGGACCAGTTGTCAATTTTAATGCCTCAATTTTAAGATGGATCGTTTGGATTCGGAACATATCACTGTGTAAAACAGTAACAGCCTATAATTTATTTGCATATAATGAACTAGGTGGCAACAAAGGCTACTTGTATACCAATCTTTTTAAACTTTCAGACCGGTTCACAAAATGTTTCCCTTTTCTCCCATACAATTACACTGTTAGACATTTTATTGCATTTTTGCGGTAACTTACTGGCAGCACTATTGCCAGTAAGTTACTGTAAGTTCCCCTTTACAGTAGCTTACCTGTAAATGTGTTTTACGGTAAGATGCCCTTACTGCAATTTCATTTTACAGTAAGATGCCCTTACCGCGATTTCATTTTACAGTAAGACGCCCTTACCGCGATTTCATTTTACAGTAAGATGCCCTTACTGCGATTTCATTTTACAGTAAGATGCCCTTACCGCAGTTTCATTTTACAGTACAATACCCTTACTGCAACTTATTTTTAATTTATTTTACACTATTTTATATTTTGCATTAATGCTATTGAATTTAATAAATTCCAAAAAAGTGACTTGAGTTCATGTACATCAGCATATTTTTTATTTTCTGTCACAATCAATTACATAAATGTTTTTTATTGTGATGCAGCATTTAAAAAAATATATAGAAATTCATGTATAACAAATAAAAGCAGAGATCATGACAATACGCAAAAAAAAAGCAAGTACAATAAAAATACACTAACAGTTCTCATTTAAAACAAGAGAAAACTAAATCAAAAGGAAATGGCACCCACCTCTCTACAAATCCCAAAGAAACAACAATATAAATTTGTATGGAAAAAGAACAATACAGCAACGGTTTACAAACAAATAACTGATCTGAGCTTTTGCCCACAAAGCTTCCTCTCCTCCAATCACAGCAGATTTACATCCGATCATTGGTGTCAGGTGGCAGCAATTCCTTCCTGCTTATGGGAAGTAGAGAGAGAAACAGGGAGAAAGGGGAAAATAAATAAATGAATAAAGAAAGAAAACAAAACAAATACGTCCTTGGACGTAACACACTCACACAGCAAGTTCTACAGGTTGTAGCACCAGCACCAGATTTGGTAGCACCGCACATGTAATATGAATAATATTACATGTTTTGTCTCTAAGAAATGCAGAGGTCCCCATTGACTTCCACAGTATTTATTTTTTCATACTATGGAAGTCAAAGGACTGTTTGGTTACCAACATTGTTCAAAATATCATTTTTTGTGTTCAACAGAATAAAGAAATTCATTCAGGTTTGAAACAACATAAGACTGAGTAAATGACAAAATTTTTATTTTTGGTCGAATCTCTTTAAAGCTTTCTCTTCTTTTTGGCAAAGGAATTACAAGATTCTCATAACAAATTTGGGAAGATTGTCGAGTTTTCAAATGCACATAATAGACAATAGACAAAATAGACAGTAAGTGTACACATTATGCAACTATCGCTTTACATTTTCCTATATTAAAAATAGCGGAACTGTGATCCTTTCACATAATTATCATTCTCACCTTTCTCCCTCTGTCTCCACCTTTCTCTTTTAAAGGTTATATTATTTTCTTTTCTATTGTTGTGTAGTTCAGTTATCTTTTTACCTCGATTTAATTTCTTAACAGAGCTTTTTCTTTAAATATTACTTGTACTTCTACTTATGGAGATTTGTAATACTTGTGGATTTGGGCATTTGATTTATTTATTTTTGTAGGCCTATTTGTTCTGAGTTCACATACCTTGTTGTTGTATATGCACTTTATTTATTTTGTTTCGTTTAAAATTTGGCTGAATAACATGTTGTAGCCTACTTTACTTGTATGGTTCTCTTTTATTATTGTGCAAACTGCAAATTTATTTCTAGTATTATTTATTGGATTTGGGCACTTTATTATTATTATTATTTTTAATTTGGAGCCTAATGCGCAATTGCGCTGTGCCCACTTTGTGTTAGTTTTGAGCTTTATTTCGTTTCTGCTCTTGATCTGGTTTGTTTAATAAATATTCTTTTTTTATTAAAGTGGATGTGCCTTTTGTGTTTATTAAGAGTAAAAGCTTTAAGTTAATAGTCTATTCGTGTCTCTGAAAAATGATAGTGTCTGACAGTTATAACTTCTTATTATAACATATGACAAAAATAATTGTCTAAATTATGTTGCATATTCCTCAACAGTTCTTGTGATGATATCACATGACAACATAGTAGGCCTACTATTTTCGGAAATCATAGGCTATGATATTGCGCAGGTGCACGTGATGCAACGCTGTCAGAGCCGACAGATTCATGTGTCAGACTCATTTCAGTGCAAAATAATTAGGTCAAAAACAGTTTAATATACTGCAAATAGCCTACTAGTTTTTTATGTTTATTTATAATTCATTTAGGCGGACATCAAGGCTACCAAGTACTGCGCACAGTGCGCAGCTAATTAATTTAACGGTTTCTTTTCTAACGTCATTTTTAGTCGATTTTTAGTCGAAAACTTCAGGACTTCAGTCGACCAAGATTTTCTTTGGTTGAATACAGCCCTACTAATTAAGGCCTTATTTTTTCATTAACAAATTTAAGACATTAAGACTTTTAAAGGATCCACGGACACCCTGAGGGACAAATATTTAATGGAACTGCAAAGATTGTGTACTGGTGTTGGTGTCTGACTGATTGTGGTGGCCTGTCTGGGCCATTTTTTTGTCCCAGTCCAGCCCTGCATAATAAACGTACCTAATTTGACGTTCTCCACTCAAATTCGGTGAGCCTCTGCAGAAATGTTGCTACCCGGGAGTTGATGGCAGTCACCTTTCTCTTCACAACACCTCCTGTCTTTCGACTTGTGCCAACTTTGGCCATGCACTTGCTGCCCTCTTCAGGGTTGATCCTTAAAAAGAATCTTAAAACAAACACAGGTCTTACATTTTCATATTAACACATACAGTAGTCATCTTTAAAAGCGGCACTTTATTTTTCTCAATATAAATAATGTAAGAAACAAGATATGCTTCTCCGAGCGGGGAAAGGGCTGCCTCTGCGAATTTCGCGAAGACGCGAGGGGACAGAGACAGGCCGAAATGGAGGACTTTGTACTGATACGCCTGGCCATCGAACGCGAACCGTAGAAGGGGTCGGTGTCGTGGCAGAATCGAGACATGAAAGTACGCGTCCTTCAGGTCAACCGCTGCGAACCAATCTAGATGCCGGACACCAGACAGAATCAGTTTCTGGGTGAGAATTTTGAACGGTAGTTTGGACAGAGCCCGGTTGAAAACTCGCAGGGAAGCGTGCCGAGGAGGCGGGGGGGGTTTCGAGGGGATTTACCCGGCGAAACGGAGCCCGTCATTGTCCCCAGATGGTCTTCATCGCCCGCGGTGCCTGCCCCAATCCCGTAGGAAGGAGGTGAGGCGCGGGGGGGGGGCGGCTGAAGTGGCTTTCTCTCACTACAAGAAAAAGCCGCGACCGCAATGCTGTCATGGCTATGTTCTCGTACTGAAAACATAGACCATTCATAAAAGAAGGGGAACTACCATTTTAACTAGTGGAAATTGAATTGTTGATGTCAAGAATTCATATCCTGGAAATGAATAAAAGTTAAAACGGCTTGCCATAGTGATTGGCTACATTGCTGCTCACCGCTGCAAAACTATGGAATTACTATTCTGTCAATAATAATGAATGTAACTTTATAAAACTGAACGTAACTTTATAAAACTGAGCGTAACTTTTTCAGAAACTATCAAAAATATTCCATTACAAAAGAAGAAAAACACAATTAAAATGAAAAAAATTAACTCAGTCGCACGAATTTAACAGGCTCTTCAAATATGCTTCATTTTTTGTTAATGTTTTTCAAAGATTCGTTTTCGCAAATCGTGGATTCTGAATACATTGCCCCAGATTTCGCTTACGCTTCGCAGTTTTTCGTTTGCTGTTTTGACACAAACCTCTCGTGGGGGTGGGCTTAACAGTGATCTACACTGATTGGATAGTGAGCTTTTGATGGACAGGTGCTCTCTCTCGGATGTACAGACGTCACTCAGTGGCGCGCATATTGGAATCTGTGGCAATGTATTCAGAATCCACGATTTGCGAAAACGAATCTTTGAAAAACATTAACAAAAAATGAAGCATATTTGAAGAGCCTTTGTAATGGAATAGTTTTGATAGTTTCTGAAAAATTTACGTTCAGTTTTATAAAGTTACGTTCAGTTTTATAAAGTTACATTCATTATTATTGACACAATAGTAATTCCATACAAAACGCGTTGCAAATAGGTTAATTTTCCGTTCTCCAGAGCGTGAACACAAATAAGCACAAATATACACTGGAGCGTTTGGCAAATCTGTTATATTAGATATATATATATATATATTATTACAGTATCAATTGAGGGTGCTCTTGCTTGCGTTTGAATGTACATAGCACCACCATAGAATCGGGCTTTTTAGGCGGGAGCGAGAGCGCTAGACCTACATCAAATACCCTAACGCCACACACATTTAACGGTATTTATTTAAATGACGAGTAAAATATGCCTTAACTGGCCGTAAAAATTACGGAAAACCATTGTTTGTGTAAATACTAGATTGGGTCCATCGACTGGAAAAGACAGTCAGACATAATGGGATATGAAAGCGGCAGTTTTTGAGGAAAACTAAGTTCCTTCAGACTGTCCTGTTAGTAATAATAGCCTATTAGATTGTATTACTTTCTTCATACATTTAGCTATATTTAATTGATATTCGTAATAGTTTACGCTGTAAAAGTAACTTATAAAAGAAATTTGTTCAGTTAAAGTACTTACCTCAGAAAAACTCACAGCTGGCGTCGATCTAAGCGATCCACTCTCTGCTATGCGCGCACTTGACACACAAACCTCTGTTTAAATTCTGCGAGGCTTTTGCGCGGGCTTTGCACGCGAACAACAATTAAAATTGTGTGAGGTAATGTCTATGTGTGAGGTCTAATGTGGATTAAAAAAAACATTTTTTTTTGAGAAAATGCTAATATAAAAATGACTTATTTATATAGGATTAAAATAAATCCTTCCATCCACGTGTTTTTTTTATTTAACTTTTAAAGTTCATCGCTTATAAATGAGAATGCAGATTCATGATTTTCATCGGCAGGGGGAAAAACTATAAAACATTATTATATGACATTTTAATAGGCCTAACACATTAATACAATATGCATATAGTAATAGAAGTTGTGTACACAATGAACAGAAGTGCAGTCATCCTGTGAATTATAAGGCAATATAGCCTACAACTTGATTGTATGTACAGGTGAAACTCGAAAAATTTGAATATCGTGCAAAAGTTCATGTATTTCAGTAATTAAAAGGTGAAACTAATATTTAGTAGCCTATAAATATACATATGCATGATTATACTTTTCAGAGGGCCGACATTTCTGTATTTAAAATAATTTTTTTTAAATTGATTTATTTAATTTATTGATACATTTTTGTATTATTATGCAATCAAATATGCAATCAAATACCAACAAAGCATACATAACAACAACCGCGCGCACGCATATGTGCAAGTGTAAGTGTGAATCTTAACAGAGGAACATCTTATATGTACAACAGATAATAAAAATTTATATAATAATACATAAAAAACATTGATGACAATAATAATAATGATGATGATAATAATAGTAAAAAATAAAAACTGGAGGATGAGGAAGATATGATAATAGTCTTTTATAATAATACAATTATGCAATAGCAACTTTTCATCATGAGGGGGAGGCTGGAGGATAAGGAAGAGGACAAATAATAATAATAATATAATAGTAATAATAACAATAACAAGACGATTACTAATAAAAGGCTGCCTCTGATTCCTCCTTGGCATGGCATAAGTTAGACCCCCGCCCACGCCACACTACAATGGGCCACCAAGAAGAGGCGCAGCGGGGCCAAGGGCCCATGTCCCCCATCCCCAAGAACATTCTCCACCTCCGGCTGCCACACACCATGCTTACCCTGTTTGTTTGCTGTGTTTATTTTTCTATTTTTTTATTTGTATTTATTTTATTATTATTATTATTTTTTCCTGTATAGTGCTGTATATATATGCCGATTCATACTGCAGAGAGGCAGTCCTTGTCAACAGAAACACACTTCAAGAAATCTGTCTTCTTCATTTACAGTAGCACTACTGCTTTTGCGTAAACAGTAAAGTACTGCAAATTACCATATACAGTAAGTTACTGTAAATTTCATACAAAATACCCACAATGCAGTGCATATTACAGTAGTTAACCGTAAATAATATAAATGGTATTTTACTGGGCTTTTTTGCAGTAAGTAACTGTATAATTACGGCAAAGTCTAACAGTGTAGGTCTACTTCAAAAGCAACTCACACAGCACTCACTCACTAGCAGGTGGCAGTAATGGCAAATTGTATGAAAATACCAGTCCATTTCACCTGTCAAATCTCTCCAGAACCACTAAAGACAATCACTTCAACAGCAAATTAGTGTTTTCACTCACCAACAGGTGACAACAAAGGCTAATTGTATGAAAATAAGAGCCAGTTTCAACAGTCAGACAGTTTCAGAATACAGTAGCAAACACACAGTGATTTCAGCCAATAATTTTTAAAAGTATAACGTTTGAGATTAAGCTTTAACGAAAAATACCAGACCAGACCAATGAGAACAAAACTATTTTAATGTGAGGATGAACTGCTTATTAATATTACTATTTGTAGCTGTGCACAAGACAAACTGTTCTTCCTGGGCATTCATAAAAAAACATGCATCCAAAACAATGCACACAAATTCCAGGATACAATAAAACGGAATTTAAAAAGGTCTGCTTCACAAATATGAACGAATATTCTGATATCCATCTCAGTGAGACCCCTGGGATTGCTTGGCAGCTACAAGAACATCATACCGGGGCTTGATGGTTGACAATGAGACACGCAGGGTATTCCTCACATCCAGTCTGTTTCTAAGTCTGGTCTTAGTGGCAGTCATAGCAGAAAAACCTGCCTCGCACAGATATGAAGTCGGGAACGGGAGCAGGGCCTTCAGTGCAAGGGTGCTGATCTCAATGTATTCTATTGATGCTTTGATCCAGAAGGATGTCAGTGGTGTTGAATTAAAGACAGTCTTCAGGCCTCTGTCATTTCTGAGCTCTAGCAGCTGGTCTTCTTGTCTTGATGAGAGCTGGTTCTGACCGTCATTATCTTCAAAATTAGAATCAGAATTAAATTCTTGGCATGAATGTTTTCACATACAAGTAATTTGCTTTGGTGTTTTGGTGCAAAATAGGGATGTTAACGATTAATCGACGATAAGCATGCGCGTGCGTGCTGCTCAACCGCGAAACATGTAAAGAGAGCACGCCGGAGATATGTTTGGGACTATTTTACACCATCATGACTAAGTTTGCGTGTTCATTCGCAACCTTTTGTTTTGTGCAAATGTAAGTTGTAATATTGTGTTTATTTTGTGTAGGCCTATCTATATCTGATTTATCTCATGACAGGATGCATTTGGTTAAAAATTAATGTAGTAAAGTGTACGGTGATCCTTTTCAGCTTCAGCGCGCGCAGCTCAAACGGCGCTGTATGACTAATAATGACTATTGGGACTGTCATATTATATAACATTATAAAGAGAACAATATTGTAATAAAACATTGTGAATTATTTGGGTTTAGTTGCCGTGTCGCGTTGCTCCAGGAAGAGCGCGTCCACAACATGAGTCATTCTGAATGGCACGTAACTTGGTTATAATTCACTTGTGCATTCTCGTAATTTTGTGCGGATATAATTTGTAATGTTATGTTTATTTTGTATATATCTGATTAATATCATATAGAATGTTTCTTTGAGTTAAATAAAGCACTAGCAAAGTGCTCCAGTTTACCGGTATCTATTCAACGCGCGCAGCTCAAACAGTAATGCACAGCTAATAATAACGATGAGAACACTATTTTATTAAATTGTTGTGAATTCATTGGTTGTTATCATTTTCAGCATGTTGTTCCAGGAAGAGCGCGTCCACAACAGTCAAAATAATATTTTCAAAATATATTAAATATAAAAAGTAGCCTATTATTGTTTGAAAAATCTGAAAATTACTATTTTGCCAAATTGAAAATTAAATAGAAAATATACTTTGGGAGGGTCGTTATATATGAATATGTAATGTGCATATATTTACATTGGAATGGGTTGCGCATCCATACTTTGCCATTACTTGGGTCTTTTTCAGATGGGAAATAACGCTCAAACTCATCAGACAGTGATGTCAGGTGGCAATGTATCAACTGGCCAAGTCCTTCAGCATCCTCGGAAAAACTGGATAAGTTGCTGAACATATCAAAAACACCCCGGTTGACGCGCCGTGCCCAGGTTTCCAGCTTGGCTTTAAATCCAGCGATTTTATCCGCCAACCTGAATGTGTCAGCCATCCTCCCCTGCATCGTCAGGTTCAAGTCATTCAAGGTCATGAAAATGTCACTCAAGTAGGCCAGTTTTGCCAGCCAGCTCTTGTCACTGAAGTGCACGGCTAAGGGTGACTGCTTGTTGGAGAGGAATTTCTGTAATTCCTCTCTTAGCTCAAACACTCGTGTTAGGGCTTTCCCTTTGGACAGCCACCGAACTTCTGTAGGGTGATATCAGCTAAATTGGGCCACTTTTTGGTAAATCGTTTGGGACAATAATTCAATACCATATATGCATTTTCCATGTGTTTTTATGATTAACAATGACTGTTTTTGATCATTTTGTGTTGAAATTATATAACAAAATATTATTGTTTAGGCCCTATAATTCTTGAAACATCAGCTGTGCCAACTGTTTTTGCATAAGCAGTTTCAGGTAAAATGGGCCAGCTGTTCAGGTAAAATGGGCCAGTCAAACTGCAAAGGGAAATGGTAATTTATTATCAATTTTAATAAACAATAGCTTATAACATAACATTTAAACTGCATTAAACAAACATTTTTATGTGCCATTAAAAAAACATTTTGGGTGCAAACCCACATATTCAAATGTGCAATTAAAAAAGTAAAATTTGGAACAGTATAGATAAGTGAACTGATGTCAGTGGTGTGTGTGTGTGTGTGTGTGTGTGTGTGTGTGTGTGTGTGTGTGTGTGTGAGAGAGAGTGTACAACATATTTAGAACTGAATGTGCAAATTACAAAAGTTCATATTCAAAATTCATAACTGATGTGTGTGTGTGAAGAATTTTTTTTCAAACACAGTCTTTGCAAATGAAGCCATCGTCATCACAAATTCCATTCTCTTCACCACAGCTCTCATGAAACCAGGCAGAACATGGATCACATTTTACCCATTCCTCAGTAGCCTTAGGGTCATTTGGGTCACCATAGTGGGTGTTGCAGACTTTGCAAGGTGATTTGCTTCCCATGCCCTGCTTTGTCTTCTTTTTTGGTTGCTTGCTGCCTGGGTACTTTCTGGCTTGCTTGGGTGGTAGCTTGTTGGATGACTTTTTTGTTTTAATGTATTCAATATGTTGCTCACTTGTGAGGTTATATGATGGTGGCTTAACTCTCTTTCTGATGGCCCTCTCCCTTTGCGGCACTGAGATCAAATCAGTGAATGTGACAGATCTAATATCACCTACTGTGGAGGTGGAAGGTCCCTCATCCTGGGAGTGGGTTTCTTCCTGTGGTGAGAACTGATTGAAGAGGTCATTATCTTCTTCCGGTACATCCTCCAACACAACCTCTTGAAACACCACCTTCTCATCTTCTGGGAAAAAGTACAGTGGTTCCACAGGTAGGAGGGGTGTCAGGGAAGCAGGCGACTGAGGTCTGGCTGGTGGGTGGGAGGGCTGATGTCCAGAGAGCAGGGCTGATGGCTGGCGGGCAGAGTTGTTCAAGGTCAGCAGGGGTGACCATGGTCCAGTGGGTGGGGATGGGAGAAACTGTGGTCTTGTGGGCCGGGGTAAGAGACACTGCGGCCTTGTGGGCGGGGTTGGGAGAGACTGCGGCCTTGTGGGCGACGATGGTAGAGTGGATGGTAGCACTCTTTCGGTGGTCTTGCTGGGGGCAAAAGCAGTTTCAGGGAGAATATCTTTGTTGAGAGGGAACATCCCTGTCCCCCGGAACCCTGCCTGGGCATTTTCAATAGTGGCAGCCTTTGCCCAAGCCCTGCTGAACACTGCAAAGAACTCCATCCTTGACAGCTTCTGCCCAGCCATCATCCTCGTCCACTTCCTCCCTTCCTGGTCCCAGTGGTGTTTTAGACTCTTGAAGAGGGCTTTGTCCGCCGGTTGCAGCGCATGGGTTGTGTGGGCAGGGTAGCACATGATGTGCACATTCTTGCTCTTCAGTAGCTTAATAAACTCCAGGTTATAGACGTGGCTACTGTGGCCATCTAGGAGGAGAAGGTGGGGCCTGGGGTCATCCCTGGGGAGGGACTGAATGAACATTTGACCCCATTCCAGAAAGAGGTCAGAGGTAATCCAGCCATTGTCTGAACACCTTACGCTGGTGTTCTCCGGGCATCCCTGTAGCCACTCAGAACGAACACGCTTCCCCTTAAAAATAATCATTGTTTGACTATATGTGCCTTCGGCATTGAACGCTGCCAGACAAGTCGTTGTCTCCCCTTTTCTCCGGCACACACCTCCACACATGGCTGACCAACCTGTCCAACGACCTTTGTCGAACTGAACTGGTCCTGAAGCCCAGACTCGTCACAGTTCCATATATGTGATGGTACGCCCTTAATACCCAGCTCGACCAAAAGGCTCTCATACTTGTTAAACCACTGGGTAACCACCTCTTTGTTGAGTCCAGCAGCCCGTGCTGCAGACAGGACCTCTGGTTTGCGCATCCCAAGCTCTGGGTTGCGCTTTAGAAAGTTGTGAAACCAGTAATATCCGGCCCTCCCTGCTGTCTTGGAGAAACCAGATATGTTGTTCTTGGCTGCAAATCAAATCAAAGGCCACTTGCTGGACATCACGTTTTGTGTAGGGAAACCCCCTCTGCGCCAAGGTCTTGAGGGTGGCAGCAAGCTCCCTTTCCGCCGCCTCTGGAAGGTAGGGCTTCCGCCCTGACGCATGTTCACTGGTAGTCACCTTTCCACTGATGCGTCTTTGCAGTGTGGATCGCGGCACACCCCATGCTCGTGATAAGAGGTGCATACTAACTGTGATTCCTTTCTTCACTCCCTCTCTATATTCATCTAAGGCCCCCTTCATCCTCTCAACTTTCCACAGATTGTAGTTGTTTGGCCTTCCTTTCCCTCCCTGTTTTATCTTTGTTTCCTTTCCTCTCTGGTCCTTGCTCCACCTCTCTTTTCTCTCTTTCTGTCTCCTCTCACTTTCTCTGCATTCCTTTCTCCTCACCTGTTTTCTCACTTCCTGTCTCTGTTTGTCTCCTCTCTCATCCTTCCTCCTCCTCTCACTTCCTCTCTCTTTCCTTCCTCTCTTCTCTTCTCTCGCTTCCTTCTCGTTTGCCATACTCACTATAAATAAAATTTCTACTTCCATTATTACTGTTGGGGGGGGTCCAAACACTCACACACACACACACACACACACACACACACAAACAGTCACACACACACACACACTCACAAACACTCACACACACACACACACACACTCACACACACACAAACTAACACTCACACACACAAACACACACGCACACACACACACGCACACACACACAAACACACTCAAATACATGTGTATGTGTGTTTGTGAGTGACACAGATGGCCCATTTTAGCTGAAACCATGTGGCCCATTTTACCACAGTGTGTTAAGGTAAATTGGGCCGCCAAAAAAATCATCACTTTTTCAAAAAATATGTTTATTTACCAAACTAACAACATTATTTCTGATTGATGCCATCAAGACAGATATTATGCATAATTTATTTTTGTGCATGTTTGTTTTTTTATAGATTTATCATCCTTATAATAGTTTAGTCAGAGTTGGTATGCCAGGCTACTTACCATACAGCTTTCTGGTGTAGCCTAGTCTTGATTTGAACTATTCCCCCGCCCACCATAGCAACCATAAACCAATCAAATCACCTGTTATTTGTCAAGCACAGTTATGACAACAGTTTGAAATCCTTTGCAGTCATTGGCTCTAAATTCCATAGGGGCTGGGACCCCCAAACCTTAAGTTGCCCATTTTACCTGATGGCCCATTTTACCTGATATCACCCTATGTAGAAGCATGCGCTTGTGATCAGCATCCATGTTCTCACACAATAATTCAAACAAACGCGTATTCAGGGCATGAGCTTTGATGTGGTTGATGACACGTATAGCATTATTAAGGACCGTGTGGAGCTCTGGTGACGACATCTAGCCAGCATCTCTTGGTGAATCATGCAGTGAGTTATCTCGCATTCTGGCGCAACTTCTTTCACCCTGGCAGTGAACCCCGACAACCGGCCAGTCATCGCGGCAGCACCGTCAGTGCAGACACCAACACAGCTTCCATTCCAGTCTGCCTGCAACGTATTCGTTCAATACTTCGAATATTTTGGAGCCGGTGGTTGTGCTTGGAAGTGAAAGACAACAGAGCAAATCTTCCTGCACCTCATCTTGATGCACGTACCGCACATAAACTAACATGATCGCCTTATTTTCCACGTCAGTCGATTCGTCCACTTGAACTGCGTACCATGGAGATGCTTTTAATCTGCCCAACAGCTGCCCCTCAATATCTTCAGCCATGTCATCAATTCTCCTGGCAACAGTATTGTCAGATAGTGGAACATGTTCCAACTTGCTAGCTGCTTTTTCCCCCAAAAGTTCCCGACAAATATCTTTTGCAGCCGGCAATATTAGCTCTTCTCCGATTGTAAAGTTTTTTTTAGCTTTAGCTATTCGGTGAGCAACCAGATATGACGCCTTTGTTGCAGCTACGTTTACTGATGTTGAGAATATCAAAACTTGCCGCTGAGCGTCTAACTCACGTTTCTTTCTTTCGAAAAACTCCTCCGTTTTGTCTTTGCAGAGTTTTTCACCACAAATAACACACAACGGATTTGGCGCTACGGAATCGCCTGTTGTCGTAAATCCATACCTAATGTATGAGGTGTCGTATTTACGATTAAAACTTGACTTTTTTTTTTCGGTCTCTCGCTATTTTCGAGTTGGTCCTTTTACCGGAACTGTTCGCAATGTAATTAGCCATTGAAGTTTGCTGAGGCCCGCTCATCTCTCCACATACTTATCTGTCACTTCAGGTGCACCGCACTTTTTTTGCAGTCCGTTAAGATACGACGCCTTGCTAAGCAATCGCAAGGCGCTCAAAGAAACACATTTTAATCTATTTATTTATTTATTTTAAACTATTTATTGTTTATGTTTTGGATTAAATAACATGACATGTTAAAAAGCATTTAAAAAAGACAATTATTATTATTATAAAAAAAAAAAAAAAATATTCTGGGAATATTTCAAGGCCCGGTACTAACGGGTCCACGGACCGGGGGTTGGGAATCACTGCTCTAATTGAATCATCTGGGTTAAAATACTGATTTGAGTTTGTATTTGAAGCGACTGGTTTAAACTACAGTAAAGACAGGAAAATTAGGACCTTAAATTGAAACTAAACTTATTAATCTACAACAGATAGTCATATTTAAATTAGAGAAACCAAGAAATTCAAACCTAAGCGGAAAAGGAAAGAGGGAATTTATCAACCAGAGAGTCAAGAAAGAAAAGTTTTGTTGAATAATTTATTTTACTTGTATTCTTTTTGGGTTTAGCGATTTCTTTCAAATAAGAACGTGATTAGGGTTAATCATATTGTATTTTTTCCTTTTCCCTTTTTTGTCAAAAGTTTGACATTTCATTTGGTTTATCTTTGTCATTTATTATTTACTGTTCATTACATCATCACAAAGGAAAAATTCATAACAGCCAATAGAACAAAAATCTAAAACCTCAAACTTGTGTGTTGGGTGTGCTTTGCCTCCTTCGAGCTTGGTATCTTCTGATTGGCCCATTGATCTGGCTCAGTGTATTGAACTAAATTGCAGTTGCTACCTGTTGGCATTGAGTCAAGCATCCAGTTAATGTTGTACTCCTTGTTTAGTGGGTGTTACTTAATGATTTGTGGAAATCAAAAACAAAATATTTAATGAATACCTGGAATAATAAAAAAAAAAAAAAAAAAAAACATATATTTTAAAGATTCAGCAAAGAAACACTCAGCCATCACTGAAATAACATAGGAAAGGAATACGGGTCTTTTTAGACCCATGTATGTAAAAAAAAAATTTAGAAATACAAAAACTGTGTTTGTTTATAAAGTAAGAAAGGAAACATAAACATAATGATTTGTGGAAATCAAAAACAAGATATTTAATGAATACCTGGAATAACAAATGATAAAATACATATACAGTGAGGAAAATAAGTATTTGAACACCCTGCTATTTTGCAAGTTCTCCCACTTGGAAATCATGGAGGGGTCTGAAATTGTCATCGTAGGTGCATGTCCACTGTGAGAGACATAATCTAAAAAAAAATCCAGAAATCACAATATATGATTTTTTAACTATTTATTTGTATGATACAGCTGCAAATAAGTATTTGAACACCTGTCTATCAGCTAGAATTCTGACCCTCAAAGACCTGTTAGTCTGCCTTTAAAATGTCCACCTCCACTCCATTTATTATCCTAAATTAGATGCACCTATTTGAGGTCGTTAGCTGCATAAAGACACCTGTCCACCCCATACAATCAGTAAGAATCCAACTGCTAACATGGCCAAGACCAAAGAGCTGTCCAAAGACACTAGAGACAAAATTGTACACCTCCACAAGGCTGGAAAGGGCTACGGGGAAATTGCCAAGCAGCTTGGTGAAAAAAGGTCCACTGTTGGAGCAATCATTAGAAAATGGAAGAAGCTTGACATGACTGTCAATCTCCCTCAGACTGGGGCTCCATGCAAGATCTCACCTCGTGGGGTCTCAATGATCCTAAGAAAGGTGAGAAATCAGCCCAGAACTACACGGGAGGAGCTGGTCAATGACCTGAAAAGAGCTGGAACCACCGTTTCCAAGGTTACTGTTGGTAATACACCAAGACGTCATGGTTTGAAATCATGCATGGCACGGAAGGTTCCCCTGCTTAAACCAGCACATGTCAAGGCCCGTCTTAAGTTTGCCAATGACCATTTTGATGATCCAGAGGAGTCATGGGAGAAAGTCATGTGGTCAGATGAGACCAAAATAGAACTTTTTGGTCATAATTCCACTAACCGTGTTTGGAGGAAGAAGAATGATGAGTACCATCCCAAGAACACCATCCCTACTGTGAAGCATGGGGGTGGTAGCATCATGCTTTGGGGGTGTTTTTCTGCACATGGGACAGGGCTGACTGCACTGTATTAAGGAGAGGATGACCGGGGCCATGTATTGCGAGATTTTGGGGAACAACCTCCTTCCCTCAGTTAGAGCATTGAAGATGGGTCGAGGCTGGGTCTTCCAACATGACAATGACCCGAAGCACACAGCCAGGATAACCAAGGAGTGGCTCTATAAGAAGCATATCAAGGTTCTGGCGTGGCCTAGCCAGTCTCCAGACCTAAACCCAATAGAGAATCTTTGGAGGGAGCTCAAACTCCGTGTTTCTCAGCAACAGCCCAGAAACCTGACTGATCTAGAGAAGATCTGTGTGGAGGAGTGGGCCAAAATCCCTCCTGCAGTGTGTGCAAACCTGGTGAAAAACTACAGGAAACGTTTGACCTCTGTAATTGCAAACAAAGGCTACTGTACCAAATATTAACATTGATTTTCTCAGGTGTTCAAATACTTATTTGCAGCTGTATCATACAAATAAATAGTTAAAAAATCATACATTGTGATTTCTGGATTTTTTATTTTAGATTATGTCTCTCACAGTGGACATGCACCTACGATGACAATTTCAGACCCCTTCATGATTTCTAAGTGGGAGAACTTGCAAAATAGCAGGGTGTTCAAATACTTATTTTCCTCACTGTATTTTAAAGATTCAGCAAAGAAACACTCAGCCATGCATGAAATAACATAGGAAATGAATACGGGTCTTTTTAGACCCATGTTGCACATTAGAAGGGTTGCGATACAAAAACGATTTTTATTCGAAAAGTAAGAAATGAAAAATTTCAGTTAGGATTTTTAATGATGAAATTAATTTCTTGCAAAGATATAGAAAATTAAAACTCAGTCGGGTCTTTTTAGACCCATGTTGTGCATCAAAGGGTTAAAGAGAAAAATAATGATTACGGAGATTTAGGACAAACAGGAAAAATTTAGTAGAAATTGTATAAGTTTACCATAAGCATGAATATCCTACAGCTCTGTCCATCTGACTGAACTGGAAATGGCTGAAAAGTAATATACAGTTACTCAGATGTGATGTTGACAACCATATATAGTGTCCGCTGAGCAAAATGAAATGGCAAAATTACATAGTAAGCAAAGTTAAATCAAAATCTTTGCCCGTCTTCTCCACCCACGGTCCATTAGCCACTGCTCCTGCAAGTCTGGAAAAAAATTATGCAAAACTGAATCCATAGAACAAGGTTTTTTCCTCAATCCTAAAGCCAGAGAACAAGGCTTTTACTCAATCCTAAAGCCAGAGAACAAGGCTTTTACTCAAACCTGAAGCCAGAGAACAAGGCTTTGCCTGAACAGGATATCAGTCCATTTCACTCAGTTTGATCTGTATTTGTTAAGGCTGTTACGCAGTGTCATCAGATTGAAGATTTTCAGAGTGTTGTTCAGGCTTAACTGGATGAAAAAAAAAAAATGTAGAAAAAGCCCCCTATCATGTATTAACTTTAATTCCCATAGTAGCATGTAACTACATGCACTTTCTGTTCTCTGTGTTAGCCTTAATCGGTCACAGGTCAAACCTTGCTAATGTCCTCTGCTTATGCATTTCAAACCTAAATATGGTTCGGTATTTCTCAACTCCAAACCCATTTGGACATAATGAGTCCAGAAAAAAAGCCTCCTTCTTAGCAACTAATAACACCTGTGAAGAACATATCCTATTAATGTCAGCTATAGGGGCACCAACTGGTTTAAAAATAGAGGAAAAACTTAAAAACAATGTAACTTTACACTAAGCATGTAGTGGCTTGCTGTTTGTGACCCCCTAGACCATGCTGGCAAAATGATGATCTCTGTAGATTTCACATTGTCCTATGAAAAATAAAAACTATGTTCAGATCTCCTAGGACATATCTTCATTTAAAGAGGTGTATCTGCTGGACTTGTCAACACATTATGCAACTTACCAGCAAACTAGGTTCCCTTAGTTTCCATTTAGGGACTTCAAATAGGTTAGCAATGTGGACATCCATTCCCTGAATAAAATTGTATGTCTGCATTTCATATACATATACCCCCCCCCCCCCCCCCCTCACATTTTAGCAAATATTCTGTTATATCTTTTCTGGGACAGCACTATAGAAATGAAACTTTGATGCATCTTAAGGTAGTACTAGTCAGTGTACAGTTTGTTATGCAGTATAGATTTATTGTCCTCTGAAAATTACTCTACATACAGCCATTAACATCTAAACAGCTGGCAACAAAAGTGAGTACACCTCACAGCAAATGTCCTAATTGTGCATAAACGGTCAATATTTTGTGTGAGTACCATTATTATGCACTGCCTTAACCCCTACGGACTTGAAATTCACCAGAGCTGCATAGGTTTCTATAGGAATCCTCTCCCAGTCCTTCATGATGACATCAGAGCTGGTGGATGTTACACTCCTTGCTCTCCTCCACCTTCCACTTTTGTTACCAGCTGTTTAGACGTTAATGGCTGTATGTAGAGTAATTTTCAGAGGACAAAACATCTATACTGTTATACAAGCTGTACAGCAACTACCTTAAGATGCATCACAGTTTCATTTATATATTGTTGTCCCATGAAAAGACAAAGTATTTGGGAAAAATGTCAGAGGTGTACTAACCTTTGCACAAATTTATGTGTAAGTCCTCAAGGTAAATACAAATACATACATGTCTCCTGGCTGCCTCCTCTACCAGCCTGAAGCACGCATTCCCAATCTGAAAGCACAGAATGTTTTGCATAATTACAATGACGGCATTAGAACCATCCAAACTCTTTACAGCAATATCCACTTACATTGCTCTCCACCTGTTCATCTAGCCCCAGGCTCCAAAAGTCCTCCCTTTGAAGACAAACTGGGCCATCCAGAACAACAATTTATTTTGCTGGACGTGTTCTGTCCAGCACATAGGTCAGCTAGAAATAAAAAAAAATCCCTGTTAGGAATGAGCAATCATGCATTTATTATTTAAAGCACACCAACAAGCTGTGCATGTGAAATATCCAGTTTAGTTTGGCACTCACCACTTGTTCTTGCTGAGGACACAACCTCTTGGACCACAGTGGACCTTTATTGGCATACTGGTGGTCCACCAGTCCAATGTCTTCTGCATCGTTTTGGCTGCACTCAGATTCATGGCTATGATCTACACAACAGGAAAGTAAATACTAATCGTCATTGTCAAGTGTCATGTTTATATTTGCTATGTCACCAAGTAGGATTATTACAATACCTTGTGGCCGAAAGTAGGGCCTTAGCTGCGCAACATTAACTTTCTGTATTTTCCCTAGCATAGCCTTGCCACACCCTTCTCGGTCAGGGATGTGAGGGTGAATGGACCTTGGTGGAGATCCTGTAAACAATTTCCCTTCTTCACCTTCTTTTTGGGCTCCCCAATTAGGACCTCGTCCCCTGCCTTAACTGAGCACTGGCGAACCCCTTTCCTTTTCTTTGCCTCAGAAGCCTTTTTTTGTTTCCCCTGTGCCTTTTCAATCTTTTTCCGTACCTTAAAGATAAGAATATATTACTATGCGAACATTCTTATTCAAATTGAACATGCCATCCACACAACTCTGAACAAACCATTTCATTGAGGGCCTTGACTCCAGCTAGTTTTAGCTCCAGCTCCTCCTCTGGGTCCGCCAATTCAAAGGCAGCGTCTGTCTCACAGACATTTAATGCCTGTGGGGGGGTGCCTATTGTACATTAAAAATACGGGCTGTACTTGGTGGATCTCTAATTTGAAACAAAATGTTTTGCATCAAATCACAAAATAAAACTCTTAAAACATGTATGCAATATACGTTATCTAGTCATTTTGAATAATAACCTGTTTTGCAGTCTTTATTCCATAAACTATGGCCTGCAAGTGGATATCCCAATCATCATGGTGCTGATTAACATATTTTCTGAGAGTCCTCTTTACATTTTGATTAGTTCTCTCATCCTCGTTTGACTGTCGATGGTATGCACTTGTGATGGCATGCTTCATGTTCAGCGGCGCAAATATGTGTGCATTAAGCTGTACATAATTCAGACACACATGTTTATTTTCAAAATTTATTGGTCTCAGAAATGACCAATGACCGCTTAACACAGCGTGAATTGTGATGATGTCATATGTCCTGTGTGAAGGGAGAGGGTAATAAGTACACATACCTCGTTAACAAATGCACGGCCCCTGTCAGTGATGATTTTCTGGACCATACCAAATGTGTAGAGCTTTGACACAAGTGCCTCAGCCACCTCAGTGCTGGAGCCACACTTCAAAGGCTCAGCGATAACCCACTTGGTGAAAAGGTCTGTCACCGTGAGGACGTATTGATGGTCTTTCATGTTTTTTTTTCAGTGGACCTATGAGGTCCATACCGACCACCTCCCACGGCTCTTTCACCTGTAGAGATATGTAATATTACCACATCACCTAACTTGTTGCTTCAAGTGGTACACCAAGGTAAGCTCTACCTTAATAGGGTGAAGGGCAGGAGACACAGTCTTTATGGGGTCGTTCTTTTGGCATCTGTGACAGCTTTTGACCTGATGGATAATTTATTATTTAGACCAAATAATTATCTGAAGTCAAACAAAGCCACTAAATCAATTCATTGCCTTAAAGCCATAGTGTTAAATTCCATGAAAGTTCCAAAAAAGTACCCAATCTGCCTTTGTTATCCCAGTAGTACCCCACAACAACCCTGTCCATGGTCGCCCTCATGCCCCCATGCTTCCCTGTGCCAGGGTTGTTGTGGCACTCCTCCAGGACAGCCCGCCTCTGCTCATCAGACAGCACAACCAGCCTCGTGAATTGTGCACTGGGGCCAATGTAGAATAATTTACTTTCTGTGATAGACAAACAATGTTTGTTACGTAATAATTTTGCTGCTTTGTTTGGTATTACAATACAGCACTTATGTGCACATTTGTCTTTGTTCAGGGATGCAAACACGTGTGGTGAAAAATGTTGGCGGTTACTATGTCTGACTAGATGGAACGTTACTGACATGCTCACACGCGTTAACTAAAACAATGCTAATATTATTTCAAATACCCACACTCACGTACCTCTTATAACGAAATTTGCAGCCATTCGTGAGACCTTCTTCTTCAACGCCGCATCCACCAACCCATCAACGAAATATTGTCTAACGGCAGCGTAAAGGGCAAACTTCTCATTTCTTCCGCTGAACTCCATTTTCTTTCGCTGTGAGTGAATGAAAGTCTCGCGGTACAAATATGCGCATGCGTGGAACAGATCGTGCAGTGTCGTAAATCAAAATCAGCGTCGCAAAACAGAATTATCATTTGCGCATGTGCGTTTTCTACTGCGTCTACTACGCATGCGTAGAACGGATCGTGCAGGTGGAACGGATCGTGTACCGACAGCAACCATTCAATCTGTTGAGGCACCACACTTCAGCATCTCCTGGACCGCAATGATTTCTCTTGATGACACCATGGCATCTGAGCATGCATGCAAGCCATTACCTGTGGAGGAGATCAGACAAGCACAGCGAAATGATGACCACATTGGACCTGTTCTACAGTTTAAGCTGTCCAATAAAAAAACCAACAGGACATCTGTTTAAGATCTTGAGTGCACAAAGTAAATGCTTACTGCGCAGTTGGGACAAACTTTTCCTGGGAGACGATGGCATCCTCCGTAGAAAGACGAACACCCAGACACAGCTAGTCTTACCTGCAAGGTACAAGCAGCGTGTTTTGAGAGAATTACATGATAATATGGGTCATCAGGGTATTGATCGAACAATATCTTTAATCAGAGAAAGGTTCTATTGGCCACAAATGCACAATGATGTTGATCACTATTTCACCAAGAGTTGTGTTTGCCTGAAACAGAAGAAACCATGTAGGGAGGCCAGAGCACCGCTCCAGAATATAGTCACTACTCACCCGTCCGAGCTTGTTTCCATTGACTTCTTACACCTGGATAAATGTAAAGGAGGGTATGAGTATATCCTAATCGTAGTTGACCACTTCACACGATTTGCACAAACCTATGCAACTACTTCAAAATCAGCTAAAACTGTTGTTGACAAGTTGCTTAATGACTACGCTCTGAAGTTTGGGTTCCCGCAAAGAATTCATCATGACCAAGGAGGGGAGTTTGAAAACCAGCTGGTTGCTCAGTTGAAGAAGAGTTGTGGAGTTGCTGGATCAAGAATCACGGCGTATCACCCCCAGGGAAATGGGCCGGTTGAACGGTTCAACCGAACGCTACTTGGGATGTTGAAGACATTGACTGAACAGCAGAAAACCAATTGGAAAGAGTCATTAAACAAACTCATCTTTGCATACAACAGCACACGATGTGAAGTTACAGGATTTTCACCATTCTACTTACTGTTCAGAAGGTCCCCGAGATTACCCATTGATCTATTGTTCAGTTTGACATCTGAAACTGAAACTACTGATTATAAGGAATATGTGAAGAGATGGAGACAAGAAATGCAGGAAGCATTGGAAATCACCAGACAGACTGCAAAGAAGGTGGCAGAAAGAAACAAGAGAAACTATGATGGAAAAGTGAGGGGTTCTATGTTATGTCCTGGAGATCGTGTCTTGGTGAGGAACTTGACACCTAGAGGTGGAACTGGGAAGCTTCGAAACCATTGGTAAGATGTTGTTACACACAGTAGTCCGTCAACTAGGAGAAAAACGCCCAGTTTTTTAAATGAAACCAGAACATGTTAAAGGAAGATCACGTGTTCTCCACCGTAACCTCTTGATGCCTTGTGATTATCTACCCTTGGAGACTGATCTTGGAAAGGAAGAAAAGACAAAGGGACCAGTGAAAAGGCCAAAACCAGTAAATAGAGGTGTACCAAGGTCTGGAAGAAGAAGAGGATGAGGATGAAGATTATCCTTACTATAATTACCTACCTGAGGTGCATCCTCAACAACCTGGGCGTGAAAACTGGCGAGACGAATACGTACCTGAAGTCCAGTTTCAGCAACCTAGGGAAGGAAACGGAGAGTTAGTAAGTGGAAACTTGCCAGTCATCCTGCACCGTGAAACTGAAAAGGAAAGAGAAGAAATTGGTCAAGAGGTAGCAAAGGATCATGGAACAGAAGTTCGAATGGAAAATGAGGAGATGCCTCAACAGGAAGTTGATGTGATGGAGGAGGAACAACCTGGAGGAAGACCTGATTAAATGGAAGATGTACCTGGTGAGAATGACAGAGAAACAAGACAGGAATACAGATGGCCAAAGAGAGAAAGGAGACCACCAAAGACATTTACTTGTGATTACTTGGGTACTCCGGCATGTTATAATGTAGAGCACTCAAACACAACAGTGTTTCAATCCATGTCATATGAGATGCAGAACTTACCTCCATGGACTTACCCAGCACAACACTATCAACCAGTATACTTGTATGCATGAGGAACTGAGTAAATGGAAAAAAAAAAGAATGGGGTTTGAAGAAGGAAGACTATGCCGTTTCAAATATATGCCCTTATTCACAGTTAACATGCAGTGCACATAGGCATTGAGACATTGCATACAAACAGTACAACATTGAGATAAAACAACATTATCAGGAGAAATATTTTTTTTTATAGTAAAAGTAAAAGGAGAGTAATGTAAAATAAAAAGGAGACGACATTTATTTTTAACGGGGAGAGTGTGGTGGTTACAAAAATATATAAAGATAAAGAGAAAAGAAAAGAAATGATCATTAGTGTCATAAAAAATATATAAAGAAAAAGAGAAAATAAAATAAATAATAATTAGTGTCATCAGAATATGATGTTGTTATTAAAAAAGAAATTGAATGTCATTAATGCATACTGTATGATGTTGGATGATGGTGACTGATATTCCTTGCCTATGGACAATCGATTGTTTGATTGCTTTTGCCTTGGGACTTGTTCACCTGCTGGGGGAGGGAGCGCGCTGCTCAGACAATACAGAGACTCTTGTGTCTTGTGTCTTTGTTTACTGTTCAGTCTCCCCTTACCAGGTATGACATGAATAAATTGTCATGTAAATACACTTTGTATAAGTAAAGGCTATGAAAAATGGCAAATGTCATTCTGTGAAGTGTATTAAATGTTTGTTAAAAATGTCTAAAAGTTCGATTCAAGTTAACTATGAGTGTATCACGTGTGCAACTGGTGAATGCTGAACTGATGGCAAAGACCATGCGGTTACAGAAATTGTGAAAGTTTAGTAAATTTATACAGTAGTATTTGTACTTTTGATAACTAATTTAACAGTTAAGAGTTAGAAGTTAGTGCTTTAAAGAAGGAATGTGCTGGTTCATCAGAATGAACATAGTATTATTAATGTGCATTGTAATCCTAGTGTTTATTGAAATTATTTGTTTAATTTGTGGAGACAGTACCTGATGAGAAGCTGTATGTGAGTAAATGTGTATTTTTCTGTATATTGTGACTTTATCTATTTAGACAATGTGTTGTTATACATTAATTGATAAATGAGAATGCAGAGATATTTGCATTAAGCTCAGACAATACAGAGACTCAGATGATGTTGCAGCAGCTCCGTGTCTTGTGTCTTTGTTTACTGTTCAGTCTCCCCTTACCAGGTGGTGAGGGTACTACAGATACAGAGAAGCTCTTTTCATGCATTTATTTTGTCTCGCCTTGATTATCGTATTGCGCTTTTTACAGTGTTAAATCAATGCACTTTAGCAAGGCTACAATCAGTGCAAAATGCTGCAGCTAGATTTTTAAACCAAACAAGGTCTTTTAACCATATTGCTCCAGTTTTAGCTTCTTTGATTGGTTACCAATTCATTTTAGGGTTGTTTTTAAGATTTTATTAATTACATATAAGGCATTACATGGGTTGGTGCCTGAATATTTAGCTGAACTTTAAGACCTTATAAAACAGTTAGATCTCTTATATCTTCTTGTCAACTGTTGGCTGTTCCATGATCCAGATACAAAACAAAAGGTGATAGAGCATTTGTTGTGAAGGTCCCATGATTATGGGACAGCCTGCCTGGGGATATTAGATCTGCTGAATCTGTGACTGTTTTTAAGTCTCATTTAAATACTCAGTTTTATAGTCTTGCTTTTATTAATATGTGAATGTGTTGTGTTTTACTGCATGTGTTGCTTTTATTACTATGTGAATATGTTGGGTTTTACTGTGTGTGCTTTGGATTTCATGTTTTGTGAATGTGCTTAGTCGCTAAAAGGTTCTATATAAATTAAATTCTTATTATAAAATTATTATAATCAAAACAAGCATGTACAACTTGACAATTATTTATACCATTATCAATGGAAACATAAAAATGCTTCATGTGGCAACCCCCACATCTACGCCCTTGTCAGCAAAGAATTCATATCAGCAGAAGAACAAGATATTTTGAGGACATTTTTTTTTTTAATTAAAAGAAATACATATGCATGGATGCATAGTTCACAATAAGACCAGTAACATTCATTAAGACAAATAAATCCAGACAGTTTTGATTACTCATGCTGACTTTATTTTGAAGATTGAACCATTTCCATTATTTTGTTGTTGTTGTCGTTTTTCTTTTTTTGTGTGTGCGCGCTGTGCTCATATATTTTTTTGGTGCATTACGTGTGCACTGTTCTCAGGTATTTTTTCTTCTTCCTGAGATGCCATTGCAAGACATTTTGTTGGGAGGGAGGGGAGAGACAACTGATTATCTCGAGAGAAGGGCAGGTAACAAGAGATGGGAATGAGAAGGCCTTATTGCACATCCGCTGTTCTCCTTCTAGCATTAAACTGTTCCATTTCTGTGTCTGCTTTGGCATGAATTTTTTCCATCCTTTTCTGAAGTTTCTGCCATCTCCTTTCATATTTAATTTTCATTTTTTCTTTCTGTCTGACCCTTCTCTCCTCGCAGTACCTTTGAAATCTTTGCAGTACCCTCTCAAGTACACTCCTAGTACTGAGCTCCTGGTCTCTATTGTCTTCCTCAGCTGTCTGTGATACTGAGAGAGATATTGTGATGGATTGCACTTCAACTGATGCAATTGTTTCCTCAAGAGTTGCCTGACCCACCAGTAATAAATCCTGGACAAATAAAGATGTAGATGATGGACACGCATCAAATATTATCTCAGAGTCCGCGAGGTCTATCATCCGCAGGTCTATAACTTCTGTCTCTCCGTCACTTTCTCCACATTGTTCTTGTGGAGAAGAGTCTTCTTGAGGAGGAAACTCCTGTCTTTTTCCATTTTCCTCCTCCTTTTCCTCTATCCTACAGCAGAATGCACCTCCACGGCGTCCAAATTGGCTACTTACTTGTCCCATTGCAAAAACTAACAGAGAAATGGAAGAGAAATCGTCATTAGTAAGCCTATTAATTAGCATGTTCATTAAAAATACATGCCAGTAATATTGAGTTTGCATAGTAGCTAAATATTCCATTGCAGAAGAAAACCTGTTTATTTTTCATATTTTCAGAATAAAATTGTGTAAGGGCACTGCTGGAAAGGGGACGCCACTCAAAGGTAGTAAGAAAATTATATTTTTTTTTCTCACAAAGGTTCCTTCCACAAAACGAAGGGCACATTCATACAGTAAATCCATGCTACCTTCACAGTGCCTACTTCAGAGTGATTAGGGCAAAGGGACAATATCACAATTGCCCTTTTTTCTACACTACATGACTAGGCCACAAGTGGGAGCTATGTCGCTTGTATATTTACACTATACATGATTTTTAATCACAATAAACTTTCTTTAATATTTTATTAAAATTAAGTAAAACCAAATGATAAATGCGGATCAAAAGGCGGATCAAATTGGTCAATTGGGAAACAGCAAATAGCCTTTATTATACGTTTTAGTATACCAATAATAAAACATCAGACTTACCAATAGTGAAATGCGGCAGTAACAAATAAGAAAGTGTCTGTCAGTATTAAGAACTTCAAAACGATCTGAGTTTATGAGAACTGAAGCAAACTCGGTCGGAACTCCGAATATGTGACGTCATGGTAATATATTTGTGACCTTTGTTTCTACATTCCATGGACGTAATAAGCACCTGGTTGTCGGGTAACGGATTTAACAACAATAATTACAGAGCAACTCTCATTGCAATAACACTTTTTTACACAAAAGAGTCAAGCGTTACAATAAAACAAGCGGTCTTTCCGATGCAAATGCGCGTGCGCGCGGCTCCTAGTATAATGTGCGTTGTGCCCGAGACTGAACGAGTAAAGGCCCATTCTCAGTCCACTTCAGCACATACTAAATCCACACTAACCGATAATTAGTGAATATACACTCTAATATTTGTTGGACACACAAAACACTAAATCATCTCTCATCAGCTGGTTTAGTTGTGTCTGATACAGATGTTGCTGTTTCGGAAGGAAATTAATACTTTAATTCACCAAAGTGGCATTCAACTGATCATAAAATATAGTCAGAACATTACTTGTGTAAAAAACAGCACATCACTATTTGTAAAAAGTCATTTTTTATCAAATCTAGAAAGGCCCCTTTTGCAGCAGCCATGAGTATTCATGCTAAATTGCTAATATGGTTCTAGAAAATCTCTTGTCATTATATCAAACACATTTGAAAGCTATTTGGTTCCTTAAAAGAAGCTTAACATTGTCTTTGTGTTTGTTTTTGAGTTGCCACCATATGCAGTAGACTGGTTCTATTGCATACTGTGCATCTATACACACACACACACACACACACACACACACACACACACACACACACATACAGTATATATTATATATATATATATATATATATATATATATATATATACACACAGTACACCCTAAAAACCCCAATCAATAAATAGGTAAACCAGACCAAACAAGGGAAAATATTAGCATGCATTGTTGATTTCAAAAAAGCATTTGATTCTATTTGGCACAAAGTGGTGTAGGGGGTAAAGTTTATGACATCATAAAATCAATGTATTCGGACAACAAATGTGCAATAAGAATTGGCAACAAACAAACAGAGTTCTTCAACCAGAAGAGAGGAGTGTGGCAGGGCTCTAATACTCCAACACTCTTCAACATTTACATTAATGAATTAGCGGTGCAGTTGGAACAGTCTACAGCCCCTGGACTCACTCTGCAAGACAAAGACATCAAGTTTTTGCTCTAGGCAGATGACCTGGTGCTGCTGTCACCCACCCCACAAGGACTACAGCATCTGGACCTGCTGGAGAACTACTGCCAGAACTGGGCCCTGGCAGTCAACCTGAAGAAGACAAACATTATGATCTTTCAGAAAAAGCCCAGATGTCAGGAACACAGATACCGGTTCTCTTTAGGCAGCACCGTCCTAGAGCACACTATGCAGTATACTTACCTTGGGCTGATTATCACTGCATCAAGTTTCAGTAAGGCGGTGAATGCACTTAAAGTAAAAGCTCGAAGAGCCCTATACGCTATTAAGAAAAAGTTCTATAATATTGAATTACCAATTTCAATCTGGTGTAAATCTTTGATAGTGTCATACAGCCCATTGCGCTGTATGGAAGTGAGGTATGGGGTCCACTCAGTGATCAGAACTACACTAGATGGGACAAACATCCAACAGAAGCCCTACACACAGAATTCTGCTAATTCATTTTGAAATTACAAAGGAAAACACCCAATAATGCATGTAGGGCAGAATTAGGACAATTCCAATTGATTATTAATATATACAAAATATCTAAAATTGTTTGGATGCATTTAAAATCAAGTCCCACAGAGTCCCTTCATTATAAAGCGCTACAAACCCAAGAACTGAACCCTGAAAAAAGTCCTCTCAGTCAGCTGGTTCTGAGACTCACCAACCCAGTTAACACTACTAAGACTAACCAGCCTCAGACCAGCACTGCTTTACAACCAAACATCAGAATAAATCATATCATCAAACAATCTCAAATCACCTATCTGGAACATTGGGATGAAGAAACTAAAACACAAAGCAAATTACAATTCTATCAGACTCTAAAATCAAAGTGTGAATTGGAAGAGTATCTCCTGACTGTCAGAGATACAAAGCAGGGACAGATCCTGAGCAAGTACAGGCTCAGTGAGCACAGTCTCGCCACCGAGAGAGGTAGACACATAAAAACATGGTTACCCAGAGAAGAAAGGGTGTGTGCTCTCTGTATGACAGGTGAGGTCGAGACAGAGGTGCACTTTCTCCTTAACTGCCCAAAATTGAAAGATACAAGGGACATTTATATAGATAAATTAAAAAACAGCATAGACAAATTTATGACCATGACAGAACAAGAAAAAATGAATATAATACTTGGAGAGGGACACACAGCAGGAGAGACAGTGGGTGAATGTTTTATGTGTTTTACCCCGTGTGTCACCCAATGTTCACCACAGTGACCCTCAGTGTATGTGTGTATATTTGTGTAAGTGCTTAACAGTTATTTAAACACTGTGGTCTTCAGCAGTTCTGATCTTGTTTTTGTATTTAT
Source organism: Xyrauchen texanus (assembly GCF_025860055.1). Taxonomy (NCBI): domain Eukaryota; kingdom Metazoa; phylum Chordata; class Actinopteri; order Cypriniformes; family Catostomidae; genus Xyrauchen; species Xyrauchen texanus. The sequence goes on from NC_068307.1 coordinate 23,047,739, forward strand.
TTTTATTATTTATTTTTATATTTGTTAAATTGTTCAACAAAGTTTTAATTATAGATTAAGATGTAGTTCTGTCTTTATATAGCCTCTGCTTTGGTAATATTGTATTGTTTACATTCATGCCAATAAAGCCACTTTGAATTGAAATATATATATATATATATATATATATATATATATATATATATATATATATATATATATACACACACACACACATATATACATACATATACAATGTACAGTATATATATATATATAAAATCTTTAAGATGTAAGCATTTAAATAATTTTTAAAAATCCATCAAATTGAATCATGTAATCTTTAACAAAATAATACAAATAATGTAAAATATTTAGTTTTTTTAAATGTATTTTTATTTGTAAGTTAATTCAAATTGAATGGAAATTAATTAACTGCATACATTTTAAAATAGCAATCCAACCTGAATGCAATTGGCTGATAGATCTTATTTCATTCAATATAATATATTCTATTGTAAATGTCCTATTATATTCTAAACCTAGACCAATAATAATAATAAAAAAGTAAAACCTTAAAAACTATTCCTGTTTCAATAAAGTAGCAAATCTGTTTAACCTTAAAAACAAACAATCAAACTCATAATTCAGGTATAAGTTATAGACAACATGCAAAAAATGAATACCTGTATATGAAGTAATACTGGCAAACTTGCTGTGAAAAACCTGATTCACAAATACAAACACAACTTTACTAATAATGTGCTTTTACCAAGAGTCTTGACTTTGAAAATAGGTTTTCCAAGGAAGAGCTTGAAATAAAATGATTAAAAATAAATAACAAACTAAACATGTTTAGGTGAGAGATTGAACTGAATGGGCAGGTGAATCACGTGGAGCTCAGCACTGTCAATATGCTGTTGATTTCTCAAAAGGCGTTCTTCACTGTGAAGTCTCAGGAAGATATCATCAATGTTTATTAATGAAGGCCTTCCCCCGTTAAAAAAAAAAAACAAACTGTCAACATCAATGAATCAGTTACAAATCAATTAGGATGTGACCATCTCCTCATACTGTGAATGAAGGGGCTATAGTTTTCTGACGTTACTCAATTATATTACTCGAATGTTATACATGAAAACTGTTGCCATAATTGTGGTCTTCATTTCATGTTACAGGTAGTTTTGTTTGCTGAAGAGGTTCAGCTGCCTCACTTTTTTCTTTTTTGCAAAGAAATATCTGATGAAATGGGCTGTTAACAGCTTTACAGATTCTGATTATAACCTATTGCAACTGATTCACTAACATAAGACTCCATAGTCACCCTTGCCTGTTGCAGTGAGTCATTATTGTCTGTGTTTTTGGGTTGCATACAGTTGGAAATATTTGCAGGGTTTTTCAAAGACATCAGAATAAGCCAACAGTCAAATGCATTCAATGAATGATCGCAGGTTTTTTCCCCTTCCAGACTTTAATGTAAAGTTCATAGTTCCATTAATCTGAGAAATAACCCACCAAGAGAGAATTCAAATATAGTCAAAGATGACAGACCAATAAAAAAGACTTGCAGAAATAATGAAAAGGTACTAAAATTTAATAATCTTAAAAGCCAGAACATCTTTTGACAGAAAAAACTCAAGAGGAAATAATTGGTTTAGTACAATATATTTCAGCGTCAAGAGACATAGAAATAGTTTTGTTTTACATTATAAAAGGCCTGTTTCCTGTTTTCTAACAAAACAGACAGTATGAAAAAGAATGGCATTAGAATATGGTATATGGGATAGGAAAACCAAGTGACTGCATACAAAATAACGTCACATTGGGGAAGGGGGCAGTATTTTTTGATGAACGTGTGCATCCATAGTTGTCAGCAAAACAATATTTATGTACATTTTATGTTGTCTATAGACATTTACACATTGTATCAAGAATGGAAGTACAACTTATGAGAAGTAACAACTGAACTTGAATTAATTTACAACATCTACACGTAAAGATAGTCATGCTGTTTGACAATATCTTGATATTCTATGTCGTCGTCCTCCATGTCCTTGAATGTGTGGTATTGCAGAAATGAATACTGTCGACTCTGATTTCTCATCCTGTCTTCTCAATAGATAATGAGGCCATTGAAAAGCAATGAGTTCAAACATGGGAAAAAGTTTTCAATCCTTTAAAAACAGATATTTGTGCAATTTCAGTGATTTACTCCTTGATGGTGCATGTCTTGTTCATGACGTTTTTTGAACAGATGTATCCATGCGTTTTCAGAGGAAGTTGAAGGAGTTCAAATATTGCTATGGGGGTTTTGGCACTGAAGGTTTAGAGTTGAAGGGAAGTGAAAAATAGATGTTAAATTCCAAGGTATTTATCATGTCCTTAGATTCATTTGGTGAAGCTATGGAAAATGTTCCTTTTTGAGTTTATGGAGGCTTATTTTCACTATTATGTTAATAATGAGGTTTAATTTCTTAGTCAGCCATAAAGGTTTGGGGAAATGTAGAGTCCTCCTCAGTTCTACTGAAGTTTTTCCTCAGATTTTTCTGCCAAGTTAGTCTGCTGTTCCACTCAATGAGGATGGGAATGCTGGCATGATCCAAACAAGCTAACAGTTCTTCATTACATTCTGCAGAGGAAACACACATTCATAAACATTTACATTTATGCATTTGGCAGACGCTTTTATCCAAAGCGACTTACAGTGCAATTATTACAGGGACAATCCCCCTGGAACAACCTGGAGTTAAGTGCCTTGCTCCAGGACATAATGGTGGTGGCCATGGGGTTAGAACCAGTGACCATCTGATTAACAGCCCTGTGCTTTAGCCACTACGCCACCACCACTGGAGTAAACAAGAACACTGACCTAAAACCTCAAATTATAGAGTAATATATCTGTGTAGTACAGCATAATCCTGACTGCCTCAGACTGATGTCCTTTACTGGACAACTGTTGTAAACAATTTATTCACAGAAGAGTTTTACAGTAAATGTGCAGGCAAATGTGGCATCTGTTCATATCACCAGACCCTTAAATGCTGGACGCCTTTAATGGGGATTTGCTAGACATCAAGAGAAAAGCAGATGTTTAAAATCAAGTGAAAAAAGTTGAACTGACAGGCAGACCAGTAGAGGGAGTCCTTTATCCATCAGCTACACAGAACAAAACATTAACCCACATAAAAGGGTAGTTCACTCTCACAATTTCTTCGGTGTAACAAAAAGAAGATGTTAGAGAGAATGTCAGCCTCAGTCGTCATTCACTTTCATTGCATCTTTTTAGGGGAAGAGAATGGTGACTGAGGATGACATTCTGCCTCAATATAGAATTTGATTTTTCACTTTAACCCACATAAATGATTAAGTAAAAAACAAAATGTGTGTTTTTTTAGTGATATGATTACAATATGTTTTTAGACCCCATGTACATCTGTATTTTGCACTGTTCACTTGTGATCAGATCACCCAAGATAATAATTGTAAACGAAAACAAAATGTAATTTTTATTTTTCTGTAAATGGAGAAAAAATAAAAATAAATTTAAAACAAAAAACATAGTGGACAAACTGAAACTAAACTCAAATTTTCATGGCTCTGATGTTAACTAAAATTATCTTAAAAATATCTTGAATAATATTTAGTTTTTGTTTTGTTGTGGTATGTTTTAAAAACTTTAAACTAACATTACTATAACAAGAAGATGCCAAGGCGATAATAGATGAACTTCGGGATCGACGATGGTCAGATTTAATCTATTAAATTATTATACTATTATTATTATCCAATTAATATTACAAATAATTTGCCCATAGACACAAAGACACGCGTTTGAAGAAACACTCTTTATTATATTATTAAGTACAGATGACAGAAAAGCCGTATATGTTCATGTTTGACATGCTGTTTGTACTATTTTCCTGGATAACGAAATACCCAACAGGTAGAGAATGCAGAGATGAAGGTTCTTTACCAGAGAGTTGTTGTCAACTGTTGCAAACCAATCTTTCAAAAAGTTGAACACATTTAAAATGCACTTATTTTTTTTTTCCAGTTTCGTTTGAATTTTTAGTTCAAATTAAAAACAAATTAAGTTTAAAGTTTGAAATCAAGGTGTCTTGCTTTATTGTGTAAGCTTAACCCTAACCATTTTTAACGAAAATTACCCCATAGTACCACCTAGTGTCCAACCAGCACTAATACCTTAATAGTTCATCGGATACCTGTGGAGTTTTTTTTTTTTGACCAACTGACCAATGAAAACTTAGTCGCCCAAGATGCTTCAAATCGACCAATGGTTAGTCGACTATAAGGGGGCAGCCCTAGACTATAATTAAGATCTGCAGATCAATAGATGTGATTGACAGACTTTTCTAAGCTGTGCTGGCTTGTAAGTTCAGCAGAGGTCGCTGAAACAATAACTTGATAAACACTCATTTCAAATGGGAGAGGCTTACTGACCAAACAAGGAACCTTAAAATAAAAATACAGACTTGTAAAGGAATGACAAATGATTGTGCAAGTCAGACCTGGCTCAGAGCTGCTGCCGGGACAGGGCTCTACAGGAGGACACAGTTGGATTTCTTTTTAGCTTTCTTCTTTTCCAATGGTGTTTTCCTGTTAATCTGTCTGACCAAGTCATAGAAGATCTGTAATGTGTGAAATCAAATTAAATCAACCACACAAACTCACATGAACATTAAATACTGAAATATCTACTGAACAGGTTTCTGTTTAATTGTTTACATAAAGAAAGCAGACATGCTCACATCGAGGACATTGATCTTTGATTTGGCAGAGGACTCTAGGAAGGCACAGTTGTTCCACTGGCGGGCCAGATTCTGACCCTGTTCTTTCCCCACCACCCTCTCGTCCTCCAGATCACACTTATTACCAACCAGAATCATCGGTACCTACAGCCAGATACAGACAGAGAATAGTCAAGAAATGGCCATTAAAATGTTTATCATGGTTTCAATGGAGGACAAAAAGTAAATGAAGGGTTATGAAACATGGTTAATCTTCATGTGCTCTTCAGGAGGTGCTCCGAGTGCAGTCTGCATTGTGGCTCAGTAAACCGGTCGAAGTTCATTTGGAGTGCTCACAATGCAATAACACCGGAATACGAGGCACAAAAACTAGGGATGTGCACAAGTAATTGAGTACTTGTTCTGCACCAGCTTCTCAAGTGTTAAAAACACTACTTGAATATCACAAATCTATTTTCCTTTAAGCATTTGCCTGCTGTGCGCAGTGCTGAATTACACTGTTCCCTCTGAATCTCTCACAAATCTCACTGTTACAATTGAGTCCACTGGGGAGGGGAGGGGGTGCTGTGGATGTGTCATTGAGTAGAATTAGATAAGATTTCTGTACTTTCACCCAAAGCAATTTGTGGCAATGCTTATAATATTTTGCTTCTTATTGAATTCTATTTGTTTTCGGTTCTTGGAGTCATGCAAACCAGCAGATGAGGATCAGCTTTTATTGGTGGAAAGAAAATGCGAAGCGAACTCGGAAGCTGATTAGACCAGTATGTGTGTTGAATCTCTGAACTGTAACAGAGCACATTTTATAAAAAGCAAACTTGCACACTCATTTTTCCTGAATAACAACATGTAAAATATTTTCTTTTAATGTGCATTCTAATAACGAGTAATGGAGTTCTCATTTTTGCTGAGTTAGAATATTTGACTACAAAATTAAAAAATTATCGAAAATGCCCATCCCTAACAAAAATGCATCGTCCATGACATATATATTTTCAATTAAACTTTTCTTATTTGGGTATAATGTGGTTGGAATTTGAAGTTCACAATAATCTCAGTTATCTCGCGTTTAGATTAAATAATTGCGATCAGATGATTTATAACCGGCCATTTTTATCAGGTATTCTAGTCATTCATGCGAGGACACATCTTATTGCTATGCTATGCTATACAATGCCCATGGCCCATGTAATAATTTTCACAATAAAAATAGATTTATCAAAATCAAATGTGAGGTGTCCATTTTGGTATTTAAGGTAGTTCTCTGTATTGCTGAATAAACTGCAACAGTGTTCTCTGTGATATTTTGTCACCCTGTGGATGGTGTTACATACTCAGCTGATCAATGGACGGTCTCCCTAACTTCATCATGAAACCTCCCTAATGCAGCAGCAGTCGTCAAACCTCAGATTTAAAGCTCATGAAGTGGGTGTGAATAGATGTAAAAAGGTGGGATGGTAGTTGGTGGGAATGGGAAGGGATCAAGCACAAAACTCACTCATGAAAGAGATGGCTGAACATCAAAATGTGAGTAAAGACGAAAACAAACAGTTTTGTGGAACTTTGCTGCATGTCAATCATGGGTCAAAAGTTTGAATGTGTGAAGAGTGAAGACAGTTTGCAAATCCAAGATTTAGATATTTTGTTCAAACTTTTGAGAAATAGCCTGTACGCACCGCCTTTTTGAGCACAAATCATGAAAATGACATACCTGAACTTAAATGGTTGTATTACTGGACCCTTAAGACTATGGACACAATTGTAGTATCTTTTGAAAGAAGACACTTTGGGCTTTCAGAATTAATATGTTGTTCTTTTTTAAAGTTAGAGAAGCTAAAGTTTATAGTAATGGAAATATTTTGTGCTGAATATTATAATCTAAAAAAACAGTAATAAAAGTGCCAAAACAAACCAGAAATACAATGTTCTCAAAGCCACAAGTCTAAAGAAGTTACGTTTCAAATTTTAAGATGATTAGAAGAAAAAATTAGGTTCCTGCAAGCTTTTTTCTCTGAAAATCGCTGGGCGGAGTACATAGTAAAATTAAGGCTCCACCTTTCAAGACGACACAAAATCTGACTGCACTTCCTGGTTATTATGAATAAAACTACGCAGCATTTTAAAAAATAGACAAACATGCTGGCTTCGTCATGGACTGCGATCTTTTCTGATGAGTGATTTAGATCTCACAATGGTGTTGTGTGTAGAAGTCAGCTCTCATTTATTTTGCGAGTGCTGTTTAAGTTGCGCCGGTCATGTCTTCTGAGTGATTTAAATATTCTCAGCTGAAACGCGATCTCATGGATGAGGCAGCGCAGTGTTTTGACGGAAGCATTCCTTCACATAAATAATAATAAGAAACGCTCATAATCTAATGATGTAGACACATACTCTCTAACTAATCGCATCAAAGACTTTATGCATATACCTCACATTTTGTGAAATTGCTTCAACTTTATTTTTTCTTAACCGGAAATGGCTAAAAAAAAGAAAATGTAACCACCCCCACTTTGTATTAAACATAATGCATGCCATCATTGTGTTCAATGTGTAATGTGTACATAACTGTTAGCATCTCAAGAAATTTCATGGGGTTTCATGACCCTATCACATGAATCGCTTTTGTTGTTGTTTTCCTGGCTTGTAAATTACTATAGTATTTACAACATGTGCCTGTTTCCCTTTGCCGAAACGCATGTGAAACTCAATATACGGTACACAAGCTTTTCATATACGCCATACTTCTCACACTGCATCATTCACAACTGATGAATGAAGTTTATTGTCTTACAGTATTCATCCAGCATTCCCCACACTACCATGATGACACCACAGTGACGCAGAAGTCTTAAAGGAGCCATGTCTCTTTTGTGACATGGGTGATCGGGTTATGCTATCGGCCAAATTATGAGACCACCAATCGAGTCATAGGAATAGAATATCGGGCAATACCAATTGCTGGCTGAATGATCAGGGCATCCCTAGGTGTAGTATTAAAATTTGCTTTCAATGGAATAGCCAAACCCGTTAATTAGATGGCAGTGTTCACATATTTTTGGCCAAATAATGTATTATTGTGTGAGTAATTATTAGACCACTGGCAATGACAATGACCTTTGTTTCAGGGTTTCACAGAGAATACAAACGTGTTTGATTATCAGACTTAAAGAGTGGCATAATATACAGTCAGGTCCATAAATATTGGGACATCGACACAATTCTATTCTTTTTGGCTCTATACACCACCACAATGGATTTGAAATTAAACGAACAAGATGTGCTTTAACTGCAGACTTTCAGCTTTAATTTGAGGGTATGTACATCCAAATCAGGTGAATGGTGTAGGAATTACAACAGTTTGTATATGTGCCTCCCACTTTTTAAGGGACCAAAATTAAACGGAACAGATTAACAATCATAAATCAAACTTTCACTTTTTAATACTTGGTTGCAAATCCTTTGCAGTCAATTACAGCCTGAAGTCTGGAACGCATAGACATCACCAGACACTGGGTTTCATCCCTGGTGATGCTCTGCCAGGCCTCTACTGCAACTGTCTTCAGTTCCTGCTTGTTCTTGGGGCATTTTCCCTTCAGTTTTGTCTTCAGCAAGTGAAATGCATGCTCAGGTCAGGTGATTGACTTGGCCATTGCATAACATTCCACTTCTTTCCCTTAAAAAACTCTTTGGTTGCTTTCGCAGTATGCTTCGGGTCATTGTCCATCTGTACTGTGAAGTGCCATCCAATGAGTTCTGAAGCATTTGGCTGAATATGAGCAGATGATATTGCCCGAAACACTTCAGAATTCATCCTGCTGCTTTTGTCAGCAGTCACATCATCAATAAATACAAGAGAACCAGTTCCATTGGCAGCCATACATGCCCACGCAATGACACCCACCATGCGTCACTGATGAGGTGGTATGCTTTGGATCATGAGCAGTTCCTTTCCTTCTCCATACTCTTCTCTTCCCATCACTCTGGTACAAGTTGATCTTTGTCTCATCTGTACATAGGATGTTGTTCCAGAACTGTGAAGGCTTTTTTAGATGTTGTTTGGCAAACTCTAATCTGGCCTTCCTGTTTTTGAGGCTCACCAATGGTTTACATCTTGTGGTGAACCCTCTGTATTCACTCTGGTGAAGTCTTCTCTTGATTGTTGACTTTGACACACATACACCTACCTCCTGGAGAGTGTTCTTGATCTGGCCAACTATTGTGAAGGGTGTTTTCTTCACCAGGGAAAGAATTCTTCAGTCATCCACCACAGTTGTTTTCCATGGTCTTCTGGGTCTTTTGGCGTTGCTGAGCTCACCGGTGCGTTCTTTCTTTTTAAGAATGTTCCAAACAGTTCATTTGGCCACACCTAATGTTTTTCTATCTCTCTGATGGGTTTGTTTTGATTTTTCAGCCTAATGATGGCTTGCTTCACTGATAGTGACAGCTCTTTGGATCTCATACTGACAGTTGACAGCAACAGATTCCAAATGCAAATAGCACACTTGAAATGAACTCTGGACCTTGTATCTGCTCCTTGTAAATGGGATAATGAGGGAATAACACACATCTGGCCATGGAACAGCTGAGCAGCCAATTGTCCCATTACTTTTGGTCCCTTAAAAAGTGGGAGGCACATATACAAACTGTTGTAATTCCTACACCGTTCACCTGATTTGGATGTAAATACCCTCAAATTAAAGCTGAAAGTCTGCAGTTAAAGCACATCTTGTTCGTTTCATTTCAAATCCATTGTGGTGGTGTATAGAGCCAAAAAGATTAGAATTGTGTCGATGTCCCAATATTTATGGACCTGACTGTAGATGAATCTGTCATGAGAGTTCACAGACTTGGCTTGTCAATCGTCCAGTGGCTATAGTTAACCAAGTACTGATTACTAAGGCTCTCCCCAATCACCGGCCAATGAAAACACAATTGACCTTCCGCACAGTCTTCACACATGGAGGAGTCCATAGATCTGTCTAGAATGTGAAGAGTAGACTATGGCCTGAACACTGACTTCTTATGGGTTAATCTTTCATGTTAAAAAGAAAAGGATTAACAGCTATTTGCCAAACTGAATCATCGTGGAACAGGCAAGTGGATGCAATTCAGTGCTCTCGAGGGTTTCAAAATCCTGTGGAGAAGAAACACATTTGGTGGCAGCTATGCATGCGACTCCACATGCATAACCATGACTGACATGTAACCAATGACAGTGCCTTGCTGGTATTTGGGCCACACTGACAGGCCTGGAAAGGTTCAACAGTCTCGGAATGAAGATCTGATATGTTATGGATTACTTCTTGACTCGATATGCATGCAAGTGAACAGCACCTACGGATGAAGGTAAAAAGGAAATACTCCAGCCCAACCCATGGAGGATAACATCAACTTCATATTTAAGTGTTTGTACTGATTTTCATTCCCTGATTGCACTGTGGAATAGCCTGAACATATGTATGGATGAATACATTTTTATAAATGTCATGGCCATGTAGGAAAGGTGTGGGATAGGGAACACTAATGGTTCAATGATCTCTTTAGGGAACTCTATTAGCAACACTAATGCATTAGATAGGTCAAACCAAACTAAAAGCAATAAAACTGCAGATTCTGAATGAACTGTGTGTATACAGTTGCAAGAAAAAATGTGTGAATCACTTTGGTATTACCTGCATTTATGTATACATTTCTTAAAATCTGATTTGGTCATTCAAGTTACACTAATGAACAAACAAATTCTGTTTTAATTAATAATGCACAAATTATTGTATTGTTCTTGTACAAATTGAATATATCATTGAATAGTGTACAGTGCATGTTGGAAAAAGCATTTAAAACCCTAAGCTAATAGAGACAAAAGCTAATTAGAGTCAGAAATTGGCAAACCTGGCACCAATTATTGAAACGAGATTGCAGGTATGGGTTAGAGCTACTCTGACTTATAAAAAGCTCTCATATAGTGATTTTTACTATTCACAAGAAACAAGACGTGGATCATGCCTCGCAAAGAAAGAGGGCCGTACAAAAGGCCTCACATCAAAATTTATTTATTTGCATAAAGCTGGAAAGGGGGTACAAATTCTCAAGGAGCTTAGATATTTATTTGCCGACCTTAAGACAAACTGTCTATAAATGGAGAATTGGTTCTGTGGCTCCTCTCAATAGATGTGGTCATCCAGCCAAGATTACTCAAATGTCACACTGCAGAATGCTCTACGAGGTTTAAAAAAAAAAAAAAAGAACCCTAGAGTGACCGCATTGAAATTTGAGGAATCAATGGAACTCGTTAACATCTTCATTCATGAATCTAACAGGCATGGTGTCAATGGCAGGACACCACGAAGGAACAAATCATTGCTTCGCCTGAAAATTGTAAAGACCACTTTGACACTTCACAACCCTATTAGGAAAATGTTTTGTGTATTGAAAATTGGATTGAAGAAGAAAATCTCCATTTGGAGTGGCCCAGTCAGAGCCCAGATCTTAACCCAATATAGATGCTGTGGAATGACCTCAAGAAAGTTATACACCAGACATCCTAAGAATATGGCTGAGCTGAAGTAGTTCTGTAAGTAATAATGATCCAAATTTCCTTCTGAACATTTTGCAGGTCTAATAAAGGAGCTACTGGAAGCGATTGGTTGAGGTTGTTGTTGCCAAAGGAGTGTCGACCAGTTATTAAATCCAAGGGTTCACTTACTTTTTCCAAAGCACTGTGAATGTTTAATGGGATGTATTCAATAAAGACGTTAAATGATTTAATTGTTTGTGTGTTGATAAAGCAAATTGTGTTTATCTATACTTGTGACTGATGAAGATGAGCTAAAATTTTATGTCCAATTAATGCAGAAAGCAAGCTAATTCCAAAGGGTTCACATCCTATTAGGCCCTTGTGCAGATTAATTTTATTCAATTCATATGGGTATATTTCAGTTGCTTACATATAATACAAATTATCTCTCAACTAATGCTGTTATTTATACAGGGGACCTTCTTACAAATTATACTTTATCATTAGTTTATCATTTGGTCAAATTTCAGCTTTTTTTTTTTTAAAAGTGTACAAATACATGTATTCCATTAATAAATATGTCATCTTAAAAATGTAATGTATTATATTGCATATATACTGTATATATTTTGTTAACATGCATAATTTGATTTGTCGAAAAACCGGTTCGCTTTCTTTATGAATATCGGCAGTTCAGTGAGCGTCTCCGCGCTTCGGTTGAGCGCACATTCACGAGAAAGTTGTCGAATAGGTTATTTACCGCATCTGTGCTATTTGTGATTAGAATTAAATGTTATTTTTTGTCGATTTTGAGCAACAACTGTAAAAAATAGAAAGGATTATTCAATGAGAAATGGATTGCTTGGATCTCATCTTTGGACACATTACACGGAATGATTCAAACTAAACTTTTACTCTTAACTAGGGCTGTGCCAATACTATCAAATATTTCGCAAGACTTTTCCTCACAATATTGTATGGATACTTTAGATCCCTGTATCGATATTTTTATTCAACCATTTTTCTGTATTCACGTCATGTCCAACAGTTCAATAAAGACGAAGGGTTCAGAGGGTTTGCCTTCCAGAATTATAACTTCACAGGGTTGAAGGGTGTAGGGCTCAAAAATACCAGTCATTCGGAACGCACTTCAGTGTCATCTATCCAAGCCAATGGAGCCGCTGCTGTTGCACAAATGCTGACACTAATGTACATCACCTGCACCTAATCAGAAATGTTTATAAATTATTTTGCCTTAGTCTACCATTAACTATTTTCAGAGTGCAAACCAAAATGAACTTTTAGACTTTATGAAGAAATTTAAGCTTCAAATATTACATTTAAATATTTATTTTATTTAAAAAAATATGAATAAAAAAAATGAGCCAGTATACAAACGAACAGTAGAAGTTCAAATATTAAATAAATAAAATGCCACGTTGTATATTTCTTTTATTCCAACTCCTTTATTTGAATAACAGATCAAGCGAATTTAGGCTTCAGGAAAATAACACAAGCAAATGCCAGATTCAAACAGAAAGCAAGGGGTTTAAAGTTCACTATAGCTTAATAATGAAAAGCCTTTATAACCATAGATTTTTATTTAAAGAACCAAAGTGCAGATGGTTTAATTTACAACAAACCTGCAGATTTATGACCTATGCCTCTACTTGGCAGCGAAGTGTCCATCAGTTGAACCCAACGGAAACACCCCTTAAAGTGCCCTTTGTTTTGGAACGACCCTGTAACGGTATTCAATGGAAAGGAGGCGGCGAGAACCGGCTTGATAATATAAATGATAGTTTAATGGTAAACTTAAAACAAAGACACAAACACACACGACAGACATGTCCGTAAACGATCTCTCACTCCTGCACGATACTCTGCAGTCGACCTTTAAACCTCGGAGGCTTGATTAGCCTAATACGGGACCGGGTGAGTATGATCACGACCCGGCCCCACCCTCCGCCCTGCCACATTCCTCCCTCGTTCTCTCAGGCCGGGGAGCCCCCGGCCTGATGTACACCCCCCCCTTCCCTGGGGAGGGCGCGCCTTCAGCGCTGACTGACGGCAGGTCATCCCCATCTACCTGGACGAGGTAGGGGACACGGGGAGGGAAACAGAAATAATTAAAATGGGGGGTACTTCCTGTAACAGTGTAGTACCCCCCCAAAAACTGTAAAATTTAAAAAGAGGGAAAAGGCCAATGCAGAGCGACAGTGAGAGAGAGAGAGGAGAGAGAGATGAAAAAATTAAAATAAAACCTTGCCAGTTCTCTGATATGCCACAGCTTGTTCCTCGGCCACTCCTCCACCCTCTATCTGTCAACAGCCGCGCCTCTCCGGGCAGATCCGAGGCAGTCGTCCAGCCCCTGGTGGATGGAACACCCCGCCGCGTTCTCGGGGAACAGAAGGGGATCCCCTGCCCCTGGCAGCGGTTCTCTTGCTCCAGGCGGTCGGCAGTGAGCCCCTCCCCGCTCGCGGTCGGCGGTCTTAAACCCCTTTGCGTTTCAGCGGCCGGTAGGCGACTCCTCCGCCCCTGGCAGCGGCCCTGACCGCTCCAGGCGGTTGGCTAGGAGCCCCTTCTCCCCTCGCGGTAGGCGGCCATCGTCCTCGTTCAGGCGGCTGGGCTCCTCGTCCCTCGGCAGATGGCCGCGGCTGCTCCGTTGGGGTGGACAGTAGTGGCGAGAACTCTACTACGGCGTATCCCTCCTCCTTCCCGGGCTTCGGCACCAGTGTAACAGGATCAATGGAAAGGAGGAGGCGAGAACTGGCTTGACGATATAAATTATATTTTAATGAGAAACTTAAAAGACAACATAAACACACACATGACGGACATGACCATAAACGATCTCTCTCTCCCGCACGATACTCTGCAGTCAACCTATAAACCTCAGAGGCTTGATTAGCCCTCCGCCATGCCACAGACCCTTCAACATGTCGGCCATGATCGTTCCCCCTTTGAAGTGCCCTACGGAGGCAGATTTAACAGCTAACAGCAATCTCCATTTGATAATATCGATATTGATTCTAAAAATCCCAAAACCAATCTTTTAATCTCTGCACATAAATTTACTATGAGAGTATATAGCTCGCATATTCGACTTACAATGTCTGTAATTAGCCACTGCCTTGTAATATTTCAGATTTCACTCACTAGTGCAGCACTGAGTTCAGCATCATTTCAATGCATGTTGAGAGAAAATGTTTGGTTGTCTTGTAATGTGTATCCAAAGACGCATGTGTCAATGAGAATGTCTCTTATAATTCCATCTTTGGCATTTACAGTTGTAGAGGGATGTTGCATAGAGTAAATGATCAATCTTGGGATTCAAGAATCTATATCCTTCAAATGAAGATTGCAATGCATCAGAAAATCATCAATTTTACACAGTCCTTTAAACTATGCAATTAATTGAAAAAATCTGTTTACATGTGCATCACATGTATTTGAAACAAAATTTCTGCACATTCAATAGGGGTGTTGATATGATAGCTTTTCATTTAGATACAGTTATCAGTTTGATTATTAAAGTGTTCCTCTAAAGCTAAAATGACATCTGCTTCATGTCTGTAAATCATAGAAGAGTTCTTTAAACATGTCTGGACAGATGCATGATGCTGTAGGTATTCATTTTCCTTCTGTGGCCTCACAACAGTAGAGAACACACAGAGCCACTCTCTCACTGGACCACTCTACTAGCTCCAGGAGCCTGCCATGTTTGGTCTGGCCACATGGAAAATGTTTCAAATCTAAACAAACCAGGAAGGAGTGGTGGTGGGGGCAGGTATTTTCGCACAGGCCTCTGTGAAGAAAAAGAACCAGGAATGTTCCAAGTAAGCTTAAAAATAATTGTACCAAAGACCAGCGCCAAGGATGCAGAACTAACGGACAATGACGGCATAAAGCAACATCAAACTGTCCCACAAGCACACTTAATGGTGATGAGTGACTCCTATAACCCACATCAGAGTCAATCAGGTTTGTTCAAAACAAGGGTGGAAAAAGACACAAGAGTTAATTCATACATTCCCAGAGTGAAAAGTTGGCCTCAAATCAACTCAAACTACCTACATGACCTCCACACACGTTCCATTCACGCTTGCCAGTGTCAATGGGTTTCAACCTTCGCTGGAAATCAGGGCTTATCGCCTGTTCAGGCCGCAGATGCAGCATAATAGGAGAGGAAGAGAGGCAGACGGTGTAAAGCCAATCAAAACAAATTCCAGAGCTGTTAACTGCTCAAGGCTGTGATCCTCTGGGCCTGCGCTTCACACTACTCTAAAACACACACACGCACACGCACTTCTCACACATGTCCAAAAAAGGGAATCCCATGATTGACATAGGGACGATAGGCTTGTTTTAACAGCACGTGACATTTGCCATGATATGGGGCTGGGTGATGGATGGATATTATATCTGATATTGCTGGAGATATAAAATTACATTAAATTGTAAAATAAAATATTCCAATAAGCTTTTTTTGGTTATTGAAGCTTCCTAAAGAGTTTCAATCTCTTCTTGTGTGGAGACTTGCAAGTATGAGCACTTTTTTATGGTGTCTTTGATTTAAACTTCAGAAATCAAAAAATATGATTCATTCACATGAGTCAGATCAATCCGTCCATTTCAATGATTTGATTAAAAACGGGGGGGGGGGGGCTAACAAAAGAAAAGGAAAAATGATCCAACAAGCCATTTCAGAAGTGATGTACACCTTTGATTTTCTAAACGTAGATAGATAACTAGCTAGAGAGAGAGAGAGAGAGAGAGACACTTAAATCCCTGTCTTAACCGCTATCAGGTATATTTAGCTTGTGATGAAAGACACATAATGGCTTCAGTAAGGCAGTGATTTGTTGAACCAAGTCCATTAAGTGCTACACATCCTCACATTCATACATTATGTCCACTGAACACATTATGTTTTCTCTCACACTTACATCTTCCGTGTCCTTTACTCGTAGGATCTGCTCTCGTAAATCCTGCAGGTCATTAAACGTAGACTGCGCGGTGATTGAGTACACAAGAGCAAAACCCTGACCGTTTTTCATGTACAGGTCTCTCATGGCCGTGAACTGCTCCTGAAGGGGAAGAAAGAAAAAAAAAACAATGATGATTCTCTAAATTTCACCAACAGAATAAAAATGTTTGAGTTTAAGCAATAAGACAATGGAGGCCATGCATTGCAGTGGTTTTACCATGTTAAGGGCCACTTTTTAGAGGGTTGTTATCTTAAAACCCCTTAAAAGGAATAGTTCAACAAGAAAATTTAATTCTCCAATGTAGCTCTCATAACTCATGCTTATGAATTAAAAAAATTTGTCAATATGATGTAGGCTCAATTATATGTCCATTTTCTCTCATCCCTTAAACGGAAAACTTTCTCAAAACACATGACTTTCAGAATGCTGCTTTTTGCAAAAACCCTGGAATAAACCATTTTCTTAAAGGGGACATATTATGCTAAATTTACTTTTACATGGTGTTTGTACATAAATGTGTGTTGGCAGTGTGTGTACACAACCACCCTACAATGTTAAGTCCACGCACTCCTCTTTCTTACTATTAATCTAATAAACGATTAATTAAAAACAGTGTGTCAAAATGAACGGTTTTCGTTTCTGCTCTAAAGTGACGTCACGTTAGGGCAGGCCTCGACCACCACTGGTGACGGACTCTACCCTATTATCATAGATCCTCCCCTGAGTAATCTACACACAGTCTGCCATTTCTTTCCAAGCTGGAGCAAATAGAGTGAGAAGAATGTCTCAGTTTCGTAAGCGTCATAATTGTTCTTGTTGTTGGCTGTAAAAATTAACATAAGAGTCTTCATGTACTCCTGGCATCAGCCACTGAAGACGCAGTGGAAGTTTTGTTTTTTAAGGAAATGTGCCCCAAAACATAAAAAAATGTGTGCATGTTTGTGCAAATCATTTTACACCGGACTGCTTTGTGAACGAGTGACAAGTATCACACTTTATATTTTGTGAATGTTTGCAAATTGCCTTTCCGAATGTGCTTGTTAGCTAATTCCTGGCTAATGCAGCTAAAGTTACCATTGTCTCTGATTGCATTCATGGAGACCAGATATACATATACATATATGGCTGAACAAGTAATCTGGCATACCGGGCATTTTCCCGGTGGGCCGACGCACTTTGGGGTGGACTGGCCATCGGTAGAACTGAGCGGCCGGTGGGTTGGCCGCAATAAGCTAAAATGAGCCGCAGCGTTAGGCAGAACGGACCACAAAACAGCGCTGCGATATGCAGAAAAGGACAGCGAACACCCCCCCCCCCCCCCTCTCAACTTTTGTGCCAGTTGCTATGTAAAATCCTGGGCTGATTTCTCTTCCCAGTCCAGCCCTGGCTGAACTCCGGTATTTACGCTGTCAGTCATATTGGTTCTGATTTGTTGTTGCTGTAGTTTCCAAAGCACGATCTGTTAAGGCACAGCCCTCTTCCAGAAAGCAGCAGATCATTTGCATGTTTTTGATTCCACCCAAAAAAGAGGCATTTATAGCATGGTATAATAAATGATCCGTGGGGGTATTTTGAGCTGAAACTTCACAGACACATTCTGGGCACACCTGAGACTTATATTACATCTTGTAAAAAGGGGCTATTTTGCATGTAAATGGGGTCAATGACAAGCAGGGTATGAAATTATCACCTGCTAAATGCTGGTATTTCATGTGCATCGGCAGGTAATTTTGCTCATCTATCTGCCACGGTGGCTCTCACTATTTCTTTTCTATCAGTCATTTTGGAACGGTTTGCAAGACTAGTGTCGTCTATGAACACTGTATATGATCTTAGACCATCTCAGGATACAGAAGCAAATGACATGCAACAACATTTGGACTACAGTTGAACTGCCATACGTGTCAATTCATAACAGCATCAGAAATGGTTCTTGAAAAATAAGTTTCTGTTCTATGCTTGTCTACTCTTTTGCAAAATTACTATTATAATACTCTATGGCCTTATATGTTATATTCTAAAATAACAATATAATTCTATTCATTTTAACATATCACAAAGTGGCTGGTAAATTTGGGTATTCCCCCAGCACAGCATCTGCTGGGTAAAAAAGTTAATTTCATACCCTGATGACAAGACGTGAGAACCAAAGTTTTTTTCCAAAGATGCAACTTCAGAATAAAATCGCACAAACCATTTGCAAATAAAGCAACATTTCCATCCCATGTGTTTGAGACCAAAAGTTGCCACTTCTGCGGAAATTGATGCAAAAATAGAAATTAAAATGAAATTGAAACCACTGTGGCACATTTTATAAATTATGTAAATTACTTTCACGGTTAAGAGTGCACAAATGAAAGTTTGACAAACTTTAAAACATGAAAAACATCATGTTTGCTAGCATTCAGCATGTCTGGGAGCAAAAGCAAAAGCGTAATAGCATTATAGCACCCAAAAATCTCCTAACAAAAATTGAATGGAAACCCAGCTAATGACCTTTAAGGCCACTGAAGTCATGCCTGCCATGAAGACTTCAAGTCTGAATGTGCAAAAGCAAGAATGAGATTTCAGAGCTACACCGTAGGTGTAGATTTTTAAGTTAATAACTATTTAAATTTCAGTCTGTTCCTCCCACAAAGCTAATCCCATGTCTTCAGAAGACTTTGAATAAAAAGCATGATTTGTTTGGACTACTTTAACAGCAGTTTTTTTTGTCATTTTTGGAGTTTGAAAGCTCCTGTTCCCATCTTGTTTTGCTCTAAGTTTAAGAGAATGTGTCTGATCTATGACCTCAAATCTAAACTGAGAAAGCAAACAAAAGAAGAGTGTGAATTCTTTATCCTCTAATCTAGCTGCAGTATGTTGCCAGTAGTTGTTGGCTGAGCCCTCAGAGTCGAAGAGGTGTGGAAACGACAGGGAGGCCGACAGCACTTACTGTTCCTGCTGTGTCCAGGATCTCTAACATACATTGCTGGCCATCCACCTCTACTTGCTGCATGAGGAAAGAGGGGAGGAAATTAAAGCACAAAGTGATAACATGCATCCACCCCATGCTTGGGTATTAAATGAAAGACAGGAGAAGCTACAGAGAAAAGAGCAGCTACCTTTCTGTAGGAGTCTTCTATTGTGGGGTCATATTTCTCCACGAAAATTCCCTGGACAAACTGGACCGTCTGTGAGAGAGACCAATACTGAATTAATAACAGAGAGCAGGTTTCACAAATGAAACTAGACTCCGATATGGAAAGGAGTTAACCTGAAAATCAAGTGCTAAGGACTGTCCCATGTGACTTGACATTATATATATATATATATATATATATATATATATATATATATATATATATATGTGGCCGAGTGATGAGGGACGGTTGGGGAAGGATGATCGCAATCATCTGGGAGAGGGATAAGGTGGAGCCAGAGCTGCAGTTCCAGAGAGAGAAAGGAGAAAAAGAGACACGAAGACTGTCTGTGTGTGTGTGTGTGTGTGTGTGTGTGTGTGTGTGTGTGTGTGTGAATCTTTTATGTTTGTACATAGCTGGATGAAAAGTTTTGTTATACACTGAAAAGTGTTCATTAAATATCTGGCTGTTTGTTCACCTGGACCCCACCTTTCCACATTGAGAACCTGGTTTGCCAAAGATATATATCTTGGCGACAATATAAAGTCTCAATCGATAGATATTTTGCAATATCATGTATATTGCGATATGTTCATTTCCATGCGCACGGCTTGGGCTCATCTATTTAAAGGACAGGTCTTCACGTCAGACTGCGAGAATTGAAGAAACTTGTTTTTCTGTCATTTAAATTTTTTTTTGCGGCCGCCCAAGCAAATTCAATCACATTCAAAAGGACTAAATATGCATCTCATCTGACATGCATATCTGTATTTCAAGTGAATGTGGCGCATGCTATTGGTAGATGATGCAAGTAAGCCTGCTCATTTTTGACCCACAAAAAACTCTAATGTAGAAAGACATCTCCAAAGAACAGGACAACTTCCAAACAAGTCATGAAAATTACTTTGTTTATCTACCCCAGATGTTGCACCTGTTCTAATAACAAGTTCCTCTCCATTCATGGGTTCACAACAGCCAACACGGAGCAGAAAAATGTCATATACAAACTGTGTTGCATGATACATAATATAAGCAATCTGTTTTACCACCTCAATTTTTAGCAAGAAGTTTTTATTTATTTGATGTTTATTTTCTGAAAGAAGTGTTTATTTTTTTTCGATAATTTTTTTTACTTATGTTTTGCTTATTTGTTTTGTAAGCTTTGTTGTATTGATTTGAGAAGATCTAGAGTTTCTTGAGGAACATTTAAACAACAACAATAATAATAATAATAATAATAATATTGCAGGGCTCCACATTAAGCAGGTTCAAACCGGCGAACAACGGTATTACCACTGGTTGGACGCTAGGTGGTACTATGGGGTAATTTTCATTAAACTGGGTTAGGGTTAAGCTTACACAATAAAGAAAGAAACCTTGATTTCAAACTTTGAACTTTATATTTATTTTAACTAAAAAGTCAAATGAAACAGGAAAAAATAACGTGAAATTTTCATGATTCATGATTTCTTAACACTCCAAACTAAATAAAGCAATTAAAATAACGAAGTGATTAAAATAAATAAATATATATATATATAATTAAAAAAAAGATTCAGATTTACATTCTTGTGGCAGAAGAGTTAATCATTGAGAAGACCAATGTATTGTTTACTACCATATTATTGATCATAAGTCAATCATTGGCATACAGTTCACAGCAATCCATTTCACATTTGAATTTGTCAATCAGTTTGAGATTTATTATGAGGGCTTGTTTAAGGACCCATCAATGTACACCTGCGTCAGACATTTATTCTTAGAAACAAGCCAGGGGTATACATAGTGCACAATACTAATATATATATATATATATATATATATATATATATATATATATATATATATATATATATATATATATATATTTTTTTTTTACAATAATGCCAAGACATTATATTCATTCTTTAGTGCAATGGTTTTCAATGCTTTGGAGTTGTTGGAGGTACAACGAGTATTTAAATAATATTTCAAGTCTTTACAAAAAAGTGCAAATGGGGCTTTATAGACATAAATTTACACTCATGTATAAAAAAAACTTGACAAGAAAAATAAACAGATTAATCAGAAAATATTAACTTGTTATCAAAACTGTGAAAACCAAATAAAACGTCTTTATAAAGCAAAGAAAAACTGATAGAGGGGCGTGCAGTCTCGTGGAACACGCACATCTAAGGATCTCACACTTTGTTTCTGCCTTCCAATTTATTTATTAAGACCTCAGATATCGCAGTTCAGGAGGTGCTTTGAGTTCAGTTCACTTTAATGCCACAGAGCAGTTTATTGTGAACGCAACTCTGCAGCTTGTAAAATATATAAAATAATACAAAAACACATTCACCTCGAACCATGATTTATATTTCAGTGATTATTATCATCATCATTATAATTATTATTTTTATGTCTTCATTTGTGCAAGTAATTTTCCACCTGCATGTTTAGATGTATTCTT
Source organism: Xyrauchen texanus (assembly GCF_025860055.1). Taxonomy (NCBI): domain Eukaryota; kingdom Metazoa; phylum Chordata; class Actinopteri; order Cypriniformes; family Catostomidae; genus Xyrauchen; species Xyrauchen texanus. The sequence goes on from NC_068307.1 coordinate 23,069,566, forward strand.
GCCTGATGGTAAATGGAAAGGTGGTTACATACATACATACATACATATATACACACACACACACTCACTCTCACATTCACACATCAGTTAGTTCCGGTCCTCAAATCTGATTGGCCGAGAGACGTTCCATGAGCACTAATGATCTGACAGGATCAGCACTCGGGCGCTTCACGGTGTATATCACTCCGCTTGTGTTCGTGCCTTTCTAAACTAAGGCGTAAGAGCAGTGAATATCTGTTAGCAGTTACTGTCTTTATTTTTGAAATTACATGTTTGCCAGCAGGTGGTGGCAAAAGATCATTTTTGTGTGTAATATGAGCCAGTTGGTGATGCAAAGTGAATCCGTTAGTCATTGTTTACATAGAACAGCGCTCTGTGATCGCTCGTATTACCACTACATTACTTAAGCTAGAACATGGTTTTAAACTGCTTTAAATTGACAATTTCAGGATTAAGGCTCATTGCAGCTGAGAGACACAAAAGGACTGTTTGATTACAGAACTCGAGGCGCTTACAGAGTTTCCACATTGGATTCACACGGTTTAAAAATGGCATCGCTGTTTCTATAGTGATCGACCACGAAATAGGGAGAAATACCCCTGCTTGGATGCTATTTTTCCACTGAGAAAGCTGATCTTGTGATCTTGAGTGCCAAGAGGTGATCACACATGCACACACCCATCAGTCCATCCTTGTTTATCCAATAATATTTCTGAATTACTAATGGAGGTTTGGACGCATCATTTGTTTTGAACCAGCAACGGCAGATTCTGATCCGTAACGCAATAAACCGAGTAAAACCTTACTCGGTTTTTCCTAATTTTTTTAAATGTAATCGTTCATTGAACTGTTGTATATAAGCAATATCACACTCGCAGTCATGCTATATGGCCCTACATCAGCACTGCTGTAATTAACTGCGGCAGAATCACATATATATATATGTGTGTGTGTGTGTGTGTGTGTGTATGTATGTATGTATATTATACACACATACACACACACACACGTACAGTATCTCACAAACGTGAGTATACCCCTCACATTTTTGTAAATATTTGATTATATCTTTTCATGTAACAACGCTGAAGAAATGACACTTTGCTACAATGAAAAGTAGTGAGTGTACAGCTTGTATAACAGTGTAAATTTGCTGTCTCCTCACAATAACTTAACAACACAAAGCCATTAATGTCTAAACCGCTGGCAACAAAAGTGAGTACACCCCTAAGTGAAAATGTCCAAATTGGGCCCAAAGTGTCAATATTTTGTGTGGCCACCATTATTTTCAAGCACTGCTTTAACCCTCTTGGGCATGGAGTTCACCAGAGCTTCACAGGTTGCCACTGGAGTACTCGTCCACTCCTCCATGACGACATCACGGAGCTGGTGGATGTTAGAGACCTTGTGCTCCACCTTCTGTTTGAGGATGCCCCACAGATGCTCAATAGGGTTTAGGTCTGGAGACATGCTTGGCCAGTCCATCACCTTCACCCTCTGCTTCTTTAGCAAGGCAGTGGTCATCTTGGAGGTGTTTTTGGGGTTGTGATCATGCTGGAATACTGCCCTGCGGCCCAGTCTCCGAAGGGAGGGGATCATGCTCTGCTTCAGTATGTCACAGTACATGTTGGCATTCATGGTTCCCTCAATGAACTGTAGCTCCCCAGTGCCGGCAGCACTCATGCAGCCCCAGACCACAACACTCCCACCACCATACTTGACTGTAGGAAAGACACACTTGTCTTCGTACTCCTCACCTGGTTTCCGCCACACACGCTTGACACCAGCAGAACCAAATAAGTTTATCTTGGTCTCATCAGACCACAGGACACAGTTCCAGAAATCCATGTCCTTTGTCTGCTTGTCTTCAGCAAACTGTTTGCGGGCTTTCTTGTGCATCATCTTAAGAAGAGGCTTCCTTCAGGGACAACAGCCATGCAGACCAATTTGATGCAGTGTGCGGCATATGGTCTGAGCACTGACAGGCTGACCCCCCCCCCCACCTCTGCAGCAATGCTGGCAGCACTCGTACGTCTATTTCCCAAAGACAACCTCTAGATATGACGCTGAGCACATGCATTCAACTTCTTTGGTCGACCATGGCGAGGCTTGTTCTGAGTGGAACCTGTCCTGTTAAACCGCTGTATGGTCTTGGCCAACGTGCTGCAGCTCACTGTCAGGGTCTTGGCAATTTTCTTATAGCCTAGGCCATCTTTATGTAGAGCAACAATTCTTTTTTTCAGATCCTCAGAGAGTTCTTTGCCATGAGGTGCCATGTTGAACTTCCAGTGACCAGTTCGAGGGAGTGTGAGAGCGATGACAAATTTAACACACCTGCTCCCCTTCACACCTGAGACCTTGTAACACTAACGAGTCACATGACACAGGGGAGGGAAAATGACTAATTGGGCCCAATTTGGACATTCACTTAGGGGTGTACTCACTTTTGTTGCCAACGGTTTAGACATTCATGGCTGTGAGTTGCGTTATTTTGAGGGGACAGCAAATTGACACTGTTATACAAGCTGTACACTCACTACTTTACATCGTAGCAAAGTGTCATTTCTTCAGTGTTGTCACATGAAAAGATATAATCAAATATTAACAAAAATGTGAGGGGTGTACTCACTTATATATATATATATATATATACACACACATATATATATATTCTTTGCCAGAGAGATGATGTTCACAACTGTTGTAAACCCATCTTTGAAAAAGTTGAACAACAAATTTTAAATGCAGTTTAATTTGAACTTCTAGTTAAAATAAATAAAATAAAGTTAAAAGTTTGAAATCAAGGTGTCTTGCTTTATTGTGTAAGCTTAACCCTAACCATGTTTACCGAAAATTATCCCATAGTACCACCTAGCGTCCAACCAGCGGTAATACCGTTGTTCGTCGTTTTCCTGGTTTTCTAGACCAAAGTATCGGAAAAAAGTATCGTTTAGGAACCGGTATCGAAGTCAAGATATCGGAAATGTTTTAAACGATACCCAGTCCTACTGATGAGAGAGGTCAACAGAGAATGGCCAGATTAGCTCGAACTGACAAAGTCTACAGGAACTCCGATAACCGCTCTGTATAATTGTGGTGAGAAGAATAGCATCTCAGAGTGCTTTTCTGAGATGCGGGTTGGCACTGTTTTGGCGGCACGAGGGGGACCTACAAAAAATATTAGGCAGGTGGTTTTAATGTTAAAATACAATCAGAGAAACCCAAAGTGGGGGGGGTCATCTAGTAATAATTTCTGTCATCACTGCTTGGCCAAGCACTGGAATCGGGTTGCTTTGAGGTTTGGAAAGGAAGAGACTGTATACTTTACTTACCAGGGCTGATTTGCCCACACCACCAGAACCGAGCACCACAAGCTTGAATTCACGCATGGCAGGGCCTCTTCACCAGACTCCTCAGCACTCTAAAAAAACAAGATAACAAGAGTGAGTGAGTGAGTGAGTGAGTGAGTGAGTGGATAGAAAAGGATATGCAAGGCTTTGTGTGTGCGGTAGGGAGCGTCATGGATCATAGCCCAGGGGTGGGGGAGATCTCGAGTGTGACCTCCTAAACACAAAGCAGCTGTGGGTTCTGGATGGAGGAGTGCGATCTGAAGCCAGGACTGAGGCCTGCTGAGCCTCTGGGCAAATGTGGATTTAACCCATTTCAGAAGGCCCACACTGATCTGGACGCAGCGTGAGGCTACACAATAGCTACGAGAGCAGGGTTTGAAATTAACACCTGCCAAATGCGGGCATTTGATGCGCACTGTCATGTACTTTTGATCATCTAATACATACGTTAATATAATAACGATGTATATATAATACTTTATTTATATATACACACACTTTAATATTATATATATATATATATATATATATATATATTCTTCCTATTCCTTTATATATACACTCACCTAAAGGATTATTAGGAACACCTGTTCAATTTCTCATTAATGCAATTATCTAATCAACCAATCACATTGCAGTTGCTTCAATGCATTTAGGGGTGTGGTCCTGGTCAAGACAATCTCCTGAACTCCAAACTGAATGTCAGAATGAGAAAGAAAGGTGATTTAAGTAATTTTGAGCGTGGCATGTTTGTTGGTGCCAGACGGGCTGGACTGAGTATTTCACAATCTGCTCAGTTACTGGGATTTTCACGCACAACCATTTCTAGGGTTTACAAAGAATGGTGTGAAAAGGGAAAAACATCCAGTATGCGGCAGTCCTGTGGGCGAAAATGCCTTGTTGATGCTAGAGGTCAGAGGAGAATGGGCCGACTGATTCAAGCTGATAGAAGAGCAACTTTGCCTGAAATAACCACTCGTTACAACCGAGGTATGCAGCAAAGCATTTGTGAAGCCACAACACGCACAACCTTGAGGCGGATGGGCTACAACAGCAGAAGACCCCACCAGGTACCACTCATCTCCACTACAAATAGGAAAAAGAGGCTACAATTTGCAAGAGCTCACCAAAATTGGACAGTTGAAGACTGGAAAAATGTTGCCTGGTCTGATGAGTTTCGATTTCTGTTGAGACATTCAGATGGTAGAGTCAGAATTTGGCGTAAACAGAATGAGAACATGGATCCATCATGCCTTGTTACCACTGTGCAGGCTGGTGGTGGTGGTATAATGGTGTGGGGGATGTTTTCTTGGCACACTTTAGGCCCCTTAGTGCCACTTGGGCATTGTTTAAATGCCACGGCCTACCTGAGCATTGTTTCTGACCATGTCCATCCCTTTATGGCCACCATGTACCCATCCTCTGATGGCTACTTCCAGCAGGATAATGCACCATGTCACAAAGCTTGAATCATTTCAAATTGGTTTCTTGAACATGACAATGAGTTCACTGTACTAAAATGGCCCCCACAGTCACCAGATCTCAACCCAATAGAGCATCTTTGGGATGTGGTGGAACGGGAGCTTCGTGCCCTGGATGTGCATCCCACAAATCTCCATCAACTGCAAGATGCTATCCTATCAATATGGGCCAACATTTCTAAATAATGCTTTCAGCACCTTATTGAATCAATGCCACATGGAATTAAGGCAGTTCTGAAGGCGAAAGGGGGTCAAACACAGTATTAGTATGGTGTTCCTAATAATCATTTAGGTGAGTGTATATACTCTTTTTAAAGCCATCACTGGCTTTCAAAGCAAAAAAACAGGAGCTTTAGATACAGAAATCGGCCCACATTGGTTGAGTTCTCCATTATTTACTTCACCCATCTTTAGCTTAACAATTTTAGGTCATTCTTCAAACAAACAACTTTTCTAAAATTGCTGCAGCTGTATCAGATCTGTTCTGAATGAATAATACATGTTGGCTAATCTCTTTAGGTGTAAAAAGCGGTCACAGGGAACCAATCTGCTGGCTTTTACATATTTAACACACACAGCCACATTCAGGTCTCCTGATGTTATACCTGAAAGGGCAAGATACAAATATCGGCTTGCCTGTGTACGATCTAGAACCACTAATTTCTTCCAGTATTGTTTAGAGAGGTTTGTAGGTGTCATTGTTTGAATGCTATGCTCTGTTTCTGGTTTTACAGGATGGGTCGGCATGCAGAGGAGAATTTTCTTCCTTTAATGGTAACAGCAGCATAGAAAAGCTGATGGGATGCCAAGCTGAGGCCACCGAGAGGGAAAATGACCAGAGGTAGTAACGCAGTAACTCTGATGTGATTAGATCATTTCAGGATCTAACAACTTCGAGCCACAAGGCCCTCACGATGTCTGAAAAAACACACTTAACATACAAACATATGGAGAGATTGACTGTATCTCAAGACAACAGCTGCAACTCCAAATAATTGATTCAAATGAGGTTCGGAAACAAACAAATTCATGCATGTGAAGCCATCTACAGCCAGCAAAACACTTAACTCATTTGTTTCTCTGGGTAACACTTCTGCACAAAAAGTAAACATACCTATCCTCTCCCCTAAGCATGACATCATTACCTAATTCACACGTCTTTCCGTGTAAGGATTGAGAGGAGAGGCTGCTTCCTCTGCACAGCATAAACACAGCTGAAACTTTCCTGAACTTCATCAAAAGGCAGGCTTAATCAGCTGCTCTGATGAAAGTCTTTTGAAGTGGTAGAGTAGGGGTGGGCGATATGACCAAAATCTTATAAATCACAACACGAGTAATTTGATATCATGATTATGATATATCATGATATAGTAAAAGTTTTCAGGAAAATCAATAAAAATTGGTTTATATATCAAATAACCATATTGTAATGCTCTTTGGAACTCCAGTCAGTGAATTAAATACTTCATAAATTAAAATTACTTCCTCTTTATTTGGCACAAGACAAACAATGGCCAAGTAAACAAATACATCAACCTTGCCAGAATGCTAAATATAACAGTATGCCACATTTCAGTTTAACATTTTGTTGACCAACATTATTATTATTATTATTATTATTATTATAAACTTTGCTCAAGAAACTTAAGATTTCCTCAAAGCAATGCAACAAAGAAAATAAAACCTATAAAAAAAAAATATATATAAATACAATAAAAATAAACACTTCTTGCAGAACTTCTTGCAAAATAAATACATAAATAAATGACAGAATTAATGCAGTGTTCATCTTTTAGTTTTCATAATATTCTTTTGCATGCTTCATTTTGAGGTGGCAAAACAGATTGCTTGTATTACGAGTGATTATAGTTGTGCGAAACAGTTTGCGGATTAAATTTTTCTGCTATGTGCAGGCATTTGTGAACCCACACCACAGATGTCACACCTATTTTAATAACAAGCTCCTCTTCATAGCCTGTTTGGGATTCGTCCCGTTCTGTGGTGATTTCTTTCTCCATTTGGGGTTTTCCTGTGTAAAAAACTGAGTAGCATGAGTGATTCTGGTCTGAACTCTCCTGTCTCCTGAAAGTGCTCGACTTGCTTGCAATTTGGAGCTCCAGCGACAGTGCACACAACAGTCACATGAAACATTCGCGTCTCAGATGAAGACAATACCTGGCACTTTTAAAAAGGCAAACACGTGATAAAGGTCATCAAATTTGCTTGGGCGACCTCAGAAAAATTGCTGGAAAACCCAATGCATGGTTCTTCGATTCTCTCAGTCTCACGTGAAGCCCTGCCCACTGATATTTAAGTCCACACTCTGCACATGGATATTGCTGAAGCACCCCCAGATCATCACCGATCCTCTACCTGGTTGCCTAATGGTTAGACGGATACCTGGAGAGGCCTTCAAGCCACAGTGTCTCGCACCCACTGTGAAACTGGGTGGAAGATCGGTGATGATCTGGGGGTGCTTCAGCAAGGCTGGAATTGGGCAGATTAGTCTTTGTGAAGGACAATTGAATAAAGCCACGTACAAGGTTATCCTGGGAGAAAACTTTGCTTCCTTCTGCTCTGACAATGTTCCCCAACTTGAGGAATTTTACAACAATTTTCCCTAAATCTCACGGGGGGCTACATTTCAATCATGCAATCATATACTGACTTACATGACTTTATGATGTTTTCTTACCTTTAAAAAAATAGGCCTACATCCAAAAAATTATAAAAAAAATAAATGAATAAAAAGGACGGTTCACCCAAAAATTTAATTTCTGTTATAATTACTCAACCTCAAGCCCATATGAATTTCTCTCTTCTGAGTAACAAAAAAGTTTTTTCACCAGTCACGGTCACTGCACCTTTTTCTAACATTAGCACTAGCACATCCTATAGATGCTCAATCGGACTGAGATCTGGGGACTTTGGAGATAAAGTAAACACCTTGAACACTTTGTAATGTTCCTCAAACCATTCCTGAACAATTTTTGCAGTGTGGCAGGGCACATTATTCTGCTGAAGGAGGCCACTGCCATCAGGGAACACTGTTGCTATGAAGGAGTGTACGTGGTCTGCAACAATCTTTAGGTTGGTGGTACGTATCAAAGTAACATCCACATGAATGCCAAGACACAAAGTTTCCCAGTAGAACACTGCCCAGAGCATCACACTGCCTCCGCCACCCTGCCTTCTTCCCATAGTGCATGCTGCTGCCATCTTTTCCCCAGGTAAACAACACACACATACCTGGCCGTCCATATGATCTAAAAGAAAACATGATTCATCACACCAGGCCACCTTCCTCCATTGCTCCATGGTCCAGTTCTGACAAGCCCATTGTAGGCACTTTCGGAGGTGAACAGGGGTCAGCATGGGCACTCCGACCGGTCTGTGGCTACACAGCCCCATATGTAGCAAGCTTGCAAGCAAGTGTTCTGACACCTTTCTATCATGGCCAGCATTACGTTTTTCAGCAATTTGTGCTACATTAGCTCTTCTGTGGGATCGGATCAGACGGGCTAGCCATCGCTCCCCACACACATCAATGAGTCTTGTGTGACCATGACCCTGTCGCCAGTACACCGGTTGTCCTTCCTTGGACCACTTTTGACAGGTACTAACCGTTGCTTACCGGGAACACCCACAAGACCTGCCGTTTTGGAGATGCTCTGACCCAGTCGTATAACAATCACAATTTGACCCTTGTCAAAATCGCTTAGATCCTTACGCTAGGGCTCCTCGATTATGGAAAAAATATTAATCACAATTATTTTGGTCAATACGGAGATCACGATTACTCATTGACTGGAAACATCATGCATTTATTGAACTTTAAAAAAAATATATATTTTTATCAATGGATTTCATTGAACTTGAAATGTAAACTGCACTGGGTAGGGGAGGAGGCTATTGTCATATGGTAATTATTTTATTTTACGTATGGAATTCAAATAAAGGAAAGACTCCATCGCCATAATTTACAGTAGGGATGCTCACACTTCTATGTAATGAGATCTACTTTTTCATCATGTTATTGCAGCAAGATCTACCATGTACAATAAAGGCTATACATCACAATACCACAATTTCAGTAGCCGCTAGTGAAATTTGATGATTCTCAATACCAGCTTCAAAACCACAACAAATAATAACACAAACTAATATGTTAATTATGGAAGAATGTTTTCAAGCTCGTAAGTAATTATTCAAGACTAATAAACAGTCAGTAATAAAATAACAATAAAATAACCAGGCAATGAATACAAATAGATAAAAAATAATAGAACAAAAAATACAAATTAAGAAAATTCTGTGCTTTTTTTAACAGCTTTAAGAGATTTTAACAGCAGTAGGCGATCAAGTATTTAAGGAAACATTCAAAATGAAATGCAACATGAAACTACCACTGGTCTTTACTATGATTATAATACATTAATACATTTTAAAGCTACTAAAGTTACCCTGTCAAGAGTGGTGATTGGTTTCTAATTTCACAAATACAGCCAGTTATTTTTTCGTTATTGATGTTTAAATCAGTATGCTTGTCTGATTAGTCAACGTTGTTGACAAACATTTTTGTTGTCGAACAGTCGTTTGATCTCATTTAACGTAGCATGAGATCATATGAAACTCTAATGATGGCACAAGAGAGGAGCACAGCAGCTTGTGCCTAACTGAGGAGAGGAAGAAAATATGTCCAGACAAATAGCTTCAGGTGATGTAGATCACAAAATATAACAGAATTATAAATGGAAAAATGCAAAACAAGTAACTACAGAAGCACTGTCAACGTGAAATAAAGCAGAGCCGGATCTGGCATTCCACTCAAGCAAAACCTGCATATCAGAGCCTCTAAAAAGCAAACAACCAGGCATTATATCTTTAATTCATCCTTTATTTAAGTTCAAATAATAAGGAAGTGCATCATAAACAAACTCTGTACATTTCTCTGTGCGGTCAGTGCCACGTCTATGAGTCGCATGAAGGGGGAAGAGATTGCAACTGCACCCGACTGAGGCACCCTCTGGCAAGGGTATGGCAGTCCCTCATGCGCGTTTGTTGTAGCTAGATTAATAACGTGATGGATTGTGACATATTGAATCATAATATACTGTAACCTATGTGTCACGTGTGTACCTTATTGTGAAGTAAATCGGTAACACGCATCTCTACTAAGAAAATAGAGTTGTTGTTTGATTAGACTTTTTTGGCTTGTTTTCCAAAAATGATATCTAAAACGCCTTTAATACATTTAACATACTCCTTTAATTTACATTAGTAGCTATACTGCAGAGGAAAAAATTGTTACTGGAGTATTTATCACAATATTTAATATTCTAAAATATCTAAAAACAGCCTACCGTACATGAAACAAGATATATGTTGCTTCTCAGGTAAATGTAAGATATTTTGACTTGCTTTTAGAGAATATGTGGAAAACAAATTAAAAAACTCTTGATTACAATAGTTTTTTTGCTATGAATTTTTCATGAATTAAACTTTTGTTTCCTTTGGAATTCAGTGAATGTCATTTAGAGATATTTTTAAAAGATGATTTTGTCCTCTTTATTGTTAGTAAGCATGTTTAATACAGACTTTTAAGTCTAGGCACAAGCTTATTAATCGGTTAAGAGCTATTGAAAGATAGCATTGTTGCAATAACCGAATAGTCAAATAATCATTCTAATAATAGTTAATTAGTCTATTATCAAAATAATCATTAGTTGCAGCCCTAGTTTATTATCATAACATACTACCTTATTTTTTCAACTTATAAAGGATGCTTTAAAGATATAACACTGGGGTGTTTCATTGTGAAACGGAAGGCGGCACAATAATCATCATCTTGATAATCTTGTTTTCACAATCATTGGAAGCCAAAATTGTAATTGAAATTTTTTTTTATTAATTGCCCAGGCCTAGCTTATGCTTGCCCATTTTTCCTACACAAGAAATTCAAGAACTGACCGTTCACTTGCTGCCAAATATATCCCACCCCTTGACAGGTGCCATCGTATGAGATAATCAATGTTATTCACATCACCTGTCAGTGGTTTTAATGATGTGACAGAATCAGTGTATAATTAATATATATTTATATATATAATATTTTAGGGCCACAACTAATGATTATTTTGATAATCTATGAATCAAACGATTATTAGAACGATTATTGCAACAATTAATCATTAGCTTTAAACTGATTATTCAGCTTATGCCCTGACATAAAAGGTTGTATTAAACATGCTTACTAACAATTAAGAGGGCAAAATCATCTTTTAAATATACTTCTAAATAACATTCACTGAACTAAAGAATTTTTTTTTTTATTAAGATTAATTCAGTAAAGAAATTCACTGCAAAAAATCCTATTGTTATCAAGTGTTTTTGTCTTGTTTTCCATTTAAAATTTTCTAAAAAATCCTTAAAACAAGATACATTTACTTGAGGAGCAACATATATGATATTTAGACTTGCTTTAAGAGACTATCTCTTATATATAAAAGTGTATTTTGTATACCAGTGTATTTTTTTAACGTTATACATTATACTTCTGTGAGTGACAAGACAAAACAAAATATGAGAAGACAAAATATACTTATATTCAAGATCTATTCTCTAAAAGCACGTCTAAATATTTAATATGCTGCTTCTCAGGTGAATGTATATTTTTAAGAATTTGTAGATATTTTAAAATATTTGTATTTTTAATATTATTTTCAACATTCTAAGATAAAAAAATATATATTCTGCAGTAAAGCTGCTAAAGAAAATGTACATTGTTTTAAAAAGGAGTTTTAGATATTTCTATTGGAAAACAAGCCAAAACAAAAACGTATTTTGTTAACTTCAATTCATCTTTAACTTACATAAATAACTCTCTCTTATTAATAAAGCTGCATATTGACAATTTGCTTCACAATAAAAAATGCACAGTGACATATATTATGATTCAATAAGTCACGAGCCATCACGTTATAATCTAGCTGCATTAAGCTTGCGCCCTCGAGGGATGAGTGTCCCCGCAACAGAGTGCGGCTCAGATCGGGACATTAACGCAATTCATAGAAGAGGCGCTGACCACACAGAGAAATGCCAGTTTTGGAGTTTCTAGTTATTTACATGATCTGCTTCTGTATTATTTGAACTTTAATAAAGCTATAGTGCGTTAGACATAATTGCAGTAAAGATGTAACTCCATGGTGTTTCCTTTAAAGAGCTCCGGCTCCACATATTCCACAACGCGAGTGATTCTGTATTTACTTATTTGGTATTTTTGCATTATAATTCACTTTGCAATATAATACTATATATAATATAGTATAATGAGATATATATAATACTTTGCAATCTACATCACCTGAAGCTGTTTGGAAAGTTTAGAGTGTATCTGGGCTGTAAGCGGTGTAATTGTTCCTCTCCTCAGTCAGACATGAGCTGCAGTGCTGCTCTCACGCTTCATCAGCGTTTACTGTAATCTCACGATACGTTAAATGAGATCAAACGACTATTCGACAAATCAAATGTGATATTTTTTTTTTATTGTCGACATTACCGAGAACGTCGAATAATAGTTTCAGCTCTAATATATATTCTTTTTGTTTACAAAATTGTGATTCAAAACATTGAAATATTGTGATATTTAAGTTGCCAATTTCTCATTCATCTGCACAACGGCTCCCACCTCGCTGTAAGCAAAGACCGAAATGTGCGGTGTTTGTTTGTTTGTGGGCTTGTTATGTAGTAATGTCAGGTCCAATAAGTGGAAAAGTGGCCGGTCTCTGTATAGAGATTGCTTCTCAGTTTCCCCGGCTGAACACAGACTACGTTTACATCTGTGGCGAATTCTCAGGACCAGCAAAGCCTTCTCTGCTGGACTAAAATGCCAAATAAACCCTTTTATTGTCAATCATCTTTTTGCCTATGTATATTTAATCGATTTCCACTCTTAATTAATCAAAATAAACAAATAGAGAAAAACTAGAAGTATATCCAGTCAGAATTTATTCCTTGATGCTTACAAGCGAAGTGTGACAGCTGTTTCACAAATCGCATGCCCAAGGCCTTGCTCCTTAGCCAAAGTGGTGCATGATGAAGCTCAGCAAATGTGATCCGAGGTATAGTGGGTTAGATTAAAAATATTTAAAAGTTTTAAAATGTTCAAAAGTTCATTTTCTGAAAGTGAACTCAGCATTGGACAAATAGTTCTGATAGATTATAGTCTTGAAAAACAAAAGGGTAGAACATCCTGAGAATGTCATTCAGCTGACTTTTCATTTACAGAACAGGGCATTAGGTTAATTCAAGTTTGTGTAAAGAAAAAGCATATATATGTCTAAAAATATATTTATTTTTTAATTTGGTCATTTATTTTTTAATTTAATTCTTTTTTTGTTTGGCATTTTATTTTATTTAATACAGGGAAATTTGCCAGCATTTTTTCAAAAGATAAACAATATATTTATAGAATTGGGTTATATGTTAGTATCCCAAAAACACACTGAAGCCTTTCTCCTAATACTGTGTACTTATTTTTAATTTAAAACATATTTGTGCATAGAAATTTTATGTTATATGTTTTGTGGTTTAATTCCGTGACTGCTGTCTATTATTTTGAATGGTGTGGAAAAGAAACTTTAATAAATATACGGATGGCTACTGTGATTAAATTAATCACAAACAGTGGTCATTAATTTGTTCTCCGTGCACTTGTCGTTGTGAATGATACGAGATATTTGTGTTGGCACTCCTGGAAATGTCATGTTTGCAGATCAGATCTATATCTAACGTACAATAAATTAGCTTTCAAGAATGTATACCTTGTCATCATGACTAACGATTGGGGTAAATTCTGTCATGTGACACTGCATTTTTCCATTAATGCCAATTTCCTCAACAAAAAGTGTTTCCAAACTAGTTTTTCCCAACATCTGAAGTATTCAACATAGAGTTGATGCGCTACAGTTAAACGGAAAATATTATGTCGACACTTGTGAAAATGTAGCGTTTCCATCAACTTTATTTTGATGCACTACAACTTTTTCGGAAAAAAACCTTGGATGGAAATGTAGTTAGTAACAAATAACAAATTCGTGCAACATTTAAGTGATGTACATTCATACCACTTATACACGGCTTTTCAAATAATTACAGGGTTAATAGTGATTTGAGATAAAAAATAAAATAAAAATTGTACCCGTTCTTTAAATGTTATATAATCCGTTGCAGTCTACCAAACAATCGTCTAATACAAATACTGAAGTCCTCCGATTTCATTTTCAATACAATCGATAAATAAAACAGAGACGCACGATGGCACCAGATGTGTATGTATGAAAGGAGAGCGTGTGAGACATGAAAGAAGCCGGTTCGTTATACGGGGGAAGTTTCAGGATGAGCGTCCAGAATCAAAAATTTCAGAGAGCTATGTAATAACATGTTATTAGTAAAGCAACAAAATGGAAATTCTGGGCCGAAACCGAAAATTCAGGATGCACTTGGCTGAAAACCGAAAAATGACTTTTTATACCTATTTAAAAGAAAATTTATATAAAATTGTATTAATATTATACTTTTTAATTAATTTCATGAATTTAATTAATCTGAATTGAATACTTCAATCCAATAAAATGATCACACTTTTATTGAAAGTAACGCACCAAAATTGGACAGAAAATATATTAAAACAATATTAAATATATTATTCCTCATTCAGTTCTTTAACATTAAAATTTAACAGATTTTTTTTTTGCCAATTATCCAAATAATGTAACGTTCTAGAAACCTATAATGATATGCAAAACAGCAGTCAAGTAATGAACTTAGCAGCTCTAGGCTAGCATCTTGCAAATACAAAAAGTTTAAATATGCTACACAGTCATTTTAATGAAAACAACAGAAAGAACACAGAATGGCAGAGGGCCTCTATTCGGTTTATGTAAATATATTTCCGCTTTAATATAACATTATTGTGCAAAACAGCAGTAGTAGAACTAAAACCAACCTCAAACTGTAAACGACAGATGTAGCCTCAAGTGAAGAACAAAGTTTTGCAGGGCTAAACACATTTTAATGTAATAAAAAATTGGACTGCGTTCTATTTAAGTAAAAGTGTCAGGTTTCTCTTCAAGAACAAAAGTTGCTCAGCTTTCCGGCAGGAGAGACAGTTCCTCTTATCAAGAACATGAGATGCTGCACTGAATAGTCTCTCTCTCTCTGTGCTGGTGCTTTGACAGATAAATACCTGCATGCAGTCCGCACAAGCAATGGAAAGCGATCTTTGTCCATGTACAAGTAGTCAAAAGGATTGTCATGTTCGCGTGATATGAGTGTGAAGCGATCGTCTGTGTTGCGCAACTGCTTTCGGGTCCTTGAATAACGTATAACGTGCGAGGAAGGGCACCCGGTGGACTTTCTGGTGCCCTCCTACGGTAAGATGGTGCCACCCTAGGGAGTTGGTGCCCTACGCAGATTGCGTAGTATTTCCGCACTGCTGACATCAGCCTTTGATTGGTAGTGCCGTATTTATGGCTAGATCGACCGAGAGTGAAACCTGAGCACTGAGGGGCGGCATATATTTTTGGCTCATATTTTCGGCACATATTTTTGGCCTTTTCTCTCTTTCGGCCAAAACAAAAAAATGCCATTTTCGGTGGCCAAAATTTCGGTGCATGTTATGTAGTTTAGTCACCCAACCAACATATTTTGATCATTTAAAATGTAAGTTAATAATAATAATAAAACCACACCAATAATAGTAATTATTATTATTATACTTTATTTGATATTCCCTTGTTTACTCATTTTGTTTGTTGATTTTCAAATATAAAACCAGTTTAAATGATTTCAGTGTGAGTATCAGTACTTTTTGTACATTTTCAGCACATTTTAACAGTCCCGTGATAATACTGATAACCGTGATAGATTTGGTCACGATAATCGTGATATGAAATTTTCATACCGTTACATCTCTAATCCAGATATTTGTTTCCTTAACATTTCAATGAGACCTGCATTGGAATTGTGCTGCAACAATGGGGTTTCCTTCTTACACCCTGTCTACGTTTAAACAAACCCTCTAAACTGTTAATTTGTTTTGTTGAGAGTAGTTTTCTGTCTGCACGGCACGATTTACACATCATTGATTATAATGGGAGTGATTTTCTTTTATCGCGTTGAGCCGCTAGTGTCTGGAGTAGCCACGGTGTTGCGTAAAATCTGGGATTCCCCTACTGAACAAGTGCATATAGGCGAATGTGAGGGATAGTCAAAATTTTACACTGGTGTGTATAAATGGGTAGACTTTAGAGCAGTGGTTCCCAACCCTGTTCCTGGATGCCCCCCAAAACTACACATTTTGGATACCTCCCTAATAAATCACACCGGATTCAACTCATCAGCTCATTAGTGGAGACTCCAAGACCTGAACTGGGTGTGTCAGAAAAGGGAGATATACAAAATATGCCGTGTTGAAGGGCCTCCAGGAACTGGGTTGGAAACCACTGGTTTAGAAAGCAAGTGCTTTTCCCAATGTACTCCCAGAAATATTGAATTATTTACACTGTGTTGACTTGTAGTTGGGCTCCATCCAATGATGTTTGTTATCCGGTCTTTTTAAGCACATATGCACTCCTCAATAACCTGTAAGAAAGGGGCTTATGCATTCACATGACAACAAAAGCCTCGAGCACCGACTCAATTAGAAAACCACACATTGTCTGACAGACACACAACTGCTTCCAAATGCTCATACATGAATTTGACACGATTTGTTAATTCGTGATATGTCCCATAGTGATTATTAAACCGTGAAAGGCTGCAATCTTACTCTGCACGAGCTACATGCTTTAAAGTCAATGTGACTATATATATTCATAATTAAATCACAGCATTTGTGTTGTTTCATGATCACACTGGGCCATGCATCAAACTGCTTATCGGGAGGTGTGAAGTATGATTTCCATGGTGTACAGTGTTACTGGTTTTACTCTTGTGACAGGGCGGAGGGCGGGGCCGGGTCATGATTCTACATATAAAGGCCGACTGTGGACGGTGGTGCGAGAGAGAGAGAGAGAGAGAGAGAGAGAGAGAGCGAGCACATTTACGGGCAGCGGTCCGTCATATGTGTGCATTTGTATCTTTTGGTTAAAGTTCCTTATTAAAATATTTTTACATCGTCAAATATGCCGGTTCTTGCCTCCTCCTTTCCATTAATACCTTTAAAACTCTGTACAAGGGACAACACTGGTGTGAAATTTTATACTGTGTAAAAGGTGGAAACATTATTAATGGAACTTCCAATATCAATACAATAGCCTTAAATAAAGAATAGTTGCCTAATGAAGAGTTTTTGACCCATGATAAATGAACCTAATTAACACATTGAAAGCCAGATGTTCTTCACCAATGTAAAAAATTACAAAGGCAGCAAAGTATGCACACTGACAGAAGACGTGTAATAACAGGTAGCGAAAAAAATTTGCATGGTGGGTAACTAAGATGTCTCGGATTCGGAATGACACAAGAAATGCTGTTAGACAGAGACACACAATTATATTTTTCAGACGAGATGACAGAAAAGCGGTCTATGCGCTGTTTGTTTGGAGGCATGCAGTGTTGTGGAACACATGTAAGTAAAGGGTTCTCTCTCTTCATTTGTTTAAGTCTTTTTGCAAAAATAGTATCGTCTATGAGAATGCTATCAGTGGTTAGCACTGTCGCCTCACAGCAAGAAGATTCGAGCTTCGAGTCCAGGCTCAACTAGGGCCTTTCTGTGTGGAGATTGCATGTTCTCCCAGTGTTTGCGTGGGTTTCCTCTGGGTGCTCCGGTTTGCCCCACAAGTCCAAAAACATGCAGGTTAAGTGAATTGGAGTCTCTAAATTGCCCCATGTGAGTGAGAGTCCCCCAGTAACTGGGGGTTGCATCAGGAATGGCATCCAGCATCCTGTCACCTAATTTCTGTGTTTATTTTGCACTGTAAACACGATGGACTATGCATAATAATGCGATATAGGCCAATAATGACACAATAAATTCAAATGAATGATAAACCTTAGATACATTTCATAAAAAAATTTTCATGGAATTAGCATCTAATAATAAAATATAATAATAAAATAATAACAATGGGGACAAACAAAAAGCTAAACTTTGTTTGCCAAAAATCTTTTCATTTATAAATATTGAACTACATTTATGGTGTTCTAATGGGTCTTTTATGTCATTTTTGGAGCTTGACAGTAATGAACATGACTACCACACAGTATTAGGGATGCACCTATCCGATAGCTGGATCGGTGTCGGCTCCGATACTGAAGGTTTAAGATGGATCGTGTATCGGTCCGATAAGTCCGATCCGAATCAGATACTGTGTGTTAGTCATATTCGTTATTGTCAAGCTCCAAAAATGACATAAAAGAACTATTAAAACAACATTAAAGTAGTTCATATGAGTGCATTTTATTCAAAGCCACTTGAAGATGTGCGACAGCTCTGTGAATCACAAAAGGCTGTGTTTAATAAGTAAATATATAAAATGCATGTGCAGCTCCCGTGCGTCAGTGAATGGCGCTGCTCTGTTTACACACACACACACACACACAAGCGGCTATTTTTAGACTTCACGTGGAGTGCAATATTTGAGCGCTAATCATGAACAACATCTCAGATGTAGATGCTCAAAAGTTCGGTTCACTTATAATATGCATTTAGAATGGCTTAGAGGTGCTTTTTTTTTCCTTTTACCAGAATTGAAATAAGAAGCCAATTGAACTACTTTAAGACACAATTACAGGACTTCCTGGGGAATGTCAAAATAAAAGCGTGAGGGTTTAAAAGTTAACGGTGCACGATTGAGATATATTAATATATATTCCTATTATAATATATTATTATTATTATTATTATCATTCGTTTACAAATTATAATAATATTTAAGTTAAATGGGTTCCAAAAAATAACTGCGTGAATAAAAAGTGAGCTGATATCTTACAACTAATTTGAACAAAAAAAGAGATCTGAATACTTTAAAGTCCAGATACATAAGTTGAAAACATTTTGCAAAAAAAAAAAAAAAACGGCTTCTTTTCTACTGATGACTACTGGAATTACTGCAATGCAGATTGATTCCATCTTGACTGCAAGATATCATGACAATGGTTACGCCCTCTAATCGTCTCTAGTGAGCAGCGCGACAAAACAACAGTTACATCATATCTGATCTTTATGCACTGTGTTCTTGAATATTTTTTTCTACCACTGAAACACGCTTCACTGATGCCCTGACCCGGCCACACCCGCATCCTCTTTTCCCCACATGTGCGTAAACATGAGGTACGTGTTTCCAGAGCGCCTTTACAACATAAAGTTTTTTTCTTTCTAAATTTAGTTTTATTAATTGGCATGTTCCAAGCCTTTAATAATAAACAAATAGATTTCAGTTCTAATTTTGTGAAATTATTCAGATGTCATCATCTCTGACAAGGCAAAAGAATTACTAGTTTGTAGCCTAGTCTTTCTCACTTTAACTCTTTCCCCGCCAGCGTTTTTTAAAAAAGTTGCCAGCCACCGCCAGGGTTTTTGACGATTTTCGCTAAACTTTAATGGCCCGCAGAATATTTTCTTCCATGAATATATGAAGATGCTATATATCAAAATAAAGATCCGAGCCTCTGCTTTTAGGCAAAAAAAAAAACGATTTTATTTTATCTTCATTTGTTCTTTTTTTATTGCCACTTGAACAGAGGTAGGTTTTGTCAAAAACAACATTTCGGACAAAAAGCTGAGAAAAAGGCATTTTTATCAAACAAGTGCTTTAGTATTAGTATGGTGTTCCACTTCACGTTTGAGACGATCGCAGTCTGTTTCTTTGATCAAAGAGTTGCATACTCTTTCAAAACATGCGTGCGGGTCTTCCTTACCGTATACCACCTAAAACACGGATACCCGGAAAATTCCATGTTTGGCGGGGAAGCGTTTTTTCATAAAACCCGGAAAATTCCGTGTTTGGCGGGGAAAGAGTTAATGAAAATAGAAAAATGGTCCATTCAGACTTGTGCAATGTGCAAATGTGATTCAATATCGTGATAATATTGATATCGAATGATATGAAAAAGAATATCGTGATACTTTTTTTTGCCATATCGCCCATCCCTACCCCTAGACTTCAAAGCTTCATTATACCGGTGGTACCACAGTGTTTTTTTTTATTAAACACAGTAGAATGTAAGTACCTAATAAGAGCAAGCCAAGCCATAGTCAAGACAGAAGTACCAAATACCTCCACCTAGCCTTTTCACTCCGAATGCGTCCATCATTTTCTACGAAAGCAAGCACTCAATGGATTTATTTGGTTGTTTTTCAGCATCTCATGCAGGAGCGATGCATTTTTTTTGTTATTTTCTAAGAAAATTCAGCCTTTAAAAACATGTCTTGAGACAGTCACATTCTGTTTTATTAGTTGCACAGTGTCTCTTTTAGCCCAAGAATGTGATTCATCAAGTCATCATCAGTGCTTGGCACTAGGGCTGAAACAATTAGTCGACGTTATCAACGTCTACAATAAAAAAAATTCTACAAAAATGTTCATTATCGAACAGTCATTTGATCTAATTTAATGTACCATGAGATCACTTTAAACTCTAATGACGAAAGCAGCACTACAGCTCGCACCTAACTTAGGAGAGGAACAATTACACAGCTCAAAGTCCAGCTGCAATCTACATTTCCAAAACAGCTTCAGGTGATGTAGATAGCAAAGCGGGGCTGGAGTTGCTGCTCTGCTCAAGAAAAACATTTTTGCAGTGAATTTCTTTACTCAATTAAACATATAAAAAGTATAATTTTTTCCCCCTTTAATTCAGTGAATGCAATTTAGAGGTATTTTTAAAAGATGATTTTTCCTCTTTATTGTTAACAAGCACGTTTAATACAACCTTTTATGTCAGGACACAAGCTGAATAATCGTTAAAGAGCTAATGATGAATCGCTGAATTGCAATAATCGCCGAATAGTCAAATAATTGTTCTAATAGTCGTTAGATTAATCGGTTATCAAAATAATTGTTAGTTGCAGCCCTACTTAGCACACATTCAAATGCTCATTTTAGCATTTGAATGTGCTTTTTCTTTTTTTTTTTTTTAATTCAATGAATATTCAAATTTTATTTTGACAGCCTTACATCACTGGACTTCCAAACCCTGTTTAAAGAAACACTTATGAAGTTTGGGGGCAACTCTAGGGAAGTTACGATAAAGACCACTGTGTGCAGTGAACTATGAAAAGGAACGTTTTTATAGAAATACTGAAAATGTATCACCTTTTATAATGTGATTTCTTGCTCGAATTGAGGTTACCCAAAAGAAAACAAAAAGATCCAAGAAAACCACAAATGTACCTTAGTTTGAAAAAAAAAAAATAATAATAATAATTTTATATATATATACATATATATATACATACATACACACACACACCAAAATGTCACCAAGTTGTTTAATGTACAAGATCAGAGGACTGCACATCCTCTGTATTTAGTACAACAACACATCCGATTATGAACTCAATTTAATAAGATACATGCCACACTTTGACAACGTTACTTTAAGTTTCCACTCTGTTGGTCCAGCAGAGACTTGATGAGTCATGACGAGAAACTGCTAACTTGTATACCCCCATCCTCCTCTTCTCACAACTTAACCGGCAACATCATATCTGAAAATGTGATCAAACGTCCATTTATAAAGATGAACAGAGGAGCGCTATTGCATCTCCCACCTGCTGGGTCCCTAATGGATGAGACAAACTACCAGAACACAAACTTCAACAGTTTGCCTGTGCTATTGATTATGAGAACTATTGCCATTAAGACAACAAGTTTATTTATGAACTTATATGGTCATTTTCAGAGGCTAAAGGGATGTGAAACTGTCGAAAGATCAGGTGGAAGGCAGAAGAATTCACGATTATAGATTTGTGGAAGAATCTGCTTACTAAGCGGATGTCAAGGACCTTGGGAAGACGATGAGCAAACGTTTACTGAAACATGCCAAAATAACATTTTGATCAGATCGGTGGCTGGCAGTTTGAAGCTGTTCAGAGAAGAAAAGTCAGACTCATCTGCCACAAACCACTCAAAAAGCCTATTGACTTTCAGTTTGCGTTCATAAGCAACTGTCAGCCACGAGTTACACAAGAAGAACATCTTAATATAATAAGATAGTTTGGTCCAAAAACTCTCAAAGCTTCATCTTATAAACATGCACCATTACAAGTGCAAACATCATAAATAAAGCCATCACCTTAAGTGTGGAAACCAATGTCTTCTATGAAAGAAAAAGGAAGCTGCAATCAGACATCATTTTAGAGCATAATCAGCAATGAGAACTGAAAATTGCTTTGCTAAACATAAGTGTCAGGAAATGAAAAAAAAACTACCACTTTGTCTATTCAGCAAAATCCACTTGAACTGTCATAGTCACCTAGGCAAAGAAAATATCATGAATCCCTGTGTAAACAAAAAGAAATCAGCTCGAGTTCGACTCAGATGTGTGGAATAACGTGATCAGCACCAGAGCTTTTCTATCTGTATAATATATTTTCAAACCAGGGAATACTTCATATCACATAAAATAGCCTATATCTTATGATTCAATTTATAACACGTTTCACGTGAACTAAGAGGGGAGAGAATTTAAACCACTCATGTTTTATTTACATCAACCACAGACAAATTAATTTAAAGTTGAACTCTTACAACAGAAGCATGTTTTAAATTAAAAACAACGTTGACTATATATCCGAGTTTGTTTTAGGTCAGATTTTGAGAGAATTAAATTCAGTCAGTCAGATCAGTGCTAACATGCCAAAACTGCTGGAGCAGAAAAAGAAAAGAAAAGAAAACTACTCCCATATTTAAGACCAAATGCATGATTGACATATTTAAGTGGTTATAAGTAAATACAAACTCTTCATAACATATTGTAAATGTAGTTCAATAGATTTTTATGGATTTCTAAGCTAATTAAATGTGTATATCTGCATCTGTTAGCGCGCGCTCGTTTAGCCGCCTACCTTCACACACCCGCCCGAGTAAAACCGATAAACTTCAACGTCTTCAGCTGCAGCCAACCTCAATCCCTTTTCTCCTTAGCTGACTGAGTCATTCCACGAAACGACACCTACGGGAGCGTAAAACACGGCAGTACTGCCCTCAATGCGACCTCCCAAGCCGCTCACGTAACGCGCCTGTCACTAAGCGCTCCAGCGAGACTAGCGCCGCTATTTTAGCGCAGAGGACTCGTGACATCTTCCGGTGTCGGGCGGAATCATGGGGCTCCACCCGACAAGACAAAGGTTGCGGTGGGATGATTTGCTTCTGATGATTCAAATGTCTTCATTTTATCACTCATTTTAATCTGAACAAAAACAATTTTAACTTGACTTCCACGCCGGAAGGAAATTTAAATTTGCCCTCCCGATACAAAAATGAAAGCAAGAAATAATGCACCTCATTCATGGTGTAATGAATAAACTTTTGTAAATATGAATAATATTTACGTAGGTTAAATCTGTTTTTTTTATTTATTTTTTATTTATTTTTTTTATCATTTTATCACAACAAACCATGACTCAGTAGCCCCATTCACACATGCAACGAGGTAAATTACAGGAAAATCATTGGGTTGCCTTTACTGGAATACGTACTGAATGTGCTGTTCACATACTATCAATAAGGAAATCTATAGGTAACGATACATCTTCGCATTATTGAAAACTGCCAGAAAAAAAGTACCATTATTTTCAAAAGGTTAGTGTTGACATGACATCTAAAC
Source organism: Xyrauchen texanus (assembly GCF_025860055.1). Classification (NCBI taxonomy): domain Eukaryota; kingdom Metazoa; phylum Chordata; class Actinopteri; order Cypriniformes; family Catostomidae; genus Xyrauchen; species Xyrauchen texanus. The sequence continues at coordinate 23,093,231 of NC_068307.1, forward strand.
GGGAAATTGTAGGTAATTTTCTGGAAAAGGCTGTGAACGTGAATTATGAAAGCCGGTTTCTGCCACACTTGGTTAAAAATGTAATTCTCTGAGTCAAAATATTGAGAAACTTTTCCATAATTATGACTCATTTTCTCATAATAATGGCTTATCTTAAAATAATGACAAAGTGTCTCAAAATGGCAACTTAGTATCTCAGTATAATGAGAAACTTGCTCATAATTTTGACTTATTTTCTCATAATAATGACTTAGTATCTCATATTTATGAGAAACTTGCAAATAATTATTACAAATTTTCTCATAATAATGACTTATCTAAAAAAACATGACAGTGTCTCAAAATAACAACTTAGTATCTCAAAATAATGAGAAACTTTCTCATAATAATGCCTTATTTTCTCAAAATAATGGCTTATCTTAAAATAATGAATAAGTATCTCATAATAGCGACTTATTATCTCAAAATAATGGAAAACTTGCTCATAATTTTGATTTATTTTCTCATAATAATGACTTTGTATCTCAATATATTGAGAAACTTTCTAATAATTCTGAATTATTTTCTCATAATGGCTTATCTTAAAATAATGAGAAACCTTCTCATAATAATGCCTTATTTTCTCATAATAACAACTTAGTAGCTCAAAATAATGAGAAACTCTCATAATAATGACTTCTCAAAATAATAACAAAGTTTCTAAGAATAATGACTTATTATCTCAAAATAATGAGAAACTTTCTCATAATAATGCCTTATTTTCTCGTAATAATGACTTAGTATCTCAAAATAATGAGAAACTTTCTCATAAAAATGCATTATTTTCTCATAATAATGACTTTTCAAAATAACGACAAAGTATCTCATAATAACAACTTAGTAGCTCAAAATAATGAGAAACTTTCTCATAATAACGAATTAGTATCTCAAAATAATGAGAAACTTTCTCATAATAATGAGAAACTTTATCATAAGTATAACTTATTTTCTCATAATAATGACATCTCAAAATAACGACAAATTATCTCATAATAACAACTTAGTAGCTCAAAATAATGAGAAACTTTCTAAAATAATAATGCCTTATTTTCACATAATAATGACTTCTCAAAATAATGACTTAGTATCTCAAAATAATGAGAAACTTTCTCATAATTATGACTTGGTTTCTCAAAATAATGAGAAACTTTCTCATAATAATGCCTTATTTTCTCATAATAACGACTTCTCAAAATAACAACAAATTATCTCATAATAACAACTTAGTAGCTCAAAATAATTAGAAACTTTCTCATAATAATTCCTTATTTTCTCATAATATGACATCTCAAAATAACGACAAATTATCTCATAATAACAACTTAGTAGCTCAAAATAATGAGAAACTTTCTAAAATAATAATGCCTTATTTTCTCATAATGATGACTTCTCAAAATAATGACTTAGTATCTCAAAATAATGAGAAACTTTCTCATAATTATGACTTGGTTTCTCAAAATAATGAGAAACTTTCTCATAATTATGACTTGGTTTCTCAAAATAATGAGAAACTTTCTCATAATAATGCCTTATTTTATCATAATAATGACCTATCTCATAATAACAACTTATTAGCTCAAAATAATGAGAACCTTTCTCATAATAATGACTTATTGTCTCATAATAATGACTTCTGAAAATAATGACAACGTTTCTAAGAATAACGAATTAGTATCTCAAAATAATGAGAAACTTTCTCATAATAATGCCTTATTTTCTCATAATAATGACTTAGTATCTCAAAATAATGAGAAACTTTCTCATACTAATGCATTATTTTCTCATAATAATGACTTCTCACAATAATGACATATTATCTCAAAATAATGAGACACTTTTCCATCTCATAATAATGACTTATTGTCTCATAATAATGACTTCTGAAAATAATGACAACGTTTCTAAGAATAACGAATTAGTATCTCAAAATAATGAGAAACTTTCTCATAATAACGACATCTCAAAATAACGACAAATTATCTCATAATAACAACTTAGTAGCTCAAAATAATGAGAAACTTTCTCATAATAATTCCTTATTTTCTCATAATATGACATCTCAAAATAATGACAAAGTATCTCACAATAATGACATATTATCTCAAAATAATGAGACACTTTTCCATCTCATAATAATGACTTATTGTCTCATAATAATGACTTCTGAAAATAATGACAACGTTTCTAAGAATAACGAATTAGTATCTCAAAATAATGAGAAACTTTCTCATAATAACGACATCTCAAAATAACGACAAATTATCTCATAATAACAACTTAGTAGCTCAAAATAATGAGAAACTTTCTAAAATAATAATGCCTTATTTTCTCATAATGATGACTTCTCAAAATAATGACTTAGTATCTCAAAATAATGAGAAACTTTCTCATAATTATGACTTGGTTTCTCAAAATAATGAGAAACTTTCTCATAATAATGCCTTATTTTCTCATAATTATGACCTATCTCATAATAATAACAAAGTATCTCACAATAATGACATATTATCTCAAAATAATGAGACACTTTCTCATAATAATTTCTTATTTTCTCATAATAATGACTTGTCCCAAATAACGACAAAGTTTCTAATAATAACGACTTAGTATCTCAAAATAATGAGAAACTTTCTCATAATAATGCCTTATTTTCTCATAATATTGAGAAACTTTATCATATCATAAGTATAACTTATTTTCCCATAATAATGCATTATTTTCTCATAATAATGACATCTCAAAATAATGACAAATTATCTCATAATAATAACTTAGTAGCTCAAAATAATGAGAAACTTTCTCATAAAAATGCCTTATTTTCTCATAATAATGAGAAACTTTATCATAAGAATAACTTGTGTTCTCATAATAATGCCTTATTTTCTCATAATAATGACTTATCTCAAAATAATGACTTAGTATCTCAAAATAATGAGAAACGTTCTCATAATTATGACTTGGTATCTCAAAATAATGAGAAACTTTCTCATAATAATGCCTTATTTTATCATAATAATGACCTATCTCATAATAACAACTTCTTAGCTCAAAATAATGAGAACCTTTCTCATAATAATGACTTATTTTCTCATAATAATGACTTCTGAAAATAATGACAACGTTTCTAAGAATAACGAATTAGTATCTCAAAATAATGAGAAACTTTCTCATAATAATGCCTTATTTTCTCATAATAATGACTTAGTATCTCAAAATAATGAGAAACTTTCTCATACTAATGCATTATTTTCTCATAATAATGACTTCTCACAATAATGGCATATTATCTCAAAATAATGAGACACTTTTCCATAATAATTTCTTATTTTCTCATAATAATGACTTGTCCCAAATAACGACAAAGTTTCTTATAATAACGACTATCTCAAAATAATGAGAAACTTTCTCATAATAAAGCCTTATTTTCTCATAATAATGAGAAACTTTATCATAACTATAACTTATTTTCTCATAATAATGCCTTATTTTCTCATAATAAAGACTTAGTATATCAAAATAATGAGAACCTTTCTCATAATAATGCCTTATTTTCTCATAATAATGACTTAGTATCACAAAATAATGAGAAACTTTCTCATACTAATGCATTATTTTCTCATAATAATGACTTCTGAAAATAATGACAACGTTTCTAAGAATAACGAATTAGTATCTCAAAATAATGAGAAACTTTCTCATAATAATGCCTTATTTTCTCATAATAATGACTTAGTATCTCAAAATAATGAGAAACTTTCTCATACTAATGCATTATTTTCTCATAATAATGACTTCTCACAATAATGACTATCTCAAAATAATGAGACACTTTTCCATAATAATTTCTTATTTTCTCATAATAATGACTTGTCCCAAATAACGACAAAGTTTCTTATAATAACGACTATCTCAAAATAATGAGAAACTTTCTCATAATAAAGCCTTATTTTCTCATAATAATGAGAAACTTTATCATAACTATAACTTATTTTCTCATAATAATGCCTTATTTTCTCATAATAAAAACTTAGTATCTCAAAATAATGAGAAACTTTCTCATAATAATGCCTTATTTTCTCATAATAAAGACTTAGTATATCAAAATAATGAGAAACTTTCTCATAATAATGCCTTATTTTCTCATAATAAAGACTTAGTATATCAAAATAATGAGAAACTTTCTCATAATAATGCCTTATTTTCTTATAATAATGACATCTCAAAATAACGACAAATTATCTCATAATAACAACTTAGTAGCTCAAAATAATGAGAAACTTTCTTATAATAATGCCTTATTTTCTCATAATAATGACTTATCTCAAAATAATGACAACGTTTCTAAGAATAACAACTTAGTATCTAAAAATAATGAGAACATTTTTCATAATAATGCCTTATTTTCTCATAATTATGACTTGGTATCTCAAAATAATGAGAAACTTTCTCATAATTATGACTTGGTATCTCAAAATAATGAGAAACTTTCTCATAATAGTGCCTTATTTTCTCATAATAATGACTTAGTATCTCAAAATTATGAGAAACTTTCACATAATAATGCCTTATTATCTCAAAATAATGAGACACTTTCTCATAATAATTTCTTATTTTCACATAATAATGACATCTCAAAATAACGACAAATTATCTCATAATAACAACTTAGTAGCTCAAAATAATGAGAAACTTTCTCATAATAATGCCTTATTTTCTCATAATAATGACATCTCAAAATAATGACAAAGTATCTCACAATAATGACATATTATCTCAAAATAATGAGACACTTTCTCATAATAATGCCATATTTCCTCATAATAATGCCTTATCTCAAACTAATGACAAAGTATTTTATAATAACAACATTGTATATAAAAATAATGAGACATTTTCTCATAATAATGACTTACTAAAAAATGATGAGTAAGTTTTTCATAATAACGCCATAGTATCTCAAAATAATGAGAAACTTTCTCATAATAATGACATAGTATCTCAAAATAATGAGACACTTTTTCATAATAATTTCTTATTTTCTCATAATTGAGACTTATCTCAAAATAATGACAAAGTATTTTATAATAACAACATTGTATATAAAAATAATGAGACATTTTATCATAATAATGCCTTATTATCTCAAAATTATGAGAAACTTTCACATAATAATGCCTTATTATCTCAAAATAATGAGACACTTTCTCATAATAATTTCTTATTTTCTCATAATAATGACTTGTCCCAAATAACGAAAAATTTTCTAATAATAACGACTTTGTATCTCAAAATAATGAGAAACGTTCTCATAATAATTTCTTATTTTCTCATAATAATGACATCTCAAAATAACGACAAATTATCTCATAATAACAACTTAGTAGCTCAAAATAATGAGAAACTTTCTCATAATAATTCCTTATTTTCTCATAATATGACATCTCAAAATAATGACAAAGTATCTCACAATAATGACATATTATCTCAAAATAATGAGACACTTTCTCATAATAATGCCATATTTCCTCATAATAATGCCTTATCTCAAACTAATGACAAAGTATTTTATAATAACAACATTGTATATAAAAATAATGAGACATTTTCTCATAATAATGCCTTATTTTCTCCTAATAATGACTTACTAAAAAATTATGACTAAGTTTTTCATAATAACAACATAGTATCTCAAAATAATGAGAAACTTTCTCATAATAATGACATAGTATCTCAAAATAATGAGACGTTTTTTCATAATAATTTCATATTTTCTCATAATTAAGACTTCTCAAAATAATGACAAAGTATCTCATAATAACGACTTAGTATCTCAAAATAATGAGATACTTTCTCATAATAATTTCTTATTTTCTCATAATTAAGACTTCTCAAAATAATGACAAAGTATCTCATAATAACAACTTAGTATCTCAAAATAATGAGAAACTTTCTCATAATAATGCTTTATTTTCTTATGATAATGACTTCTCAAAACAATGACAAAGTATCTCATATGATGAGAATGTTTGTCATAATTATAGTATTTTATATTATGAGATACCAATCATTATTATAAGACATTTTTCACGTAATATCAAATTGTTGTTATTTTAAAATATTTATCATATATTTTTATCAACTGAGGTGAAAACCGGCTTTCATAAAAACCCTCAATGGTATTGTAAATGAACAAGTGAAATTATTGTTTAGGTAAATTATATGTATCATAAAAGTTATTTATGTATTGTAATAATGTCCAGGTAGGTTTTGACAAAGTCCATTTTGGTTCATGTGCATTTATGACAATGTGGATTTGATACAAGTCCTCTCCTACTAGGTAATAAAGACTTCTACACAGGCCCTCATTAATTATGTACAATGCTGTCATCTTATTGTCACAAAAAATTTCAATTTCTCATCTCAAATGCAGAACTTTTATCCTGGAAACTGGCATCAATAATGCTAAATTTCTTGTGGGCAAAAAATTTTAAAGAAAAATATTAGGTTAAAAGAAAATGTTGAATAAGAAGAAAATGCAGGATTCTTTGTTCTTGTGTATTCTATTATATTCCATTCCATTTCATTTCATTCAATTAAATTACACTACATTAGTTTACATTATATATGAGAGCATTGCAGAGAGCTTGATATTTTTATTCATCCCAGTGACATTACATATTTATGTCAGTAGGTGGCGACAAATAATCTTCTTTTATGTGTTATGGGTGATTTATGTTTGTTGCCAGAATGTCTGCATTGAACGTCTCTCAACTGGGGTCCAACATCTGAAAAATATAGATTCGCTATCTCTCTTTTGCTGTTTCTCACACACATCCTTGTTACATCAATAAGTTCTTAGAAACAGAGGCTGTCATTACTAGTTCTAAAGATACACTTTCAAGTTAGGAGCAGAGGGCTTACCAGGATATCATGTTTGGGGGGGGGGCATTTGGCTTGTTTGGGGGGGCAACATAAACAATTGAAAAAAATCGGCGCAAAATTAAGCTATACTACACACAATCTGTTTTAGTGCATATCTATTTCTAAGCTAGAAACCCAGAGATAGGCACAGGGCCCCTATTAGACTATAGGGCTTAAACTGGATTTTTGTTGTGTCAGACCTCACTCATCTGCTAGCGATGGAAAAATATGCACAAAACAATCCACTTTTAAATTGTAATTTATCATCAGATGCAGAGGCGTTTCCAGCATTGAAGGACATCCGGGGCTTAGCCCAGACAATTTTATTTTCACACTAGCAACCACTTCCCTGTAGTCCAAAGCTGGTGAGAGGGTATTCTTTGAGTTTTTCTCTGGCTGGGCCTGTTTCTACAGTTCCTAAATCTTCCACTCTAGTACTATCCTCAACATCCTCTCTCCTCCCTGAATCATCTGTGATGCAAAAGAACAGATACAGCACATAACTTATTGTAAATCAGCTTCAAACAACTAATTCATCAAGTGTTACATATGTCAAATTGTGGACCAATACCACTGAAGAAAATGTATTGGGAAGAGCAGATCAGTGGGATTGCCCTAAGATCTATCATGACTCTTGAATTTTCATGTACATTAACATAAAGTCATCACAAAAGAGTTATATTATAGTGAGTAAAGTGAGGTAAAAAAAAATATCGAGTATAAATAATTTATATTTTTTGACATAAATAGTCAAAATGATGTATAAGATCCTAAGTTAAAGCAATACATGAATGACTTTAGTCTAAGTTCATTGACACACCATGGTATCGAACTGTATATAATTCTCATCATCTCTATGAGAATAATTCATCTGTCAAAATCCTTTCATTAGGATCATTGGGATAAACAATGTTTCACTTTTAACTTTCTCTAAGTAAAGTGACTTATTAACTGTTACCGGTTTCCATGCCTGATTCTGGCACAGCTGCTGCTCCTCAGTCTGTTGCTCATCTTTGCTACACACTTTTTGCTGTCTTTCCTGCTAATTGCCGTTAACTCGCCACTAAGTAACGTTAGTTGATGTCAACGACTGTGCAAGCTCCTCCTCTACCTGCTGCATATTCAACAGAGAGGAAGATACGGAGTCGCCCGTAGGCTACCGACAGCAAAGGAACTTATTCTATAGGCTAGATTATGCCTATGTCTATTTTTACAGGCTGTATGCAGTATGTGCAAAGCCAAAGCACAATGAAATAAGGCAACTTATGAGTTTGGGGGTTTACATAGGCTTTTGTCCGGTTTCATATTTGTCAGTCAACTATTCAAAATACATTCGGGGCTACACTCAAAACATTCGGGGCTGAAGCCCCGGCAAAATCGGCTGCCGCCGCCTCTGATCAGATGGACAGATTATTTCTCAAATTCTCAGGGGAGGCAGAGCTTATCCTAGGGGAGGCACTGCCTCCCCCAGCCTCCCCCTAAACACGCCCCTGGTTAGGAGTGGAAGCTTGGGCACAGATTTGGCTGATTCTATTTCTAAACAAGATGCTGAATAAATGGCTTAAGAAAGTAGTTCGTCACACAAGATAGTTTTTTTTTGGTGTTTCCTTACTTTTTACTCATTCATTGAACTGTAGTTCAAAATCAATATCACACTGGCAATAGTGCTGTTGTTCAATGTACCAGCACGGCCGGGACCGTTTCTAGGCATATGGGGGCCCTGAGATAAATCTTACTTGGAGCCACAGCACTCATGCTCGTGTAATATTCCTTAATTGCATTACATTACCCAACTCCACTCCACGTTATTCTATTATATTTCCTGACGCTATTAATTCTATTTTATTCTCGGAGGTGACTTTTATTTAGAAAAAATTCCCTTCCTCGCTCTACTACGAGGTGTTTTTCACGTCGCGTCGCAGTTAACTAAACAATCACAGTAAGATGGCGCTGTCTATAGTGGCAGCGGACGTGGGATCACACAGTATAAAAGCATTACACTCCCCCCGGATGAAATCTTCCGCAACATGGAGGACGCCAAGGTTTTTTTTTTTTTTTTATTTTATTTTTTTATTGATGCTCAAAACAGTACAGTAAAAAAGTAACAGTCAATAACAAAATACATAAAAAAATATATATATAAAAGAAAAGAAAAAAAAAAAAACTAAAAGCTGGGGTGCACATAATATAAATTGTACATATTAACAAATTATGAGAATTACATGACACTGAAAAAAGGAAAAGTATTGCAAGCAGATAATGTTTTTAAGGCTTTTCTGTTCTCAGACAATTTAATTGAAATTAGGTATTTTTCAAGTTCTTTCATAAAAACAAGAAAGAGAGGGTTAGCATTTAGATATTTAGATTTATGAATGTGGAACTTGGCGAGTAACAAGATCAGATTAATTACATAAAAATTTACTTTTTTAGATTGATAATAATCAAAAAAGCCTAGTACCACAGCCTTCCAATACAACACACATTCATTAAGAATGTATTTCCTAATAAATCCTAAAACATCTTGCCAGAACATTTTAGTAAAAGGACAAAACCAAAAAAGATGAGCTACATAATGGAATAATGAAGACTGATCGATTATTATTTTTGTAGGATGAAGCAAAACACAATTTACCAACAGGGTTATTAACCAAACTAAAAGAGACTGGAAGTAGAGATTTAGCATCTCTCAATAAAACAAGAACACCTGATGGGATTGAACCCATTTTGCAAATTATTTGGGAGAAACAGGAAACTGAAAATTATCTAAAAATTCCTTATATGAAAACAACAACCCTTGAAAATTGATTAATGGACTGACTAACAAAAATATTTTTAGCAAACCAATTCTGAAAAAATATAGATTTATTCTTGTATAAAATATTACAGTTATTCCAAATAAAATATTTATGGGGTGAAAAATTGTGGTTGAATATCAAAGACCAAGCCAAAAGTGCCTGTTTATGAAAAGCAGATAATGTTGCAGGTAATTTTTCAATTTTGTAGTTACATAACAAAAGGAAATCTAGGCCACCAAACTGAGAAAAAATATAATTGGGAATAAAGTTCCATAAAAACCCTGGGTTCTTTCTAAACTGTTTCAACCAATTCATTTTAAAGGTATAATTTAATGTGCTAAAATCCAAAAAATTAAGACCACCCTTTTCATTAATGTTTATTACAACTGATTTTCTAATATAATGAATAGAATTTTTCCACAGAAAATTAAAGAGTATAATAACTTTACCCAACTTTGGCTCCAAATGAACAGATTGAGCAGTATAAATAAGCCTTGAGAGGCCTTCACCCTTTGTAAGAAGCACCCTACCTCACAAAGAGAGATCTCTTTGTTGCCACTGGTTAAATATCTTCTGAATTTTATCCGAAAGGGGTTGAAAATTAAAAATACATCTTTCTTTTTGGTCCTTCACTATATGAACTCCTAAATAACAAACCTTTTCTTTCACAAAAATATTATGAATAAAGGGGTCATTGCAATTTTTTATGGCCAAAAGCTCACATTTTTGAATATTTAAATGCAGGCCCGAGGCTTTGGAGAAAAACTCAAATTTACTGCCAAAGGGATCTGCATAGCATCCCTAAGAAAGAGGGTGGTGTCATCAGCAAGCTGACTGATGATCACCTCTCCTTCAGCAATAGCTACTCCTTTCAGATTGCTAGTTTTTATGGGAGTACAAAGAAGCTGAGCAGCAAGAAGGAAAGAAGAAGGTAAGATGAAATGGGCCAGCCCTGCCTAATTCCCCTTGAAATTTCTAAACGGTGGGTTGCACCATGTTTTAGGAAAACAGAACTACTGCCATTCATGTATAAAGTTTTTATGGCACTACAGAAGACATCTCCAAATCCAAACTTTTCAAGACACTGAAAAATAAATGTATGCTCCAAAGTGTCGAAAGCTTTATACAAATCTAAAAAAAGAAGAAAACCATCATCAGAAACTAGGCTAGAATAATCTAAAACATCTAAAACTAGACGAATATTATTTGAAATATGTCTATCATTTATGAAACCAGATTGAGCCTCATCTATTTTAGAATCGAGAACATTTTTAATTCTTTTGGAAAGTATGTGAGCCAAAATCTTATAATCATTATTTAATAAACGTATTGGGTGCCAATTGTCAATAAAAAGCAAATCTTTGTTCTGTTTAGGAATGAGAGAAATAATTCCTTGAGTCATACTGGGAGGAAGTTTGTGGTTTTGAATGCATTCAATAAATACTTTCAAAAGAAAAGGGGCAATAATATCTGAGAATTGTTTATAGAATTCTGCTGTAATGCCATCATTGCCTGGTGACTTGTTACATTTGAGATGTTTTATAGCATCAGCTACCTCTTCTAAGAGTATATCCTGATCACAAAAATATTTTTCTATAGCACTAATTGAATTTACACTTTCTAAGGAATCTAAAAAGTAAATGGCAGAATCAGCACAATAGTTGGATTTATAAAGATTAACAAAAAAGTTATGACAGAAGTGAGAAATAGTTTGATAATCATCAGTAATATGACCATTTACACACAGGTGGTGAATTGTGTTCACCTTTTTCTAGCCACTTAACTCTTGATCTGACAAAGGCCCCTTATGCTTTACGTGCATAAATCTCATCTAATTTATAACGTAGACCAATCAATTGCAATCTCTCCTCAGGTGAGAGCCTGTCAGGAGACACCACAGAAAGATAGGTGATTTCAGACACAACTAACTCCTCTGAAATTCTATTGAGTTTAGAATGCAAACCACAATAGGACCTTAGATGTTTACCAACTTCATATTTTAGAAGTTCCCAATATCTACCAAATATCGACCAAAAGTCTATGCAAGACTGCCTCGTGCCATATTTATTGCTCCATGTATATATATTCTTACTAGGGTGCATCTCCCTCCAAATATTAATCAGATTGTATTTTTGCATAAAGGTTTTCAACTTATTACTGGATGAACCCAACTGCTTAGGAGACCATCTGTCAACCACGTCATTTAAAGTAACATTAAAATCACCACCCACCAGCAAGAATGCCTGTGGGTTCTTCTGAAACCAGAATGAAATTCTATCTTCTAAAGACTCAAAAAGTTTGTCATTCTCCGTATTAAGGTTGTATCCATAAATATTAACCAATATAAAAACTAAATTAGTCCAAGAAAAATTACCAAAAGGGTCTGAAAATGCCTCAAAAACATTTCCAGAAAAAGTGTTCTTTAACGTTGCTACCCCTGCAGATCTCTCAGATGAGCAAACCACAAATCGTTATTCCACTGTGACCTCCAGAATTTTGCGTCATCAGCTACAGAGTGTGACTCTTGAAAAAAAAACTAAATCAGTTTTAAGCTGTTTTGCAAACAAAAATAAAGCTTTCCTTTTAACAATATCTATCAACCCCCTAGTATTAATAGAAACGAGTGATAAATACATAAATAAGAACAAAATAAATAGAACAGAACAAATTATCGCGTGCTGCTAATCTGACAGTTCATTCAATACATATGAAACATATTAACACTAATACTATAGATATGGACAATGGGGCAGTGCGCATCGACGTAATAATGTTAATAATAGGAATAAAGCTGATTGATGACTGGTATATTTGTTCAATATAGTCTGCAGGAGACTTTGTCTTTGATGGAATTAATTTATTGGAGCCAAAACAATCTCTGATGTAACTTTATAACAAAATAGTAATAATAATAATAATAATTATTATTATTATTACATAATTAGGAAGAGTCAAATTACCCTTCACCCAATTGGTAGTGTTGGTATTAGTGTGAAATTAATCAAAAGGTCTTTGGTTTCACAAAGGCATGTGTGATGGACATTTACCATCCAGTTAAGATCTTCATTGTTGCTTTTGAAAATCTAAGAAACAAGGGAGGAAGCTTTTTTTTGTGTCTGGCTGGTGAGATGTGTCATACAACATAGCAGCATTGTTATACGCCATTTAGCTATATGGATCCAAATGAATAGTTTATATGGCAGTTTTCAAAGATAAATCTTGCTTCGATAAATTTTGTTATATATTGCCCAGAGTTCTCCAAAGAAGACATGGCAAAGAGTCTACTCCACATGATAAGCAATGACATCGGACAACTGGCCTGCCTTTACGCCAAACTACATAACCTAACTAGAGTGTATTTTTGAGGATTCTTTATTCGGGGACACCCCGTCACCATGCACACCATCACCTATAGCATCAACTTATTCACCAAGGTCTCAAAAACCTTCTCCTTAATCCCTTCATAAACACTGGTATAACAATAATTATTACATGGCCCTCTGAAATACTTAATTCTGATTGGTCAGTCGCAGCATTCTGCAGTCAAGTTTGTATAATAATCGCTAAACTGTATAATTGATTGTTGTAGGGCTGCAACAACTCGTTGATATAATCCATAATGAAAATGATCAACATCAAATTTCATTATCGATCAGTTAGATGCACATTGTAGCACAACGATCCTCCATAAGAGACAGAATGTTACAGTATGATAAATCTCTGCAGTGGAAATAGTCATGACCCAAACTGTCTAAAGCACGATAGCATTGTATAATAAACGCTTCAATGAAGATCATAATCATGTAGTTAAATATGGCCCAGTTGCCACTTCTGGTGTTGACAGATCGCTTGTGCCGTTTAATGCACTTGAGAATTGTTTACCTCGGTGCGTAACTTTAATTTTTATTCCATATGCAGTAGCATGTTATAATATGTATGTAATGCAGAACTTTATTATCATTTGTAATTTGGTGATTTAAATTGTCCTGCTGCTTCTAGACTGGACAAACTGTTGTTATTAATATACATATAATAGTTTTTTTATTAACATGCAAACCTATATGCAATTTATATTGTAACTTAAAGCATGTAATTTATTATTTAAACCTCATTTTAAACACAATGTATGTCATAGGCATACAATCATGTTTCTTTATTAATAATTAAGGCTCTGACCTTTAACGCATTAATTCCTGCTGTTAAAAGTTGTCTATTTAACGTGTAAAAAAAACAAAAAACTATTTACGCAGTTAATGCAGTATCCAATTTTGTTTTACTCCCTGAAAATTCACTAATGTTTACCAGACTTCCTGTGGCTATAATAGGCATGAATAATTTCTAGTATGTACACGCTCGACTCAACTGCACATCCTAGCACATAAACCAATTGTGTGAAGCAGTGCATGCTTATTTATTCCACGCAACGGATTTCCCAGGTATAATAAACACGGTAGTGGATTTACTGAACAGACTTCACCCGCAAGTGGTGAGCCAGGTGTGGTAGAGATTCGGGCAAGCTGCTGTATCTCTTCACATTGCTTGTAAATGCCCAATCGCTGTCATCTGAACCAGTGTCAAAAACGTGCGAGAGAGACCCAGCGTGTGCATGATAGAGAAAATAATAGTTTTGAGATTTTAAACTTTAGCAAATTGAACTTCAACTTTTCTTTGTATCTGTATGTAAAGTGTCTAATAATGCATTGGCAATGTACACTTAAGTTTATCTTGCCAATAAAGCTTGATCTAAATTGAATCTGCCTATTTGATGCTATTATTAAAAAAGCCCAATGGAAAACGGCAAAGATTTTGCCTAACTTTTAATTAAAGCATGTCCACTGATTTTATGGCATGTAAACATACACTGGCGGCCAAAAGTTTAGAATAATGTACAGATTTATGTAAAGTAATTTGTACTTTTATTCACCAAAGTGGCATTCAGCAGATCACAAAGTATAGTCAGGACATTAATAACAAGAAAAATTACTATTAAAATTTGAATTCTTTTTTAAATTTACTTCAAAGAGTTCTCCACGTGCAGCAATGACAGCGTTGCAGATCCTTGGCCTTCTAGCTGTCAGTTTGTCCAGATACTCAGGTGACATTTCACCCCACACTTCTTGTAGCACTTGCCATAGATGTGGCCATCTTGTCGGGCACTTTTCACGCACCTTACAGTCTAGCTGATCCCACAAAAGCTCAACTGGGATAAGGTCCATAACACTCTTTTCCAATTATCTGTTGTCCAATGTCTGTGTTTCTTTGCCCACTCTTACCTTTTCTTTTTCTTTTTCTGTTTCAAAAGTGGCTTTTTCTTTGCAATTCTTCCCATAAGGCCTGCACCCCAGAGTCTTCTCTTTACTGTTGTACATGAAACTGGTGTTGAGCAGGTAGAATTCAATGAAGCTGTCAGCCGAGGACATGGGAGGCATCTATTTCTCAAACTAGAGACTATGATGTACTTATCCTCTTGTTTAGTTGTACATCTGGCCTTCCACATCTCTTTCTGTCCTTGTTAGAGCCAGTTGGCCTTTGTCTTTGAAGACTGTACAGCTGTGGCCAAAAGTATTGGTGACATTCATAACCTCTGCAATTCACTCTGGCATGTTGGATATCAGCTTCTGGGCCAAATCCTGACTAATGGCGATCCATTCTTGACTTATTAGTGCTCGGAGTTGATCACAATTTTTGGGCTTCTGCTTGTCCACTCGCATTTTGAGGATTGACCACAGGTTCTCTATGGGATTAAGATCCGGGGAGTTGCCTGGCCACGGATCCAAAATTTCAATGTAATTGTCTCCGAGCCACTTCATTATAAAATGGTGCTCCATCATGCTGGAAAATACACGGATGATCACCAAATTGCTCCTGGATCGTTGGGAGTAGTTGCTCTTGCAGGCCGTTTTGATACCATTCTTTATTCATGGCAGCGTTTTTGGGCAGAATTGGGAGAGAGCCCACTCCCTTGGATGAAAAGCAACCCCACACATGGATGGTCTCAGGATGCTTCACTGTTGGTACAACACAGGTCTCATGGTAGCGTTCACCTTTTCTTCTCCGGACTATCGATTTTCCAGATGTCCCAAACAGTCGGAAGGGGGCTTCATCAGAGAAAATAACTTTGCACCAGTCTTCTTCTGTCCAATCCTTGTACTTCCTGAAGAATTTCAGTCTGCCCTTTATGTTTTCCTTGGAGTGAAGTGGCTTCTTTGCTGCCCTTCTTGACACCAGGCCATTGTTCAAAAGTCTTCACCTCACTGTGGGTACAGATGCACTCACACCAACCTGCTGCCAATATTGAGCAAGCTCCTACACGATTCCGTAGCTGACTCCTCAGGAGCACACTGTCCTGGTGCTTTCTGGACACTCTGGGACATCCTGAAGCCTTCTTCCCTGCAGTTGAACCTCTCTCCTTGAAGTTCTTGATGATCCGGTAAATGGTTCTTTCAGGTGCAATATTCTTTGCAGCAATTTCCTTACATGTGAGGCCATTTTGATACAAAGCGATGACGGCTGCACGTCTTTCTTTAGAGGTAAACATTGCGAACAAGAACACAATGAATGGAAGCACTTATTCCCTCCTTTTATAGCAATCAGTCTGCTCTTATAATCTAACCAGCATGATAGAGTGATTTTACCTGACTAGTATTGTTCACACTTTCCCAGGTGCTGCTGGTTAGATTAGTGAAATGATGTTAGCTGGTCATTTTGTGCCAGGGCCAAAAAACAGTGAAATTTGGGTTTTTGTAATAAAGTTATAAAAATTTGGCCAATGAAGCTTTTTGCAATTATTTAAAATGCATCTGATCACTCTGCACAATAATCTAGAAACAATGTGAATCAACACCACAACAACTGAAGCAGAAAACTTTGTGAAACACAAAATTGATGTCACTGCCAATACTTTTGGCCACAGCTGTAGTGTACACCTTTGTATGAAATCTTCAGTTTTTTGGCAATTTCAAGCCTTCATTCCTCAAAACAATGATTTACTTTTTAGAGAAAGCTTTTTCCCTTTTTTTTGTGCCAATTTTGACCTAATATTGACCTTAAGACATGCCAGTCTATTGCTTACTGTGGCAACTCAAAAACAAACACAAAGACAATGTTAAGCATCATTTAACAAACCAAATAGCTTTCAGCTGTGTTTGATATAATGGCAAGTGATTTTGATGTGCAAAATTAGTAATTTTGGATGATTACTCAAGGATTAGGTTTTGGAGTGATGGCTGCTGGAAATTTGATTTGACTTTTTTCAAATAGTGATGGTGCTGTTTTTTACATCAGTAATGTCAATAAAGTACCAATTTCCTTCTGAAACAACAAAGTCTGTACATTATTCCAAACTTTTGGAAAAAGTGTATACTTGTATTAAAGTTTATAAATGTCTAATGAACTTCATCCGCAAAAATTAAATGTACATTTTAACATGTTTATATTAAAATAATGAAAGTAAATGACTAACCAATTTCTTAAATGTTTTTTTAACTAAATATAAAGTATATTTATGATTATATTTTAATGTTTGTTTTAATGTACCATGATAAATTGCAATGAATCACAAAAAACTGAGCAATTAATTCGTTTGTCTGCATGCCATTACATACACTGATTAAATGCTTGTCACGAATGTAGGTGAAGGCAGACGAGGGGCAAGGATCTAGTTGCAGTGGTCTTTATTGAACCAAAAAATAGAAACAGACAAAACAGGAACAAAGGAAATACCCGCGATGGGGAAAATAAAGCAAAACAACACGGAAGACATTCGATGGGTTAAACAGGTAGGAGAAACAATGACGGAGAGCACGGAAACAAGCATCCACAAACATTAAAGACCGACAGGGGAATGGAGAAACAAACGGGGTTAAATACTGCGACACAGGAAGATAACAAACGATATTCAGGTGCAGACAATAACGCTGGGGCAGTGGTGATGAGGGCCGGGAACCATGTGAAATTTAGTTCTATTACACAGACAGTGAAACACGGGGCGGACAACAAGGAAAACGTGACATGGAACGAGAAAAGTGGCATGTGAAACAGAAAACACGGGGCAGACAACACAGGAACGTGACATAATCCCCCCTCAAAAGGACCGGATTCCAGACGGTCCTATACAACAACAAAAAAAAAAAAAAAAAGCAAAAGTTCAAGGAGAGGGGGGCTAGACGAGGGGGAGAACAGACAGACCAAAGGGGGCATAAGGGACACAGAGACAGACCAAGGAGGCACAAGGGGCAATCAGGCAGTCCACGGAGGCACAAGGGCAAGAGTGCAGTCCAAGGGGCAGGGACAGGTCCAGGAGGCCCGGGAGGTGGCCACAGGACAGGGATAGGTTCAGGAGGCCTGGGAGGCGGCCATAAGACAGGGACAAGTCTAGGAGGCCTGGGAGGCGGCCACTGGACAGGGACAGGTCCAGGAGGCCTGGGAGGTGGCCTCAGGACAGGGACAGGTCCCGGAGGCGGAGCTGAGAGGGGCTCTGTAGACGAAGCTGAGGGAGGCTCTGGAGGCTCAGGAGGCGGAGCTGAGGGAGGGCCCGGAGGCCCAGGAGGCAGAGCCGAGGAAGGCCTAGGAGGCGGAGTCCTGGAAGGCTCTGGAGGCGGAGCCGAGGGAGTTGGCACCGTGGGAGGTTTCAGAGGCGAAGACCTGGTAGGCTCTGGAGTTTCTGGGGGCAGAGTTTTAGGAGGCTCGCGAGGCGGAGCCATAGGAGGCTCGGGAGTCTCTGGGGGCGGAGCCGTAGGAGGTTTCAGAGACGTAGACCTGGTAGGCTCTGGAGTTTCTGGGGGCAGAGTTTTAGGAGGCTCAGGAGGCGGAGCCGTAGGAGGCTCAGGAGGCTCTGGGGGCGGAGCCGTAGGAGGCTCGGGAGGCGGAGCTCTGAAAGGCTCGAGAAACTTGAGAGGCGAAGCCCTGGAAGGCTCGAGAGGCGGAGTTCTGGAAGGCTCGAGTGACTTGAGGGGCGGAGCCCTAGAAGGCTCGAGATGCTTGAGAGGCGGAGCCCTGGAAGGCTCGAGAGACTTGAGAGGCGAAGCCCTGGGAGGCTCGGGAGGAGGAGCCCTGGAAGACTCGAGAGACTTGGGAGGCGGAGCCCTAGAAGGCTCGAGAGACTTGAGGGGCGGAGCCCTGGGAGGCTTGAGAGAATTGAGAGGCGGAGCCCTGGGAGGCTCGGGAGGAGGAGCCCTGGAAGACTCGAGAGACTTGGGAGGCGGAGCCCTGGAAGGCTCGAGAGACTTGAGGGGCGGACCCCTAGAAGGCTCGAGATGCTTGAGAGGCAGAGCCCTGGAAGGCTCGAGAGGCAGAGCCCTTGGAGGCTCGAGAGACTTGAGGGGCGGAGCCCTGGGAGGCTCGAGACTTGAGAGGCGGAGCCCTGGGAGGCTCAAGAGACTTGAGAGGCGGAGCCCTGGAAGGCTCGAGAGACTTGAGAGGCGGAGCCCTGGAAGGCTCGAGAGACTTGAGGGGCGGAGCCCTGGGAGGCTCAAGAGACATGAGAGGCGGAGCCCTGGGAGGCTCGGGAGGAGGAGCCCTGGAAGACTCGAGAGACTTGGGAGGCGGAGCCCTGGAAGGCTCGAGAGACTTGGGAGGCGGAGCCCTGGAAGGCTCGAGAGACTTGGGAGGCGGAGCCCTGGAAGGCTCGAGAGACTTGGGAGGCAGAGCCCTGGGAGGCTCGAGAGGCGGAGCCCTGGGAGGCTCAAGAGGCGGAGCCCTGGGAGACTCGAGAGACTTGGGAGGCGGAGCCCTGGAAGGCTCGAGAGACTTGAGGGGCGGAGCCCTGGGAGGCACGAGTGACTTGAGGGGCGGACCCCTAGAAGGCTCGAGATGCTTGAGAGGCGGAGCCCTGGAAGGCTCGAGAGGCAGAGCCCTTGGAGGCTCGAGAGACTTGAGAGGCGAAGCCCTGGAAGGCTCGAGAGACTTGAGGGGCGGAGCCCTGGGAGGCTCGAGACTTGAGAGGCGGAGCCCTGGGAGGCTCAAGAGACTTGAGAGGCGGAGCCCTGGAAGGCTCGAGAGACTTGAGGGGCGGAGCCCTGGAAGGCTCAAGAGACTTGAGGGGCGGAGCCCTGGGAGGCTCAAGAGACTTGAGAGGCGGAGCCCTGGAAGGCTCGAGAGACTTGAGGGGCGGAGCCCTGGGAGGCTCAAGAGACATGAGAGGCGGAGCCCTGGGAGGCTCGGGAGGAGGAGCCCTGGAAGACTCGAGAGACTTGGGAGGCGGAGCCCTGGAAGGCTCGAGAGACTTGGGAGGCGGAGCCCTGGAAGGCTCGAGAGACTTGGGAGGCGGAGCCCTGGGAGGCTCGAGAGGCGGAGCCCTGGGAGGCTCGAGAGGCGGAGCCCTGGGAGACTCGAGAGACTGGAGAGGCGGAGCCCTGGAAGACTCGAGGGACTTGAGAGCTACTGGTGCTGGCTCAGGGATGGTCGAGGCTACGGGCGCTGGCTCAGGGACGGTCGAGGCTACGGGCGCTGGCTCAGGGACGGTCGAGGCTACGGGCGCTGGCTCAGGGACGGGCGAGGCTACGGGCGCTGGCTCAGGGACGGGCGAGGCTATGGGCGCTGGCTCGCTGACCGTGGCAGGCGTGGGCGCTGGCTCGCTGATCGTGGCCGGTGTGAGCTGGAGAGCGGAAGCTTTTCTTCTCCTCCTCCTCCTCCTCCTCACGGACAAATTTGGCAGCGCTGGCTCATCGATCAGGGTAGGCATGGGCTCAGGCTCGAAAGCCAGAATCAAGAGGGGTGGTTCCTCGGCCGCGAGTTTCCTCAGAACGAGACTCACGTACTCCTCCACGTGTGCCCTCCGGCGCCTCCCTACACTGGGATGATGGTAACCCGACCCGGTAGATGGTCTTCAGGGAGGCGTCGTCGAACCCGGTGTGGATGGCGACAGTTGAGAAGAGTCGTGAGTACTCGCGGACGGTAAAATTTGCCCGGGCCAGTTCGGTGAAAACCGCTGCTAGATCCATTATTGGTCGGTCTTTCTGTCACGAATGTAGGTGAAGGCAGACGAGGGGCGAGGATCTAGTTGCAGTGGTCTTTATTGAACCAAAAAATAGAAACAGACAAAACAGGAACAAAGGAAATACCCGCGATGGGGAAAATAAAGCAAAACAACACGGAAGACATTCGATGGGTTAAACAGGTAGGAGAAACAATGACGGAGAGCACGGAAACAAGCATCCACAAACATTAAAGACCGACAGGGGAATGGAGAAACAAACAGGGTTAAATACAGCAACACAGGAAGATAACAAACCATATTCAGGTGCAGACAATAACGCTGTGGCAGTGGTGATGAGGGCCGGGAACCATGGGAAATGTAGTTTTATTACACAGACAGGGGGCAGACAACAAGGAAAACGTGACATGGAACGTGAAAAGTGGCATGTGAAACAGAAAACACGAGGCAGACAACACAGGAATGTGACAATGCTACACTTCAAGTAACATAATTAAGGGTTCTTTTGTCTATTCTGGCATATGTGCAGTAATTCTTTTAAAATAATTTTAAGAATTGGATGTTTTTGCATGTTTTGTGGATATTTTCAGCACGGTAACTAGTAACAGTCAAAAACAATTTAAAATAAATCTGCCTTAAATATAATTTTGGTAGTTTTAAGAGATGTTATGCATACTCTAACCTTTGTGGATGTAAAATATACCTTGAGGGATATTAGAAGCAGCACTCTTGTTTGAAATGTAAAAAAAATAAATCAGGTGTAACATAGTTGACAGTGAAAGTAAAATTCTTGAAAAAAGCAATATCCTGCTTTGTATTTTGTAAAAAAAATAAATAAATACATAAATTGTTTTTTTTTACATAAGATCTTTGTTTTAACTTTCAAAGGCACGATATCTAGTTCATTTTGTAAACTCAATTAAATGTCCCTTAATCCCTAATCATCATGCTTCGCATGCATGCACATACATGCACAAGGGCACAGACACCTTATGTGTCCTCTGACACTTAGAAACTTAAATTATGACAAAAAAACTGATCTATGGACAATAATTAATTATAATGAGTGGACATCAGTGGACACAGTAGGGTCACATCAACAGTTACCCAAGAATTGGCCCTAGAGGGTAATATGTTTAATGGTAACATAGTTGACAATCCTCACATTTTGACTCATAATATCAATGGTATGCCTTGCCTGGCCAAACCACAAGCCATTTTTCTTATCAGGTTAACCTCAAAGTTTTATACATATTTTAGTAAAAATCATAAATATATTGCAACCCAAAACAATGTTCACAACCTAGTTGACGGTCAATTAATATACTCCTTGAAATTATGCTATTATAGTAAAAATGAAAGCTCACTCACTGTTATGTTTTCATGTCCCTCACAGAGGAAATTTAAATCACATGATGCTCGTCACCTGGTTTTGGGGTACACCATTTTTTAGCTGTGGGGGGGTTTGTTTAATAACATAGTTGACACAACTTTTGTGGACATTTAAATTTAAACTCAATTAAAAAAATGATATTTTAGATTCTAAGTGTTTAGAATCTAAAAATGTATAAAATATAGACAATTCTGACATTAACATTTTTATATTCATTATTTTTGAACTTGGAAGACCCACTAACTTTAAAAACAGACAATGCAAATACTGTCAATTAAGAAACATTATGGCAATTTCAACAAAATATAACATGACGTGCACAATATATTTGTGTGATAACATGCTTTCCCTTAATGGATAAAATGGGATAATTCTGAAGAATATTTATATGAAAATAAATGAAAATATATAATTATCATCTATGGACATTGAATGTACCCTAAATTATAGAATGAGCCAGCTGTGCTAGTTTGTCTATGGTATCACTCCCATAGTCTTGATTTTCACATAAATCATTTTAGCACCAATCCAAATATACTAACAAATAATATTTAAATATGTATAAACTGTTTGTGTGTGTGTGTGTGTGTGTGTGTGTGTACTGTAGATATACACTCACTGAGTACTTTATAAGGAGCACTTGTAAACATACATATTAATGCAATTATCTAACCAGCCAATCGTGAGGTTGAAGTGCAATGCATAAAATCATGCAGATGTGGGTCATGAACTTCAGTTAATGTTCACATCTACCATTAGAATGTGTGAAACGTGATCTCTGATTTCGTCCGTGGCATATTTTCGTCTATGGCTGGTTTGAGTATTTCTGTAGTTGTTGATCTCCTTGGATTTTCACGCACAACATTCTCTAGAGTTTACTCAGCATGGTGTTAAAAACACAAAACATCCTATGAGTGGCATTTCTGCAAATGGAAATTACTTGTTGATGAGAGAGGTCAGTAGAGAATAACCAGTATGGTTTGAGCTGACAGAAAGGATACGGTGACTCAGATAACCACTCTTTTTACACTACCATCTGTGTGCCTCAGCAGAAATCGAGATTCATCAGACCAGGCTATGCTTTTCCAGTCTTCAACTGTCCGGTGTTGGTGAGCCTGTACCCACAGCAGCCTCAACTTTCGGTCAGAATTTGGCACCAACAGAATGAATGCATGGACCCAACCTGCCTTGTGTCAACAGTCCAGGCTGGTGGCAGTAGTGTAATAGTGTTGAGGAATGTTTTCTTGCACACTTCGGACCTGTTAACACCAATCAATCATCACTTGAATACCACAGCCTATTTGAATATTGCTACTGACCATGTGCATCCCTTCAAGGCCACAATTTACCCATTTTTTAATGGCTACTTGCAGCATGATAATGCACCATGTCACAAAGCAAAAGTCATCTCAAACTGGTCTCATGACAATGAGTTCACTGTTCTTCAGTGGCCTTCCCAGTCACTGGATCCGAATCCAATAGAACACCTTTAGGATGTTGTTGAATGGGAGATTCGTAGCATGAATGTGCAGCTGACAAATCTGTAGAAATTGCATGATACAATCATGTCAACATGGACCAGAATCTCAAAGGAATATTTACAACATCTTGTGGAATACATGATATGTAGAATTATGGCTGTTTTGAGAGAAAAGGGAGGCCCTACACGTTATTTGTATAGTGTTTCTAATAAAGTGCTCAGTGAGTGTATATATAATGGTAAGTAGTCGTGTAGTACAACATTTGCTTATTTTGTAAAGATGAAACTGGTAATCTGATAACATGTTGCTGTAAGTGTGGTAATTTTGATTGGTGCAGGCTTTGTTTCTAAGACATGAAGGCTATCTTGGTGCTATTGGGGCCTTTTTGAAAGGGGCAGAAGAGGACTGTAAGTTATTGTCTGATACACAATCATCCATGTAGCAAATTTCTTATGACATTCAAAGCCAGTACGTTTAGTATTTGCTACAGTGGACACAACATGTTCTGCTGATGTTTCTTTGTGTAGACCCTAACCTGTACAGCTGGGAAGAGAACTATGCTGGAAGCTCTGGTCTCATGAGTGTATCTCCAGAACTGAACCCTGTGCAACAGGCCCGTAGTGGAACTTTTTCCACATTTTGTTATGTTACTTATTCCATAATGGATTCAATTATTTATTTTCCTCAATTCTACAAACAATATCCCATAATGACAATGTGAAAGAAGTTTGTTTGAAATTTTTGCAAATTGTTTAAAAAAACACACACATGTACATAAGTATTCACAGCCTTTGCTCAATACTTTGTTGAAGCACCTTTGGCACCAATTACAGCCTCAAGTCTTTTTGTGTATGATTCTATAAGCTTGGCAAACCTATTTTTGGGCAGTTTCTCCCATTATTCTTTGCAGGACCTCTCAAGCTCCATCAGGTTGGATGGGGAGCGCCGGTGCACAGCCATTTTCAGATCTCTCCAGAGATGTTCAATCAGGTTCAAGTCTGGGCTCTGGCTGGGCCACTCAAGAACATTCACAGAGTTGTCCCGTAGCCACTCCTTTGTTATCTTGGCTGTGTGTTTAGGGTCGTTGTCCTGTTGGAAGATAAACCTTCGCCCCAGTCTGAGGTCAAGAGCGCTCTGGAGCAGGTTTTCATCAAGGATGTCTCTGTACATTGCTGCATTCATCTTTCCCTTGATCCTGATTAGTCTTCCAGTTTCTGCTGCTGAAAAACATCCCCACAGCATGATGCTGCCACCACCATGTTTCACTGTAGGGATAGTATTGGCCAGATGATGAGCGGTGCCTGGTTTCCTCCAGACATGACAATTGCCATTCCATATTTGTTTCATCATGCTCTGAGAGTCCTTCAGGTGCCTTTTGGCAAACTCTAGACAGGCTGCCATGTGCCTTTTACTGAGGAGTGGCTTCCGTCTGGCCACTCTACCATACAGGCCTGATTAGTGGAATGCTGCAGAGATGGTTGTTCTTCTGGAAGGTGCTCCTCTCTCCACAGAGAAACGCTGGAGCTCTGTCAGAGTGACCATCAGGTTCTTGATCACCTCCCTGACTAAGGCCCTTCTCCTCCGATCAGCTCAGTTTGGATGGGCGACGATCTCTAGGAAGAGTCCTGGTTGTTCCAAACTTCTTCCATTTATGGATGATGGAGGCCACTGTGCTCATTCTGACCTTCAAGGCTGCAGACATTTTTCTGTACCCTTCCCCAGATCTGTGCCTCGATACATTCCTGTCTCGGAGGTCCACAGACACTTTCTTGGACTTCATGGCTTGGTTTGTGCTCTGACATGCACTGTTATCTGTGGGACCTTATATAGACAGGTGTGTGCCTTTCCAAATCATGTCCAATCAACTGAATTTACTACAGGTGGACTCCAATCAAGTTGTATAAAAATCTCAAGGATGATCAGTGGAAACAGGATGGACCTGAGCTCAATTTTGAGTGTCATGTCAAAGGCTGCAAATACTTATGTATAAGTGATTTTTTTAAATTTATTTTTATTTTTATTTTTTAATACATTTGAAAAGATTTCAAACAGACTTCTTTCACATTGTCATTATGGGGTATTGTTTGTAGAATTTGGAGGAAAATTATTATATTAATCCATTTTGGAATAAGGCTGTAACATAACAAAATGTGGAAAAAGTGATGCACTGTATTTATAACAGATGCGTTTTTTAAATACGTGAAAGCAACTAGTCAGCTTCAGGCTGACCGTGTTTACTACATTAGTTATAGTTGACTAGTCAACTGTAGTTGAAGTAGTGTGCCCATATAAGAGACATTCTTGTTGGTATTGGATCCCTGTGTTCATGACTCTGATCAATTGAAATGAGATAGCAGTTACTTATCCTTCATTACCCTTTTGAGTTCTCCTTAATGTTCTCATTTAATCTCTTTTTCTGTTTTCCATCCATCCATCCCTTTCCTCTGTTCCTTAACCTTTTCCCTCAGTTTCCAGTAAGTATTTTTCCATCAAGGCTTTTCTTGTGGTTTTCTCTGCATGCTCTTTGATTGCTTTCAAAAATTGCTCATCCTCTTTCTATTTTGTCATAACTGGTATCAGTATTTCCTGAAATACAGAAGGTTATATTTTGTATAAATGTGTCCATGTATTGCCATGGATATTAATGGATGTGTTGTATAATACACATGTTTTTGTTTAGTGCAGAAAGTGTGCAACTGATTTAGTTTTGGTCTTGAACTAACTGATGTTTAACAGTTGTTGCAGTGTTAGATGTATGCAACCACGATTAGAGCAGAACAGTCTGGTTCCGGAAGTAAAATCCCATAATTTTTTCCATAGGGGAATTTATTTTTTAATACTAACTATTAAAACTTTAAAGACAGACCTACCGTGAGCTCTGATCTTGTTAATCAATTGTATAAGCTTCTGTTAAAGCCATCTGTCCATGTCATTAAATGTATTTATTTTTTATCATGTTTAAAGCTGAAATGTGTTATTTCTGCATCACCAAACGTAACTGCAAAATTAAACCTTGCTTTAAAAAACGATTTCTGAACTCACCCTCCCATCTGTCGTTGATCAAATAAGCAGATAGTCCTGCCCTTAACTCATGCCATTGGTCAAGTCAGTGTTTGCTCAAACAAACTGTGACAAAGCAGGCGGAGAATGAGGATCTAGACGCAGCAGTTTATTCAAAAACATAAAGAAAAACTCAGAAACAAGCAAACAGGGGAGACCTGGCACAGAGCATCAAAAACATGCAAGAACTAACAAGGAAACAAGGAAACTAAAAGGGCTTATATACACAAAGGAACAAACAAGGGAATAAGGAACACCTGGGGAAATAATCAGGGAATGAGAACTAATCAGGGGAAAACCAATCATAAAATGAAACTACAAAGGACTACAAAAACCAAACAGGAAACAGGAACTAAACTTCAAAATAACAGCACAAAAACAAAAGACAACAGAGAACATGACACAAACAGAGGAATTTTTATAGTGCCAGTGATTTGACAGTTTTCAAGAAAATGTACATATGGATGGCTTACTTCTAGATGTCTCTGCATATTAAGCTGGGATGTAAGAAAGTATTTTAACTCTGAATAGTGGAAACACTTTAATAGTGGAATTTCTGGTGAAGAACTACACTACCCATGATTCTGCAGAGATTCTCTAATTAGAGAATTGCAGCAAACAAAGCACACTGAAAGAGTTTGCAGCGACTGCCAACTCCAAGTTGGTCTCCCTACAATCTTAAACAACTTTGTATAAAATAAATATTTTGTAATAAACATAACATAATGTTTCTATGCTTAAATCAACAACTTTAAATCAATAGTTGTGTAATTTGTCATTGTATTTAAATTGATTATGTCAATGGGTGAGGGCACGAGGCGCTTTTTCTTATTCTGTGGGCCCAATTTTTATACCTGTGTTAAGCGCAGGGCTATCTGCTATGACCTTGTGCTATGTTTTATCCAATTTTCCTGTCTGAGCAACACACAACAAGGACTATTTGTACTATTTTTGGTCATATGTACATAAAACAGTGGGTGTAGAAACTTGGGAGGTCCATGCAAATGAAGTGGCGCAAGGCTTAACTTGCTGTTTATGTGAGAAATAAGTTATTGCTGTCTGAGAACCATGTCTATTCTCAGCACAAATACTAAACTTAGTCCGTGCATTTGCAGTTTGGGGATTCCACCAGTAGGCAATAGTAAAGTGCTTGTCCAAACTCTTGTATTGCAATGGAACATAAAATGATGTCCCTGACATTAGTTAATACTAACCATGGTGTTGTGTGTGAGTAGGTCAATCTGATTAATTATACTTGCATAATATAACTGAGCCTACATCCAAATAGTCCTGACAAGCAGCAAATTTTGCATGCATATATAAAGCATGTTTACTACAGGATACATTTACTGCATAACTTAGCCTAACGTTAGACAGAAATTGTCTTTATTTCTATTATCTTGTAATTGTAACAAGATCTTTGATTCAATGAATGCGGAAGCGGGAGACAGCGTTTCCAACACTGGGTAGATTGTTTATTTAAAGGGTTAGTTCACCCCAAAATGAAAATGATCCCATAATTTACTCACCTTCAAGCCATCTTAGGTGTCTATGTCTTTCTTCTTTCAGCCAAACACAATCGGAGTTATAATAGAAAGTATCCTGGCTCTTCCAAGCTTTAAAATCGTGAATGAATGGTACCTTAGATTTTGAAGCCCAAAAAAGTGCATCCACTCATCAAAAAAGTAATACGGCTCCAGGGGGTTAATAAAGGCCTTCTGAAGTGAAGTGATGTGTTTTTGTAAGAAAAATATCCATATTTTTTACTTTATAATCACTGGCTTCCGGTAACTGCCGTCCACGTGTTCACAAGAGAGTCGAGTTCCGGGTTATGACATAGGCGTAGCGTAAGCTCCAGTGAGAAGTGACAAACACGGAAGCGCAGAGGATAGAGCAAAACAAAATGCCGGTCATGAATTAGAAGACAACAATAAGAATTTTTAAAGAAAATTGGCAGAGGATTTCAATATAAGAGAAGAGGAGATTGAGTTTTTTGCCCAGCACTATTTGTTTGAGAATACGGGAGACGTGGTGGTGCTCATGCAGGAAATACGAGATAATGGCAACTGAGGCTGAGAGTGTTTGCTGCCATGAATGGACGATTAGACGCACATCATTTTAAGACTAATACTAAACTAACTTATTTTCCTTTGATGTAAACAATGCACTCTTCCATGTTCGTCACTTCTCACCGGAGCTTACACTATGCCTACATTATACGCCGGAACTCGACTCTCTTGTGGACGTGCGGGCGGCCGTTACCGGAAGCCAGTGATTTATAGTTTATGAAGTTATAAATGTATTTTTCTTACAAAAACGCTTCGCTTCTGAAGACCTTTATTAACCCCCCTGGAGCCGTATGGATTACTTTTTTGATGGATGGATGCACTTTTTTGGGCTTCAAAATCTAAGGTACCATACACTCCCATCATAAAGCTTGAAAGAGCCAGGATATTTTTTTAACATAACTCCGATTGTGTTTGGCTGAAAGAAGTAAGTCATCTACACCTAGGAGGGCTTTACTTGGGTGAACTAACCCTTTAAACAAAACGTCTGCTTAACAGCGGTACTGGATACCAATAAGGATATCACTGAACCAAAAAGAGGTAAACAAATCAGGCAGCCTTAAGTCTAACAGCAACGGCCAACACACAAACAGCACACAAACAGTTTTCTCCCCCTCTGCCACTGTCTCCTCTCCTTCACCAGTCACTCCTCACTGGAACACAAAACAGGTGTTACGCACAGATGGAAATCATTCACCGCTCATGTCCCGCCTCACTCTCCACAGGATGGCGCTCAGCCACGCCCCAACCTCCACAGTTATGTATCGCAAACAGTACATTTACATAAACTACCAACTTCTTATAAATGGGCTTTTTTTTATTTCTTAAACTACTTCGACTTTACCAAAGCTTGGCCATAGCACTGCCCTCAATGATTAAAGAGGCTTTATAAACATTCATCTCGTTGATTGTAAAATTACTTTCTCAGCATTTTATACCTGTCCATACCATTGGGAGGCAAAAGTTATGAGACACAAAGTTGTCTTCCTCAAGGGGGCGCTTGATAGTTCAGAAAGTGCCACTTTCAAATCTCAGGACATTTTTGTCTTATTGGAGAAATGTGTTATCATTTGAATCCATCAATACCAAGCAGGGCTGGACGCTTAAAATTAAAGTGTATTAGCAAACAGAAAAGTAGTCAAAATTATAATTGTTTGTTATTATTATTTACTGTGGTATGGTATGCCCCCGGTATTTTCCCGTGTTTATGGAAAAAGGAACGACATAAGCCAGGGAAGCCTGCAATTTATTTTATAGGCTTACCAAAATGAACCGGGGTAAGGTAAGGACATTATTTTGAGCACTGATTGTTTATGCACTTAATCAATAATGGCAATTTGTTAATTTTGAACAAAAATATCTTACATAGGGCAGCTTTAATCACACAATCTGCTTCTTTCAAATATTCAATGCCATGGACTTTGGTAAATCTACTCAAAATATTTTGGATTAGTTCTTCCTCTGAGGTGCTCACTACAGCAGCCTAAAAACTTCTAAACAAAACTTCGTTACCTTACAAGAGCTACAAAGATTGCCTAGTAGCCAGTCAATCAGAATGCATTTTCTACCAGCTCTTGCCATTTTTTCTGCATTATGCATACTCCAGAAGGCTGAGATTAACCTTTAGCATTGAACAAATTTATATCTCTTTAAAACCTTTTTGTCTTAATGTTAAGTACAGCAACTAAAACATAAAGGAGTGCAATAAATAATCATGTAGGTGTTTATTAAACCTAAATATGTGTAACACAATTTGATATTACATATTTTTATTACAATTATAATTAGAACTATTGATTTAACGTGAATTTAGTGTGATTAATTTGATGAAAAATAATTACATTTGATATTCACATTTTATCATTTTTAAATTGCAAATTCGAGCAAAACTGGCATTCTGTACAGCCCTGATTCCAAGGATTGGAAGGTAACTAAACAGCACCATATGACAATGCCATCTCTGTATGTTCATAGACTTTACACCTTAAAGGGATAGTTTACCCAAAAATCAAAAGTCACTTTTCAATTTTCAATCATCATTTATTCAGTCTCATGCCATCCCAGATGCATATTACTTACTTTCTTCTGCTGAACACAAAGAAGGTTTTTTGAAGAATATCTCAGCTCTGTAGGGCCATACAATGCAAGTGAATGGTGGCCAGACCTTGCAAGCTTCAATAATCACAAAGGCAGCAGAAAAGTAACCCACATGACTTCAGTGGTTAAATCCATATCTTCAGAAGCGTTATGATAGGTATTGGTGAGAAACTGATCAATGTTCTTTTTTTTTTTACTATAAATCTGAACTTTCACATTTTGAAAGTGAAAGAGGAGAGTTATAGTAAAAAAAAGGATTTAAATGTTGATCTGTTTCTCACCAAAGTGTTTGCATCACTTCAGAAGACATATATTAAATCACTGGAATCATATGGATAACTTTTATGCTGACATTGTGATGTTTGTAGCTTGAAAAGTCTGATCAGCATTCACTTGCACTGTGAGGACCTACAGTGCTGAGACATTTTTATAAAAATCTTCTTTGTGTTCTGCCGAAGAAAGAAAGTCATACACACCTGGGATGGCATGAGTTAATGATTAAAGAATTTTCTTTTTTGGGTATAACTATTCCTTTAATAATGACAGTGAGAAACTTTTTATTTGAAAATACACAGTGAAGAGTTAATGCAGGAAAATTATTATCTAGCCCTATCGTACCTGACCAATTCGAGAGAACATCAGGGCAACTAAAACCACTTTTACCTGCTTTATTGTATTTCTGAGCTATAAACCCTACTACATTAAGGTATGTATTGAAACAGTTAAGAGACTAACTCTTTTGCCAACAAAGCTCTCTACAGACAAACCTGGATCCACATGGTCATGAATAACTTCAGCTTGCTCTTTGTACAGGTGGTAAAGCATACTTTGGCTAGCCATAGAGACCTGCCTGAGGCTGCCGAGAGGGCGGAAAAGTTTAGGCAGAAATACCGTCACAAACTCCAAACTCTCCGGCACCAGCCTTTGTAAGAGCACCATGAGCATCTTTCACAGTTTATCACAGATCCATTCTTCTCCTTGCCTGATATCTGTGCCTTAATATTTCAGCAAGATCTTTGTAGAGATAAAATATTTAACACTTACGGTCTAGTTCAGTGGGAAGTTGAGTTTCTGTCGTCTAATATAGCTTGCCTCTCCTCTCATCTCTAGTGCTTATGGATCCCTCACCATCCGAAGTCTTTTAGACACAAGAGAACACTGTTTAAATGAGTTCAACTTTCCTGACCCCAAGGTTTACATTAAATAATCTCAATCCTTTGACTCTAAAAAACAAAACAATGTTTCAATCTTTATCTCTGTGCGCCTATAGTCTGTCTCTGTTCCATTGGCTAAACCATCATTCAGGTTAAGTGTCTTGACCTATTGTTAGTGGAATATGGAGGATACATTTTGTCTGATTATTTGCCTGCAGATAAAGCAGAAGGAGAATGACATGGCACTGAAATACTATCTGAAGGTGGTGAAGTCAGTAGAGGAGCTGAGCTGGGAGCAAAGAATCTGGTCAAAGGCCTTTTGGCTGGCAATGTTTTTGACTGGGGAGCCAAAGCCGTTTCAGAGTGAGTATGCTACAAAAATTTGAAAGAGACAAACAGATTTGTGGTTTATGTGGGGAAGCATTTGAATTTTTTTAACACCTGCAAGTATATCCATACTTTTACTTGTTTTTTAGTATGCTTGAATCAGATCCAGAATTTGGGTTTGAACCATAGACTGTAAAAAAAGATGGACGATGCCCCTTCACTCTTTTCCATTAGTGAGAACTGAAGCCACCAGTGTCCCGATATGGCGCTGACATCTTTGGACTTGAGTCTGCGCAGTTGCAATTTCGGGACCAGACCTGCGCAGTAGTGAGCAGGAAGTAATGTCGCGAAATCAAGGCCCCACCCTCACTCTCGCTGAATCAATCGCAAGCACACGCCCATGCACTTTTGACTGTGTGAAATAATTAATTATAGAAATTTAGATATTTAATTTAAAGTTCCAATCTCCTCAGTCCTCCGAAGATCCCGAAAAAAAGTCAGTTGGTGCTTCAGTGACTACTTCGCTCAGAGAACCTGTCAATCACAGCTGTCAATCATGATGTCACAGCACCGTTTTTATAGCATCAAATAACTAACTAAAAACAAACATATTTTGAAAACAAACACTTGAAATTACATCAACGTGATAGAAACTACAGTAAATGACAGAAACTATCTTTGGAAAAAAGATATGTGAAGTGTAATTTAATTGTTTAGTTGGTCTCACGTCCCGTTGAATAACATGGGGAGGCGGGGTCTATGACCTACACTAGGACCAGTCACCGGGGGCGATCGAGACGTTTTGGCTTCACTTTTGAGGGCTTGTGCGGAACACTTTGTTTGAACAAACAAAACAACAACTGCAAGGTATGCTCATAATATTCCTTGCACAGAAAAATATCAATTAACAAAGGGTTTTGCATTCATAAAGGAAATCAAATGTTGAGTTCCAGTGTACCTCCCTCAAAAAAATTATATTTTCATATTTGTAATGGGCATTTTATATTTCCAGAGCGGCCGTGGCTTGTAGATGCCTACAACCAGTGGATTGAGAGATTAAAGGTAAGATATTAGATTCACAATGACTTCAACAGTACTCTCAAATGCCATATTGATTTGTATAGACCCTGGGAATCTTTCTTTTGGTGTTTTTCAGAGTCAGTAGAAAGGTCTCTTTAGTGTCCTAAGTTTTTATATCTGTGACTTTAATTGCCTACCATCTGTAAACTGTTAGTTTCTTAATGACCGTTTCACAGGTGCTTGTTCATTAATTGTTTATGGTTCATTGAACAAGCATGGAAAAATTTGCTGAGTTTATATATAAACAGTTGTGCTCAAAAGTTTTCATACCCTTGGAGAATTGGTAATATTTGTACCATTTTTAAAGAAAACATATTTATTTTATTTCTTATGGGATTAATTTTACATTTATGCATTTGGCAGAAGCTTTTATCCAAAGCAACTTTACAGTTATGATTACCAGTTATGTGCTTTAGCTAACTACGCCACCATCACTCCATATTCCTATTCAAATGTAGGTTATAACAGAATGGCACAATCATAAAACATAAAACAAAACATGGCAACAAAGGAAAAAAAAAATCTATGACCCTTGTTCAAAAGTCTGAATACCATTAGTTCTTATTGTATTGCTCACTTTAGCATAAATGGCAGCGTGCAGTCTTTTGTAATAGTTGTCTATGAGGCCCCCAGATTCTTGCAGGTGGCATAGCTGCCCATTCGTCTTGGCAAAATGCCTCCAGGTCATGTAATGTCTTTGGTCGTCTTGCATGAATCGCACGTTTGAGATCTCCCCCAAGATATATTAAGGTCAGGAGACTGTGATGGCCACTCCAGAACCTTCACCTTTTTCTGCTGTAACCACTGGAGTGTCAACTTGGCCTTATGCTTAGGATCATTGTCGTGCTGGAAAGTCCAAGAGTGTCCCATGCGCAGCTTTTGTGCAGAAGAATGCAAATTGTCTGCCAGTATTTGTCGTTGTTCTTTTACGCATATTACAATGCCGTTTTGTGGTTAATTCTGCATAACGCGGTGGCTCATTTTTGCTTATCGCTGCCCATTCGGCACGATTCGCAGCCGACCCATCGGCCTGTTCTGTTCTCCCGATGGCCAGTCCGTACCTGATCGGCCCCAAAGTGCGTTGGTCTCGTCACTCCAGTGCGCCAGAAGCTGTGAGGCGTGTCAATGTGTTTTCGGGCATATTGTAACCATCCTTTTTTGTGGCATTGGTGCAGTAAAAGCTTCTTTCTGGCAACTTGAACATGCAGCTCATTAATATATATTCACCGATCAGCTACAACATTAAAACCACCTGCCTAATATTGTGTAGGTTCCCCTTGTGCTGCCAAAACAAAAAAGGTATTCTTCTCACCACATATGTACAGAGCGGTTATCTGAGTTACTGTAGTCTTTGTCAGTTCGAACCAGTTTGGCTATTTTCTGTTAAACTCTCTTATCAACAAGGCATTTCAATTTGCAGAACTGCCCCTCACTGGATGTTTTTTGTTTTTGGCACCATTCAGAGTAAACCCTATAGAGCGTTTTATGTGAAAATCCCAGGAGATCAGCAGTTACAGAAATATTCAAACCAGCCCATTTTTTCCCCATTCTGATGGTTGATGTGAACATTAACTGAAGCTCCTGACCCGTATCTGCATGATTTTATGCCTTACACTGCCACCACACTATTGGCTGATTAGATAATCGCATGAATAATTATGTGTACAGATGTTCCTATAGTGGTGTGTGTGTGTGTGTGTGTGTGTGTGTGTGTGTGTGTGTGTGTGTGTGTAATGGTACATATCTATAAAATAATATTTGATATGTGGTTTCAAATTTATATGTATTATAAATAATATAAAACATGTGTACTTGGGATTGAATATTTTATGTACACTACAACAATACATCTCAAAAAGAAATTCTAATGGTTGAGTCTATCGATGTGATCGTTAGGTTTAATTTATTTATGGAAGTATGTTGACTTTCAGGTCGTGCTTGCCAGCAACTCGGGCCCTGCACTGAATGATGTCACAAGTGGTGAGCTGCAGATCCTAACGGAAAGAATAGCCATGGACCCTGTCATTCAGTAAGTGCTCACTCCCTGTCATCACACTGAGATAACATGCAGTAAAAGATTGATCTTATTTATTTGCATTTTCTATTTTGCAGGGCTGCACTCAAAGAGGACAGGCTTGCTTTGGTGCAGAATGGTTCTAGCTCTCCTTGTTTAGACTTTAGGTACAAAGTGTTTTTCCTGCTATGTTAGAATAAAACGGATATTCAAGTGTAAAACAGAAAGTAATGTGCATTCAAAGAGTTCCCTCTTCTTTAATCCCTGTCCTGTTCCTTTCGTTCTTAATTCTCCAGTCTCCTCGACAAAGTCCTGGCCACAGTTGTCAGGGAGCGTGGCACAGATCTGGTGATCATTGAAGGTATGGGCCGGGCCATCCATACAAACTACTATGTCATGCTAAGCTGTGAGAGCCTTAAACTGGCTGTCATCAAGAACTCCTGTTTGGCCAAGCATCTTGGAGGCAAGATCTTCAGTGTAGTCTTTAAATATGAAGTCCCTTCTAAATCCCAAGGGCAACATTAGGGAAATAAATATTTTTTTAGAGGTAAATGCTGAGAGCTGTCATGTTAGGTTGCTCTGTGCTTTCTTAGATTCCATGTAAGATTGACATGATGATTGTATTTGAGTGAGGGTGGAGGGAAATTTTCCTTTTGGTCTTTTTTTTTGTTTGTTTTATTCAAAATGTAATAATAAAGGGGCAATCATGCGTGCCTGCTCTGAAATTAAATGTGCGCGTCTGCCGTGGCCTCCCGTATAACAATTGGATGACAGCTGTAGGGGCTTTTTCTTGTAATGAGATTGAATTTGATTGTTCTCAGGCCAGATTCTGTTGCTGATGGACACTTCATTGGATTCAGAATTGATTGTATTGACTATGACGTTTATGAACATTTTTAGCTTGTGTAATGAGAACCTTTCATGTTAGATTTACCATTTACCAACACTGACATATTCTGGCATTGTAGACTGTTTTAGAAGTCTTTTTAAATCTGAAAATGTTGTTTGACTAGCAAACTGGTTTCAAAGGAAAGCAGCATTTCTCTAATTGATCAGTGCATTTGATACTGCCACACTCATACGTATCTCATTCAGATAGCATTGTATTTTAATGGCTAGCAC
The DNA here is from genome assembly GCF_025860055.1 of Xyrauchen texanus. NCBI lineage: Eukaryota > Metazoa > Chordata > Actinopteri > Cypriniformes > Catostomidae > Xyrauchen > Xyrauchen texanus. The sequence goes on from NC_068307.1 coordinate 23,129,713, forward strand.
CTCTGTTCCCATAACAATATTCAGTAACACTTTAGAATACTGTATCTTACTTAAATTCGCTGTAATGACTCAATTTGGGTGTAGTAATTCCACGAAATGCGTATTGCATTTCCATAGTAATAATAACATTAGATATAAGGAAGAAGAAAGAGCCACAACCTGAATATTGTAATGGCTAATTGTAATGATATTATTGTAATTGTAATTAATCGACTGTTCATTAGTAGTTACTCAATAGTTATTTCTCCTGAAGCTGAATTAGTAGATAATTAAAAGTAGTTCATCAGGAGGCATGACTGAATTCAATAGTTATTGATTAGTTAATTGTTACTTAACACAACTATAAAATGCTATTACATACTGATTAGTTAACACATCTTCCTTAGTAGTTAATAGTAGTGACTTAAGTGCTAATGAAGAATTACCTATTAGTTCTGCAGTAATTCCTTATTAGTTATGCATTAAGTAAGATACAGTATTCTAAAGTGTTACCCAATATTCTTTTGATTAATTGGGCTTTGTCGATGTATTCCCACTGTGGAGACAAAAAGCTAAATATGTATATGTGCCTCGAGCTTTTAGGAAACACAGGCAACCCAATTGAAGTTAATAACACTAGATCCTTGTGCAATAGTATACTTGGCCTTTGGAAAAACTGCTTTACAGAATTTACGTATTCTGTCCCCACACACGGACAAAGACAGACAAAAGTATCTTAAAGGGTTGTGCATCCATTAACACTAGATGTCAGTGTTGTTCTCTAATAAGTCCCATACAAATATCTATTTTGATTAGGTAGATGCTAGATAGACTTTTTAGAATTTTATTTTCTCCTCAATTCTTCAGGTTTCATGCTATAGGAGAAGTGAGACAACACATTGTGCAGTGCCTGCTTTAGATATTTCAGCATTATAATGTAATACACTTGTCCTCAACTCAAGCGCAGCTCACTTTCTCTTTATAATCAACAATGCATTTCATTGCCTCACGATCACAGCTCTTTTTATTTCTGGGAGAGAGAGAGACAGCGATTGAGAGTGTTTTCTGCCTAAAATCAGTTAAAGGGATAGTTCACTCAAAAATACAAATTCTATCATCATTTACTTAACCTCATGCTATCCCAGATGTGTATGATTTCTTCAGATTTTTAGAAGAATACTGTATCTGAGCTCTGTTGGTCCATACAATGCAAGTGAATGGTGACCAGAACTTTGAATTTCCAAAAATTGCATAAAGGCTGCATAAAAGTAATCCATAAGCCAGTGGTTAAATCTTTATCTTATGAACCGATATGATTGGTGTAGGTGAGAAACAGGTCGAGATTTAAGTGTTTTTTGACCATAAATCTTCACTTCCACTTTCTTCTTTTGTTTTTGGCCATTCGCCTTCTTTGTGCATAACACCATCTATTTGTCGGGGCTGGTCAAAGTTGGAGATTTTTTTGAAAAAATAAGGACTTTAAACCCACACACATATAGCTTCTGAAGACATGGATTTAACCACTGGGGTCTTATGGGTTACTTTTATTCTGCCTTTAAAATTCTTCTATTGTTTTTAGCATTTACGTTCTTAATTCATATTGATAACTTCTTGGCTGGGAGGAGAATTCATAGCAAAAAAGGACTTAAATATTGATCTGTTTCTCACCCACACTTATGATATCGCTTCCAAAGATATGTAATTAATCACTGGAGTTGTATTTATCACTTTTATGCTGCCTTTATTACAGAACTTTCAGACAAAAAATATTAAATCCCTAGTACACATATCTTATTTATACCGCATATACCACATATACATTTTATAATAGTCGTGTGGCAGCTGTGCAATTCAGAAAATCATGCTGATACGGGTCAGGAGTTAATGTTCACATCGACCATCAGAATGTGGGAATAAATATGACTTGATGGTGATTGTTGGTACCAGATGGGTATTTTTATAACCACTTCAAAGGTCTGCTCACCATTCACATGCATTGTATGGACCTATAAAAAAGGACTTAAAAATCTTTTAGCTTTTTGGGTAAAATATCCCTTTGGGTGAACTACTTTCAATGTTTAATTATTACACATTCGTTAGTAAAAGTCAATGCAAAGTATTTTCAGGGATATCTTGACACATAAACTGTAAGATGCTCAGTATTTTAGAAAAAATATGCTCCCCTGACAATCACATGTAATCCAATGTTAAATATACTTACAATGTCTTCACTCAACTTGGGTCTCTGTTTTTCTGTATTTGCTTTGCTATTGCAAAAATAAAACATTTCAGTCAACATGAAACAACATTTGCAACACCATTTTACTTTTAGACATATTCCCAAGTTAAACGGTATATTCAATTGAGAAAAAAATGGGTGGGACTTGATTTTATCCATTGGGAATTGATTGAATCAGAAGCAGTCTATATGAAAGGTGGTAGAAGGGCTTAAGCAATTAGGCCAGAAAAAGGTGTTTAAATTCTACAGGCATATATTCTGTTTTTGATATGCCAGTTGCAGTGTTTGGAAAAGCTGTTATTGTTATTTTGGTTTAGTACTGGGCACAAAGGGTAGGGTATTCTTTGTGATGGGAGCTGCTGATTTTGCAAAGCAGCGAGCAACGGGTCCTTTACACTCTGTGCTCCAGCACATCATTCCCATTTCTTCTTCATACCATTTCAGATGTTTTTATTTAATTATTGGCTGGATGAAATGTGATGCTTTAAGGTAAATTGTTTAGTTCGACACACACCTTATTAAGAATGTTATTTCCACACATACTGATTTAACATGAATTACTGCCAGAGGCATCAAGTAAATTGAAAGGCATCTGTGAGATTTCATTAAGAAAGGATTTGCTATCAAATTGGATGGAAACTTGGTCTGCAGTGTGGTCTGTTTACTTGGACTGTCAATCTTTTTTCAAAGTAACTCGTTTTTAAAAAAAGACACAGAAAAATGTTGAGCTGTGGATCAGATCATGTCATGTCATCTGAATGTGAATAAGCTGGTCAGCTAGTTTAAGCTGTGTTTTGTATAATGCTTGAGCTTGAAAACCAGCTGCACCAACTTGGTCAAAGTGGTCTTTCAGCTCTAAACAGGTTGACCTCATCCCCACTGGCTGGAAGCCCAGCTATCAATTTCATAACCCAGGTAATTATCAGAGTCCTTGGTCAGGGTTGACGGCATTTAGAATTTAGAATTAGATTTGCAGTATATACAATTCCATATTGCAAAAGTCCTAGATCACATTTACCTTCAGTAACTTGTGTTATCTCTATTTTATATATATATATATATATATATATATATATATATATATATATATATATATATATATATGCATACACACTGGTGGCTGAAAGTTTGGAATAATGTACAGATTTTGAACGAATGTTCTGGGTTCAATACAAGCTAAACTCAATCGACAGCATTTGTGGCATAATGTTGAGTACCACAAAAATGTATTTCGACTCGGCCCTCCTTTTCTTAAAGAAAAAAACAAGCAAAAATCGAGGTTACAGTGAGGCACCTACAATGGAAGTGAGGCACATGACATAAACAATATGCAAGTACACGTGATATGAATATAGTCTGATATGAAATGGTTGGTCATATTTTCACATGCCAAATCATAGCCACAAACTACATTTCATTTTAGTATGCCTAAGCAAGTGTTTTGAATAAGGATCATATATAATATCTTAAAATTTTATCAATAAGTTTACATCACTCTTCTATTGCATTATTTATAATAGTTTATGCAGTTTTTTTAAATACTAAAGAAATATTTTGAAATTCATGGCTTGTATAAACCAACAGTTTTGACAACTAGACTGTTTAAACATCTCATGATGGATGTAATTCAACAAATGTTTTACCCTGAAGAGCCTCAAGACTTGTTGTTTTACAAGTATCTGTTAAATGCGTCCTATTGTGTGTAATGGTTGTAACAGGTTATCAACACACACCAAACAAACGCTTTACTAACTATACACAAGCACAAACAAACACTGTACTGAAACACTATTTGTATCTAGCTACATGTCATTATGATTTAGATGTTTCAAAGTAAATTTTGTTTTGTGGTTTAATGTAATGTACATACCACTGCCATTTTCTTGCAGATCGGCACCACATTAAGTGATTGTAGAACTTAGGGAAAGTGAACTTTCTGAAAAGAAAAATAACATCAAGATGTGGTTATATAGTGAATCAAATTGATTTAACATCTGACTAAGCTTTCTGTCATTTCATTCTGAATTGTAGGGCCTGTATCCAGATTTATGTGTAAACACTGATGACAAATGTAAAAGACGAGATATTATGCCCACACTATAGCAAAAATAAGAGATAAACACATCATAGAAAAAACCTTAACCATGAAGTTTCTATATTTTAACATTTTGAATCATATGCAACATATTAATAAACCCCAGAACTGTATTGAGATGTAAATAATATTGAAATATTTCGATTTTACACTTGTGCTAAGATAGATAGACAATACTATGAAGCAGTTGACCTGATGTTTGTTGACTAATAAATGAAAAATCATCTGGTACTATGGCAAATTATTTTATTCCGGGGTTGGTGAAACGTTTATTGTGGTTCAGCCAACGTACGTCAAAGTTAACGTGCCTGTACGGCTTAACAACTTTACACATAAGAAAGACTAATCGCTGTGAATTTGATGTTATAATTATACTTACCTTTAAAATGTGTATGTGTCAAAACTGGCAGCTTTGTAAACTAAACAACTCTTTAAAAACAACAACATTTAAACAAACAACTATTTACAACTGAGAGTGACTCCACAATAAACAAAAATCTATTTGTGGCAATAGAAGAACTTTGTGAGTAAATGCAGTACTGTAAACATGTTATTTAATCATTTATTAGTAGAAGTGGTTGTTTTCTTGAAATAAATACAGTCAGTACATTTACAATATAGGTAACATACACAGTAGAGCCTATGCATGTGACTTTATTGTTATTATTATTCTAATTTTAGCTATTGTTCTAGTTTTATGAAGTGGTAATGGGGTAATCTTTCATATGGTTACCATTTCAGTGACTCAATTGTTTCACAATAACACACGTTTTGTTCAAAATTGTGGATAAGTTCAAACTTTCAGATAAAGTAACTTTGAAATAAAAACTTTTCTAAATACTGTTAGCTTCCTTTTATTCATAAATTTAATTGTGCCACCATGTGAACCATCATAGACTTCAAAGGAGATTTTATTCTGCAAACAAATGAGCTCCACTAGACGCAGTGACCGTTTCACATAAAGTTTTCTTTGGAGATATTTGATTATTCGACAAAATAACGTGAAAATACTTTCTACTTTAGAGGCCTATTTTAGTCTATTTTTAAAGATGTTGCAAATCTGTTATTGTGCTTCTCTTACTGATGCAAATTTTCCACCAGCTTATTAAAGACATGCACGTCTCAAATACAGTTAAAAATTATTTTCAGTGAAAGGAAATCGTAAAAGACCAGGAAACTTATTGGATCTTGTTTTCCAGAACAGGATCACACAAGACCCAGTTTGGTCTGGTTGTGGGTGTGAATGGGAGGTATGTGCCTAATTTGAAACCCCTCCCACACCAGAGCTCTGCATGCCCGAAATATTCCATTATTGCTTGAAAGCCCTTGAGAAAGGACTTTGATCAGAAAAATGTTAGATTCTTTGTGCTAAAGATACATTTTAAATGTAATGTATTATATTTTATTCAACTGTGTTTGTAGAAATAAAAATGTTAAACACATTTTATGTTAAACCTTTTTGTTTATCATCTTTAATGTTAGTGATGTGTTTGTTAAAAGTAAAAATGCGGGGGACCTGGGTAGCTCAGTGAGTAAAGACGCTGACTAACACCCCTGGAGACGTGAGTTCGAGTCCAGCCTGGTCTCATAAGCAACCAAATTGACCCGGTTGCTAGGGTGGGTAGAATCACATGGGGTAACCTCCTCGTGGTCGCTATAATGTGGTTCTTGCTCTCGGTGGGGTGCGTGGTGAGTTGTGCATGGATGCTACAGAGAATATCGTGACGTCTCCACATGTCTCCGCAGTAACATGCTCAACGAGCCAAGTGATAAGATGTGTAGATTGACTGTGTCAGACACAGAGGCAACTGAGATTCGTCCTCCAATACCCGGATTAAGGCGAGTCACTACGCCACCACGAGGACTTAGAACGCATTGGGAATTGGGCATTCCAAATTGGGGAGAAAAGGGGAGAAAAAAAAAGTAAAAAAGCAAGATTATTTGTGTATGAAATGCATTACTGTGTTTTAGTAACATAACCCTGTTTGATTACATAACATACTGTTAGACTTTATCTTTGTTAAACCATTTGTTCATTAGCTTTAAAGTAACAGCATTTCCTTCCCAACAAATTTGCCTAGCAGAATAGCACGAGTCTCCATATGCTGTGAGTCTCTGAACAGGCCCCCTCATCCTATTTAAGCAACAATGTTAAATATTACTTCGTCATTGTTGAAAACATCTTGTTGATTACAACATTGTATTATTTAATCAATCACTATTTTTGAGTTTGAGCTGAGAGAAGAAAATGCTTTTATACTATGCATTTTTTTGTCACCTCAGTTGTCCACTAAGCATTCTACACCATTAAAAATGCATCATTTAAACACATTTATATAAACAGATGGTACAATAGGGAGGGGTGGTGACGCCTAGAGCATGGTAATATCATAACACCTGACCAAACATATGGCATAAACATATCCTGTACAACAGCCGGAGGGAGGAAGAGGAAGCAGAGGTCAAAGGTGTCAAATGCCTGTTGGGTCATAAATCATATATTTGCCATTTGGTATATAATATTTACTACTATTGAGACATATGGTCCCAATGTTTGGTGGATCAACACCCTAACCAGTGCCGAATTCGTATTCAGAATGTACTGATTCACAACACAGGGAGCTAGGGAGCTGATTGAGATGCACCCGTGGATTTAACCACTGGAGCCTTATGAATTATGTTATGCTGCCTTTATGTGCTTTTTGGAGCTTCAAAGTTCTGGCCACCATTCGCTTGCAATGTGAGAACCTACAGAGCTGAAATATTCTTCTAAAAATGTTTTTGCTTATGTTCAGGAGAAGAAAGAAAGTCAAATACATCTGGGATGGCATGCGAGTAAATATTGAGTGAATTTTTACTTTTTGGGTGAACACATCATTTTTGTTACCTTCTTTGTTTGTGAGGGATGCGGATCACTTGCAATTTTCTCAGTTTTGCTTTGTCCTGGAAAGTGTATTTCTAATCCTCCGCTAATTTGGTAGTTTTCAAGTGTAACTTATACAGTTGATAAAGTAAAAAAAAAGAAGTTCTTTCCGATGATACTATCTTTGATTGTGAGATATGTTGCTTAATCTGATCCCTGCTTCACTTCGTCGTATTGTATCGTTTTCCCTGTCTATTTTCATAGTTATTGTTTGAGGTGTTTGGAGACGTTCTTTGCTTATCCCTAACTAATTTTCAACATTTCCTACGCTCTTCGTTTTTCTTATGAGGAAGAGATGTAAGGTAAACTTGATGTGAGATCTTCTCTCATCATCACTGACATCAGCCCTCACAGCGGCGCGCATGGGGAACGCGCTCGAGCCTCCAATCATCCCTCACGCGCTGCGAGGCTGCCAGGCATCTCCTGAGATCCGCTTCTTCACGCGTCTCCTGCTCAACGGACAAAACACGGTGAGAGTTCTGCTGTTAAATATGCTCAGACATGTTTTATACTTATATGTTATATTGTAATTGTATGTGTAAATCGTTTGACGGACACTGACTGTTAAGCTCTTTGCACTAAAAACGTGGGGTTTTCTTAGGTTATTAGCTATTATTAAATTAACACAACTTTTATCTGTCTTCTCTTTTCTTATTGCTGTCCTTTTCAAAATGTATTTACATTTTTATGATTTTCTAAATTATAGTTTTAAATCGTAGTTGTCCCTACAGTAACGATAACAGTTTTAAACCATTGTAATCCGCATTTTGACATGGTTGTATGCAGCATACACCCCTGCACAGTCCTTTTAGAGGGTGCAACTCTTATTTATACTTTAACTTTTAATTGCATCAATTTTCAGGTTATTTATTTATTTATTACATTACATTATTTATTTTATAGGCACGTATTTTATTTGTTATATTTTCCCCCATTCTTCAAAGATGTGCTGGGAGGTAGAAAAATGTGTGAAAGTGCGTCTGTTAAAGATGCTTATTTTTATTTTTTTTGTATTTTCACTCACTTTTCAAGAGATGTGCTGGGAGGTAGAAAAATGTGTGAGAGGGTGTCCTGTGCATGCAGTTGATCATGTCTTCATGCTCATAATTGTGTCTTGACTTGAGGGGGCAGCTCAATATGAAAGCATGCAATTACATGTGAATTTCAAATAGACACCAAATATGGTGTCTATGATATCTCCACATATCATTATAGGTTAACTTGATTTTGAATGATCAATGGGTTCCTTTGGTCAGTTCGATATATAGACTTAGTAAAACGTGTGACAAAACTTCACATATTTGCAAATCGAATCCTATGACATTTAAACATGGTTTGTTATTTTAATGGCTATGTTTTTTGTCCCACAAGAGTGGTAAGGCAAAACTCTAGTTTTGGGACCACCAAACATTATTTCCTATGCAGTTCTAATTGGCAGGCTAATTCATAGTGCGCTAGAGACACACTGCTAAAGAATTAAAGCAATGTATCAAAGATGATACATGTATTGATTAGCCCATCCAGTGGTATCAAGACCAATATCCACAATATACCTCCACACACACACACACACACACAATGGTGAACAAATATCAAAGAAGTCATCAAAAGCCGAATGACCTTCTGCTGTTTCTGGCCTGGGGCTTATTGTGAAAATCGAACTGAGTGTCGAAATGCAGATCATCCCCACAACACCTCCAGTCTCTTTGGCTATTAAGAGACCCCAAAGCAGATCAATAAAGACCTTTGTGCAGTTTGTGCTCCTGCCTCGATCTCCTGCTGGTTAACTGGAGATCAGTCTTTGTGGGACACTGGATGCAGCTGGTCTGTCCTTCTCTAACAGTTAACTCGTACAGAAACTGCCTTGACTCAAGAGAGACATTTGAGTGTGGACTGCTTTTATGGTTCATGGTTCTCCATGTTTCCTTTTTATTATTGTCTTCACACCTCACACAAAGTGATTATGAAGGCTGCAGTCTTGCTGTAGAGTGTGTGCTTGTGCATCAGTGCGCTTTTTGGGACAGGATGAAGGAGGTTCCCCTGCTGTGAGGATGAGGAGGTCTCTGACAGGCTAGAAGATAAGAGGACACTTTGCAGGGTGCCAGTTATGATGGTGATACATGTGATATTTGATGGAGCCCCAAATGTGTTGTACATAAAGAAGTCACACTGAAGACAGGATCTTTCCCGATCTCTTCCTCAGCTCTCTTGACACCAGATGGGTTCTCCTTATGGCAATTTTAACACTTAGGTTGTTGTTACGAGCTTGTGTCCTTGACACTTTTAGAGCTGCCAAAACGAACAATGTGAGGTGTGAAATTGCTGAAACTGTTTTTGAAGAGATGGCTGCTCTCATTTGTATAAATGGGTTTATTTCCATCTTGTGAAGCATTCTTTTGTTTGATTTTCGTAATGTTAGAGGGCTGCATGTGAAATCCTAATGTTTCAGCTGAGCTTATCTCAGATTCCCAGAGCAAGATTAAAAATATGTGATTTGCAAAGCTTTGCTTTTGTTTTTTATACTCTGATTGATCTCAGTCACATATAAAGTGCTTACAAATATCGACCTGCCAACAGCACAATATTTGATGCCATCATCCCCATTAAAAATATATTATGTGACAAAGCAATAATCTTTCCTGTTTGAAGTTTGTAATGATACTTATGATATCCTTATTACACGATTTTTGTTTTATCTTTGAAGAATATATTTAGTTTTCATATTCAGTCTAGGTATTTGCAAAACTATATATTTTCAAAATCAACTTGTCGGTAGGTTGTCTGAACAACTACTTGAATAGTTGGTCTAAAACCTTGGTCTTGCAGATCTGTCGGACCCATTTGGAACCATTTTTAAAATGCAAGACCACGGAAGGGTTAAGGAAGCCCTATATGATTATAGTAGGATGCCCACAAGAAACAGATCAGATGTGTTTTTTTTATTTTTTATATGGGGTTAAGTGCAGCCATTCAGTAGGGTTAATGACAAATATTCAAAAGATAAATAACTTTTTTGTTTTGGTGCTAAAAATAACAGTATTGGTCTAAAAAAAGACAGAAAGAAAAGGGAAAATGTCTCACAGCAGGTAATTTAAAATCAGACAGTAATGAATTGTTTTGGAATTTCTGATAAAATTGGGAATGTGTTACAATAGCTGTGCTTTGTTGACTTTAAAAATAGTCTAATAGCCTAATCCAACTGAAATTCAACCAGTTTACCTAATATCAGTGTTATACACTCACTGAGCACTTTATTAGGAACACTACATGGTCTTCTGCTGTTGTAGCCCATCCAACTCAAGGTTCAACGTTTTGTGCATTCTGAGATGCTATTCTGCTCACTAAAATTGCATAGAGTGGCTGTCTGAGTTACCGCAGTTTTTCTGTCAGATCGTACCAGGCTGGCATTCTCTGTTGACCTCTTTCGTCAACAAGGCATTTCTGTCCATGGAACATCACTGGGTGTCTTTTGTTTTTGGCACCATTCTGAGTAAACTCTAGATACTGTTGTGCATGAAAATCCCAGGAGATCAGCTGTTACAGAAATACTCAAACCATATATGACACACTGAGTTGCTTAACTACAATAGAACATTTAAAACTGGTCACTTATGACTGAGGTTCCATTTTATGGCAAACGGAGTAACCCTACCTATGTAGGCAATGGAGTGCAAGGCGGTTCATTGGGTTTTTAAAAATAAAGACAATATCTTTGAGCTTTCTCGATAGTCCCGCCCCCTCCTCAATGGTTAAACCCATCACCGCAGTCTAGCAGATTGTTGGGTGTGAAATCAACACTGCCATTGGCAGCGACCCTCATGTTGATGCCCAGCCAACTGCTTCTAATTCATCATTAAAGGGTCCACACACCAAAAATGACCTGTTCCTAAACATTAAACATTAATTCTTGCAAACTCAAACTAAGGTAGACCTACAAGTGCTTCCCGAAATAGAAACTAATTAGAGTTAGCTTGTAATAAGTGAGAAAAAGTTCTCAGTGCGCAGTATGTGGTCTATAATCACCCCATTCAGCATCAGAAAACTCTTGCAAAGTTGTAACCTCCTTAGATCTTCCAGATGAGGAAGTATGGATAGTGAAAAGGCTTCTTCCTTTCATCCCTTTGAAAAACTTTTTTGTTCTTCTGCTTTCTGGAGGTAGCAGGGGTGCAACAGATGGCTCACGGAGCCCCAGATCTCAGCAGGAGGAGATGTTGAAGAACTCACAGTGGAGGTTCCATCCTTCCCCTTGAGATGTCACTGAGTTCATACTACCCACATCCCTTTCAAACTTCTGCACAATATCATCTAAGCCATTTGTGGAGGCTTTTTTTTTATCAGTTATTCACACATTAGAAGGATCTGAAGTGTCTGAAAACCAGGTTGTGCTCACATATACCCTAATTGTTGTAACTCCATCGGCTAGCTGTCTTACTTTCATTCTCTATCTGAGTCAGGGTCTTGTTGATGTTTGCTGAATTTTCAGCTACAAACTCAGTCCATGCTGTGACCCTTTGCTGAATATCAATATAATGTAGTTTGCCTGCTGTTACTTCAGAAGTGCTACTGCATGAATCCACGGGGATCTCTGTTATTTGGCTGCTATCTATCTTGAATCACAGATGAATGTGTCTGGCATAAAGCCATGTTTTTGTGATTTGTCTTCTTTGATAGTACAGAGGATTTTTGGTTATTGGAATGTGTTTTCGACTTATTTGATTGTTTCTTTCAAAGGGGCTGAAAATTACAAGGAAATCTAAAATTCTGTCAGTGCATCTTAAAATATGAACATATTCAAGATGTTCTTGGTGCATATTTCCATGGCATGGACACGCAATAATTATAGTACACAATAGTAAGTGGTGCTTGCTTAGGCATGTTTTAAACTTCCGTGCATGACTCGTCCTGTATCACTTGTGCTACGGACATGAATGACATCTCAAATCATGCTATTACTTTTCGTAAAAAAAGCAAAAATGTTTTTTAAATCCAATATTATTACTTACTTGAAGGAGAGCAAGCCATATATATGGAGCAGAATATCATAGAGTGCATCTCATTATGCTCAATATGCTATAGTTTAGTTGTCAGGGAACTGATCAGGAAGTTGGCCATTTCTCAATGGCAAAATCGTTCCAGTACACTGAAATGTTCACTCCCCAAAAATTCCCAGAATGCACCATACACTCCTTAATATTAAATGTTTTTATGTGTGTCATTTATATTTAAAAATATCACTGTGCATTTAAATATATACCAGGAAAATTGATGACAATGTCATTTATAAAGCAATGTTATAGCAGCATTCTTTGTTCCTGTGGTAAAGTGGCACAATAGCGTCCTCAACTGACAAACATTTTGAATCATAGACTCAATAATGTGCTTGAAATGTGAACGAGCAAAATTATTGACAGGTGAAAAGCGGTTCGCAGACACATTTGTGTTTGCTGTTTACAAAGTCTACAGCTGTAACAAAGACTGATGAGATATCTCAGAACACTTATTTGATTAATATCTTTAAGGTAGTAAGACATTTTTTTGCATGCTTTTCCATGAAAACAAAAATTACTTACAGCACCTTTAATGATGTTCTGAGAAGCCTGTGAATAGCTATTCTTTTGTTCTGACCAAGGCATTTTACAGATCTGGAAATCACATAATGATTAAAGGTGGGGTATGTGATTTTCTTTTTTGACCATTTTTTCAAAATAACTTGAAATCCTATTCCTAACCCACTTACTGGCTGTAAATTAGAAGCACTGAAATGAAAATTAAGCAATTTAATCATCTGTGGAACGGGCAGGACTAGAAAAACTCCAGCCGATCATTTTCAAGACCATCTAGAATCATTGGACAGAAAATGTGTCAATCAAACGGTCGTACCATGCCCCCCCCCCCACCACCCTGGCGCGCGTGTCCCGTTCGTCATCAGCTGCTTTCAGATGGAGCGGCATTTACTACACAGAGCTGTAGTTCATCACTGACAAGCTGGGCAATTTACCCTTCATTATCACGGCCCAGCTTGTTAGTGAACTACGGATCTGTGTAGTATACGCTGCTCCATCTGAAAGCAGCTGATGGCGATTTACTAATCAATGAATGCACTTTATGTTATGTGCTTTACTGACGAGATGCGCATAACAATCTCATCTGATAACGTTATATCGGTCAGCCCTCTATTTAGCCATAAACTTCGGTGACAACCAGGACGTCCAATATATTTTTATATATTTTATATTTATACAATATATATTTACATTTCAAAAACATCAATTTTCTAACAATACTAATGATTTATGTGACTGTTGAATGTTAATAATATCTGGTGCAACTTAACGCTGAATGTTGTGCCATGTTGACGGTCTTAGCAGGTAAATGGTGACGTCATGCAGAAACTCCAACCTATGCTAGCCTGGCTCGCTCTCGCGCATCTGAGTTTTCGCTCGTGCATGATTGCGCGTCCATGTTTTTCGAATGGGTGGAGTCAGGGCCAGCGTTGGAGGAGAGAAGGTAGGACCTTATGAGTTGTGTATTTTCAAAAACTGCCAGCCGTTTTGCAAATCACATACCCCACCTTTAACAGCCCCACGGGCTGGCCCTGGCTGGACCTATGCAAAATCATGAAAATGGCCCCCGGTGTGAAAATTGTCATAACTTTAAAACCTCCATAGAACCATTGCAAAGTGCAAATGTGAAAAAAAAGAAGCAGTATATGGAATAGCTCAGTAGATGACAATTAACATGTCCATTAGCTTTATTCCCCAACATAAAGATGTTAGGTTAAAATGTACATGTATGCATAAGGGCATATGTGTTTTTTAGGTGCTGTGAAAATAAAATTTTATCACCTTATTTTGTTTGCCTTTCAACCTTTTTCTAGAAGTACAAATAAACCAATGTCTCAATTAATATGATGTCATGTAAACTGCAAGTTTACTACAATGTTCCAGCATTTATTAATCTTGGCTAATGTCAATTTATAAAAAAAATTTTTTTTAGAAGGTCGGCCCCATTAACAGCTATCCTATATAGAAAAAATTGGCAACATTTCTTAGCAAATGGCTGTATTATTGATTTTGCACAGCACCACCATCTTTATAAATCATGCATTGATACAGGTTCCCCACCCCTCTCAAAATCTCGCCTCTCTTGTCATCACACGTTCAGCATACTCAAGGTTGAACCATCTCATGACAGATGTTGTATATGTTGCCTGTGGCTCCTGTTTAATTCTTGTGTGGTCTGTGTGGGTGATGTCCTACCGAGCCCAGCAGGGTGGGAAGCCCCAACATCTTAAGACTTAATTTTATCCTATTTGCACCACTTCAAAAGTCCACCTGTTAGTCACATGACAGTGCATCAGCGCCAGTGAAGACTGTGTTGGATCAGCATGGATTAACATCACCTTGGTATGAGCAACTTTCTTGCTACATTCTCTTGTTGTATTCCCCACACTTGGAACACTGTTTACCATTTCAATTATTACAGTACTTTTGGAAGGCTGTACTCTATTGATACTACTCAAACATTTTGGTTTTAGGTTCAAGTCAGTGGGTACTACTTAATTTAGAGATTCCATTCAGGCCTCACTTTGTAGATCATTTAAGCCACATTGCACTGTGTTCCAACCAGACAAAATCCAATAAGGCAACACATTAATAAAAGGTCTCGCAATTTCTTTATTTTTTTGTCTCTTCCATATTAATCTGAGTTTTGTCCAAATTAGCCACGACAAGGGATAGGACATTCTATCGATCGATCAGTTTGATCGAGCCCTGTCCACTGTGAACTCTCATTGGTCTAAAATCCAACTTCTCATAACAGTACATTAAACTTCAAATACATTCTGATTGGCTGCTATTGTGCTACGTTACACAGTATTATTGCGTTCGGTGTTGAAAGACGCTCACTGATATCGGAATAGGACAAGGTGTTAGGTGTTCTATCTATTTTTATTTTTTTATAAACACATCATTTTTAGGAAAATTAAGATGAAAGTTTGAAAATCTTGCATTAACATACATTGAATGTTCAGAATTAAAAATTGAACCAACTGGGATGACGTCATCACATTATTCACGTATTTAATTGTGATTGGTTTTCATTCTTACACCTACAGTATTTGCAAACTTAATTGTGATCAGTCTTGTATTCCTTGCATACACTCACTGAACACTTTATTAGGAACACTCCTAATAAAGTGCCCAACATGGTCTTCAGCTGTTGAAGTCCATCTGCCTCAAGGTTCGACGTGTTGTGCATTCTGAGATGCTATTCTGCTCACTATGATTGTACAGAGTGGTTATCTGAGTTACCATAGCCTTTCTGTCAGCTCGAACCAGTCTGGCCATTCTCAGTTGACCTGTCTCATCAACAAGACTCACTGGATGTTTTTAGTTTTTGGCACCTGTGGTAGGGCGGAGGGCGGGCCGGGTTGTGATTATACACACCCGGTCCCTTATCAGGCTAATTAAGCCTCCGAGAGAGATAAAGGCCGATGGCAGACGGTGGTGCAACGAGAGAGTGATAGTTTACGGACATGTCCATCGTGTGTGTTTGTGTCTTTTGGTTTAAGTTATTCATTAAAATATTATTTATATTGCCAAGCGGTTCTCGCCTCCTCCTTCCCATTGAACCCCTTTACAGCACCATTCTGCGTAAACTCTAGAGACTGTTGTGCGTAAAAATCCCAGGAGATCAGCAGTTACAGAAATACTCAAACCAGCCCGCCTGGGACCAGCAATCATGCCACGGTAGAAATCACTGAGACCCATTTCTGCATGGTTTTATGCTTTGCACTGCTGCCACACGATTGGCTAATTAGATAATCGCACGAATAAGGTGTACAGGTGTTCCTAATAAAGTGCTCAGTGAGTGTATATTTATTGATTTATGTGTTGATTCTCATGCACAACTGAAAACAAGACAAAACAGGTCTGTTGCTTCCATTTATTTACACAGAACCAAAGCCTAAAACAAAACTTACCTAAATTGTAATTCATTTACTGCTATGCAAGCACTGGTATTCCTTCAGTTTTTTATGTTTTTTTTTGTGCGGTGAATAAGAGTTTGTAACAAAACACAATTGTCATACTAACAAAGTCTACAGGGGAGTGCTCACACTGAATAGAGACCAGCAATTCTGTGAAGTCCATACCTGTCAACATTTTGATACCAAAATCCAGGAGACCTCTGAGGGGGAGTGGCAGAGGAATGCGAATTCATACAAATTGTGCCATTGTGATTTAATGTGCCGAGTAGCGTAATTTTTCCCACCGTGGCCGATATTAAAATCAGTGCGACTGTTACGATCCCTGGTTGTCTGCCCCGTGTTTTCCGTGTCACCGTCACCAGTTTCCCGGTCTTCATCACTATGTCATGGTTCGCACCTGTTTGTCATTTGTATCCTCGTGTCTGTGCATTTAAACCGTGCTGTTCCTCCATTACCCTGTGGTTCGCTGTTCTGATTGTTTTGATGTTTCCCTGTCCTGATGTTCGCTTTGCTGCTCGTCTTGCCATATTTATCCTGCCATGTTTATCCATTCCGTGTTCCTTTGATGTCTCCCTGTTTTAGTTTCAGTTCCCCCCCGTGGATGTTTCATTTGTTATGAGTGCAGACAAGGGCAGACAAGAAGTGGGATCTAAACACAGTTTATTGAACCAAAAGTGAAAATAAGACAAAACTGGAACAAATGAAACATCCACGGGCGTGGCCAAAGGCGTGATATGGCTTCGAGATGTAAAAGTAAATTCTTCCGTCCAGCTGTTGTTAAATTTACATGTATACCCAAGTCTTCTCCTCCCATCTACCAATGATGCTTGATTCAACTTCCCGCGTCTACTACCTGCGCAGATATCAACAGCGCAACTGGGTTATAGGTTGCCAAGTTGATGTCACAAATGTGTTGAAATTTGTATGCGTCGATTGTGTGAGTAGGATGGGTTTCATACAAGATCTGGCAACTGGACATCCTTGGAATAATATATTGATGTGATTATTCAAATAACAAGGTTTGGGCCATACAAATTACGTGAGGAGAAATAACAAAACGGGAGGGGGGGCGGGAGATGGGTGTGAAATATGGGATACTCCGGGAAAAACGGAAGCGTTGACAGGTATGGTGAAGTCTAAAGTTAAGCAGCCGCTCCAAACTCTCTCCCTGGTTGTAAAAAGCTCACAGTGCGTAGAACTCACCACAACAGCCAAAAGCAGTCAGCATGTATTCCCAAATGAAGTGCCTGCAATCTCAATACAAATTTCCTCTGGCAGCTGTTTTGCTCCCCAGCCACATATGCAATTTCCTTCACTTAGCTATTGTTGATGGGCTCTTAAATAGCCCGCAATAAACTTTCCTGGCCAGCAACCCTATACAACAATCTCTGCAGGGTATGAGGTACATTTGTGTGTCTGTGGCTGTGATAAGGCTGGTCCAGCTATCGACCCACACCCTTGCTGTAGTTCAATACCCCATCCCCATTGATTTACCATAGGCCGAGCGGGTTGCCAGGGTGATGGACTACCTCTGGCCATATTGGAGAAAGTCTCAGAGAGACCTAAACATGCTCATGCTGACATCAACACAATGCAAACACAGCCCTATGCCCATAAAAGCATGAGCAATTGCTCAATACAAACACTAATTGATACTAATGCTGGGTAATGCTGACACAAGCACATCAAATGCTAAAACCCAAGAACACAACCATTGATCTGCTCTGTTTGTTTTAAAGGAATAAACTGGGTTTAAAACAAGTTTAGCTCAAGCTCAATTGACAGCAATTGTGGCATGATGTTGATTACCACAGAAACAAAAAAAAACATTTTAACTTGTACCTCCTTTTCAAATACAATATATGTAACTGTGAGGCACTTACAATGAAAGTGAATAAAGCCAGTCCATACATTTTTAAAATACTCAGTGTGATTTTAGTTTGGTAAAATCATTTTCTAATCTTTTCTTTGTAAAGTTATATAACAGTTTTACAACTTTCTTTCCCATTAAAATGTAACACTGTAAACCCGACTGTAAAAACAAAGATTCAAACAAATGTAAAGCTAAAATAATACATATGTTGGTTTTATACAAAACAAAATAATACAAAAGTGCTTTTATAAAAATATAAGCTTAACAAAGGTTTTTAGATTTACCCTGCTAAAGTAAAGCTAAAGTGTGTTATTTCTACACCACTGTCACAAAATAGATACAAAAAATAAACTTTGTTTTCAAACAGCTTTCCAGAATACTCCTCCCATCTCCCCCACCCTGCAGTCTCAAGTTAGATGTGTGCAATATAATACCACATATCAAACTCTCCTCATTAACACCAGCAGATCCATCTTCTCGTTAAATTCTGCTATATTACAATCAGCTTGATTCATTACCTGAATCACAGCACTGAAATACCATTTAAAAGGCAATAACAGTAAGAGATGAAGCTGCAATCTGAGTTTTACCTTCTTAATGTTCTCTTCAGACACAAAAGCAATTTTCTACACTGATAATGTTTGCAAAACATTTTTGGGGCTCTTGTAAGCTGCATGGAAGCTGTACACATTAAATTGTAATTTGTTCAGACAACCCAAGTGAATTAGGTAAGTAATGTGATATATGGTTAATATTCTGAAAAATCTGTTCAAAGGGTTAGTCCATGTCCACCCAAAAATGAAAATGATCTCATCATTAACTCACCCTCATGCCACCCCAGATGTGTTTGACTTTATTACTTATGCTGAACACAAACAAAGATTTTTAGAAGAATATCTCCACTATGTAGGCCCACACAATGTGTAAGTGAACGGTGACCAGAACATAAGTCAGCATAAAAGTAATCCATAAGACTTCAGTGGTTAAATCTATATCTTCTGAACCATTATGATAGGTGTGGGTGATAAACAGATCAATATTTTTTGCTGTGTCTCAAATTGGCCCTGTCCACTATATAGTGTACTATTTCAGGTGTCGGCCATTTTGTAGTAGCGTGCAAATTCTGAGTGAACTACTCATTCCCTACATTCATTCACTCATTCTTACCCATCGGATGTACACTTGATGACGGTTTATTGCCCATAATCCACCACGGGGAGGACTGACGAGCCAGGATAGAGAGCACGTCTGGGAGAGAGAGCTTGAGCGAGTGAGAGATGCCAGTTTATTTTATTCCTGCAATGTTTTATTTTATGCTGACTGTATTGTTTTACTTTTTTAAATATGACTTGATTAAAATAACATATTCAATGTTATTCAAAGCCACAGTCTTTTTTTTTTAACCATCTTTTGTTTTTTGGCAATTTGCATTATTCATGCATATCGCCACCTACTGGTCGTGGCTGGCCAAAGGTGAAGATTTATAGAAAAAAGTTAAAAATGTATCTGTTTCTCACCCACACCTATAAAATGATGTCAAAAGATAGGGATTAAACAATTGAGTCTTATGGATTACATTTATTTGTATGCACCTATAGAGCATAGATATACTTCAAAAAAATCTTTATTTGTGTTCTGCATGAGAATTTCTACTTACGAGTTTGGAAATTGTCATTTTAATGTGGTGCTTTCAAGTTATTTTGTTGGGGAAAAATGCACAATTTGGGCAATTCATATTGCTCTCCTTTTCACTTCCTGACAAAGACAGGAAGCTTCTTTGCATTATTTCCAAATGTTTATTTTTTTAAAATGAAAATAAATAAAATACATTTTATTTGTTTAAATGCAATTAACCATGCCCCCTGCATAAATTCACAAGGAACCATCTGTGCAGTTCAAGTTTGAAGTACCAGCTTTATGTTTTCGCTAGTAGCAGTCAGCAGAGGGCATTAAGTGCAACTCTAGTTGTAGGCAACAAACCAAACTTACCAAAATTAGGAGCACAACATTTGCCTCAATGCAAGACATGTTCTCAAGGCATGTTTTTCAAAGTTTTAAACTATGCCGGATATGTCCAGAGATGCTGAAAATCAATAAGACATGTAAGACATGTAATTAATTTGATTATCGATCATCATACTAAAATGTACAGTCAACATTCACAATTAAAATGTAAATATCAATTAGCTTCTGCCATGATTCTTTAATTAACTCAACTCAAAAGGAGGGCTCAAAGAAAATCCTGTGTGTCAAGCTGGTAATTACTACATTCATAATACGATCATTCTGATGTGACATAAAACACCACTGACCCCATCATTACAAACACGACATGATCATTTATTGAAAATAAAGGCAGACTATCTTAGACAAAAAGTTACAGAGTGACTATTTGCAAAAGGTGTAAATAGCGCCTGCCACACAGCGCCACTATTTGTACGCAAATAGTCTGGTAAATAGAATTTAAAGACAAACTGCATCCCCAAGTGTTGCTGCAATGGTGAAGACGACCCAAGTTCTAATCCCCCTTTTGTCTTACTTTATCCCATCCTGTTTACTGTCTCCACTCTTAATATTTCCTTTAATACTACTTATAACGATACATTAAAATGAATATAAAGGTTGGTTTTCTTACAGTGTTTTGGTCACAGTGAGTTGAGAGAAAGGTTTGATCCGGGTAAAATTAACCATGGTTTTTCTATAGTAAAATTGTTGTAACCACGTTTTTTGGAGTAAGCCATTGTTTTAATGCAATTAACCATGGTGTTACTACAATAATATGGTGTTAATATAGTACCGTTGTTTAATTTTGTGGTTACTAGGATTTTACTACAAAATACCATGGTGATATTATCGTTACTATAGTAAAACCATACATTTTGTAAGGGAAGGTTAGGGTTAGATTTAGGGGTAGGGGTTGGGGTCGGATGTCTGTAGGACTCTAAATATACACAATAATGCTTGCCCCATACTAAGGAAGATGCGTTTTGTTATTATTTACACATAGTGTAAATAGAATCTGTTGCTATTTGCACTTAGTTCAAATAATCTCTGCCCAAAAAATGTGTGAAAAATGTCCACACTGTGCAAATGCATGGATAGGTGCCTGCAGTTTTAGGCAGTGTGAGCAGGCTTTCAGGGACAAAAAGACAGACAAGATTCACTGAGAGGTCCCATGTCACTGATTTGCATGGTGAGAACCTCCCAATCAGCTCCACTTTGAAATGCCACATGAGGAAAGAGTCTTCCTTTGGATCCTCTTATTCTTGGCCCAGCAGGGATGCAAACATGATATTTAGTCTGGCAAGTTTTCTGAACACATTTAGGTTGCCTTTGAGCTCTTGTTTTTGTTTTGTTTTTTTCATGTCAAAGCAAAGCAAAGCCATTATTTAAATATTAAATATTTGTGGGTAGAACATGATGCTCTCTTTTGAGGTGTCTTTATTTAAACCTCTATCCAGTTTTTCAGTCGAAAGTTATTTTTGAAGGTTTGTCATATTTCAGTTTGAATTAATATAAAACTTTAACTAAGCTAACTTTATACATTTTTAAAAAGGTAAATATTGTTTCCAGGATATATTGGTCATAACAAACAAATCATTACATCCAATCAGTTTCTGTCTGTATATCCAGATATCATTTGTTATCATCATCATCATTTGTTGTATCAACTAATTTGATCTGACCCTATTCTGCAGGAGGCACTGTGTTTGAATATGGAGGCTCCCGGCTCGTGTTTTCTCTTATCTCTGCTCCTCATCACACTGTCTCAAATATCAGATGGCTCTGCGACCCCATCAGCAAATGTCAAGTGGAGTCTAATCCAGTCCTCATCCTCCATCACCGACGCCATGCAAGATCCTGAGATGGGACTTCCTCATGGCAACCACAGAAGAAGGCATGGGTCACGTGAAGACAGGGATAGTGCTGGGTTGCTCTCCCGGAGGCCTGTGTCCTGGCCGGAGGATGACGGGCAGAGTATAGAGGGTCTGAGCCCTGTAAGGCTGGAGATGGGGCCTGGGGACCGGGTGAGGGCAGGGGTTCCTGCTCAAATGCAGCGGGGAAATCCTCCAACAGAGGGAGAGTTCACACGTAAAGGCAGGGGACATGGTCACGGGCATCTGGATGAACACAGGAAGCAGGGAGGCAGAAGAGAAAAAGGCAGAGCTAAAGGTACTGGAGATCAGGGGCCCCTTCTTTGAACCTAGATTTCTTAGTTAGCTAGATTTGGGTTAGTTGTGGGTTAGTTGACATAAACATGATTTTACTATCCAAATGATTGGACCTGCTCATTGACAGGTTAAATATTGCAGTAGATATAGTAGCTTACATATATTTTCAGATAGCTAGCGGATGAGAAAATCAAACATGTTTGAAGAACGGGACCATGAAAGAAAATATGTGTATTTAGTCCAGGGTCTTTGCAATGTGGAGACCTATACAACAGCCAGAGGCATCTGTCTGGCACAGGGGTACATAGACCAATAATTAAAAAGTAGCTTTATTTAATATTAATATATGCAAGTATATGTGATTAATTTACTTAATTTATCAGCATAACATGTAATTCATTTGATTAACATTTTTAATCGATTGACAGCCCTACTAAATATCTATTTTGCTATTGCTTATGTGGCGGAAGGACCCGCCCCTCCCTCTCGTTATCTTCACCCCGCCTCTGAGGGCCGTCCCTATGTTTGACACGTATCCCCATGAACACTTAAATTCCCCATTGTGAACATTTTATGTTCATTATTATTTCAAATAAACACCTCTCCAAGGCCTGACGCCACAACCACTGTGTCTGTCTCTTGCTCACCCCACCACAGTGGTGGAGAATGTGGGGACAGATATGTGCAGAGATGGTGCAGTTGGGCACTGACAGTGTCATCACTTGCCCTCTTTTTCGGCAGTTATATGGAAAACCTGGAGCGGGACAGTCTCTCAACTGCCAACAGGGTATGTGGCAGTTAATAAGCATTTACCCTGTGGTTGGTTAAGGTTGTCCTGTTAAAACTGTGTTATCTCTGTCCCCGCCTGGGTGCAAGCAAGGGGGTGAGCTGGCCTGGAGAGGTATCCCCTACATTCCCATTCCAACCGTAGGGCCTGGTTGAGGAAGTAGCATTACTGTGAATAGAGCCTCATCACTGCATTCCATTAAAACGTTAAGCGTGCCTCGTTTCTGGAAGCTGGCTCCTATTTCCTTGTGTGCACACACTGGTGTCCTGCAGTTCCAGGAATGGAGTGAGTAGGGTGCCTGCACGAGTTAGATGCTCCGCTGGATCCACACCCCAGACCCCTGGTGCAAATTAGATGTGACGTCGAGGACTGCAGTATGCATTTCGGCCGATGGGCCAGTAGGCTGGGCTGCCATTCCCCTCAAGCACTGTGATCTCAGATTAACTGAGCCATTGAAGTGAAGCCTCCGCCCCTTGCGCCCCCGGACCCAGCAGGGGAGCGTATATGACCAACGGATCCTGCCCCTAAAACCTGGACCAACCCCTGTGGACACTCCCCAACCTGCACTGAGCCCCATTTCTCTACAAAGTTGCCAGATTCCCCCTTTGTCTGAACAATTATCCTCATGAACACTTTAATTCACCATTTTGAACATTTTATGTTGATCATTATTTCAAATAAATGCCTTTTTGAGGCCTGACCCACACCCACTGTGCTTATCTCTTGCTCACCCTGCTACATATACTATTAAAGGAATAGTTCACCCAAAAATTATAATTCTCTCACCATTTACTCACTCTTACGTAAGTTGTCTCAAACTTGTATAACTTTCTTCTGAGGAACACAAACAAGCATGTCAAGTGCAAGGACGTGTGATTGAGCTTCAAATCATGATTGTGCCAAGGAGACTGCAGATGTCAAGATTTATAGTGAAAAAGGAGTTACATTTGGTCTGTTCTCACCCAAAACCGATCACATCACGTCAGAAGAGGTGGATTAAACCACTCGAGTCGCATGGATTACCTTTATGCTGCCTTTATGTCCTATGTTCAAGTCAAACCACATTGACTTACATTTTATGGACAAACAGACAAATAATCCTTTAAAACATCTTAGTGTGTGTTCCGCAGAAGAAAGAAAGTCATATGAGAGAATTTTCATTTTTGGGCAAACTATTCCTTTAATTAATAGCAACACAGTCTAGGTAACATTAGTGGAAAGTCATTTCATAGGCAGAACAAGTTTAATAAAAAATTTTAATAAACAACTTTAACAAACATTTGAATCCTTGGAATAATGAAAAGTATCGCACTATAAAACCAGGAATGTGTATTAAGAAACTAAATATGATTCATTTTTATTTCATGCTGACTTTAATAAATCCTTGTAATGATCAAATGGCCCAGAGGGTTTAAGCACCAGAGGGTGCATTTTCGTGTTTCTAAGTAGCCATTTGAGATGTTTCTCAGGCTATATATGAAATCCTACTTGTATATAGAACTCAATGCTCTCACTCTCTTTCTCTCCTAGGGGTTCTCTATGACCCTGAATCACAATTAGGCTCCTTGTTAAAGGACATCAAGACATTTGAGGATGATTCCTACACCTCCCTGCCCAATCATAACAATGCCCAACCCACTGATGTTCCCTCCTCTGTCTCACCCATTTTAGCAACCACAGCAGTCAACGAGCATCCCCCAACACTGGCCCCAGCTTCAACTAAACCCCAGGTACCCGGGAAAGAATAAGCGTCCTTTAATATGAAGGTCTTTTGTGTTGCTCATGTTAAGTTCCATTTGTATATACTGTACTGTATACAGCTTATGTTATATTCTAATGTGGCATTATTTGGGGAAAAAAGACAAGATAAATTTGCCTGGATTCATATTTAGATAAAGATTTTGGTTGCACACCTGCCTCTCACCACCCTTATTTTATTGCTAGAAGTTGTCAGTCAATTGCATGACTCGTTTACTGCTGTCATCTTACATTAAACTGCCTCTGTTTTTTTCTGTTCTGTCATTTTGTTGTAAGATCCCAAAATGAACATCTTCATTTAAACTGCACACCATGGCAGATATAGATACTGAAGTGCCTTTTGAAGCCAGTAGCAAATATACTTGTCATCCTTGTGGTGTGCGGTGCTTTATCACACATATTTATTTACCTGTGCTTTGCTCCATGCTTATTACTGATTGCCGCCTGGGGCTGGATCGTACTCGAGTAAAATTACCCAGCTTCCTCTGCTCAAGGGAGGAGGTGGAGGAGGGGAGCTGTCACCAGCTCCAGTGTGGGGTGAGATGTCACTCGCCCATCCTCCTGCTCCTCTTTCTCACAGCCATCTGTTCTCCTCCATCCTCCATCTTATATTTTTATACCAGTGCCTGCTTTCTTTTAATTCTCTTGAGAGGCACTGATATTCCAGTATACTGATATTAATAAAAAACTATATTTGCATAATTTAAAGGAAATGCCACTGCTTGCAAGGCAAAGAAAAGTGTTTAGGATGTAGGCTTTGGTTTTGGGTCAATTAAAAGCTGTATCAGAGCTCCTTTGCTATTTTCTTGACATTCACTACATTTCTTCCAAATTTAATGATATTCATCTCGCTTTCCGCAGTGGTTAGAAACAGCAAAGAGACGCAAGCGAGTGGGGATTTGACGAGAGAGATAAAATATTCCAAGAGTATTCCAATGGAATAATTAATGGAATATTGTTCATTGTTCGGATGACAAAATTGCAAAACAGCAGTGTAGTGTTTTTCACATTGCAATTTCAAGAAAAGACAAGAACCCACAACAAAGCACTTTAATGACGAATCATTGTAGTGTAACCACATGACATAATTAATTACTTAATTGATGAATCAATCACAATAAGAGCAGAACTGGGTTTTAAGAAAGTAAATAGGGTAAATTGTGATTGTGAAAATCAAAATAGCACACCTAATATTGTGTCCTAACGCCTGTGCTGGGTAGCCCTATCCACAGTGAAATATCATTGGTCTAAAATCATGCTCCACATAACTCTGTATTATACATCAAATATGTTCTGATTGGCTCTTATTGTGCATAATGGCTTTCAGTGTGGGCAGACCCAATTCTCAAAGCTGGAAACGTGTCTGGTTTAGACTGTTTAGGTGTAAGCACACACCGAAGGCTGAAATTACTTACAAAAGAAAGTTAGAATGGAGTCTCTGTACACATGTACATACTATCTATGTTGTAACGAACGATAGTGAGACAAACAGACCCAAGAGCAGAACCAGTTCAAAGAATTTATTAACAGTAATAATGAATAGTCACTGGGATGAGGAATGTAGAAAATCCTGACACCGGCTGCAGCACCGGGAAGCATCTCCAATGGTGTGCGTGTCTTAGGGATAATCCGTGAAGAGTGTGTTCGTAGGATGAGTATATGCGTTGTGGACGTAAGGAACAGATTCGTAGAATCCTCAGTTGAAGCTTAGTGAGATGTAGAACAACTGCCAGCATAGAAGAGCAAACTTAACTCCTGACATGCAGACTGAGGTGAGGTATCCTCCGTGGAAATCCAGCTGACATGCAGCAATACTGAAAGGCAACCACTAACAGATACAGGAGACAGAACCAACTAGGTAGAGAACGTGAGGTTAGTACTCAATATCAAACAACAAACTAGCAAAGATACTGAGAACACGGTGGGCTTAAGAAGGGAGTGAATTAGAGGAGAACAGGTGATGCTCGGCACGCTTATCAGTGGCATTGTCAGCGCTTCCCCGGGAACAATCAATGTTCCCATGGAAACGTAGATCATGCATGCTGGTGTAGCGGTCCTACTCGCCCCGCTCCGATCAGGACTCGAACCTGCGTGGAAGGCAGGTGCGCTAACAAGGAGGCTAAAGGCTACAGCCCCTAGCGTCAGTCGCTAGTGCACCACTTGAGGTCAGGAGAGTGAGGTTTACACACTGCACAGCTATCTACCAGCTGGCTCCCGTTACACTGGCCGCACCTGCAAGACATGAGGGAGAGAAAATAAGAAAACATACAAAACAAAAAGACAAAATCACTGGAGCCGTGACATATGTACTATAAGAGAATCAGCACTATGTTTACACAGACTATTAAGTGATTTGAAAGCACAACGGCCAGACTGTTTGTTATGGTGTTTGCACAGCAGCTTATGCCTATCCCACAAACTCCCTGGTTGCTACTCAAACACTGTTATGGGTCTAAGCACATTGACAAAGTCACTCAGACAGTCCTAATTAAGCTTCAATCAGTAACACCCCTGGAAAAACAAATCTTCAATTTGCAATTAATCTAACTGCCATTCTCTTTGATCGTCAGAGAGAATCTATATTGTTTTATTTTACATATGTTTTTTAAAGTAATGAAATACTCTAGAGAGTAATTGAGCGAATATGCAATCTTGATGGCACTTTAATCAATACCAAAATATGATTGAGTAGCTTGCACACACAGTGCACGTTTTTTTCTCCTGTATGGCTGAGGCTCTGAACAGCAGTGATTAGTCACTATTCTTAGGTTCTTCTTTCATCACTCACTTGACTCCCAGAGGATCACTATCCTCAATTCTGTTTTCTTGGACTGAGTCAGTGCCACCGCTGCTCTGCTGGCAAAGACATGAATGTCCTCTGTAGGATCACACACACACACACACACACACACACACACACACACACATGTTGTGTTTCCATGTTTTATGGGGACTTTCCATAGACATAATGGTTTTTATACTATACTGACTTTATATTCTATCCCATAAACCTAACCCTACCCCTAAACCTAACCCTCACAGAAAACTTTCTGCATTTTTACATTTTCAATAAACATAATTTAGTATGATTTATAAGCTGTTTTCCTCATGGGGACCGACAAAATGTCCCCACAAGGTCAAAAATTTCGGGTTTTACTATCCTTATGGGGACATTTAGTCCCCACAAAGTGATAAATACACGCTCACACACACACACACACACACACACACACACACACACACACACACACTTTAGCCTTAACAGACTGTAGGGGCAAGTGCTGTTAGCAAGCACCTATGAAGGCCGGAACGGTACACGAGGGGGTGGGTGGCCAGCACCACACCCGACCGCCTTTGTCTCCCAAGTGGCGATGTTGACACACCGCACCAGGTACTCATTTTAGGCTGAGTCATCCTAGGGGAGGCCTGGGACCAGTTCAGATAATCATCACTGGTGTTGGCCATGAGCGGGAATCAAACTCAGGTCGCCAGGTTCATAGTGCAGCGCGCTAACCGGTACACTACCGCTCCCATTCCTGGTCTTTTTTTGCACAATTTATCAGTGCCCATTTATGCCAAAGAATATAAAATAATTTGTAATCATCTTAAAATATCTTTCTCTGCCTCTAAAACTACCATGGCTATGTAGACAAGTGCAAATAGTGTTAGTTTCTATTTGCACCCTTGTGAAAATAGTGTTAGATGCTATTTGCTCCCCTAATTAAATACTAACATACAGAAAAGGGGCATCACTGCAGTGTGTTATTGTGTTTATTTAGAGTCCCACAAACACCCTACACCAACCCCTACCACTAAACCTAACCCTAACCATCCCTTACAAAAATGTATGGTTTTACTACAGTAATCGTTGTATCACCATGGTATTTTGTAGTAAATTCATTGTAACCTAAATTCTAAATTCAAATTGCACTTTAAACTAAACTAAAATTGCAATAAAATAACAAAGTGATCAAAAAATCAAGTTTAACCACCAAATCCAAAAATGTACCATCTGCGATGGCTCCATTTACCATCATGCAAGCATCCATCAACACAAATGGAAAATTACTAGCCTACAGATTAAGAACTAAAGACAATTATAAATATAAAGACAATAATAATCCAAATAAATAAGCCTAATAAATTCCCTTGTGTTCACAAATAATGCTGCCAAATGTGTGTTCTTATCGAATTTGTGTTTGTATTGTGTTTTGGTAATACAGTTAATGCTGCCTAAAGAAAATAAAACTACATTTTAGGTTCAAGGTGAACATGTCTTGCATAACTTTATGATGTAATCACATTTGTCTTTACTTATTTAATACAAAGATATATATTACTAAACCTGCAGAGTTGCGTTCACAAAGCATGCTAATTGTGTGGAAATAATGCAAACTTGCAAACAGTTTTCAGATGAATGAAACAGAGAAAAAAGGAGTGAAAACTCTTTACATGCGCTTGTTCCACATGAGAGGCTCGTGCTGCACGCCTCTGAACAAACAGCGAATCAGGTGAATTTTTTTGCTTTATTGATTTTGCTTTAAATATTTTATTCATTTATTGAAACATGAAACATAAACAAAAGACATTTCAAAATTCTAATTGCACTGTAAACTAAACCAAACAATTCAATAAAACAACAAAGTGATCAAAAAAATCGTATTTAACCACCTCCCCAAATCCAAACATTTACCGTCTCCAATGGCTCTGTTTGCTGCACGGAATCTGCAATGCATGCCAACCACGAGGAAATAAAGTGAATTAAACTCACAGCACCTCCCAAAATTATCAGAGATAATTTGCAGCGTTTTCATAGACTACATTATTCTTGCAAACAGTTTTCACATGAATGAAACAGAGAAAAAAAGAGTGAAAACTCTTTGCACAAAACAAACAATGAATCAGACACAAGCATTGACGACTTTTCTTTTGTCTGTTCTTAAAAATATAATGAAGTTTGTTTCTTCAAGTGCATGTCTTTGTGATTTAGAGCATTTCTTGTCATGTATCACTCCGAGACAGGTTGCCCACCTGTTGCGGGAGGATGAGCAAAATTATCCGTACATGAAATACATTTGGACCAGGAACTTGTGAACTGGATTCAACCTTGTCGCATTTGGTGGGTGCTAGTTTCACACCCTGGCCACTGTTTAATATATTTGGTGACTTCCCAGATCCGATACATCATCCTATCACCCAGACCTAGTGGTCAATGGGGTGGCAAGGCTTCGGTCCATGGTGGCCACGGCCACTCCTGGCCACCCCCTAGCTCCGCCCCTGCTTGGACAGTGAGCCAATTTTGGTGAGGATTAGAAAAAAAGTGGTTGGAGGAGAAGTAAAATAACAGTAGAACAATAATTGAAAATTAATTAGACCATGGTTTCTCAAACTTTTGCCCACTGCGACCCACTTTTTTTGAATGCCAGACATCCATGACCCACCAAGGGTCATTCAGACTAGCACGGTAATGCATAGAGCTAGCACATGCAATGCTACATAAAGAGAACAATTTGTAGCATTGATGAGCATTGTAGAGTGATTGGACAAATAATAATTAACGTCAGAGAAATACAGCCTCTTTCTTACAGTTATTTGGAGATATTGACACGATTCGACAATAAAGGTCACTGTTGCCCAAAACATTGCAAATGTACCATTCTATCCTTCTAATTGGTAATTTGTACCCAGCAGACAATGAGAAACCCTGAATTAGACTACAGAACTTTGGAACTTGGCCCCTGATAATATCATAGCCTAACATGTTTGAATTAATCATATTTCCATGTTTCCATTAATCATAATTAATAATCCCATATATATATCTAGTCAGTGTTGGGTGTAATCTAATTACACAGTAGTTAATACATTTAGATTCATTATTAGTACAAAAAGTACTATAGTACAATTACAGTAATTGACTTTCAAGTAAGTTAATTACTTGGGGTACACATATTTTTAAAATAACATTATATACCTAGGATACATTTAAAACATCCGTTGATTTATACATTTTTTGCGTTAGCTGAACAGAGCGCACCCCCTAACGAATCAATGAACGAGGAGGAAATACAGACATTATTTTGAATTTGTTGAGTTGTTGTTGTTTTTTTTATGTGAAGTAATTTAAAAGTATTTAGAAATATGGTTACTTTTTGATTAAATAATCTGTAAAGTCAGTAATCTAATTTCAATTTTAGAGTAGTAATTAGTAATTTGTGAATTACTTTTTGGAGTAATTTAGCCAAAACTTTTTAGTTAATATATTTCCCTGCTAAGATTATGTTTAGCAGAATATTCTGCCTTATTCTGAATTATGTCACTTTATGAATATAGTTTCATGTTGTCTTTGAAGGGATAGCTCACCCAAAAATGACAATTCTCTCATAATTTCCTTATCCTAATGCCATCCCTGATGTGTATGATTTTCTTTCTTCTGCTGATAGTCAAGTCAAGTCAATTTTATTTGTATAGTGCCTTTCACAACACACATCGTTTCAAAGCATCTTTACAGAAGATCAGCATTAACAGACGATAAAACTGTAATGTCTATAAAGTCGACACAAACAAATATTTAAACAAATAATATCTCATTTCTGTAGGTCCTCACAATGCAATGCATTTACAAACAAGTAAATGGTTATAAACTTTTGAAGCTCCAGAAGGACATATAGGCAGCATTAAAGGAATCCAGTGGTTAAATGAATGTCTTCAGAAGCGATATGATAAGTGTGGGTACGAAACAGATACATTTTTAAATTCTTCTTTACGATCAATCTCCACTTTCACTTTCGCATTCTTCTTCTTTAGTTTTTATGTGATTTGCATTCTTTGTGCATATTGCCACCTAATGGGCAGGGAGGATAATTTATGGTAAAAACAGACATAAATATTGATGCTCTAATGTAAAATTAATGCAAAATTGCCAAATTATTGAATTGAATTAGCACTTTGATTTAAAGTAATGAATGGCTTTTCCAAAATAAACCTATTTAAGGTGTGAATCACTATACATTTTTTAATCATGTTTCAACTGTCTTCAGAAATCAGGCAGAGGGAAAGCCCATGGGGAGGTTTTGCCCACCCTGGACATGGCACTCTTCGACTGGACCGATTATGAAGATATGAAGCCTGTTGACTCTTGGCCATCCAGCAAAAGAAAAGGTATGAAAGCACATGCTCATGATCTTAATGTATAAACTGTCATATTTGTTTCCTGCTAAGTTTTTCTTTTTTTTAATATATTTTAAGACCAATAGCTTTTTTTGGTCACCAAGTTATAAAAAATCTGAATGAATATTTGATTATAAGATCGAATTAACCTCTTAAGATTGTTGAATCTCTTAAGCATAAATTATTTGCCATCTCACAACTGATTTGGGAATAAAAGATTTCATAGGAGGCCTGTGTCTATATAAATTTTTGCTACAAAGATAAACGTCGCAGCAAAAACAAGAGCAATGGGAACTCAACACTCGATGCTGATGTCATCGAACCATGTGACCATCATCTCGACTGCCTCGCTGGTTAGTGCACCCCTATAATCATTTAAACATTACTCACTTACAACCATTTGCATAGGATATTGAAAGTCCTTATCTGTTTGTGGTTTATCTCATTGTTCATTGATCAGGTTCCTGCTGTGACCTTAGAGAACATGAGTGCAAACCTCACAACCGTGGCTTGAACAACAAGTGTTACGATGACTGCATGTGTGAGGAGGGTGGGTGTTACACGTGTCGCATACTTGTGCTAAAGCTTTTGCCATGATTTACCATCTCTCATGTCATTCCAAACCCATTTAACTTTCTTTATTCCATGACACAAAAAAAGAAAAATGTAGACGTATGTCCAAGCTGATGTGTTCTAGTGATGGGAAGATCAGATCTTTTTACTGACTTGGATCTTTGAGTCTCGTTCAGCAAAATTAACAAATCTTTATTCAAGTCATTTCGCTCATTTGTCACGTGACAGCCGCATAGGCTCTACAGAAAACAGAATTGATTAGTTCACCTCCTGAGTCTGTCTTCAGGTACAAGTCTTTTATTCATTTGTCACATGAGAGCCGAGTGGGCTCTGTACAGGAAATAGATTGATTAGATCACCTCCCGAGTCGGTCTTCGGATCTTTTTTTCATTTGTCACGTGACGACTATTAGGCTCTGCACTCGTTCATGAATGACAATTACTGGTCTTTTTTCATAATTTTCTTTACAGCTCACAGTAAATGTGTTGCAGTTGTTTATGTCATGATCAGTACATGTCGGTATGGCAATAAATTACATTTTAATATCGTATGAATTGTCACAATGAATTATTTTCATGTATTTAATGCAGGAAGTGTTGACACAAGTGTAAAATTAAAATCAAATAGTCTTAGCTAACTATCAGGAAAATCAAAGTGAAATTCTGTAAGGCATATTTAATTTGGGTCTAGAGTTCCCAACAAGAACATGAGAAGAAATACATAAATAATACAATATGGGGACGCATCATGAAGGAAAAATAAATGACAGTTTATTCAAAATCAACTCAATAAAAGTAAAGTAAATAATATGGGGCTATCTTATTGCTCTTGTAGTATATGATATTTTCTGATGAGAAGATAAAAGTCATACAAAGTTTAAAACATTACTCTTTATTACCAGATTCAATGTTATGGGGAAAATAATATCATGAAAGAAATATTCACAAAGTTATGAATTGCAAGAAAGCTAAATCTAGAGACCAGAAACACAGTGTAACTTCAAGGGCAAAAATAAAGCATCAGTAACTGCATGTTGGAAGTATTAAGTTGGTAGGTATTAAGTAACTTCTGTTTGCAATACGTGAATGTCAATGAAAGACTTGTACCCGAACACCGAGTCGGGAGGTGAACTAATCAATTTTGTTTCCTGTACAGATCCTATGGGTACCTACTGTATGAGGCTGTCACGTGTCAAATTAATGAAAGACTCATACCCGAAGACTAGGGAGGTGAACTAATCAATTTAGTTTCCTGTACAGAGCCAATTCAGCTGCCCCCGCATCAAATGAACTAAATACAATCAAGAATTTTGCCCATACACGGCTATGACAGTATGAACGAATCACTCTCTAAGACTTCTCATTCTTCCGAGTCATATAAAAGATTCATTCTAAATGAACAAATCGATCATGAACGATCCATTACTAATGTTTTCCATTCAACAAAGGTTAATGGGAACTAGGGTTCTATCGGGAAGACACTCAGGCTTGAGTGAAGTTTGAGATGCCATTTATTTGATAGATGTAAAACGGGAGGTGATGTCTCTCTCTTTGGCGTAGGCCCCGTCCGGCAGTCCGAGGTAGTTGTACCCGGAACCGTCATGTCCTGCCGGAGATAGGAGGCAGGGGCGAGGAGCCTACCCCCCTGCGGGACAGGGCTCAACTGGTGGTGGTGGGGAGGTGGAGGTTGCAGTGTTAGCAGACCGAAACAGCAATGTGATAGATTGTGAGCGGACTTATAAAGCATTGGCTTACGTGCGATTGGCTAGGAGTTACCCAGCTAATGATGTGATGATGTGCACCTGCTGGTCTTCCCGCTAGAACTACGCTCCACTTCCATTTCTATCGGGAAGACACGCAGGCTTGAGTGAAGTTTGAGATGCCATTTATTTGATAGATGTAAAACGGGAGGTGATGTCTCTCTCTATGGCGTAGGCCCCGTCCGGCAGTCCGAGGTAGTTGTACCCGGAACTGTCATGTCCTGCCGGAGATAGGAGGCAGGGGCGAGGAGCCTACCCCCAAAAAGAGAGAAAGTAGTATACTACCCCCAAAAGAGATAATCCAGTTTGGTACGAACCAGGTCTTGTGTTGGGCATTCACTCTGGAGGAGGAATTAAGAGATGCGAGCGTCAGAATTTGACGTGAAATTTGCAATACCTCTGGCGTGGTTGTGTGAAGCCTTTGCGATGGGAAAGCAGTATATATTTTTTTGAGTTTGAGTTTGATTTCATCCCTGTGCATTTCCTCTTTGTCCTCGAGTGTGATTTTGGGCACTCCGTCGAGAGCCCCTGGTTGAGCAGAATCTTTACTTTAGGCCGGCATTGCTGTGCAGTGTCTTTGTTGAAAGATAAACGACATTTGATATGAAAACCCTCCAGCGAGGGAAAAGTTGTTTGAGGCATCTTTGCCGAGGGGGACAACATGTGTAGAGCCATACGATAATGTCGACGTTGCGTACAGTCCCTTCGTTGAAAGACATTTGGTATGAAAACCCTCCGGAGAGGTAAAAGTTGTTTGAGGTATCTTTGCCGAAGGGGACAACGTGTGTTGTGTTTTTTTTTGTGTATTCTTTCGAAAGATACTACAACTGTGTCCATACTCCAGGGGAGCCAGTAGATACAGCCATTTAAGTTGGGTATGTAATTTGCATGGTTTGTGCTCTGGAAGGGGGCGACATCACCAGGTGAAACTGTAATGTCATGCTCCCTCGGAATGCTCACATCATGGGCTCGGTCTTCCTAGTGAGTAGGGCATAGGGATGATGAATTGGATTGGAACGCACCCGTTACGTGATTTGGGTGAAGGCGGCCGCAAAATGGGGGAATCTTACTGAATGAAGTAATGAGAGCCCGTATGATAAGCGTTGACTGTACATGATGATATGCATGAATAATTATCTTAATTCCCCGATGGGGAATGCTCGGGCATGCAGACCGTGAATGACAAGTGAATGAACCTTGACCGAGTTGCCCTCATGAGATTACGCGATTGCCTGCCATACTATGAGACTGAATGCGCTGTTGACGTGAAATACTGGCTTTTGATGTTGATGTGAATGCGTTATGATGAACAGGCAGCGTTGCAACTTTGTGATGAACAGGTAGCATGGCAACGGAAGGTCTAGACCCATGACTAGATCTGAATGCATTTGATGGATATGAAAATGACTTAGCTTATTTCTGATGGAAGCCGGCTACTGCCTGGGCCGATGATTTTGCAGGATTCGCGAGGTGCGCGCTCCTTCCGCGCCGGGTCGTGCAATGCGATTGAGAGAGATCTCCTGAGTGAATGAGATATGGGTGAAGATCCGGGTTTGCTGGTTGTTTACTCCCCAAGGGTTTGATGTTGGCAGAAGTTGAGATGATTGCAGTGTTAGCACACCGAAACAGCAATGTGATAGATTGTGAGCGGACTTAAAAAAGCATTGGCTTACGCGCGATTGGCTAGGAGTGACGTGATGATGTGCACCTGCTGGTCTTCCCGCTAGAACTACGCTCCACTTCCATTTATCAAGCTTCAAAAGTAAAAATTACAAAAAAATAAAAATAAAAACAAGAACCATTAAGTATCAAAAAAGTAGTCCATACGACTTGTGTTATATATTCCAAGTCTTCTGAAGCTATATGATCATTTTCCATTAGCGTTTACTGTTTGGTTTTCCTAGCAGTCTAAATTCTATAGATCTATATATTCTTAAAACCTATTTAAAATCTTTCAGGTTTGCGCTGTTACGCCAAGTTCCATCGCAAGCGAAGGGTGACCCGAAGACGCGGGCGCTGTGTGCAACCAGAAAGAGCAAACAGTGACCAAGGAGCCTTCATCACCATCTGATATATCCTATATAGAGATAAAAAAAGAAACAGAGAATGACTGATGACAAAGAAAATAATAAGACAAAACAACCACATTCCTATTTTCCCATGGACTGCAATATGAACTGAGCCTATCCTGAACAAGAGATCAGGTCAAAGATAAAAGCACATCAAAGTTTGCTGGCACTCAATTCACACTATAAATATACATATGCTGTTTTGTCAAAAGTTACATGTGCAGTGTGTAACTGTTACCTATACTGGTGTTTCTTAACTGGTGGGTTGTGCTAATGCAAATTAAATAGCAAAACAAATAGGCTTATAATTACGCTTAAATGGGACAAGAATACGCTTCCCATATTTTTAGTTGAGTCCACAGTATTTTGGTGCAAACTCATCTATCACATGGTACTATGGATTATACAAGTACATGATGGGGCTCAATGTTTCTTATATGCGTTAAGCTGGTAAATCACACTTCTGCTGTTGTTTACATATTTACAAAATTGATGGTTTTCCTGTTCAACCTATGTAATGTTCAAGGGATAGTTCACCCAAAAATGAAAATTCTCTCATCATTCACTCACCTTAGTGCCATCCCAGACTTACTTTCTTCTGCAGAACACAAACAAAAATTTTTAGAATAATATTTAAGCTCTATTGGTCTTTTCAATGCAAATGAATGGTGACCAGACCTTTGAAGCTCCAAAAATCACATAAAGGCCACATAAAAGTAATCCATGTGACTCCATTGGTTTAATCCATATCTTCAGATGTGATATGATAGGTGTAGGTGAGAAACAGATCAATATATAAATGCTTTCTTAATATCTATTTGGATTACTTGGATTATCTTCACGTGGCCTTTTGTGTGATTTTTGGAGCTTCAAAGTTCTGGTCACCATTCACTTGTACTATAAGGACCAAAAGAACTCAG
Source organism: Xyrauchen texanus (assembly GCF_025860055.1). Taxonomy (NCBI): domain Eukaryota; kingdom Metazoa; phylum Chordata; class Actinopteri; order Cypriniformes; family Catostomidae; genus Xyrauchen; species Xyrauchen texanus. The sequence continues at coordinate 23,167,019 of NC_068307.1, forward strand.
ATATTCTTCTAAATATATTTGTTTGTGTTCTTCAGAAGAAGGAAAGTCGTACACATCTGGGATGGCAAGAGGGTGAGTAAAGGCCTGTTCACACAAACCCATTTTTCGGTACGAATGTTCGTTCCGAATGGGCTTTGTACGGTAGCAATGAATTCCGATGCCGTTATTCTTACCGAGTCCGATTGTCCTTTGACAGTCCTAAGGTTTTTTTATGGAGAGTGTTCTGAAAACGTATGTAACCTCGATTCCCTGAGATGAAGGCAAATGGACATGCGTGCTAACGCATACGGGGAGTGTCCTTCCACACCACCTAGTTGAAAAATCTCTACAATAACGGCAATATTCTAATATTGGCTATGGTGTTTGAGCCCTGCCTTTTTTGGCGCGAAGCTGTCTGCTATAAAAGCAGGTGCACAAACACCATTCCTTAGAATTTTCTGACTGAGGGACAAGGAGCGGATCGCTCGCACCTCAGAAGAACTCTGAGTCTTGTAGTTTGGCCAGCATTCGCAATGTCTCATTCTCTTCGTCTCAGGGAACCAAGGTTACGTACGTAACAGAGATGTTCCCTTATTACTCAGTACACTTGACATTGCATGCTAATGCATATGGGAAACAGAATCCCATCACGCTGCATTACACAACATAACCTTCCAGGGAGGAAACATGATGCTGCAGTCCCACGGGACAGTGACTGACATGAGTCACTGACATGATGATTAAATCCCGTTTGTATATAGTGGCGCCAGCTTCAGGTGCGTGATATGCAAATGTAGTCACCACATAAACTTTGAGCATTGTCGGAGTGAGCCCTGCATCTAATCACTTTTGAAGAATGTATGAGAATTTCTTGTATGGGGAAGTTGACTGGGTCTTTGCCATGTGAAAGACACCAATCAGTGAACACCTTCCATTTTAGTGCATAGAGGCATCTCGTGGATGGCGCTCTGGCCTGTAAAATGGTGTTCATGACTGAATGCGTCAGTTCTGGCACATTTAGTGTGCCCAATACACACCGCGCCACAAACTGTGTTGGATGCGTTTGTGGTCAGCACTTTATTTCTGAAAATTATGCTGACCCAGCATAACACCCTGTTGGTAGAAGTCTGGTCCTATCCATGGTGCTAGAGCAGCCAGACAGTGGCAAGTTACCACGATGTGAATGAAAATGAAATTAATTCAGTGGTAATGTTTTTTCATTTTGAATTGAAACAGACATTAAAGAATGGTCTGTATGTGCTCGTTCATGAGGTGTGCACGATACGAACTCTTAAAAAGGACTTTTACTGGCTGGGGAAAAATTAGCTTTTTGCCCAGTTGACATTAGACCAGATTTTCCAAATGGCAAAGCAGCAAGTCTCTGTGTTCACTCAGTAGTGCCTCTGATTGGCTAGTAATAACCAATCACTGAGGCAATTCAAAACACACACATACCGTTAATTTTCTGTGGAGCGAGTACTGCATCTGTACATTTCGTAAACGTGCAGGGAGACAGAGACAGACTGAAATTAACTTTAAATTGATATGCAACTCCCTCAAATGCGAATCTAAAAAGACACCTGTAACGTGGTGCAATTGGGATATTAAGTAAGTGTCCTTCATATCTATTGACGCAAATCAGTCCTAATGATGGATGTGCGCGATAAGATCTGTTTCTGAGTTAACATTTTGAATGGGCGCGTCACGAGTGCTTGATTCAAGCATTTCAGAACGGGCTGATGTCCGCCGTCCTTCTCCAGAATGGAGTGTGTTTGTGCGCGCAACAACAGGATACCGTGTAGTCGGACCACAGATTGTGCTCCAGTTCTGACACACCCGAGAGGCCACGCATTCTTGCAGTGGGACAGCAGGCTTATTAATTCATGTGAAACCTCTATTATGTTCCGTGGAAGACAGAACACTGTTGAAACAGAGTGGCCGACTTGAAAAATTGTATCATATAATGATGTTCGGTCGATTTTTTTAGCACCCAGTCTGAATGCTAATAAAAGCTTGCCACTTGTCTGCATAATGGGACAGAGGGCAATTTGATATGTTCATAAGATGAAATAATGTGCCGATCACCATTGGGAAGCAGTTGTGCATAATGTGAGGCTTTGAAGAGAGAAAGCTTTTTATTGAAAAAGTGTGAGCATCTCGTACATTTATTATAATATATATTATAATTAATTATAAGACATAATGCACAGCTCACCATTGGGAAGTGGTTGTGCATAATGTGCTAACTTTATTGCATGTGATAAATGTAAGACACAGAAAACAACATTTTGAACAACAATATTCCTTTCCTGACAATCAGCATTGGGGAAGAGGGGAACAGTATTGTATGTCTTGAGCACTTTGCTGCAGGGGAAGTTTTTCCCATCGGCGCAGGGCTTGCACTGAGGCAGCTGCCTTCATTTGGGCCATGGCTGCGTGACTTTACCAGTGGCTTGGCAGCGACATTTGCATGCGCTGTGGCAGCTGGTGTGGGGTTTTTAGCTGGGCCCTGAACCGAGACTGAGCAGGAGCGAGCCGATTGTGATGAAGTACTGCTCCGTTTTGTCCTAAAATGTCTCATAGCCTGTGAGTATTGCTGAGTTGTGACATAGCGCTCAGCAATTCTATTCACAGCACCTCCGAAAAGGCCGGCTGGAGACAACGGAGCATCAAATTTTGTGTCTTTTCCTGTATCAAGCATTTCCGTGAGGGTCAGCCAGATGTGAAGATACTAGGTTGCTCATTGAATTGCCAATGACCTGTGCAGTGACTTTCGTGGCTTGCATCACTGAGACCGCAGTGGTGTGGAGCTCTTTGAACATCTCTGGATTGTAGACTTGCTCATCCACACAGTCATTGTGTGGAGTGCTGAACCAGTTTGGCCCACCGCTGAGCATGCTCTTCAGGCCAGTGCAGATGTTAGTCGACACGGCTTAGAAAGATGAACAGGGTGTGAGTTCCATAACAGTTTTCTTCCCCGCAATCCACATTAGAGGGGATGTAATCGCTGTGCGGGCGAGCTGAATAGGTCGTGAGCCAGGATTTTGACAGTTCCTTATGAACTTCAGGGAAGAACGGGGTAGATCTATGGGATGCTGTGCTTGACAGCATCTGGACTTCTGGAACCGTTCATCAAGGCGAGACTGGTTCCTCTGGAGGAGACCACTCGATATCAATCTTTTCTACCGCCCTTGAAATGACACAAAGCATCTCTTTGTCAGTGGCACTTACACACACCTCACCCTCGCTGGGTGGAGGGTCGATAGCATCATCCACTCACCACTTGCCTGATGCAGCGAGAGACATGACATCGTCATCATCCCTAGAACCAGTGAACAAGACAAGGCCGTGCATTCCTGCAGAGGGCCGGAGCTCATCACGCACATAATTTATCGGCATAGAAATGTTGCATGGAGATTGAGGGCCTCCTCGTGTGACCCCTCGAGTATCAAAGAAGAGGTGGGTGGGAGGGCGCGGGAGGCTGAATCATCCCTCAGAACGAAGGCAATTCACAAGCGCAGTGTCTTGAGACTCAAAGGTTTGGTATAATGTACAGATTTTGCTCTTATGCAAAGAAATTGGTTCTTTTATTCACCATAGTGGCGTTCAACTGATCACATTGTATTGTAAGGACATTAATAATGTGAAAAATTAAAAACAAATTCAGAACTTCTAAAACTACTTCAAAGAGTTCTTATCAAAAAAAATCCTCCACGTGCAGCAATGACAGCTTTGCAGATCCTTGGATTCTAGCTGTCAGTTTGTCCAGATACTAAGGTGACATTTCACCCCACACTTCCTGTAGCACTTGCCATAGATGTTGCATATTAGAATATTGGCGTTATTGTAGAGAGGTTTCAACTAGGTCATGTGGAAGGACACTCCCAATATGTGTTAGCACGCAAGTTTAAGTGAACTCAGTCCAAAGGAAACTGACTAACAAATGAGAAACAAGCTTTATATCAGTCGCTGCAGCTGCTCAATCCAGTGTGTTGGTGGCGCTAATCAACTGGCAAACACAGGCATTGGACAAAATTATATTCTGATGATGATCCCTTGGTACTGCAAACAAAAACCCATTCTGTTTTTGAAAATCTGCTTATGGTGTTTTGTCTTAATGTGCATTATTTAATATGTATATCACTGCGCCTGTTCTGTTCTTATGGCATTAAAAATAGCGCGAGGTACAGCAATTCGTTTGGACTAAGCTCGTAGTAAAAATAAATTAAAAGATTTGTCACATGCAATGTTTTAGACAAACGAATTACAGAACCACAGTGCATTTGTTATTACAAGCATAATATAAAAAAGTATTGCAATAATTTAAATAAAGAAAAGGCAGTGAGCCAGTATTTTCTTATAAACAATTTGTAATATATGCATCCTATTTTATACTAAACTGTTATTTTTAATGTACATTATTCTGCATGTATTTATATCACTGTACCTTGTGTTATATTATCCAGGCATTATAAAACGTTGGGTTGGGAAGATATTGGTAGTAAAAACATGTGCAAATATAAATAGAACATATTTTTATGCATCAGAGCTCTTCACTCATCTGACTCGCATTAAAAAATACAGATTATATACTCCTCAAAATGAATCAACACCATGGAAAGAACATAATGAAACAGTTATGCCAAATTATGTAAATAAATTCTTTCATTATATTAATCTCTAACAACTAAAGGTGCGGGGAGGAGACTGGTATACATGTTTAGAACAGCAATAGCACCACCTACTGTTCAGGAGTGAAATGGTTTTTCATTTCACATTTTTACAGACTCTGTGTGAATAGACCTTCCATCAGAGGTTCATCTTGCACGGATTTGGTGTGAAGAGGCAGTGGCAGTTCTGGCTTACTTGGTGCCCTAGGCGAGATCTGACATGTCGCCACCCTTATCTTCCCAACCCCTCATTAATTTTTGGGTATAACAAGACAATTAATTTAGAAATGAAGTAACTATATACGTACAAATATATATATTTGACAAATGATATTAACATGTACAAAGAAAATGGCAGTATACTTACAGATTGCCACTCGTGTTATTACACATAATTCCTCATTTCAAATTTAACCATGCCCTCCTAGATTTCACTGATGCAAAATCATCAATGACTTTGTCAAATCTGCCCAGCAATAACATGATCGATACTTATTTTCTCAAGACCACTGATTCGATCCTGTGTCATGGTGCACATATACTGTTGATTATGGTTATCTTATGTTTGTTCAGAATGTAAGAATGCATTATGAACATCTATATTCCTAACCATTCAGAGCCTCTTTGGCTGAGTAGCTTGACAGGAACAACTCGGAGCCCCATCCCCCATCGCGATCTTGCGAGCTCTGTGCGGGAATGGCATGATTTGGGGCACCTCTCTCCCATTGTGATCTTGCGAGCTCGGAGCAGGTCCAGGGTGGCACGATTTGTGGCACCTTTCACCCATCGCAATCTTGCGAGCTCTGTGAAGGGGTGCTCGATCAGTTACCATGTCGTGCCGCCCTAGAGAGTGTTGCTGCCCTAGACACCTGCCTATAACACCTATGCAAGGAATCGCTACTGTGAACAGACCTTAAATGAAGAGAGACTTAAAATTTTTGAGTGAACTAGCCATTTAATAATTTCATGTACTTTTGTTCGATTTTCATATTGTGTAGTCTTCACTTGATGCCCAATGAAAAATCTGGGCCAAATGAAACAAAAAACCTGAAGCAAAACCAGTTGAGAACCACTGACCTATACTGTACAGATACATTTTGTTTCTTAAAGGAAGGTTTTTTTTTCTACTGATTGTCATTGACTACAACCATTGTATTCTTATAGATGTTGATTTGTTTGGTTTGATTTGTAATATATGCTTTATTTATTGTAGTACCAAACAACTTTCTTTATTGAGAGATGTTATTGTGAACAGGAAATTTGCTCTTTAACAATGACTTGATAAATGAGTAGCTGTGAAGGGTTAAAGGGATTGAGATGGACAGAAGAGAGCGTGGGAGAGATGGATGACTTGTTAGTTGAAATCGCTGTGCTATTTTATGGTGGGACACACCTTTGTTTAATAGAGTTTTACATTAGCAGGGCTGTAGAATTTCCCTATATTCTTTGTAAAGTCCTTTAAATTTACATTCTGTCACATTGTTTTCCACTTGAGACTTCTCAAGCTCCACAAAACATTAATTCTTTTTTAACTGAAATGCTAGAAATAAACTTCTCTAAGGACAATACGATCATAACAGTTTTTCCTTTCACAGATTCCACACTAGATACAATAACATCACTTTTTTGCTCAAAAAAGGGGGTGGGCAAAGACAACAGCTATGTTTGGAATTTAATACTATCTTACTATTTACTGAAAACTATGTATTATACACTGTATTCTGACTTCTATTTTTTGAAAGTAGTATTTGAAACAGTATGCAGTTTGAAAGGATAAACATTTCAAACATAATAATGGGACATTGTCACATGCCATATGGCCAGTGTTGAGTAAAATGCATTTTAAATGTAATCCACTAAGTACTAATTACTTATACTATAATATTGAAACCCGATAACTTTACTGATTACTTCATTACAAGTAATCACATTACTTATTACTTTACATTCTAAAAGCTTTTACAGAAAAGTTTAGGGTTTTTACTTAACAAATTCAAATTAATATGCTTTCCTCCATGTTTACTTTCACACGCAAGTACTGCACCACACGGGTTATCTGAGATGTATCATACCATAATAAATGACCTACATGGGGGAAAAAATATTTTATATAATGGCACGCCAGTTTCCACGAGCAATTGCACAGAAAACACACAGGAGTGTAGAAGAAAATGTGTAGAGAGTCTAAGTACAGCACAGAAAACCTCAGTATAGAGAATTTCACAGTTATAACTAAGTAAACAAAGCAAAAAAAAGTAGCTTTGTTCTTGGATTTCTGCTTCACTTTCTGCTACGTGCCTCAAACGAAACACTGAATATCTTTAAAAGATTTGATGTCACAAACCTGGTGGACTGATAAAACGTCTTGTGTGCATCTACTTGCGGAAGTTCCATTGAGTTGATCAAGAAAGAGTTTTCCAGTTTTGTGTGCTATAAGCACCAGCTATATGTATGTTACAACTTAGCCTAGTTGTGGCATAAATGGGCAACGAGTCACGATTTACACACTAATAAATATTTGAGCGTTGCACCATTATATTTAGGTAGGACGCAGGGCTGGACTGGGAAAATAAATCGGCCCTGGGTTTTACATGGCAACTGGCATTTACTGTCCTTTTCTGCATATTGCGGCGCTGTTTTGTGGTCCGTTCTGCATAACGCGGCGGCAAATTTTTGCTTATCGCGGCCCATTCGGAACGTTTAGTGGCCGACCTGCTCAGTTCTCCCGATGGCAAGTCCACCCCTGATCAGCCCCAAAGTGCGTCGGCCCACCGGGAAAATGCCGGACGTAACCCTACGTATAAACTAAATACACCGACCAGGAGTAATGGATGGAATAAAAATTCAGACTGATATTTTATCAATGAGCTCATGTTTTGTGTGACAGGCTTCAATCCTTTCGACATAGATGATGTTGGGATTTACACAATTGTTTTATACTTTTAAGCAGCTCTTCAGCATGAAACCAATCTAACGGTGCCATTTTCAGAGTGCGTCGCCCGGTGCCAAGTTTCAACATATATGAATTTTGTAAGATATTCAAATTAATAAATGGCTATTTTTCCTGCCTGTTGTATTAGTATTTATTTATCACCCCTTATTTATTTTAGATACAATTATATTTATTGTTATTTACACAGGGCAAATATACTATTTATCACATGTACTTTTATCACGTATCTTATTTTTTTAAAAATTTATTACAGCTGACAATTACGTGAGCAAACAAGGTTTGAACCTCAACCGAAACTCTAAAACTGAAATGTATGGCTTTTTAATACTTCTGTGTACAAATTTGAAGGCTGCTTATTGGATCAATAAAGGTAAACGTCATATTATGCGACTATGCATTACTTTATGTAGAGCTTATGACCTACTAGCTAAGTCTTGCCTTAAGAACAGGTAGTGCAACCAAATTAAGCACTGATTTAGTTACAATCTAACTAGTAGTTACTAAGCCCTTAGTTTGTACTTTACGTCCTAACATACATGATAACTTACACACAGCTGGTGCAACACTACCCAGATGGTTACATGGAGAAAAGACTGTAGGCGGTCTGTGGGCTTGCCATCTGTGGCTGAGACTAATGCCAAGTTTACACTATACGATTTTAGGCCCGATTTTCACTCGCCGACAGTTTTGTGGAGATCGCCGAAAAAAGCCAGAAATCATAGGCAAATCAGAGCTTGCTCCCGTGAGCAACGAACACAATATCAAAGAAGCGATCTGAGAGAAATGCCGACGCGTTGCCGATGTCAGCATGATATCTAGTATGTTACATATCTGGACCTGTCTGCGATTCCAAATCGCGCAATGTGAAATGTGTTTTGACTGAATACAACTGCAGCGTTGACCTACAGCCAATGAGAGAGAGAAAGAAACGGGGCACGGGAAGTTTCAGTGGGAGGAGTCCTGATGTACCTGCAACAGAACATCAATTAGCAAGAAAGTCTCATTGGACCGAAGAAATGGAGGAAAAATGTATGGAACATTGGCAAGAGCACCAGTGCCTATTTGATGTTTCATCTGAACTGTGCAACAACTGGGTGGACAAAGAGAAGAGTTGAAGAGAAATTGCCAATTTTCTTGGACAGTCAGGTAAGCAAATAGGTCAATATTTTCATATTGTAACCAATAAACTATATGATGCCTTTACACATTATGTGAAGGCCATTAAAAACATACACATCATATTCTGAAATGCATAACATTTGTATGCATTTGCATTTGTTTTCGCATCTCTTATCACTTCTCACGTGTACTCTGTTATGAAACGTAATTTGGAGTCTAGGCAGAATTGTCGGCGATTCGTCAATAGTGAAATATTTTGTAATGTGTTCACCACTGTCGCAGATTCCTTGTGTAATTTGAAAACCCTACGACTTCCATGACAAGACTTGTGTAAAAGTTGTGTAATATGAGCGGTACCACAATCCGACGTCTTTGAAAGTTGTGTAGTGTGTAGGAGGCATAAGTGCACCGCATTGAGGATTTAGTGTTCTGTGCAGTGTGCACTGTTGTATACTATACTGCATCTGTATACTGTTCATCTGGGTATTATTTGCATTTAGAAAAAGTGCATACTGTGTACAGTGTACATATTATATACTGCAGAAATAGTGAGAGTAGTATGCTAGTATAGTATTTTGAACTGCTTCGACACTTCTTCCTTTGGTATTTAGTGGGAGTTGGTAAAATAGCTTTCGTAGCTTTAGTGCCACCAAATGGACAAGTGTGTGTGGCCCATTCAACCCAAAATCAACCCACTCACTACACAAAAAAAGACACTGGACTATTATATGTCCCCTGGTGTGAATAGTGCTCTTTTTGTGTGAAGAAGCCATTTTAGTCAGCCTTTATCGGCGGAACTACCAGAGCAAAGAGATTGGAGATGCATTGGGCCTGTCATTGAACCTGGATCCTCGGGCGCTGTTTGATTCCTCTGTAAAGCTTCCCCTGAGAGCTTTACAATGCAAAGGACATGTCCTCTGAACTGACAAATAGTCTGTGGCATCGTTTCTGTCTTGGGACTGGAACACTCTCTGCCTGCAGAGCTCGTGACCTTGCCATCTCTCTCTTTGTCTCCTTCAATGTTTCTTGTTGTCTTTTTAGCTTTCTTTCCTCTGTGTATTCTTTGTTGCACTTCCTTCAAGAGTTTCTGTTTTGTTGTTTCTCACCTTCTCACCCTACAGAATATAGAGTTATATACTATAAGTGAGATTTAGAGTTCAAATAGATTTTTTGCAGCTGGATAGTAGAACCGGGCAAGGGTATCTTGGACTGCCAGGGACCTCCAAAGTCTACCAAAGGATGCTGAATACCAGGACATTGCCCTAAGTAGTATTTTTTTTCCCAAAGTTTTCTTTTAAAATTTTTCTGCATTTACTTGACGTGTCGATGTAGTGTAGGTGTCACTCCTGGGATCCCCAGACATATCTGATATTTCAGAAAAGGCCAATGAAAATTGGCGAGTGGAATTTGCATGCTACTACCCCGGACATACGGGTATATAAGGAGCTGGAATGCAACCACTCATTCAGACTTCGTCTTCGGAGCCGAGTGGTTGTATTCACTGAGCTGAATTACTTTGCCGATCCATTCATCTCTGAGTCCAGTAAAGCTGTTTGACTTATGGCGCATTACAGCGGCTTCTCCCTGTAAGCGGGTCCCAGTGAGTCTGGGCTACTCCTCGAGAAAACAAAAGGCTCTCATGAGAATTAACATCTGAACTCTCTCTCGCAGATGTAACAGCAACATCCGAGATGCAACATACTGTGCAGCTAACACCTCCCTTCTAAAGTATCTTCATCTTACTCCTCCTCCTCACTTAAAGCTCACTAAAAACCTATGCAATGTGAAGTGTGTACAAAAAGTAACTATAACATGTTTGGTATCATTTAAAGTCTCTCAGTGCGCCTGGTAAACTGGTCTCATCCTCCCAGCCATAATGAAAAGCTAAAAGAAGTTATAAAATATGTGAAATGTGGTGTGCCCCTTAAAGGTGTGCCCTCCCCAGATCCTCCATACCTCCTGTATGTTAATCTACAGGAACCCCCTCAACAGGGGACCAAAATCTAATTATAATGACAGACACCACCATTTGGTAAGCATGTTGAATTATCTGGGTATTTAAGGAGAGGCTGACACATTGCTCAGGGCTCTCTGTAATCAGACGATCCCAAACAGTTTACTGTTTGTAGTTTATTTCAGGTGATTGCAATTCGTATTTCTTATGTTTTGATAAAATGTCTAACTTTGACTTATCAATGTCTAATTGGAATTGATGAATTGATTATGTTACCTGGTCAATAAATTGTCAACATTTGATTTTATTCTGACTGACTCTGACATTGTGTTTCCCAAACAGATTAAACGATTCAGTATGTTACCGTAAGTCTGCGTCAGATTAGTGACGACTAATATTTGGCATCGATTCAAGTGTACTTGGTTTGCAAAGACAAAAAGGAATTTCCGTTTAGAACAGCAAAAGCTGCTTGACCAATCTAAATCTGGGTGTCTTACCTCTGTTTTAATTTGATGTTTCTCCAGATAAGTGTACGTGGGAAACCACGCATGGCCAATCCAAAGCTATTATAAGAGAAGTTATGTTGGTCAACTTACATCTGTAATAGTGGCCGTGACCTCTACTGAAGAAAACGTTAAGTTACATTCAAGTGTGTGCAATTCCATGGGGCTATACTGAAGTATCTTTGATTGTGTATACGTGAACGTGACCGATCTCAGGTATATAGCAATTACCTCTGTTTGATGATCCAATACTGGCCGCTTGTGATCGTGAGACCCGTGGTGTAGAGAAAACAGCGAGGACCTCAAAGCGACATAGTATCTTAATCTAAGCGGGTAAAATATAATTAAAGAGTTAAAGGAATAATCAAACATTCAGCTCACTTTTAGTGATACTCAGATATCATTAAAAACCTTTTTCATTTATGGAGTCAGATGAAATAACGAGATAATACATAAGAGAAAATGTATTTCATTTAATATTGTTGTGTTGCGTACAAGAAAGACTGTAACGCGCAGAGACCTTCACCCGTATTATTGGAGACCGTCATTGGACCGATAAACGGGCTTACATCCCCCTCTTGCCCCTGAGTGCTTCAGCAGCCTAAAAGAGTATATTCTTCCTCTAAAAGAGTATATTTCCCTTCTAAAAGAGTGGCACTCATGGAGAGCATCTTTTTAAAGATGTCTTTTCCATTTGTGTATATTTCCTGGTTGCGTTCATTACCTCTCTGCTTCCCACTGCCACTATCACTGTCTCTTGTGTTGGATGCTGCCCACGCGGGGACAGCGTTCATGGACGGGTCATGTTCTCACTGCGAGAACATGATTATGGCAATGTTGTGATCTCGGATTTCCTCAGGGAAAGCCCCCAGTGGCTTCCCGCCGCAGTCCTTCTTCCTACGGGTTCGAGGCCACATCGGTTAGCACTGGGAGCAATTTGGGGATTTCAATGGGAGCCGTTCCGCTGGGAAACCCCCCACGGACATCCCATTCCCCAGCACGCTCATCTGCCCCAGTGAGTTCTGTGATGGGACCACCGGCTCGTCTCAGGTTGAGTCCTCGATCTCGTTTGCGGCTCACAAAGCAGACGAGCTTTTGATTACAGCATCGGAGAGTGAGCTGGTTCAGTTTGACGCCATGTGCAGCTGACAGCCACGCTTGCCTGGGCAGCTGCGAGCGTTGGGCTGGAGTGGAATCCTCTGCTCCCCCCTGAACACTTGCGGCTTGATGATTAGTCCCAGGGGCCGGAGCGCTGCTCATGGCCACGCCCCTCCCTGTACTTTTCTTCCCTGAAGTGCATGATGACCTCACACAATCACGGCAGGCACCTTTTACTGCCCGGCACGCAGGCTCACCCGCTCTCACTACCCTCGGCAGTGGGGCTACCAGGGGGTGCTCGGCGACTCCCCAGGTGGTTAGCACAATTGCTATGCACCTGTTCCCGCAGAGCTCTGCCACATGGCGGAGCTGTTGGAGACTCCCGTCCAGGACCTATAGACTTACATCATCACTGACAACTAAGGGCAGCAGTCTTCCTGGCTCTCCTGCATGTGTACCAAGCCGAGGTGCTCAAAGAACTGCACGAGGGTAGTTCTGACCCGAGATTGATGCAGGAGTTGCGCTTGGTGACCGATCTCGCCCTCCAGGTGACGAAGGTCACACCTATAGACTTGGTCTCTAGGGCAGGCGATATCCACTCTGGTGGTCCAGGACTGCCACCTTTGGCTCAAACTGGTAGAGTCAAGGGAGGCTGACACCCTTGCCTCCCAGGTTGGCCTGTTCAGTGACAAATAGAGGATTTCGCCCAGCAATCCAGACAGTGACCATACAACACATCCATGCGACTCAAGGTCCTGCACCCTGTCTGCTCATCACCAAAGACGTCCCCCTGCGGCAGCAACACTGGCTCAGCCACAGTCTGCCCCATTAGGCTGGCCTCAGCATGGAACCACCCGCAGAAAGCAGACGCCACCTGTCTCATGGCCGGTCACCAAGAACCCAAGAGAGGCTTCAAAGCGCCAAGACGGGGGGTCAAGGAAGTTGGAGACCCGCTGCAGAGGAGCTGGTAAGAGCACCACTCCTTCCCCTGGTGGCGGGCTGGGCAGAGGATCCCTGTTTACCTTATCTTATAATTTCACAGATTTTTTCACCCGCATTTTAAGAAAAGAGTTCTTTCCTTACTTCCTGGGCCTCACAGTTGGCGTCCATGGCCGTCGTTATCATGACCCCCGGGCACCATTTCTCTCTGGCATGCATACTTCCATGTCTCGGTTTTACCTCGACACAGACTCTTCCTGCAGTTTACCTTCGAGGGACGGGTATAAAAGTACATGGTCCTCCCCTTTGGTCTGTCCTTGTCACCTTGCACCTTCATGAAGGTCGCAGAGGCAGCCCTTGCCCCGTTAAGGGAAGTGGGCACCTGCATCTCGATGAATGGCTGGTCCCGTCATCTGTTGTGTACACACAGGGACCTAGTGCTCAGGCACTTCAGCTGGCTGGGGCTTCAGGTCAACTGGGAAAAGAGCAAGCTCTCCCCGGTTCAGAGCATCTCTTTTCTTGCTATGGAGTTAGACTCTGTCTCAGTGAGGGTGCTCCGACCTTGCATTCCTATGGGCAGAAGTTCCCTTAGGCCAGGTCTTCAGGCACATCGTGTTATGATGGACACTTCTAAGCGTGGGGCCATTTGCAATAGGCATGCAGCCGCCGGCCCTTGGACTGGTCCGCGACTGCATCGAGTTGCTGGCAGTATTCCAGCTGGCCGGGTGTACCGCTTGCATTTTCCATAGGGACCCTTAGTGTCACTTCATCGACACAACATCGAGTGAGTGACAGAAGGGACACATCTCGGTTTTCTGTCGTAACCTCCATTCCCCGATGGAGGGAACAAGACACTGAACTACCCGCTGAATTGGCCGGGACCTTGTCTCGGCTCCTCAGTGCGGAACCTGAAAGAATGGTTGCATTCCATCTCCTTATATATCCGTATGTCCAGGGGAGTGGCATGCAAATTCCACTTGGCAATTTTCATTGGCCTTTTCTCAAAGATCAGAGATGTCTGGGGCTCCCAGGAGTGACCCCTAGTGTCACTACATTGACACAATGTCTCGTTCCCTCCATCAGGGTACAGAGGTTACTTTAGTAACCATGATGTTAGATCTGATAAAACTTTGTTTGCAGCAGCCATTTGGTTTGATATTTTATGTCTATTGAAAAGACCTTCAGACATTTTAAAGTGTGATTTAAGTACTCAAAACTGTTGTAATACCTTTTGGGGCCACTGTATACATTATGAGTTTCATTATAAGTAATGTACATTATCTAATGTTTTTAATGAACAGCATTTATTAATGAAAAATATTATAAGAAACTTGACAGAGTTACTGAGAAAATCTAACTTTTTATTTCGGGGGTATCTGGGTTGGTGTCTGAGTGGAGTCTCTGGGTCTGAAAATTCTAAAACCCTGTGCTGTACTGCACCAACAACAATCTAAAATCAAAGTTGCAATGCAGAAAATCAAAAGACACACTGTTCTGCCTTCCCTCCCATACATATTTGACTCTGTCCCCACAGCATGCTCTTGTGTTTTAAAGCTGAGCTGATGTATTTTTAATACATTTTCATGCTCGGCTCTGCCTTGGAATGCGGCCATAGGAATGATAGATCACACACATCCCAACTGGACACACACTGCACAAAACATCACATGAGCTGCCTCGACGGTAAACCAGCTCATAAAGCATGAGATAAGAGCCAGAGAGAGTAGTTTGTACTGCCACTGGAATACACTATGCGGCCATTGGAATAGAGTAGATATCATTCACTGAAAGAATCTGTGTAATTGTGTATAGAGACATCACTTTGTGATTTAAGAACTGGGAAATTTCACCACGATGCAGGAGAACTAGGTTTTTAAATATATCTGGCACATCCTTCCTTTTTTACAACCACAATGTGTATATATAGAAGGTTTGTGTAGGTTGTATGTTTGTATGTTTTGTATCACCCATTTTATCGTCTGTCAGGTTAAAATCGTAAAGCTGGTTGCTCAGAAAAATAATAGCACACCACTCCTCAACAAAACAATGATTTGCAGTATATTTCATGTCTCATGTTTTATGTTGAACAAACATTGCAGGATGATCAGATAATCCTAACACTAGGGATAAGGGTTTGTTTAAATCCATAACACCAAGATACTTGTCTTAGCTACTCTAATTGTATACACATCTATTGCACTTGGGTATACATGATAAAGTAAGAAAACTATTACTCTTCAACCATAAATAACATATTATAAACTCTCATGGGCATTGTAACAGTGTCCTTTGGGCTAATAGAGTTCAGAGGTCAAACAGGAAGCTGTACCCCTCTGCCAGGCGACTCTGAAACAACAAAGGGACTAATTTCCCATAAGATGTGAGAAAACCATCCAACTACATTTTGGCTCCTCTAAGCTAATTAAGCAAATCCAAACCATTTGTCAAACTTAAATAGTGACATAAGCTTGTAATATACTGTCATGTTTTTTATTAAAATTGTGGACCACAGCTGGCTAATTGGACAAGTATGATCAATCAATCAAATTCTGTTTTTATTTGTTTTATTTGGTTATTTATTGTCTATGTGCTTTTGTGTGTGCATGTGTGTGTTGAGATATTTAACAAATCATTCATGAGCGCCAGCTATATTTGATTTATTTAGGTATAATAAATGTGACCAAAGGTAAAAAGGAATTTGTCTTGGTTGTGTTCGGTATAAAAAGTATTTTAGGGATGGCATGTAGGGGAGACCAGGGCCAGCTGTCACACTTTTTACTCCAGTGAATATTTTCAATAGTGTGGCATGTTGTCACATTAAATGATATAAGTTGTCACAATGTGATCTGAAAAGAGTAAAACTAATTTGAAACAGCAAAAATTCACAAAACAGCAAAAATGAAAATTGTAACACAAAAATATTAAACCATTGCTTGGCTAACAAAAATAGTCATTAATAAATTGTATAAGGTTAAAACTTAAAATAACACATTTGACAAATTACCTCACATTTATCAAAATTACGTATGTCCTGAGAACACAATTCAACTTTTTGGATCATACCTTTATTAGTTGATCCTTGCCTAATATGTGTTCAATGTAAGTTTAGCTCAATCAACAGCATTTCTCGCACAATGTTGATTACCACAAACAATTATTTTGACTCATACCTCCTTTTCTTTTAACCCTTAAATGCATACTTCTGGTCTTTAGAGCCTCGTTCTACCCCTTGTATCTCATCCATTTTTTGGAGATGTGCCCAAACCTCTTTAGTATTCCTCATTTTATCTCTTATAATAATTAGTGTGACACCAAAAATACCATAATTGCAAAAAATAAATACATTTTATAATGGATTAAGTACCAAAAGTGTATAGGTTCTCTAGAAATCCGAGGAGTAAGAGTGTAGTTTTTTTTTTTTTTGCACTTCCAGAAATTGTATATATTTTTATCCTTATGTCATATCTAATTAAGTTTATTATCACAGGCTATCTATTTCTTTGTGTATTACAAGAGACTATATTCATACAAATAAATACAATATCACGGTGACTTTCTGAGCAACAATGAATCAACAATGGTGAATTATCAGTATTTTATATGCGTATACACATACATAATATACATGTTATTTCTTACTCAAGGTGGCACTGATGTTTGAGTGATTGACTTGATTTACATTTGATAATGCTATTTGATGAAGAGACAACATCCAAGTAAACTTATAGCAAGTACAACACATGAAATGTATGATATGACTTTTGTCATTTGAGTGTACTACTGAAATAATGTTGTGCATCTATTTAGACTCAACAAGTGCCTGAGAAAATACACATAAGATACACATATGCTACACATAATTTACACATACATTACACATGTGTAGCTCAATATGTGTTTGACAGTCAGTTGCATTTGATGAAATTTCAGTGTGAAAATAATGAATCTTGTTCTTGATTTGTCCTGATTTGTTGCCATTTTTTGGCAACAAATCCATTTTTGATAGATATAAGTGCCGGATCTCTAAAGACCCGAATATGTAAGAGTGTTTGGGAAAATTAACATGCATTTAAGGGTAAAAAAACATCTGGGTTACAGTGAGGCACTTACAATAGAATTAAATGGGGCCAATTAATCCGTAAACAATAAAATATTCACAGTTTCAAAATTATAGTCACAAGACATAAACAAAATGTGTGCAAACGTGATTTTAGAGTGATGAAATCAGTCACTAGCCTTTTCTGTGTAAAGTCCATTTTTACAACTTTGTTGCCATGACAAAGTAATCACAACAAACTCTAAAACTACTGTAAAAATTACAATTTAAAGGTGCACTCAATAACTTTTGTCTTTGGGTCATCTTGAACTTACACTGACACCTAGCGGCTTGGATTCAGCATAATTTAAAATCAATAGTTTTTAATTTCAGATGCCATTGTAGAAATGCAGTATTCATAGTCAGCCATGATTACTTTAATCAATGAGTGAAAGTGTCAAATAACATGACAGTTACTGAGATTAAGCAAGTAGTATTCAGCTGGTCATGTGATTCTAACCCGGCAGCCCCCATGTGCGGACCCTGTCCATGTGGAATAAAACAGCTTTATAAGTTTAATGATATGACTGGGTCTTCATTTTAATGTGAGAGGTCATGATTTTCTACATATTTTATACATATATTGAAAAATAGCAATTCATGACTTTAGGAGTTAAACTTTTTTAAATGAGGAAAAAGTTACTGAGTGCAACTTTAAACAGTTTTACAACTCAATACCTGCGTTTTAACAGAGGAATTGATGTAAGTGCTTTTGTAAAACTATAAGCTTCACATTTCTGCCTTTAAACCATAAAAAATGGGCCTCATTCAGTTCCATTGTAAGTGCCTCACTATAACCTCTTTTATTAAATTTCTGTTTATTTTATTTTTTTAAAAGACAGTAGATTTTGTTGTCGTTGTTGTAATCAACATTATACCCCAAATGCTGTCAATTGATATTAACTTGTATTGAACCTGGAATAATCCTTTATTATGTATGCCAGTGTGGTAGTATTATGTTTGCTTGTTTACCCAACAACAAAAATATGATAATGTTGGAATAATGTTTGGAGTATATAATTTCCCCAATTTAAAACCAACATACAAAACCACTATACAACTCAAAATCTGACAGTTAACTTCCCCATGTGACAACTATCCCGCCCGGTCTCCCCTTTAACTTTCAGAATAAAAGATGTTATTGCAGACTGTAGAAATTAAAGCAACTGATTAATGCATATATAAATATAGACATCGTACAGTTATGTTTTCCTGATCACATCTGTTTAGATGGAAAAATGTAGGGGTGGGAGTTGTAGAAAGTCTCTCTGCCATCTCTGGAAAACTTTCGTGATGCTATTTCCAGTCATGCCAGTGCAACTCATATCTACTTGAACGGAAAAAGACCAACATCTCAAGAACGGTTTGTCAAGGTTGCAGCCAAAGAACATATTTCAAATCAGATATAAAATCTAACAATAATGGAATCATAAATTTCTAACGACTTTACCTCCTATTACGCTAAAAAACGCAATTTTCCCGGATTGAGTAGCTAATACGCATGCGCGTTCCAGAGTTGATTGACAGGTGATGTCTGTATCTAAAAGGTGATTGGCCCCTTGTACCAAAGCAACTAAAACCTTCCTACCGTTGACCGTTGGGCGCTAGATCTCCTTGGTTGAGCGTTCCAATTTCTCCCATTCATTTTAATAGAAGTGGCCTATCTCTGCTAAATACTCTGTGGCTGTAATCACATGGCTCATGTCAGGCTGCTGTCACATGGTTTGTGTTTGTAGTCAGTTCAGAGCTGCGGACAAGTTCCTGTTACATTTACACAGATGCAAATCTTTCATGATTACCCTGTGAAATACTGAAAATCTACAGCGACATTTAATCGCAAAGGTCACCAAACTATGGAAATACCAGCCATAAATCTCAAGGTAATGTATTATTTAGTTTTTGTTGCGTTTAATAGTTGCACGCATGAATTAAACATCGATTTTACTAGATCCATCAATGATGATTAAAAAGTAGAGCAAACTTAGTAGAGAAGAAGAGAAGTTCTTCTTAAAGGCGAATTTGAACATTATTACTTTTATAACTCTAAAATTAACTTTTTGTTGTTTGTTTTTAGGCAGCCTTTTTTTTTTTTTTAAGTGGAGGGCCAATTTACTCAAAATTAAATAATTAAATATTTATATAAATCATTGAGTACATCATGAAATAGTTAAAAACTCCAAATAAACGGTTAAATTTACCATTAAATCACTAAATGACTCAATTAAGGCCTCTTGAATTTCAGTTTAGCACTAGCTTGCGTCCATTTTCATTTTAGCCATATCTTTGGTAACCCTGCAAAAGACACAAAGCTTTTGCTTATGAGAAATCAAAAAATTTTAATTTAAGCGAAAGCTTCGTTTCTTAAAATGTTCACTGTCATAGTTCCGTTATCTGTACGTCACTCAACGACAGTGGGCGTCACCTTTCAAAACCGATTTCCTTTGACTGTCTGATTAGTGAGTTTAGGCGTGTTTTTTTTCCCACACTTTTTTATTTCTAAATGATGTTTACGTAAGATGTACTTATTCAGGTTGATTTGGTCATCTTAAATAAATAACATTTCTGAGATTAAAAAAAAAACATTTAATTTACATGTTTTAACATGAAGAACATTAAGGTAATCCTTCACAACGGTTCTGTATTTGTTTGTTATCAGTTAAAGTGATAGTTCACCCAAAATAAACATTCTCTCGTCATTTACTCACCCTCATGCCATCACAGATATGTATGACTTTCTGTCTTCTGCTGAAAACAAACGAAGATTTTTAGAAGCATACTTTTACACAATTTCAGTATACCAATTAAAATTCAATGTTATATACGTTTACATTGTGAACAATTGTATTTTCAATCATTTACATCAACAAAGTGTAAATACAGTGTAAAAGAGTTCTCATGATCTGGTGTGTGTGTGTGTGTGTGTGTGTCTGTCTCTGTCTCTCTCTCTCTCTTTGCAGGCCATCATATTGGTTCATTGGTTACTGACAGTCTGGTGAGAGTTCTGGCTCATTTATATTTTTGTTTCACTTTTTCCCCACTAATCTGAGGAATTTCACTAGTTGTGAAAGTTTTTCATCCAGTTCTCAGCTCAGCAGAGGTGGAAATATATTTTTGCTTTAAAATGATGTGAATATAATTGTAAGGGGGTTTAGATGGGCAAGGAGGAGGCGAGAACAGGCTTAACAATATAAATACTATTTAATAAAATAAAAATACACACACACAGGGCAGCTGGCAGTAATTCTCTCTCACTCGAACTGTTGTCCCTGCCTTTATCCCTCGCGTTCCCCCATCAGGCTCACAACAAGCCACGCGGATCCATAAGATGCGGATTGAGGGTCTCATAAGCGGAGGCAATTGAGACTTGTCCTCTGCCACACAGATTGAGGTAACTGCGCCACCACGAGGACCTACCGAGTAGTGGGAATTGGGCAGAAAAGGGTATAAAAAATCAAATAAAAAGATTAGAATAAATTTGTTGCAAGGGATCAATGGTGAGTTATACAACTTAGTGCTCACTGCTCAGTGTTTAACTGCAGAATGCACATTTGAGCAATCGGAATCTGGTATTCCAGAAGCTGTGTAATCATATCATATCATCAATATATATATTTGTGTATATGTCCAACTCTGTTTAGAAGTTAAATTGTTAAAACAAAAGCCTTTAACTGAAGAATGCTTAAAGCAGAACACTTTCATCTCTGACCCATTAAAAAAAAATCCATCCTTTTATCTCAGACAGGAATATTAAGTGTTCACATGACTTCAGTGACTCTTAAGTCTGCCTTATTTTACTAAGACATAGTATGTATTAACAGATGTGAATGTGTGTTTGTATGAAGGGGATGTTTGACTTCCTGGCTTCCTGTCTCTTATGTTTGGGGGAACATGAGTATTCTTGCTGTGGGAGTTTGGGCCATAGCACAGAGAGACTCCATAGATGCTATTTTAATGGTAGGTGAAGATCTATCATTTTAAGTTATATAAACACACGATTCTTAGGCCATGAAAGCACAAAGGCTATAAGACATGAATAATTAAAAACCTATACTATAGATTTGTAACACTTACCTCTATGAGTTCAATAATCATTGTATACTATGGTCAGTGATTATTTGATTTCAGCTGCCAATGCAATGGGGAAAAAGTCAAGGAGCACAATAATTTTTTGCATTGTTCAATTATTTACATGACAATTAAGAACATTCCCCCCATTCTCATTACTATAATGCAGAACATGTTTGAATTAAAATGATGAATTTATTATTATTAATCATTATTATTTATTAACTTATTTAAATGTATGCAGATTTGGATAATATTCTGTGTTTTGCCTTAAATTCATGCTGATTTTAACAAAAAAACAAAATTGTGTCAGACAGGATGGTTTTAATTACTTTATTACAGAATCTAAGTGAGAATCATCATTGAGAGTTAAAAAAACAAAACTCAAAAGTAAAATGTCCAGATGCATTACATAAAATCCTTTAAATTGGTTTAATTGTCACAAAAATGTTGCAATGCAAAAAAAAATTTAATGGTCCTAAAAAGGCACTTTCCTATCTATAATTCCTGTGTTTTCCTGTGTTCATTTAGTTCTTGATTGGATTAGCTATCACCATCATGAGTGACATTGTCCATTTTGTGGTGTACTACGCTCCGTCTGAAGCCTTGTTCGAAAGAACCATGCGAGACACGTTCCGCTTTAGTGCGGGCATGGCCATCCTGAGCCTGATCCTCAAACCCGTTTCCTGCTTCTTTGTCTACCAGATGTACCATGAGCGGGGTGGTGACTACAACGTCAACTTTGGTGAGTGGGTGACCAAAGGTCCCAGAGAGAAAGAGTACAACCAGAAGCATATTTTACACAATATGCATGCACAGATGCAAATGCTTTGTGTGCCATCCCTTTGAACATGCATAATCTCCCAACTTGTGTTACTGTGGTGGTACCAAACCATAGTACATGAGAGGTTAGAGTAGTTTTAAATGTCTGTGCTTTTTAAATGGATGTGGTGTTATTAGTGCTGTCAGATTATAAAATTTTTGAATCGCAGTTAACCACATAATTGTTTTGTACTAAATCACAATTTATAACAGAAAACTCTCATCCTCCACAATATTATTGTGCTGGTAGACTGTGGATATCTATTTTGAGAAAGCAATCATGAAGCTGCGTTCATGATTCGCATCAGGGTGTCAATACTGGTGTCAAGCGACGCTTTTAACTCCACATAAAAAGTGCTTGGAATCAAAATGTCTCTCTAGCGTTTTGATAGCTACAATTTTCCATAATTCTGTGGTATTTCAAATGTGCCATACATAGGTTGAAAAATACTTTATTTCTATCACAAGTCCCATCTGGGCTTGTTTTTTTTTTTTACATCAAATAGCATTAGGAGGTCCTTTCTCGATCATTTTATAACTTACATGGAAGTGCTGTTGTGGTGTGTGTTGTGAAGTGTGTATCATTATAATGAATCTAGGCCAGTGGTTCTCAAACTTTTTTGAACAAACGCCCCCCTGACCTCTTCATGATCCTCTTAACGCCCCCCCCCGAAAAAAAACAAAAAAAAAAACAAAAACACTTCAGAAATACTATTACAGCCAAACAATTGCAACACTGATACCTGAAGCCTGAGTTTTTGTTAAAAAAAAAAAAAACTGAAACAGAAGTTTCTTATTGTATTTAAACTACATGTAAAAGCCTCAAGTTGAGTAATATTGTGTTTGGAAAAAAATGCAAAAACACATGGATTGTTTGAAAGGTATTGCAAATGTATTTAGAAATTCAAACAAATTCAGGCTCACACACAAATTTTTTTAAGATGAACCAATCACGTGAACAATAAAGTAACTAACCTAAATTTGCCAATGAAAAAGCAGCGGTCGTTCGCGCACTCAATTGGGCAATATATACTAGGCTTCAAATTTGAATAGCCTACAAACGGTCATTTGATTTCAAATGACGAAGAAAGACGACAACAGCTCGGCCACCTGAACTGAACCGAAGAAAAAACGACGTCAAAAACAGCCACTTTTTTAAAATTAATTACGGTCATTAGTGTGAGCACTAATTATGCGCCTAATTATGTATTCCGCGTTATGTACATAAAAAGCCGGTGAAAGCGCGCCTCTATTTTGCGCAGAAAATTCTCCGCCTCTTAAAAGCATGTGTAACTTAGGAAGCGGCTCTCCTGGCATATCCTCCTGGTGAAGTGGCAGCAGTAATCCGAGCAAGACGAAGACATAGGCTAAGGAGAAGAGCTGAAAAGATTTTTGCACAGGCCGCCTGTTGAGTACCTCTGAGTAACGCCCCCCATTTGTGCCTGAGCGCCCCCCTCTCTGCTGCCTCGTTCACACCGCCCCCCAACACTGTCCAAACGCCCCCTTGAGAAACGCTGATCTAGGCAGACACATTACAAAGTTTCCGCCCTTCCAACCAGTGTTTATGCTGTATTAATAGTAAATGCATTAATTGCGATTAAGAAAAATGTATGTATTAAACTTCTTTAATTGCAAACGTTAACTCGTTAATTCTGACAGCTAGTTATTATTTAAGTAGCTTGATATAAGCATTTTGACTCAAACTAACTTGCTTTGCAAGATTCTCTTCAAACAGTTGCTCTGCCATGACAACTTGAAAGACAAAACTGATTGTAGGAAAGACAGTTACGCTAATACTCAGTAATTAGTGGGCATAATTCTAATGACACTGCAATTCAGAATGCAACAACATGTGTTTGCACAGAGTATGTTTCGAGCCTATCGGTGACTGATTGATTTTCCAGTCGGTTTTAGTCCAGAGTGTTTCGTGATGCATGAGCCCAGTGCTTTGTTTGCCAAGGTTTTTTCAGAGCACTATCTGAGCCTATTTTGAGCATTATAATTCTCTGGAGATGGATTGTAGAGTACAAGTAAAAACAGCATTTCAGTAAAAACAGCAGACAGAAAGAGTAGAAAGAGGAGCGGGTAATAGAATTTCAGAAATGGTCACAAGACACATGCCTGATATAGTAGAAAAAAGACAGAAAGCAGGACTGGATTTCTGTTGTTTGAAAAATAGAGACTAAACAAGAGCAGATTAGGTCAGTGCTGACTGATTTCTCACTGTTAGATCTTTATGATCCCTGATGTTTGTTCTTTTGATTAAGTCTGTATTCACTTATATGCAGTGTTGGATGAAATGCATTACCAAGTAATGAATTACTGTAAATTACTTTTTCATTGGAAAAAAAGTAAGGGATTAAACTTATTTTCAGTAATTTAATTATAGTTACTTCTGATGTAATTGCTTAAATACTTTATAAACTCTAGAACAATTCTATATAAAGCAATAGAGAATGAAATAGCGAATTTAATGTCTTATGTTAAAATGTATGTTTTTATTTAATGCAGGCCCTTAAATTCTTTGGCCAGTTCATGAATAATTTATTTGATTTTATATGATTTATTTGCAAAAATGAAAAGAACAGTTTCATGTCTATCCTTGTATTTTTCATCTGGTCGAGTTTGATAAGGGTTTTAGAAAGTAATTAGTAATAAGTTATGCAATTACTTTTCAGAAAGAGTAATTAGTACAGTAATCTAATTACACTGTAGAAGATGTAATTCGTCGTTAATAATTACTTAGAGTAACTTACCCAACACTGCTTATATGCTTCAGATTCATTTTGCTAGGCCTGTTATTCCAAATGTTATCATTGCGCAAAAGGCACAGAATTTCTTAAGTGTAGGGAGAATAAATTGTAGTGGTACATTATAACTTAACATGTGACAATAGCAGAGCTACTTAATTTGAAGTATAATGTGCCGTGTTTCTAGGAAGTTTTTATAGAAGTATTTTTGCTTGCACTTCTTAATTTAAAGTGGATATATGATGAAAACAGTTATTATTTTGTTCTTTTGAAATAAAAATGTTCAATATGCTACACTATAAAAATGAAATGTGCAGTTGTTTCCTTTAGGAGTTTAAAAATGATTTTAGTTCCTGTAACCTAATGTATTAAAGGGATAGTTTACCCATAAATGAAAATTATATCATCATATTAATTTACTCACCTCATGCCATCCCAGATGTATGTTTGCTGAAAACAAACAAAGATTTTAGAAGAATATTTCAGCTCTGTTGGTCCTCACAATGCAAGTGAATGGGGACCAAGATTTTAAAGGTCCAAAAAGCATATAAAGGCAGTTTAAAAGTAATCCAAAAGACTACAGTGGTTAAATCAATGTATTCACAAGTGATATAATAAGTGTGGGTGTGAAACCGGTCAATGTTTAAGTATTTTTTTTACAATCAATCCTCACTTTCACTCTCACATTCTTCTTCTTTTCGTTCTTTTTGTGTATCATCACCTACTGGACGGGGAGGAGAATTTATAGTAAAAAAGGACTTAAATATTGATCTGTTTTTCACACAAACCTATTATATCACTTCTGAAGATATAGATTTAACCACTGGAGTCTAATGGATTACTTTTATGTTGTCTCTATTTATTTTATTTTTTTTAGCTTCAAAATTGTGGTACCCGTTCACTTGCATTGTGAGTACCTACAGTGTAGAAATTATTTTACATCTTTGTGTTCAGCAGAAGAATCAAAGTCATACACAAGATGGCATGAGAGTGAGTAAATGATGAGAGAATTTACATTTTTGGTTGAAATGTTATTTGAATTTTGATTCAGTCATTTAATATTTTTTACTTGAATGAAACCAATTACAGGAATAGTTTGCCCAAAAATTCATTCAAAGTTTACTGACACAACCTGAATGACATTCTTTCTTGTGTAAAAAATAGTCAGTATACCAGATCCGGCTTTTCATTACAATTGCAGTAGACAGCGATTCAAATGCAATTCTAGCCCAGTGATCTCCTTTGTAGGCTGTGTGTGTTCAGTGCTTGAGCACTCTACTGATGACGAGTTTTGCATCATGCATCCTATATACAAACGCTCAGCGTTTTCTTCTGACCAAAGTATACTTTGGGTTTAATTTAATGAAAAACGATATACAATGGAATATAAAACTACTGATTTATAGTCAATGCTAAGTATTAAAACAATATATTTTACGTTTATTGCAAAATATTCAGATATTTAAAGATATATAAGTAGTTTCAGGGTGTTGAGAATTTAGGAGTTGGTGGTCGCTGCAATAATTACTTTTTTGATTGGTGGATCTCTCTTCAGGATCATGGGTAGTGTAGTTCTTTACCAGAAATGTGAACAATGTTAAGTTAAAATCACACCGACTTGAGGCTTATAGCATGTATAATTTCTTAACTACCTCAGAGAACATGGTAGGTTTGTTAACTTTGTTTTATACAGGTTCATAGATTATTGTTAAAAATCAATTCTCTATGAAGAAAATAAATGGGATGTTTACTTCCGGAAAACTACTGTTGTGCTCAGTTTTCGTAGTTGATTCAGGCCTATTTTTCATGTTCATTGTTCAGCTTTCTTCATTGTTTTGTTCCTGTCCGTCTTGCTTTTATTTGTTACTTCCTTTCTTAATTGAATGTCCTGCTTGCTGTCTGACTCCTGTCCTTCTGCTGCCTTCTGTGTCTGTCCCCCAGACCTGGAGACCTCCATGGACAGTCGCTTCACTACAGACAGTGCTGAGAGCACATTACTTAGCGTTGCTACTGAAAATGTCCTCCTGTTCTTCCTGCACTCCTGTTCAGCTTCCTCTATAACAGAAAATGTAATCTCTGACCTGCTGCAGTGTATTTAGGTTGATTTATTTTCTTTTACATTTTGTCTTGGTGTTTGTTTTCTGCACTGAATTTTGGTTTCCCTTGTAAGTCTTCTCTTATTCTTTGTACGTTCCCTTTTTGCACAGGGTTAATGCACATGTTTTTCTTTTTTCTGTTTGTTTGGTTTAGGGGGAATCCAGGGTTTGATTGTTGCTCTAATGGGGAATGTGGTCTTTTTATAATTCCATTTTTGACACAATCTATTATATGTCAAAATGTCGAATGTTAATATGAGTGAATTATCTCTCTCCACATGGAATGTGAATGGGTTGGGGCATAAAAAGAAGGAAGGTTATTTCTATTCTTAAACATAAGAAATATGATATTGTGTTTCTCCAAGAAATGCATCTTTCCCTGCAGGAAGCTGAAACATTTGGTAAGATATTGGGTGGACATGTTTTCTTTAGTGCTGGCTCAAGTAAGAGCAGGGGGGTCATTACATTGATAAGTAAACATCTACAATTCAAATTGGGTTTAGCCTCTGTCATCTGTTTCCCCCTGGACTACACTTCCCATAATTCCTTGCTCTGATCACCTCCAGCTGTTCCCCATTGTTTTCACCTGTCTTCAATTACCTCAATTATCCCTTGTGTATATATTGCCCTTTTATCTGTTCCCCTTTATCGGTTGTTAATATTTCTCCCTAGTTCATGCCCGGTTTAAGTCCTGTTTGTTTTCATTTGTTTTGCTTCCTGGTTTCCAGTCTTGCCCTGTTTCCGTGTTCATCCTGTTTTGTATTTTAGTTTTATTCTTATTAAAATAGCTGCACCTAGATCCTGCACTCGTGACATCCTTCATTGCAATAGAACAACCGACCCAACGAAATGGATCTAGTGGCTCCCTTTATTCAGCTGACCCGAGCAAATGTACCCATCCCTGAATATTCCCGTCTGTTTTGTGTCCTTGCCAAATATACAGACTTTTCTGATTCAACCCTGAAGTGTATGTATTCAATCTGCCTCATTGCACACCAGTGGAGGGAGTTGCCGGCTACCAGAGATTACGCGTGGGAGGAATATATTAAGTTGACATTAGAGACATTCGCTTCAGCGGATCCTCCTCAATCTATCCCGATCCCAGTTTTCGAGTCAGCCACATCTGAATCCGCTCCATGTCACTTCCATGTCACAGTCGGCTCCGCAACATGTCACAGCCATGCCCGAGTCTGTTCCATGCCATATCACAGCCATGCCTGAGTCTGCTCCATGCCTTGTCACAGTCACGCCTGAGTCTGCTCCACTCCATGTCCCAGTCAAGTCTGAGTTTTCTCCATTCCATGTTACAGCCACATCCGAGTCTGTTCCACGGCATGTCAAGTCTGAGTCTGTTCCACGTCATGTCCCAGTCAAGTCTGAGTCTGTTCCACGTCATGTCCCAGTCAAGTCTGAGTCTGTTCCACGTCATGTCCCAGTCAAGTCTGTCCAAATCCAAGTCCAAATCTCTACCAGTGTTCAGGACCACAGAGGTCATTCCTGAGTCTCAGTCCATGCCCACGATCACTGAGGTCATTTCCCAGTCTTCCTAAACTCTTAGCCTCGAGCCTACCATAACTCTGCCTTCTACGGCTTCACCCTTTGAGCCTGTCATGGCTCCGCCTTCTACGGTTTCTCCCCTCAAGCCTGCCACAGCTCCACCTTCTATTGCTTCGATCCTCAAGCCTCCTACGGCTCCGCCTGCCACAGCTCCACCCCTTGAGCCTGCCACGGGTCCGCCTTCCTTGGCCCTGCTCCTCGAACTTTCCACGGCTCCATCTTCCATAGCTTTGTCCCTCAAGTCTCCTATGGCTCCATATTCCATGGCTCCAGTCTCTAGTCTGTGGTCACCACCCAGGCCTCCTGACTCTGTTTCAGCCGTATGGCCACCAGCCAGGCCTCCTGATCCAGTCACTATCTTGAGGTGGTCTTCTTCGTCTCCTGGCCATCCGCCTGATCTACTCTGGTCTTTTGGGTCTCCTGATCGTCTGCCTGATCTGCTCTGGTATCCCTGCCTCATGGCCGTCCACCTGATCTGCTCTGGTCTCCCAGGTCTCCTGACCGTCCTCCTGATCTGCTCTGCTTGCTTGGTCTCCTGGCCGTCTATCTGATCTGCCCTGGTTTCCTTGGTCCCCTGGTCGTCCGCCTGATCTGCCCTGGTTTCCTTGGTCCCCCGGTTGTCTGCCTGATCTGTCCTGGATTCCTTGGTCCCATGGTCGGCCGCCTGATCTGCCCTGGATTCCTTGGTACCCTGGTTGTCTTCCTGGTCTGCCCTGGTTTCCCTGGTCATTCCCCTGATCTGCCCTGGTTTCCTTAGTTCCGTGGTCACCTGCCTGATCTGATCTGGTCTTCTGGGACCTCTGGCCACCAGCTTGGCCTTTCCTCCCCCTCCTTGGGTGTCAGGAGCTGCCCAATAAGGGGGAGGGGGGTGGTATGTTACGATTCTCTGTTGTTTGCCCTGTGTTTCCCCCTGGAGTACACTTCCAATAATTCCCTGCTCTGATCACCTCCAGCTATTCCCCATTGTTTTCACATGTCTTCTATTACCTCAATTATCCCTTGTGTATATTGCCCTGTTATCTGTTCCCCTCTGTCGGTTGTTAATGTTTCTCCCCAGTTCATGCCCGGTTTCAGTCCTGTTTGTTTCCGTTTGTTTGCTTCCTGGTTTCCTGACTTGCCCTGTTTCCATGTTTATCCTGTTTTGTATTTTAGTTTAATTCTTAATAAATAATAATAGCTGCACCTAGATCCTGTTTTTGTGATTGCAAGACTTAAACAGATTAAAGATAAATTATGAAGATTTGTTATTGTTTTAGCTGCAATTCAGGGGCAAAGGTTGATTTTCGCTTATATTTACGTACCTAATGTTGATGATCAGGGCATTTTATAGATCTTGAAGGGATGTTGCAAGTGGCTGGCACCCCTCATTATATAATATTGGGAGGAGACTTGAATCTATTGATAGACTCAGTCCTTGATCATAGTGAAGCAAAAGTGTGTAAGCCCCCTAGAGCAACATTGACACTTCACAGATGTGTAAAAATCTTGGTCTTACAGATATTTGAAGACTTTTGAACCCATCTGGTAGGGACTATACATATTTTTTCATCAGTCCATAAGATTTGTTCTTGAATATATTTTTTTTATTTATCTAAGTTTCTCATTTAATTTGTTGTGGATTGCTCAATTGGAAACATCTTAGTCTCAGATCACACCCTGGTGAGTTTAGAGGTGTTGCCAAATATGGAGAAAAAGAAATCATATAGTTGGCGCTTTAATGTATCCGTTTTCCAAAATCCTGATCTCAAACAAATGTTAAAGTCTGAAATCAATGTTTATATGGAAACCAACTGGTCCACCGTATCCTCTGTGGGCATGACTTGGGAGGCACTTAAGGTGGTTCTTAGGGGTCAGATCATACAGTATACCTCATTCATCAAAAAATCCAAAGCACAAGAACTCGTGGAGTTGGAAGAGAATATTAAAAGTACAGAGACAGGACTGAAGCGTTGAATGTTGTCTGATGGCCTCAAAGAATTGACCCGATTATAATACTATTTTGTCGCAGAAGGTGGAGTTTTGGTTATATAGGGTAAGACAGTCATATTTTGAGTCCAGGGACAAAGCAGGGAAGCTTTTAGCTAGATATATAAAGCAGATAGAATCTTTTTCTACCATTCCCTCTGTGAAATCTGCTGGTGGGGAAATTTTTATTTCGGACACTGATATTAAAGGTGGGGTATGTGATTTGCAAAACGGCCGGCAGATTTTGAAAATACACAACTCTAAGGTCCTACCTTCTCTCCTCCAACGCTGGCCCTGACTCCACCCATTCGAAAAACATGGACGCGCAATCATGCACGAGCGAAAACTCAGATGCGCAGTGATCTAGCAGTGTTCTAGACTCACTAGTCAAACAGTGCATTCACCTGTCAGACAATTTTTCAGAGCAAATTGTTGACACAGCAGGAGGAGGGGGTCGCATACCATTCTTGAAAGGTGTAGAGCTGATTTTCTCATAACTGTAAAAAAAAGAACATCGCCAGCCCTGGCGTCTGTACAGCGGTCTTCTATTCAAAACAGGATTCATAGAAATGTGGAACAACCCCACTAGCACTATAAAATCTCTATTCTCCATACATAAATACAATCGCTTCCTGTTACTGGGTCACGAGCTTTGAGTATGCGCACGAATGGGACACGCAGCCAGGGTGGTGGGGGAGGGGGGCATGGTACGCACCGTTTGATTGACACATTTTCTGTCCAATGATTCTAGATGGTCTTGAAAATGATTGGCTGGAGTTTTTCGAGTCCTGCCCGTTCCACAGATGATTAAATTGCTTAATTTTCATTTCAGTGCTTCTAATTTACAGCCAGTAAGTGGGTTAGGAATAGGATTTCAAGTTATTTTGAAAAAATGGTCAAAAAAGAAAATCACATACCCCACCTTTAATAATGCTTTTAAAGAATTCTATCTTGATCTTTATAGTTCCACGTCTTCGTCTATTGATGTAGATTTTAGAAACTTGGAACCATTAGATCTCCATAAACTGAAATCTGAGCAAAACAATTCCCTTGATTCTGAGATAACATTGGAGGAGTTTGACGAGGTAATTAAGGCTCTGCCTACAGGCAAGGCTCTGGGGCCAGATGGTTTTGCCACTGAATTTTTTAGATCTTATGCTACAGAACTGGCTCCACTTTTGTTAGAAGTTTATTCGGAATCGTTCAAAAATGGAAAGGTTCCGCCAACCATGACTTTTATTGAATGGATTAAGTTACTTCATAGACAACCGGTAGTGGCGGTACAAACAAATTGAATAATTTCAGATTATTTTACTCTGGATAAGGGCACCTGGCAGGGTTGCCCTCTTTCCCCATGTATGTTCAGTCTTACCCTGGAACTGTTAGCAGCCGCAACAAGAAATGTATATGATTTTCCAGGGGTGATGGCGGGAGGTGGGGCGCATAAGCTTTTGCTTTACACTTTTGATATTTTATTATTCGTCTCTGACCCCATGAGATCTATGCCTTGCCTCCACAGGATTATTAGTTCCTTCTCTAAGTTCTCACGTTACAGAGTCAATTGGTATAAATCTGAAGCTTGGCTCTGACAGTGTACAGCTCATTAACAGATTTTAAGCCGGGCACCTTCCAATGGCCCAAACAGGGCAGAAAGTATTTGGGCATTTTATTCCCAGCTAATTTGTGTGATTTAGTTAGTTAATTTCGACACTTTAATAAAGGTTTTGAGTGATGTGAGTAGGTGGGCTTCATTACTTAAAAATGATTTGGATAGTTAATGTTACTAAGATGAATTGTATTCCAAAATTCATCTACCTGCTTCAATCTCTCCCTGTATATGTCCCCCTCTCTTATTTAAAGCAATTTGATAGCATAGTGAAGTACTTTATTTGCACTCCCCCTAAAGTGGCAGATACTGGAAAAGGACACGAGTCATCAGTGTGTTACTCCCTGCTAATTCAGAGTCTGGGGATCGAAGCTTTAACTTCTATCAAGAGATTATGGGAGAAAGATTTGAACTTGGTATTGGAGGAAGGAATGTGGACTAGGATTCTAAAAAATTCAAGTCTACATCTAGTGATACAAGGGTTCACCTTATGCAATGTAAGATTTTACATAGATTTTATTGGACCCCCTCTTGATTATATAGGCTTGGTCTTAAAGACACACCCACCTGCTGGCGATGCCAATCAGAAGTTATTGGGGTAATAGAGGGGGATAAGTATTGATTCTGTTTGTATATGTTTTTGCTTTTATTTGTTTAATATATGAATCTTTAAAAAAAAAGTTAATCACAAAAAAATAAATGTAAGGAATAGAAAATGTATCCTTTTTCTTGAATTATGTCTTAAGTAGTTTTCTGTGCCTTGGGGTTTTATGTATAGTGTAATTGAGTACATTTACCTTTTTGCCTGAATTGTAAAGAACAGTGAAAAAGTAAGTGGCCATCACTTCATTGGTATTCTGTTCATCTGCGATGGGATTTGTTCAATAAATCCATCATGAGGGAATCTTCAAGCTGAATACAGAAGATTAGGCCAGCACATTGCTTTAACACTACTTGTGTAAAACACATATGCCATCAGATAGTGTGTTAGCAGCACAGCCTGAATGTTAATTGCTTAGCCAAGTGTTTGATCATCAGTTCAGTCCATGGAGAGTTATGGCTTACAGAAGGACTGCTGTCCTTGCCTGAGTGTTCTATACTGTATGTGAAGAATACTATACTGTTTTTTTTTTGTTTTTTTTTCTTTCCAGAATTTAATCAAAGATGTTTACTTATTATGCTGTTAAGTGTTACAAGTTTGTTTAGTTTGTGTTGTTCTTACTATGTTAAACAAACTAAAGGCAGCACTGTCTTTTATGCTTTGGCCAAGAGCACGCTAAAAGCAGGGCTTGAGGGGTCTGATTGTGTTCAGTGTGAATGCATGCGCTCACAGCTTGCTTTTATTCAGAAAGATGAAGACGGTCCCCCTCCCTCCTGCTTCACTCCTTTTGTACCTCCAGAGGCATGAAGAAGGAGCACGAGGATACAGTATAGTGTTTGGAGTGTATGAGAATGATTTGTCATTTGTACAAGTCTTGGGCACCTCTAATTCTCCATATGCAGCTTTTTCACCCGTTCAGGGCGCCTGTGATGACCTGCGCTCTATAACAGATTCTACTCTCACGTTTGGTGACGAGCACGATAAGATATATGCTATAATGCTGGAGGCTTCTGATGCCGAGACCTGGTCACAAAAGGTTGATGAGCAGGGTGTTTCTATTTCCTTTTGAGCAGTGGAAAACAATGCCATATCTGCTTCAGAGACTGATCTGATCGAGTGGCCATGCCTGTTGTGCCTGTACACTCTCCACTGGATGAATGTTTCTTACTGAGTGTTCTTTCTTAAGCTGCATGACCAGCTGTTGAGAACATAAAGTAGCACTCACCATACTCTGCAAGAACTCATGTCTCCGGTACAGCGGTCTTCACATCTCTGGATTTCACCAAGCTACACATGGCCTCCCACAGTCAAAGAGGCAGTAGCAGTCCATCTTTGCCCCTCCTCTGCCATTGAAATCTAAGCCGGTGCCTCCATCCAAGCCATGTAGGCTCACATCAATCTTGTTGGCTATGGCCTACACTTTGGCAGGTCAGGCTGGCGTGACTCTGTACATCATGGCAGTGTTGCGTGCCTACCAGGCAGATCTGCTGAAGGACCTAGATAAGGTAAAGACACAATACATTGCCCTCTGCAGACAATTCTGTCCTTCCCACAAGAACATTTGGATGCTAGACTCACTCCATCCATGCTCCAGTTTTACGTCACTGCCATTGCAGCCACTCATGACCAATATGAGGGCTTGTTAGTATGCAAACACCCTCTGGTCAGACCCTTTCGCCCTGCTACTTTACCGGTCTGGGACTTAGAGCTGGTATTAAACGGTTAGCCCATGCAACTCCAGTGGTTAAATTAATGTCTTTTAAAGTGATACGATTGCTTTGGGTGTGAAACAAATCAATAATGAAGTCCTTGTCACTGTAATTGTTTACTTCTGGCCGCTCTTCAGAGCACATTCATGAGAGTGCACAAAGCCTCTCGCATGACGTAGGCACATTGGCATGTTCACGCGAGGACTTGCAATACAATTGGAAGTGTAGCTTGGTTTATTTACAACAAAATTCTGTTCACAAGCTTCATTGGTTTTGCTTTAATTTCAGCATACCCACATGCTTACATCATGCAAGAGGCTGTGTCAACTCGGCCCTCTCGGCATGAGGTGGAGTGCCAAACATCACCATCTAATTAAGTTGATGTGATGGTATAGGGTTTCAAGGTCACTGCCACTGGGAGGAGCTCCCACAGAGTCAGGTAATGACACAGTGTCTTGTTCCCTCTTTTCAGGGAATCAAGGATACATCTGTGTAAAGGTATTAATGGAAAGAAGGAGGCTAGAACTGGCATGACAATATAAATAATATTTTAATAAGGAACTTAAACAAAAAGACAAACACACAAAGGTGTCGGACAGCTGCCCATAAATCTCTCACACTGCAGTTTCCAGTCGACCTTTATCCCTCTCTGAGACTTGATTAGACTGATTAGGGGCTGGTTGTGCAGCATCACGACCCAGCCCCACCCTCCGCCCGGTCACATTCCTCCCTCGTTCTCTCAGGCATGATGTACACCCTCTTTCCCGGCAGGTCATCCCCGCCTTCCTGAATCTGGGAGGGGACAAGGGGAGGGAAACAACAATAATTAAAAACACAGGGGCTAAACCCAGTAACAGTGCAGTACCCCCTAAAAACCAAAGTGAAATTTAAATGAAGGGAAAGGCCAATGCGTTGCGGCAGCGGGAAAGTGAGAGGAGAGAGTGAGAAGAAAAGAAAGCACTTTCTTGCTGGTTCTCTGATATGCCGTAGCTTGATCCTTGGCCACTCCTCCACCCTCAAGCGGATGACAGCCATGCTCCCCGGGTGGATCGGAGGCAGTCCTCTGGCCCCTGGCGGACGGAACGCCCGCCGAATTTTTGGTGGACGGTAGGGGTCTCCCCGCCCCTGGCAGTGGTAACTGCTTCAGGCGGATGGTTGGGAGCCCCTCCTCACCTTGTAGTCTGAGGCCTTTCCTCCGTTTCCAGGCCTCCTGCAGATGGCCACGGCTGCTCCTTTGGGGTGAATGGTAGCAGCCAGAATTCCACTACGGCGCATCCCTCCTCCTTCCCAGATTTCGGCACCAGTGTAAAGGGATTAATGGAAAGGAGGAGGCGAGAACCAGCTTGACAATATAAATAATATTTTAATAAGGAACTTAAACAAAAAGACAAACACACAAAGGTGTTGGACAGCTGCCCGTAAATCTCTCTCTCGCACTGAAGCTTCTAGTCGGCCTTTATCCCTCTCTGAGGCTTGATTAGCCTGATTAGGGGCCGGGTGTGAAGCATCATGACTCGGCCCTGCCCTCCGCCCTGTCACAATCAGTAACTGAGATGTTTTGTCATTTAAAACCTAAATAACAACTTTTAATATATATTTTTTTGCTTTAATAGTTTAATATTTTTTTGTGCCATCGTTCTTTAAAATAAATACCACTTTCTATGTTATTTTGTTATATAATGCAAAGACAATTGAAACATGGAGACATTCAAGAGTGGCTTAATTGTCCAAATACATTTTTGGGCAACTGTATATTTTATAAATGTGAACTAGAATATTATTTAGTAAGAAAACAGTTGCCCTCTTACTTTTCCTGAATTTAAAGTGGCTTAGTCATTCAAACTTTATCTTTTACTTTCAGGTTTCCCAACTATAACTCGAAACAGAGATGCCTACCAGTCCATTGACCAGCAAGATCAGTCGTCTGGCAGCTCTGCCAACCTATTTGTCCAAGCAGAAAACAGCAAGCCTGGACCACGTTCCTGTTGAAAATGTAGTTTTATATACTGCCAAAACCATATGTGTTAGTTATTTTTCAGGGGAATTATTATTATTATGTTATTAAGGTCTTTGGTAGTTCCTGGAGATATTTTTAGAGAATACATTGCTACATTCGTTAATAAAATAAAATAACTGTCACATCCAACAGCATGAATTAATAGTTCAAGTTTTTGAGCAAAAAGGTCAAATCAACTTCACATCTGTTTCTCCGGGAGTTCTCATGTTTAGAAATTTAGATCAGATAATTGAGATGTCTAAAGAGCACTCCTATTTTTGCTCCTTGAAGGTTATTCTCTCACTTAGCACTTTATTAGGAACACCTGTACACCTACTTATTACATAACATTGCCAGTGAATGCATAAAATCATGCAGATATGGGTTAGGAGCTTCAGTTAATTTTCACATCAACCATCAATACAGGGGGAAATTTTATGATTTAGACTCTGGCGTGATTGTAGGTGCCAGATGGGCTGGTTTGAGTATTTCTGTAGGCCTAACTGCTGATTTGCTTGGATTTTCATGCCCAATAGTCCCTAGAGTTTATTCAGAATTGTGCCAAAAACAAAAAAACATCCAGTGAGCAGCAGCTCTGCAGAGGAAAACACCTTGTTGATGAGAAAAGTCAACAGTGAATGGCCAAACTGGTTCGAGCTGACAGAAAGACTGCAGTAACTCAGATAACAATTCTGTACAATTGTAGTGAGCAGAAGCGCATCAGAATATTGAGGTGAATGGGGGCTACAACAGCAGAAGACCACGTCTGACACTATTAGGACCATAGTGTTCCTAATAATGTGCTCAGTGTGTGTATATCTGCATGATTTGCATATTAGCTGTTTCCAAAAGATGACCTCTCACTTGATTGTTGTATTCATGATGTGCAGTTTTTTCATAGAAAGATCTCTTGAAACTGTCATTTTTTAGCCTCCTGCTAATCTTTGTTGGTGAGTTGTGTCTTGCCAACACTGTTTTTCATTTTCCAAGGCAGTTTGTTGTATTTGACACTATAAAGCCAAAAGTATGTGGAAACCGAACAAAAAAGTGCTTGTTGAATATTTAACTTCAAATGCATAAGCATTAGGTACTAGTTCTCCCTTACAGCTTCTACTCTTCTGAGAAGCCTTCCCATTAGATTTTGTAACATGGCTGCTGGTATTTGCTCCCATTCAGACAGAAGAGCTCAACGGCCTGGCTCACTTTCAGCATTCCAATTCATCCCAAAGGTGTTCATTGGGGTTCAGGTCTAGTCTTTTTGCATTCCAGTAAAGTTCTTCCACACCAGACTCCGTAAACCATTTCTTTTATAGACTGCTTCATTAGGAATGTGGTCCAAGGGCATTGCCATGCTAAAACAGAAAGGGGCTCTCCCCAAACTGTTGCTACAAAGTTGGGAGTAACTCTGGAATGTCATTGTATACTGCAGCGTAATGATTTGTCTTCGCTGGAATTAAGGGGCCTAGCCAAACCATTAATTAGAAGGGGATGTCCAAATTTGTTTTGCCACATAGTGTATGTTGTCATAGTTTTCAACATTTACCTTTCTACTTTAAGCAATTTTGCAGTTCGCCAACATCATATTTTAAAGATTTAAAAGTTCCTATATGGTCAAACCATATGCCATACAATCTGTTCTGTATATCTGAAGTATAATTTATTAGAATGGTCATGCACACTGGATTATTTACTTGCTAAATTGGTAATGATGAACTTTGACATCTGAGAATTGAGATGTCCTATCAGATGTTGCAATCTATAAATCAGAAGTGAGAAAATGGGTTTTGGAATTAGATAAATCCATTTAGACAAACATGTAAATGTAGGCTAAGCACTTTTTCAAAATGCCAAACAATATTAGATGTATTATCAGTATACCAATACCAACAATGTAACAAATTAAATGAATTTTATTTCATCAATGCCGTAGTGCATGTGCTATGGCACTGTGGTTACTTTGCACATTCACTGTTACAAACAAAACAGGTGCTTTCTTAAATGAGTTCACCCAAAAATAAATGTGTTATTTTGTCTGCTACATAAGCTCAAAGATAACATACAGTAAGATGTGTTAGTCTATTCCTTCCAATTGCAAATATCACTGTTTTAGGTTTACTTTGTTATAATAACCAAATACAGATGCATCATGTTTACATTAATTAATTGGAATGCTGGATGGTCATAGTGCACAAAGTGCAAATACTTGGGTGCAATTTAACTTCATGTCAATTCTTTTTTTAAATTGTGGTTTAACATTCAAGCTTTGGGTTCCTGACTGTACCAGACATGAAATGCTGGACCATTTAATGTTTTTGGAAATATTAAATAATTTGTATTCATCCTGTATGACATTGATTGCTTAAGAGATGGCTTGATTTGTTATGAAATCCCGTAGTGTTCTGTCATCTTGTGTAATTGTACCATGTGTTTTCTTGTGATTCAGTTTTCCCTTTTCCAGTTATGAGAACAAGCTTGATTCAACAGTGGTTTCTCCAAATTGACCAAATAAACCAGACCTTTCATGATTTCAGACGAACGACAAAGAACATTACATGTCAAGTACAAATACTGGAGCTGCCATTTGTTGACCTGTCATCTTGTTATAGTTCGTTCAGTGTAAAATGATTAGTCTTTAGTTTCTGAAGGAGAAAGGTAACTGCGTGATGAGTTCCTTATGTAGATCTATCTTTCACTTTGTGTCGCAACATTGAGGCAATATGTGTGAAGCAATATGGTAAAATCGTGCTTAGTTCCAACCAAACCTGCAACATGCACTGCTGTTTCTGGTCTGTCTGCTTCATCTAATTTATTATTATTATTTTACATCTCCTAAGTGGGTGGAAGCACTCTGTTGAGTACCTCAAATACTGTCATTGCATCAAATTAGTTCCCACTGTTTATTTCATACCTACTTGCAATATTACAAATTATGTCATAAAAAAATGCCTCAGTGCATGAAACATTTACTCATTTAAATTATAACTGTAATAATGTTGTAGATTTCATTGGCAGAAATGATCATTAATGTGGTCTTGATGATAATGTTTCAAGTAAGAGATGAGGTGGTGATAATTATTTCAGAGATTAGTATTGTGTATTTAGGCGTATTTGCTTGTATCTTTGATTACACGTTATATCATCATACTTTCTTCATTTGGTCATCTGTTTATCTATATAACCAATTTCATTTCTCATATACCACCATGCTTAAGCACATGGCTTTTTTTTTTTTTATCGCAATGCTCATGCTGTAAATATAATGTTTTCATTAAATATTAGTTTCATAGGCATCTTTTCAGATAATATTTTAATAATTTTAACAATGTTAAAAGTAACATTTTCATAATATCACACTCCCTATTTTTCACAATATCATATTTGGGGGTCCTTCATGTAAAAAAGACATTTATTTTATCATTAATTGTGTTACAAAACATGATTACTTGCAAGATAAATTTTAATCGCTGATTACACAAACGCACATTATCACAAATTCTGATGATTTAATTGTCTGATATTATTGCACAGGAAAATAGGATGATTCTGACTGTTCTTTGTTTCAGTTCTCATTTGCATGCAAGAAATAAATCAAGAAATAATAAGATGAAAAAACATAATAATTAATAATAATTTGTTTAAAATACCAATATAAAAACAGGCTAGGCAGTTCATAACACTTACTAGATGACTGACTAATTGTTCTGCATGATGAAAGATGCTTAAAAAATACAGTAGATGTTTTAGTTTACCAGGAGCTGTGCTGCCTCCTAGGGGGCGAAATATTGGCATCACATGACAAGCCAAATACTACTTATGTCACACTAAATACCAGATGTTCCTTTTTGAAAAGCTCTAAAAATGGTACAGGATTATTTCGTTTATTTTTTGTATTTTTAAAACCAATAGTTATAATCATATGTAGACAAGTCAGAATCAATTCTTTTCAAATATCTGTTCTCCCTTATGAAAGAAAAAATAGAAACATAATGAGTTATCCTCATTCATACACCTCAAGATTTAATAAATGCATTTTGCAGTCTCATAGATATATGAGAAGGCAGTCATTAGCATATATTATAAGAACTGTCATAAGAAAAGCGCAATGAAAGCTACAACTCGTGTTCCACACGTTACACATGTACTGTAAGTCACTTTCACATGTATAAGGAAGTTGAGGGTGCTGAATGAATTGAAAATAGTAGAATGAACATCTTTACAAACAGCTGTGTGTATTTATCCAACAGGGGGCTCGTTGCGGCCAATAGGCGATAGCAGACTTTATCCATTTACATTAGGCCACTGACTGAAGAATTGTGCAAATGAGAAAGGTTCTCGTTCTCATTAAGTTCATATCAACATAATTTGTCGACAACACAAAAGGTATCTGTAAATGTATTATATGAAATACACTTATTTTTTTTCAACTCTTGACAAAGTTCCTAAATGGGAATCTTTCTGCATTGCCTATCCTCATCCTAAAATGAACACTTTACTACAACAGATAACCACTAAACAGAAACTCATTTTTGTGACAACACTTCTGGTCTACTTCACTTGTAACGTTTTCATTTCTTAAGAGTCACGTTTCTGTTGATTCTGTCTTAATTCAGCAGACAGATTTGATTGCGACAGTGTTAACAAACTGTGTGGATTGCAGTGTCTCTATTTGTGCTGAGTTTGTCCGCACAATTGTGCGCAAACATTTGCCCATGTGAGCTTGAGGAGCTCTGTGAACCCAGCTGGCGTTTGAGGTGAGAGACAGCCCAGAACTGGCAATCAGCTGACAGTGCTATCATACAGTATTTGAAGCCACATAGAGCTCCTGTAGGCCTATTCACTTTTCGATATAATTAGTTTTTTATTTTGTGAGTTCACATGGATAGCATTTTATTGACATCATCATTTACTTCTGCATGCTGTTGCATATTTATAACTAGCTCTCTGATTTGAGGCTAATAAATTATGACCACATTAATTAAACTGACACCTGACAAAACTAATAGAAAAATGTTGTGCTACAAAAGATGATGCCCAAAAGGTGAAACATTTCAGGGTATTATTATTATAAATATACATACACTGCCTGGCCACACAAAAAAAAAAGTTGGAAAAAATGTCATTGGATTTGATTTGATAATGGTGCACATTCATCGTGGCATTGTTTCGACAACCTTATGCAACGTCATTGCATTATATTTTGGCCAACATCTTGTATTGATGACAGGAGAGTCGAACCACTCCATAAAGTCTTCTCCAGCAAATCCCAAATACTTTCAATGGGGTTAATTAAGGTCAGGACTCTGTGGTGGCCAAATCATGTGTGGAAATTATTCCTCATGCTCCCGGAACCTCTCTTTCACAATTTGAGCCTGATGAAACTTGGCATTGTCGTCCTGGAATATGCCGTGCTGTCAGGGAAGAAAGAATATTAAAATCATTACTTTGATGCTTTTTCTGGTTCCTGCTGCCTCCTTTCCATTGAACCCTGTTACACGCATACAGGGCAGCTGCCTGTAGCTCTCTCTCTCTCTCGGACTGCCACATCTCGTTCCACTTATTCCTCAGCTGATTAGCCCGATTGGGGGCCGGGCATGCTTAGTCATGGCCTGGACCAGCTCTCCTCCTTGTCACAATATATATATATATATATATATATATATATATATATATATACGCTCACCTAAAGGATTATTAGGAACACCATACTAATACTGTGTTTGACCCCCTTTCGCCTTCAGAACTGCCTTAATTCTACGTGGCATTGATTCAACAAGGTGCTGAAAGCATTCTTTAGAAATGTTGGCCCATATTGATAGGATACCATCTTGCAGTTGATGGAGATTTGTGGGATGCACATCCAGGGCACTAAGCTCCGTTCCACCACATCCCAAAGATGCTCTATTGGGTTGAGATCTGGTGACTGTGGGGGCCATTTTAGTACAGTGAACTCATTGTCATGTTCAAGAAACCAATTTGAAATTATTCGAGCTTTGTGACATGGTGCATTATCCTGCTGGAAGTAGCCATCAGAGGATGGGTACATGGTGGCCATAAAGGGATGGACATGGTCAGAAACAATGCTCAGGTAGGCCGTGGCATTTAAACGATGCCCAATTGGCACTAAGGGGCCTAAAGTGTGCCAAGAAAAAATCCCCCACACCATTACACCACCACCACCAGCCTGCACAGTGGTAACAAGGCATGATGGATCCATGTTCTCATTCTGTTTACGCCAAATTCTGACTCTACCATCTGAATGTCTCAGCAGAAATCGATACTCATCAGACCAGGCAACATTTTTCCTGTCTTCAACTGTCCAATTTTGGTGAGCTCTTGCAAATTGTAGCCTCTTTTTCCTATTTGTAGTGGAGATGAGTGGTACCCGGTGGGGTCTTCTGCTGCTGTAGCCCATCCGCCTCAAGGTTGTGTGTGTTGTGGCTTCACAAATGCTTTGCTGCATACCTCGGTTGTAACAAGTGGTTATTTCAGGCAAAGTTGCTCTTCTATCAGCTTGAATCAGTCGGCCCATTCTCCTCTGACCTCTAGCATCAACAAGGCATTTTCGCCTACAGGACTTCCGCATACTGGATGTTTTTCCCTTTTCACACCATTCTTTGTAAACCCTAGAAATGGTTGTGCGTGAAAATCCCAGTAACTGAGCAGATTGTGAAATACTCAGTCCAGCCCGTCTGGCACCAACAACCATGCCACGCTCAAAATTGCTTAAATCACCTTTCTTTCCCATTCTGACATTCAGTTTGGAGTTCAGGAGATTGTCTTGACCAGGACCACACCCCTAAATTCATTGAAGCAACTGCCATGTGATTGGTTGATTAGATAATTGCATTAATGAGAAATTGAACAGGTGTTCCTAATAATCCTTTAGGTGAGTGTATATATATATATATATATATATATATATATATATATATATATATATAGTACTGTGCAAAAGTTTTAGGCACTTGTGAAAAATGTTGCATAGTGAGGATATCTACAAATATAAATGCATAAATGGTTTTCATTTATCACTTAATGTCATACAAAATCCAGTAAACTTAAAAAAGCTAAATCAATATTTGGTGTGACTACCTTTGCCTTTAAAACTTCTACAATTCTCCTAGGTACTCCTGGAAACAGTATTTCGTGGTTGTTAGCAGATAGGATGTGCCAAGTTTCTTGTAGAATTTGCCACAGTTTTTCTATCTATCTATTAGTCTCAATTTCTTCTGTCTCTATATGTAATCTCAGACTGACACGATAATCAGTGGGGAGCTTTGTGGGGCCATGACATCTGTTCTAATCTTTTCTATTTGCAAAAGTAATGTTTGAGAGTCTAACATTTATATATTCTATTGACACACTAAAGCTGAAGATATAAATAACCATCTTAAGATGAATGCTTTTGTGAAACATCTTATGTGCCTATGACTTTTGCACAGTACTGTATGTATATATTGTATATATATATATATATATATATATATATATATATAGTTACTTCATTTCTATATTCA
Organism: Xyrauchen texanus; assembly: GCF_025860055.1. Taxonomy (NCBI): domain Eukaryota; kingdom Metazoa; phylum Chordata; class Actinopteri; order Cypriniformes; family Catostomidae; genus Xyrauchen; species Xyrauchen texanus. The sequence goes on from NC_068307.1 coordinate 23,211,014, forward strand.
TTTTTTAGTTATACCAAACATTTTAATTCTCTCATCATTATCTCACCCTCATGCCATTCCAGGAATATGGCTTTCTTTCTTTTAAGGATTTTTAGAAGAAGCTCTGTAGGCCCATACAATGCAAGTGAATGTTGGTCAGAACCTTGAAGCTCCAGAAAGCACATAAAGGCAGCATAAAATTTATCCATAAGACATTGAATCCATAAATGGCTAAATCTATGCCTTTAGAAGTGATATGATAGGTGTGGGTGAGAAATAGTTCGATAATACCTTTATTCTCTAAATCTCCACTTACACTTTCAGATCTGAAAGTGAAACTAAACAGGATGAGTCAACAGGACTTAAGATGTGAAAGTGGAGCAATAGAGTAAAAAATGTACTTATATGTTTATAAACTTAAATATTTATATTTTTGTCACCCACACTTATAAAATCACTTCTGAAGACATTGATTTAACCACTGGAGTCTTGTAGACTACTTTTATGCTGCCTTTATGTGATTTTTGTAGCTTCAAAGGCTTCTAACCAGCCTTTACTTGCATTTTCATTTGTGTTAAGCAGAGGAAAGAATATCATACTTATCTGGGATGTCATGGGGGTGAGTAAATGATGATGAAATTTACATTTTTGGGTGAACTAACCCTTTCTTGTATTTTGTGTAAAAGCATAGTTCTGTAAAAAAAAAAAAAGTTGTAAACATTGTAAAATCCATATATTTTTTTCTCTTTTGTGTGGGGGGAGTTGGAAAGTTAAGGGGGTACCACGTCGGATCTCACCTAGGGCACCAAGTAACCAGAGCCGCCATTGCTTACACTGACATGCCCATCACTTTGGAATAAGGTAAATCTGGACTCATCATGACCTTTTTCCATTGCTCCACAGTCCAATCTTTATGCTCCCTAGCAAATTGAAGTAGTTTTTTTCCCAATTAGCCTCACTAACAAGTGGCTTTCTTATGACCACACAGCTGTTTATTCCCAATCCTTTAAGTTCTCGTCATATTGTGCATGTGGAAACGCTCTTACTTTCACTATTAAACATAGCTGCGAGTTCCATTGTTGATTTTTTTTTTATGATGTGATTTCAACAAGCATTTTAGTGATCTCTGATCACGATCATTCAAGATTTCTTGTCCAAACACATTTTTTCCATGAAGCTGATGGTTCACCACTATCCTTCCGGATTTTAATAATGCGTTGGACAGTTCTAAACCCAATTCTAGTGATTTCAGAAATCTCTTTAGTTTTTTTCTTTCCTTGATGTAGGCCAATAATGTGCCCCTTCTGATACACAATAACATATTTTCCATGACCACGGGATACGTCTTCCGACATGGTTGTTTAAGAAATGAGAAGCTACACACTATATCAGTTAGGGTTAAAATAATTGTTACCAGCTGAAACATATTCATCACTGCAATAATAATCCAATTATAGGCTCTTGGCTGCTTATTTAAATCTAAACTATGACTTTTTATTTGGCCAGGCAGTGCATATACAGTATATATACATATATGCAGTAGCCTATTGTTATAGACTATTTGTTTATAACAATGACAGCTTGCAGATCCTTGGATGTCAGTTTGTCCAGATACTCAGGTGACATTTTACCCCACACTTCCTGTAGCACTTGCCATAGGTGTGGCTGTCTTGTCGAGCACTTCTCACGCACCTTACAGTCAGCTGATCCCACAAATTGCTCAATGGGTTTAAGATCCATAACTCTCTTTTCCAATTATCTGTTGTCCAATGTCTGTTTCTTTGCCCACTCTAACTTATTCTTTTTGTGTTTTCTGTTTCAAAAGTGTTTTTTTCTTTGCAATTCTTTCCATAAGGCCTGCACCCCTGAGTCTTCTCTTTACTGTTGTACAAGAAACTGGTGTTTAGCAGGTAGAATTCAATGAAGCTGTCAGCTGAAGACATGTGAGGCATCTATTTCTCAAACTAGAGACTCTGATGTACTATCCTCTTGTTTAGTTGTACATCTGGGTAGGGTTGCACCAGCTGTGCTTAAGTTCTCACGTAAGTTAGGACGTAAAGTTACTAGTTAGTTTGTAACTAAGTCAGTGCTTAATTCGGTTGCACCACCTGTTCTTATCTAGTACGTCATAAGCTCTCCATAAAGTGATGTGTAATTGCACAGAATTACGTTTTTTTTTTTTTTGTAATCCAATCAGCAGCCTTCAAATTTGTAAACAGGAACCGCGCGCATTATTTGAAGCTGCTGCCTTGCGTGAACTGTCAAAACAAATACGTACAATCTAAAAAGTTATATTAATACATTACACATTTAATTTAAAATATCTTTCATAGCCTACACATGGAGGACCAAAAAATGTGTATGCTGTCACCTATTACATTTTGCATTGATCCAGTGGCAAAATAAAGTAAAGCAGCGCACACCTGGAGGCTTGGAGAGAGTGCACCATTTCGGTCTGTTTCATGTTGGATATCAGTCGATATCAAATCAGTTATCTGCATTATTCCCTCTCTTTTAAACAGCAAATGCGCATATGTCCACATCATCATAAATATCTAAAGGATGATGTCTATCTTGTAAAACTCATAGACAAATTTGCGGTTCATTATCTTCATTATCAATGATATTCTCATCGATGTACTCTAATCTGGCTGCCATTACATTCCATCCATTCGTAATTCTTGGGCTAAGGCTGCCGTAAATATTTATTTCATACATAGGGTTATGTCCTATGTAAGTTTAATGGTGCAACGCTCAAATATTTAGTAGTGTGTAAATTGTGACTTAGTGCCCATTTATGCAACAAAAAGGCTAAGTTTGAGCTGTTTCTTTTTTTGCCATAAGAAATGCCAGTATATTGCATACTGTGTCAACTCTGTTAATCTGACAATGTTAAGCTTCATTTAACGAACCAAATAGCTTTCAATTGTGTTTGACATAATGGCAAGTGATTTTTTACTACCAAATTAGCAATTTAGCATGTTTATTCAAGAATAAGGTGTTGGAGTGATGGCTGCTGGAAATGGTGCCTGTCTACATTTGACCAAAAAGGACTTTTTTTTAATATTGATGGTGCTGTTTTACATCAGTAATGTCCTGACTATACTTTGTGATATATATACACAAACACAATATCACATAGCTTATAAGGATACAAAAATCCTGCCGAGGAGCTGTGGGAAATCAGGATGCTGAAGCGGCCTGTTCACCAAAGAAGCGTCAAGCGGAGTAAATGTTCGCCAGAACACTGCAGGGGAGCGGAGAGTCTTCTCGTTGCCTTGAAGATTCTAGACGAGAAATTAATCGCTGTCTTGAAGGAAGAAAATTCTGAGGAATGGTGTTTGCTCGCCCGGTTTTATACTGGACAGCTTCACACCTAAAAGGGCAGGGCTTAAACACCATAGCCAATTTTACAATTGCCGTTATTGTAGAAAGGTTTAAACTAGGTTGTATAAAAGGACACTCCCCATAGCGGCAGCTTAGTGACGCAATGTCAAGTGTACTGAGTCGTAAGGGAACACAAATTATTGTTCTGCAGAGACCTACACATGTGATTTCACACAAGTTCCGCTGTCATTGACTGTAAAGTAAATAACTAGAAATATAATACCAGAGTTTATTGATATGGGCTTATAAACGATCACACAACCACAGTTTGTACTGCAGAATAATATTCTAATGTCAGATAATTTTCTAACATCAGCATTTATAGTAAAAGAATAAATAATTCACTTGTTGCTGTGTTGTATTAAAGAGATGATAATAAAATCTGCTTCTTACTTTACTGAGAGCGTGATGCAGAATTTCCATGTCTCCATATAAACTTCCATTCATGTCAAGTGCCTGTATAACCTGTATAACAGAGACTGAATACCCTAGAAAGAAAAAAAAAAATGGCAAATTGTAAAAAACAAGACACAAAAAAACGAATGAAAGGATCCATCCATTTGCTATATCCGCTTAGCCTATCCTAGGGTCGATCCTAGCTACTGCGGGCCAAAAAATTAAATACAAGTTTTCTGAAATTTAAACTCAAAACACAATACACACATTTTAGCCAACCACAAAAACCTCTGTTTATAATACTTCCAATTCAAGGACTTTTGGGATTTAGTTTTTTAGAGCTCCAAATCTATAAATAACAATTAGGTGAAAGTTGCAGTCAAATTAGGAAAGAACTCCCTCTACTGGCCTTCCTAGAACCACTGTCTTATATCCATACCTTTGTTACCTCCAGGAAATAAATGTGATCGTCTTTGTGTAAATGCTGCTCCAGCTCAGCATCTCCTGCTCCAGTTGCTCCAAGAGTCCTTCATCTTGACTCTCTGAAGCCTTTTCCTGAGCTCTGATCAGCTGTTCCACCTCAGAGGGACTTCTTTTAATGGAGCGCATCATCTCAGTAAAGATCCTCTGACTGTTCTCCACTGCTCCCTGTGCAGAGTGCTGTTTCACACACATTACAAGCAGCTCTACACCTAACACAGCCTTAGCAACAGTGGGCTTCGGTGGGACTGAATGAAACTGTCTCATCTCAAATCTCAACTTTGAGACTCCACAGTCTCTCTCAGCTTCTGAAGATCCTCTCTCTCCTCAGTTCTCTGCTGATATTTTCTCCTAGTCTCGCCCCAAATACTCTGTAGGTAATATAATCATTTAACACATGACTATGCTAAGTCAATATTATTTCCTACCAATATATTTTACTTTATCTATAAGAATGAGTTACAAAAGGTAACATTTTAAGTGAGACCCAGGATAAACATTGGTTTGGTTGAGTTCTTATTATAACTCTTCTTCCGCTCTTGAAGTCTGAGTCCGCTCATAGATCCGTACATTGGACAGGTATGACATTTTGCACACTGATAGAGGTAACTGACCCAAATTTGGCTCTCTAACTCAAAACCTCTAGCGCCACCAACTGTTCAAAGTTGCACACACTTTTCGGCCCAAAACTTTAGAACTGTACCCTGAGAGCACACATCTTGCAATTGCTCATTTGCAATCTTCAATAAGATGTTTACTCTCGGATGTCAATTAGACATTCAGCTGTCTTTGAGATGTTTATGATTAAGAATGTTTGTAAATCAGAATTTTTAGCAGATGGTAATTAGAATGCAATGCTTTCCAGATGGAATTATCTAAAGCAGACAACTCTGAGATGTACATGTGCTATCTGGGTAAGGGCTAAAAAAAACAGAATTATTTTTCTCTCTGATTCCTTGGGTCAAGCCGAATTCACTAACTTTTGTTAGTGAATGTACTAACAAAAGCCAAATTAAAACAAGTTATAGAAGTTTAAGTTTAGTTTGATTACATTTTATTGCTTTAAACGTTTTATTTTTTATAAATAAATCTTATAAATTACAAATACTGTACCTGGCCACCCTAAAAATGCTACGATTTCAAAGCCATATGTCTACCCAAGTCGTGTGTAAAATGTTAGATCGATATCTCGAAAAAATAGTTAGCGATGGTATTTTTGATTCAGTACCCAAACTGGCCACTAGATAACATCCAAGCTCCATTTTGTGATTCAACTTTTTTTAAAAGAGTTGTAACTCATGAATGCTTTGACCTAAAGGCCTACATATGGTCTCTGAAAGAAGACATTTAGGAGTTCAAATCAAATCACTTTATTGTCACACGACCATATACTAGTGTTGCCACCTGTCCCGGTTTTACCGGGATTGTCCTTCTTTTTAATAACTTGTCCCGGGAAATTTATCCACTCTCCCGGGACACTAAATGTCCCGGTTTTCGAAAGGCTACGTGAATATGTATATTCAACTATCTATTTTCTCTCCACTTGAAATAGCCTATGCGTTGTGCACAGAGTGGTCCGTGTCTCTTGTGTGTAGAATCCGCTATCATTGGCTCTGGGACGTGTGACGTGACGTAGGCTACGTCATCTAGCGCGTCTGTCTTCTTGGCAGCTAGCCAGTTACTACAGGCGGCAATTTGAGAAGCAGTGTGAAGAAGATTGTACGTCAACGTCGTTCGTTAGCGTTAACATGGGTGGCGAGACGGAAGACGAAGATGACAGTGTGTTCACAAAGACGGACAGGCCAGTAAAAAGAAAATGAAACGTTCGACATACTTTAATAATGACTGGTTGAAAAATGACAATTACTCCACATGGCTAAAGCCAACACCAGGCGACCCACTTTATGCTACCTGCTCCGTATGCTCAGTTAAAATTCTGGTTAAACATGAAGGCAAAACTGCTTTGGATGACCATGCTAAAACAAATAATTTTTTAGCAAGGCAACTGAATCCACTGAGCTGTTGAAAGTAGTTGCTTTTGTTTTTCCATACCAGTCAGTTATGCCTATGCAGAAAGAGTGTTCAGTCATATGGAGGATGTTTGGTCCGATAAAAGAAACAGACTGTTAGTTGCAATGGTGAAGTCTGAGCTTCAGGTCAGATTGAATTTCAAATTGTCATGCACTGAATTCAAGACATTCATTGAAGAACAGAAACCACTGATAGCTGCAGCAAAGGGAAACGCCAAGTATAGATGGAAGACTAGGTAAGCTAAGGCCCATTTATGTATGATTTTGTTATTCCAATGTCTGATTGAGACATACTAAATAAAAGTGGCTATAGATGTGGCTAAGGTATGGTAAATGCAAATCTAATGTCATCCCTCTACTTATTTCTTTAGCAAAGCAAAAGCAAGCACAAGCACCAGTATCTAAGCAACCAGGTAAGCTATAAGTTAAGATAAGTGAGAATACTTGAGATGTTTAAAATATTCACGACTATGCACAATCTTACTGCACAACGACCAATTGTGTCTTCTGAGTCTAATGGACATTTTCACTTGTGAGCAAATCGGTGGCCGGGTCATTGATTTGTCCAGGTTTTTTATCAGACATAGGTGGCAACCCTACCATATACACAAGTGCAACAGTAGGTGAAATTCTTGTGTGCAGTTACGAGCAATCTAGCAGTCATGACAGTGACAAGACATATACCAATTACAATAAACAACATAATTACACAACACAATTTACATATAAAATGTACACATACTTACAAAACACAATATAATATACAATGTACAGTAAACAATACAAAAAATATAGAATACACAATACACAATATACAATACAATAAGTAAACAGTATATATAAGTAGTTGTATTGAGGAGAATATGTTGACAGTCCAGTGTGAGATTATAGATTAATAAAGTGCAGTGCTAATTATTTATCCTGATAGATCAAGTGTGCAACAGTCTGACTGCTTGGGGGAAGAAGCTATCATGTAGTTGGCTGGTGCGGATCCTGATGCTGCAATACCGCCTGCCTGATGGTAGCAGAGAGAACAGACCATGACTCGGGTGGCTGGAGTCTCTGATGTTCCTCCAAGCTTTTTTTGCTCACCTCCTATGATGTTTCTGGCAGTTCGCACCACCCTTTGCAGGTCTTTGCGGTTGTGGGCAGTGCTATTGCCATACCAGGCCGTGATGTAGCCAGTCAGGATGCTCTCTACAGTGCTGGTGTAGAACCGTGTGAGGATGTTTGTGGTTCATTCCAAACTTCCTCAGCCGTCTCAGGAAGAAGAGGTGCTGGTGAGCCTTCTTCACAACGGCCTCAGTGTGGATTGACAATGTGAGTTCCTCAGTGATGTGGACACCGAGGAACTTGAAACTGCTGACTCTCTCTACCAGTGCTCCATTAATGGTAATGGGGCTGTGTTCTCCGTCTTTCTTCCTGAAGTCCACTACAAGCTCCTTGGTTTTACTGACGTTGAGGGAGAGGTTGTGCTCCTGACACCAGTGTGTCAGAGTGTGCACCTCCTCTCTGTAGGCTGTTTCATCATTGTCAGTGATCAGACGCTACAACCGTCGTATCGTCAGCAAACGTAATGATGGCATTGGAGCTATGTGTTGCCACACAGTCATGTGTGTATAGGGAATACAGCTGAAGTGAAAGCAGTAAAATATGTGAAAAGAATACAAAGTTATAGAAGCATAAATTTATTGCAATGAAAATGTACTGCACTAAATTATGTGTTTTGTAAAGAAAATGTATATGAAACCTGTGCCTGGTCACCCAAAAAAAAACAACAACAACAACAATTTAAAGTTGTGTATAAAATGTGAGATTGATATCTCCAAAAACATATTTACTATGAAATGTGTTCATTTTAAAACATTGTATTAACACTTTTACATTGCATTTATGCATTAGGCAAACACTTTCAACAAATGCTCTACCAGCTGAACTTGTTTGAACATAAACATATGAAATAAAATAAAAAAAATAAGAACAGTACAAAAAAAAAACAGACCACAATCTATTTATACAACTAATTACAACTGTTAAGTGCCCAAAACTACAAATCGCTCTCATCACGCCAGGCATTGAAACAATCCCACTTTACCTGAAAGCATAAAAGCATGTCAACCCGGCAGGTTAAGGATGTTTTTTGGTGAAACGCTCTGCATTTTTGTCTTGTGTGATGTGCTGTGGCTTTAGACAGGCTTGATATGAGTGTCCACATGCATTTGAAGGAGCAGAAGCCGGAATCTGATTTCGAGGCATCCAATCTGCAAGCTCCTGAACCAGAGTCTCCTGGAATTCCCTCAGACTCAGTGGCTTCTGGTTGTATAGTGTGGCCATCTGTTGGTGCAGTATGAAGGCATTCACCACTGCAATGTCCAAGAAATGGTAGAACAGAGACCTGTGCCACTTGCTGGTCTTGTGGAGAATTGAATAATCCCCAATTATGGCATCGGAAAGATCCACTCCTCCCATGTTCCTGTACGGAAAATAATGGGGCATATTTAAAATTGACTTATTCAAGTAAATAAAATACACATATAGACAACTTCTCATGCAAAAACTATTTTACAAATAACTACATATTTACATGTAATTATATATAATATAATACATTTTACCCACCTGTTGTAGTCTACCATTTGACACCTATTATTTCTCTTCTGAAGACATGGATTTCAATCAATTGAGTTTACTGAAGACAAAGTGTTTTTCATTATCCTCAATGCCAATGCAACAATCAGAAATACAGGTTACATATGAGTTCAGTGAGCGAACTCACCTAAACACAGAAATGCTAAGATTTAGGCATTTGCAAAATCAGTTTAAATCACAGATTTTCTAACATTCTGTTTGGTTCAAACAGGAAGATTACATAAACTATTTCAAAATCATGGTACTCACCCAACTGCCTGACAACAGAAATTTAAGACATAACATTTCTCATAACCATAACTAATTCTAATACTTGATAAGTTGTGGGGCCTCTTGTGTTGTCCATATCTGTGAATGTTGAAGGGCTATGAAGCACTTTATTAACAAATACATAATCACATTCTCATGAATGAAAAGATGATTTAGTGAAAACAAACAGGTCATATCTTATTTCAACAAGACTACATGACACCCAGACCTATCTGAAATGCAGTGCCTGCAAGGAAACTTGGAAAACATAGTGAAACAGAACTGTAACTAAATCTTAAAAAATGCAGTACAATAAAAATGCATATAATCTGGGAGCCAGGCTAAATGAAAAATCAGTGTTAAGGCATTCCTGGTATTAACCAGACCCTCAGTCACTTCTCAGACAACATACAAATTACATGCACAGTAAGGATAAAGTTAATTGATTACAATAAGACACAGAATCATTAAATACATAGTTTATTGTAAATGAGGATGATAAATGAATATAGGCAAAACAAAGGGGATTCAATCCACCCCCACAGATTAAACCACTTGAGTCATATGGATAAATTAAATGCTCCCTTTGTGTGATTTTTGGAGCTTCAAAGGTCTGGCCACCATTCTTTTACAACCTACAGAATACTATCTTCTAAATATCTTTGTTTGTGCAGAACAGAAGAAAGAAAATCATACACATCTGGAGTGACATGAGGGTGAGTAAATTAGAGAATTTTTATTTTTGTGTGAACTATCCCTTTAAGAAAGTGCGTTCCATAGCAACGACCTCCGCCTTTACTCCTAGATACTTTTTGTAAATAGGTTTTAAAGCAGAAACTCTTAGCTAGGAAATCTTTGGATAACTCCTGGTGATAATATAAAAATCTTTGTGAATAATGGACCAAGATGTGTTGCAAATTTCATAACGATTCGTAGGATATCTACACTCAGTCAGTGAAGTAAAGTAGTAAAAAACATTTCTATGAAGAAGAAAAATAAAAAAAAAACACATTTGAAAAATGGTACAGAGCTTCAGCAGAAAGAAATACGAGCAAAGATGTCCAAAGCATACAAGTACTTTATTTTTAATGTGGGTGTTAGCAGGCACGTATTTAGAAAGCAGAGGCCCCTGGGCACAAAATCTTAGAGGGCCCCCCTCCCAGAACTCGTGGCCAAAACTCACACAGCATCTTAATTTTTAGAAACAGTAAAAGGAAGCTGTGGGTTTTTCTTTAGTTTAAAACAAAACCACTTTCTCCAACTCCATTTCTTGTGATGTTAACTGTGACAGCAAATGAGATCTATAAATATCTATAAAAAAAAAAAAAAGACAAAATTGAAAATATCACAGAACAAAATCAATAGAATTTATTGCAATAATCAGATTAAAATCTATGAAAATACAGCATAATAACATAACTAAGAATAACTATAGTCATGTCTGTACAGCCTGTCAAAATCGAATTAGCTTCCCACAGTGACCACAATTTTATCTAAAGAGCTGACTTCGGAAAACTACGGAAGACCTGTACCGCAATGTAAAAAAAAAAAACATTGTAAAAAAAAAAAAAAAATGCTATTATTTCGAGATTAAAGTCGAAATGTTTCGAGATTAAAGTCGAAGCTTTTCGAGATTAAAGTCGAAATGTTTCGAGAATAAAGTCGTAACATATATTCTTAGTGAAGTCAAACTGCTTCTGACATGGATCTAAACATAATAGTAGCTTTTTACTTTATGTGGCACGTTGACTCGTATGACAAGCTTAAACCGTACGGCCTCTGCATTAATGGATGTGTTGATGGATTCTCACGTAATGTGATGTGGTTGAAAGTGTATTTCACCAATAATGACCCGAAAGTCATTGCAACATATTTCATTGAGACAGTAAAAAATAGAGATGGTTGTCCTAGAAGAATCCGTGGGACTGAAAACGTTGCTATGGAGCAGATGCAAATCTTTCTTCGAAGAAATGCTACTGATGAATTTGCTTTTAACCGGAGTTTCTTATACGGTTCAAGCAATCATAATCAAAGAATCGAAAGCTTTGAGCATACTTCGGAAAGAGAATATTCAGAATATATGTTACGACTTTATTCTCGAAACATTTCGACTTTAATCTCGAAAAGCTTCGACTTTAATCTCGAAAAGCTTCGACTTTAATCTCGAAATAATAGCATTTTTTTTTTTTTTACAATTATTTATTTTTTTTTACATTGCGGTACAGGTCTTCCGTAGAAAACAGCTGATTGTTGAGCACCTCTTTTTCTCTGTCTCACTGTCTCTCCCCTTCACGGAGAAACAGATGATCAACGATCTTCTCTGCAGTGAACTGACGGAAAAAGACGAAAGATATAGGCTACTTTTAAAATATTATTTGAAATATTACGTGAAAGTACCCTGAACTAGAGAATGACTCCCACATGCTTTGCTAAGCCTAGACCGCATATCTGGTCATAAAAATGAAGTCAACATTACTACAACAACGTTACATGATTAAAAAAAGCAACTTATCATATGGGGACAGAGGGGTGGTGAAATGCGGGTGCTGGACTAAATCAGAACAAATATTTATTTGGGTGGGTCGGTGCACGCAGATTCGGAAGGCTTCGGCGCCGATCCGGGCATCTATAATAATCAGGGTTTTTAATAAGGGGAAAGTAATAGATAGACCTACATTTTGAGGCTGTCAAACTGGTAATGTACGTTAACCTACCCTTCACCGCCGGGTCTCTGCCGCCTTCAGCGGCTTCCAAAGCGCCTGCTTCGGTTTAGTCTCAAGCGGCACTTGAACAGGAGCCGACTTTTGAAAAAGTGGAGATAGTTGGAATATTTCTCCAATTAAATCCTCTCTGATATCCTTCTCCCTTTCCGTTTTGTGGCTCCACTGATCCACCATTTTTTATCCATGTTATTTGTTTTTTCAATTACCTCAATTATTTTTTTCACGCTATCTTCTACCGCCGGTCTTGCCGCTATCAACAGTTTCCGCGGTAAGCTGACTCATTGTCATCATCAGACACAGCCGAAAAAGGCAAAAAACTGATCATGATACTTTTTGTGTGCAAATAAATTATTGTTAACACACATACACACAAAATCATTAATTTTATTAAAAAAAAATACAATTATGAGGCCACACAGTTAGTGGGGTCTTGGAGGCCCCCTACAGGTCGGAGGCCCCCGGCCCAATCGTAAATCTGGCCTTGGGTGTTAGGTGCTTCCGCTATTTATTTGCTTTAGAGCTGTTTATCCTTAGCCCATAAGTTATATTGTACTTATTAATTCTTATCTGTAAATATAATTAACTCAAAGACATTTTTTTTTTTTTTATCCCCAATTTGGAATGCCCAAAGCGCTCTAAGTCCTCCTGGTGGCATAGTGACTCGCTTCAACCCGGGTGGCGGAGGAAAAATCTTAGTTGCCTCGACATCTGAGAGAGTCAATCCGAGCATCTTATCACGTGGCTTGTTGAGCGCAGTACCTCGGAGATGTAGTGCATATGGAGGCTTCAGGCTATTCTCTGCGGCATCCTCACCATGCTCCCCATTGAGAGCGAGAACCACATTATAGTGACCACAAGGAGGTTACCCCATGTGACTACCCTACCTAGCAACCAGGACCATTTGGTTGCTTAGGAGACCTGGCTGGAGTCACTCAGCACTCCCTGGATTCGAACTCCGACTCCAGGGATGGTAGTCAGCGAATTTACTCCCTGAGCTACCCAGGCCCACTGCATTTCCATTTCTTAAAACAACTTAACTAACAGCAAGTGAGTTTTTATACTTAAAATAGGCCTACTCTATGGAGAGAGTGCACACATGCATGTCAACCAAATGAAGCGCAAAAGGCATTGCAAAGGAGAAAAGGATTGCAAACATTTTGACAAAGATCTTGGCTTTGGTCAAATATTTGCTGAATACAGGGTCTCTGTGGCACTTTACAAATTCCTGTGTTTGTTTTAAATGACACTTTTTGACCTGCCCCAACAACATTAATCAACAAAAAGTGCTAGTTAGTGGCAGGGCTATTTGTTCATTGATGAGGGTCCAATTCAGAAAGCTGTTTAACAATTCAAATTTGGTGGGGCTAGTGTAGCAGAAATTACATACTTCATACTTTTAACTGTATAATTGAAATTGTACATGTAACACAAGTAATATTTTAAGAACATTAAAATTGAGAATTCTTTATTTTATAATGTGAAAAAATTACATGCAACATTGTACAGTGTAACATTTATTTATTTTGTACCAATGTTTAGCATACATTTCTATTTTTGTAACTTTTAATTTGGGCACTGGGTAAAATGTGTGAAATAACGTTTTTTTCCTCCAATAAAATGCAAGAAATATGAACAAAGAAATTATTGATTAACCAATTATAATTGGTTATCACAGGCCCACTATTGGACGATACAGTGGTTGCTGGGTGGCATGACTGTATTCCTTAGGGACACTTAAAGGGACAGCTCATCAAGTAGCTCATCATTTACTCACCCTCATGCCGTCCTCGATGTGTATGACTTTCTTCTGCTGAACACAAAGAATTTTAGTAGAATATTTTAGTTTGGTACCACATTTTAGTTCATGGACTATATACAATGCAAGTGACTGGGTTCCAAAATTTGGAAGCTCCAAAAAGCACATAAAGGCCACATAATAGTAATCCATATGACTCCAGTAGTTAAACCTATATCTTCAGAAGCGATATGATAGGTGTGGGTGAGAAACAGATCAATATTTAAAGCTGATGTAACTTTTTCTTTGTTACAATACTTCAGTCCCAGCTTAATATGCAGAGAAAACTATAAGTAAGCCATTAATAGATACATTTTCTCAAAAAGGTTTGATAAACATGTTTTTTTTTTTTTTTTGCAATTCCATTCTGTGGTCATAGCGTCACAGAAATGACATCCTTCAGCTTTAAGTCCTTCTCTACTATAAATTATCATCCCTGCCCAGTAGGTGACAATATGCACAAAGGATGCAAATAGCCAAAAGGACTTAAATATTGATCTCTTTCTAACCCACACCTATCATATTGCTTCTGAAGATATAGGGTGCTTCTCATTTCTTAAATTGTGCATCCTCGTTTCCTCGCTCCTCTGTCCTCGAGCCTGTGACACGGAAACAGTTCAAAGTCCTCCATCATTAAGGACGGACCAATTCTCTAAATGCACGGTGAGGAAGCTTCTGGAGAATGCTTGAGTGAGGAAGCACCGAGCATCCTATGTGGAAGACTTTTTGGACAAATCGCCTGACGCACACACATTCTCCTCCCCCTTCACATCTGACACAACAGCTTTAATTCATATTTCACCTTTGCGGTTTAAATAAACCATAATTGTCAAATACTTTAACAGTGCATCTTGAATTATTAGGTTTTATTATGAATAAAGTTTAAATAACATAACGGCAAGCGCTCTGAGGAAATGCAGCTGCACATAGACAGCACTATGAAGTGACACGTGAACGAGCAGGACATTCTATTTCACAAATCCATCTTGCTTTGATTCCTCTGTCCTCCTTTCTTTCCTAAGAGGGTGGAGCTAGGTAGCGAGGAAGGAAGCAAGGAAAGGAAATGAGGATGCACAATTTAAGAAATGAGAAGCACCCATAGATTTATCCACTGGAGTTGTATGGATTACTTTTATGCTGCCTTTATGTGATTTTGGAGTGTCAACATTTTAGTACTCATTCACTTGCACTCTGAGGACCTACAGAGCTGAAGAATTCTTCTAAAAATCTTTGTGTTCAGCAGCAGGAAGTCATACACATCTGGGATGGAATGAGTGCATGTAGATGAGAATTTCAATTTTTTGGTGAACTATCCCTTTAAGTGTCACATGTGCCATTACTTCTTTCTTTAAAAAGCTCCTAGTATTGCTCAAGTTTCACCTTTTGCTAAGAATTAGTCAAATCATAGTACTAAGAGCATTTTATGCATACTGGCCCTGCTCTCAAAATGTTTCTTTTCCCCAAAATGTGAATGAAGGCTTACAAGATGTATTTAAGCAAAGAGGGAAAATATTTCTATCTCCAGTCATATTTTACAGAGGTATTAAAAGAAAATTCAAAGAAAAACAGCAAATTCAAAGTTTGTAACACTTTAACACTCATTCCATTAAATGGCAAAGTTATTATTAGATGTTTATGAGACGTTAAAGAGCGGTTATCCTATTTTTCCAGTTCGTCTCTTAAAGATGGAATTTTCTTCTGCTGGAGTCCATCTCATGGCGCTGAAAGATATCAAGCAACAGTTGATAAAGTGTGACTGACACATTTAAATTACTGACACACTGAAACGGTCAATGATATCCATAAGGCAGATTTTAGAGTTAGGACTAACCTTGTGAACCCATTCATATTCCCCAAATTTGGAGTCAAAGGTTCCATTCTGTAAGGAGCGAAGTTTAAGACTGAAGCGGGGTCCTAGCTCCTGTATTCCTACTCTCTTTTCATTCTTGAAGATATACCTGTGTGATGCACAAAATTAGTTGATTGTGTCCTGTAGAAATAGCAGTTCTTCATCTGTACATTTCAGTGTTAAACCATATTGATCAAATTAAGAGTTGCTTGCTTGAAAGTAAGTTACTTTTCTTCAAGCAGGACAATAACAAAAATATTTTATTCACTGTAGTACAAAATGTAAGTAGCCCCAGTTCTACAAACCCAATTCTGAAAAAGTTGGGACAGTATGAAAAATGCTAATAAAAACAAAAATGAGTGATTTGTAAATTATATTCACCCTTTGCTTTATTGAAAGCACTACAACTAAACTTTATATGATGTTTTACCCTGTGAATTGTATTATTTATTTATATGCTATTTCAAATCAGATGATCGCAACACGCTCCAAAAAAGTTGGGACAGTCAAGTGCTTACCACTGTGAAACATATTTTCTTCTAATAACACTTAAGCATTTGGGCACTGAAGACACAAGTTTAGTAGGTCATTAGATGCACAATTGTACAGGGTCTTTGTTTCCGTGTGGTGTTCTTCATAATGCGCCACACATTCTCAATTGGAGATGGTCAGGACTTCAAGCAGGCCAACCTTGCACCTGCACTCTCACACAGCCATGCACTAGAAATACGGGCAGTATGTGGTTTCCTGGTGGAAAATGCAGGAATGTCCCTAGAAAAGACTGCTGGATTGCAGTATTTTTAAATATCTGTCGGCATTAATGGTGCCCTCACAGATGTGTGAGTTACCCATACCATTGGCACTGACACACTCCTGGAACATACAGACATTGGCTTTTGGGCCTGATGCTGATAACAGCTTGTATGGCCCTTTTCCTCTTTGGCCCATCTAACACGACAGCTTTGTTTTTCAAAAACTTTTTGAAATGTGGACTCTTCAGACCAAAAAACAAACTTTCCACTGTTCTACTTTCCATCTAAAATGAGACCAAGCTCAGAAAAGCTGGTAGCACTTCTGGACAGTGTTGATGTATGGCTTCTGCTTTACATAGTAAAGTCTTATCTGCCATCTGTGGATGCAGTGGCGAGTGGTGTTGACTAACAAAGGTTAACTAAAGTTATCCCGAGCTCATGTTCATGATATCCATTACAGATTAATGTTTTTTAAGACAGTGATGTCTGAGGGATCAGAGATCACGCGCATTCAGAAACTGTTTTCATCTTGCCCTTTACGCACCAAGATTTGACCAGATTCCTTGAATCTTTTAAACTATATTGTGCACTGGAGAGGGTGAAATGCCCCAAATCCTTCCAATTAGTTTTTTTTTTTTTTGGTGGGGGGGGTGGATCATTGTTCTCAAAGGTGCTGGATTATTTGCTAAAGCATCTGTTGGCAAATTGATAAGACTTGAACGATCCTTGTTCTTGAAGGACTAGGCTGTTTTTGGATTCTCCTTCAACAGTATAGAGTATTATGACACAATTGCTTTACCTGTTTAACATGCCCTGTTACACATCGACTTATTTCAATTTGTCAAATTGTTATTAGTCTTAAATTGCCCGTCTCAACTTTTTTGGAGCATACTGCAATCATCTGATTTGAAATTACTGTACATATAAAAAAAACTATGATATTCAAAAGGAAAAACATCATATAATGTGTAATTGTAGTCTTTCAATATAGCAAAGGGTGATTATAATTTATGAATCTTTTTGTTTAGTTTTTATTAGCGTTTTTCATACTGTCACAACCTTTTCAGAATTGGGGTTGTACCTTTGAAAAAATATTTTAGCCTATTATTAAGAGTTATGCATTTCAAATTCATAACAGAATTGTGTAATGTTTAACAAAATTAAATAAAACTTACAATATTTGTATTTTATTAAAGCTGCACTATTTAAAACATTTGTTACAATTTTTTTTTTTTATCACTTTAGCACTAATTTCAGAACCTCTGATGTAATTTTTCAAAACTTGACACAAAACTCGCAACCGATTATCAAAATGCACATTTCTCAAAACTAACACTTTTTCCAATTGATACAATACACAAACCGAAGATAATTTGTTCACTGAACTAAAATCAACTGTTCAAAATGACAACGTAACATCAAAGTATTACCATTTCAAAAAGCAATTCATACATTGCATCTGAGATGACAGTCTATTCATTTCTTTACAATGATCTAACTATCAATAGATACAAATGTTCAAAAAGACAAGTAACTGTTGTATTACTCAAAGCATAGTTTTATGGAAACTGATGAACAATATTCCATGTTTAGATCATGAAAGTTTCAGGATAATGAGATCCAGTGACACCAATTACCGTGGAACATGAACCAATTGGACTACATTATCAATGGATGTAATATTTCATCATCATTCTTTATCAGACACTGTTTCTATGGTCCCATGCACCACTTTCCCAGACCAGGTTTTCAGATTTGACATTACTGTATGTACGCAGGCCCTTGTAATTGCTTTTCCAATACTACCAACTCATTACTGATGATTGATTTCACATTGTGGTACGAGTATATAGTGAACTGAGTGGTATCCACCTACAACAACATAGTGATACTGTAACATGGAGCTGGCAGGTGATCCAGGTCACACTAGAGGTCAAGCAGTGGGAGGAAGACAAGGAAGATGTGGTGGTCAAAGGAATGGCAGGGGACAAGTACCCCTACTGAGAGGTGGTCGTGGGCCTCGTAATACATGAGGGCTTAGGCCTCACCAGAGAGGTGGCCATGGGCTTTGTTTGGGGAATGTGGTAGAGGACAAGGCCACAGACCAAGACAGCAGCAGCAACAGCAAAGAGTGTCCATTGAAATCAGAGCAATAGTTGTAGACCATGTCGTAAATCATGGCAATACAATGACAGAGGCAGCTACAATGATTCAACCAAACCTCAGAAGATCAACCGTGGCCTCAATCATCAGAAATTTCCACAATGAGAACTGTTAAGTCTAAAGCATGTACTAAACATTAGGCTACTTTCAATTGTCAAATGATTGTATACTGCATGCCAATGTGTACCACAGAGTAGGTGATGTGACTAAATGTGTTGTTACTGTAATTTCCCCTGCAGAATACAGACTAGGTCAAATAGGGGAGGCAGAGGCAAAATTCTGACTGACCAAAAAGAGTGAGCTGTTGTCAATTTGGTTTGGGTCAGAAATGATATTCGCCTTACAGACATTTGGCAGCACATATTGGTAAATGGTAAATGGTCTGCACTTATATAGCGCTTTTTTCTAACCTCAGAGGTTACCAAAGCGCTTTACACTGTGTCCCAATCACCCATTCACACACACATTCGTGCACCAATGGCGGCAGAGCTGCCATGCAAGGCGCAATGAAGACATGTCCAACAATGTGGAAGGCATAAGTTCAGACTATTGAACACATGCTGAAAAGGCACCAGGTGTCTCTAAAACAGCTATACAGTGTGCTCTTTGAAAAAAAATGCAGACAGAGTGAAGCAACTAAGGACGGAGTATGTTCAGTTTCAAGCTGCCCGTTGCGAAAAATTCACCAAAAATTATTTTTTGTTGTTAATTCTTTTTGCTTTGATTTCATGATACCTATGTTGTGATTTGATTGTATTTCTTCAATACATTTTTGATTTTGTTTAATGATCTCACTGTGTCTGTTGTATTCTCTCTACTTGTCCTTTTACAGTGATGTATTTACGTGTAGTACCGTAACAAAACATTTTGTACTACAATATGTAATGATTGCACGAACAACTACATAGTGAAACTACCGGTATCTTGTGTGTTGGTGATCTAAATTGAAGTTCCTATGGTATTTCATGATAAATTTGTTATTTGAACCAATGATTCTGCAAATGCAATGTTTCTTAAAAGATATGAATGCACAATGCAATGTTTTGAACATTGGACAGCCTGTGTTACTAGTGATGACGTTTTTGAGTTTCATGTCTTTGAGTTAAGTTCTTACTTTACCCCGATACAGTAAACCCATAACAATCATTTGTATTTTGAGCTGTCAGGTTGTATTTGGCACAAAATCCCTGGCTTATGTCATACATCCTCGCGTCATTACGTCAGGTCCGTGAACATAAGAAAGTACCACCAGCAGTCACGTGTTTTGGTTTCAGAACAGCATCGCAACAATCTGGATGGATGTTTATCTGTTTGGCGAAGTTATTTACAAGCTATAATGCTTGGAAATGTTGTCTGGTAGAGTTGTTGAAGCATATATTGCATGTCATGCTTGTATGAATCGAACATTACTCGTGTGTTAACCCAATCATGATGCATCTACATTGTCGGGCGAAAGTTAATGTGACATGTTTACTAATATTTATGCCTTCATGACTTGAATTGTAACTGTTATATTGCATTTTTATGCATATTATTTTCATGTTTAATAAAGTACATTTTATCCCCATCATTATTGAATCCTTGCATTATGTTTTTAGTTTACGGTGTTATTGTGTGCATATAAACATCCTATTGTAGTATTACTGCTCACTTGCATTATTAACTGAGGCTGTACAATATAATATACCAAAAATAAAGTCTTCCATTGAACTCGTATCAGCCATATCACGAGTTTCACCTCTTACATTTTAAAGTGTAGTACAATACAAACATTAATAGTAGATAAAACACTTGATAATCCTATTAAAATATAACTGTAAAATGTAACTGCTGGTTGAGGGAATTGAGTTCTCCATTTTAAAGTGCTTTGAGTGTAGTGCCAGAAAAGCACTATAAGTCCAAAATTAATTCATTCTAAATATTTAAATAAGTGTTTCTTTATCATCAAAGCAAGTAATACTTCAGTTTTAAATGTATAATTGTATAACTCTTCTTAATAAAGCTGAGTATTGCCAATTTTCGTCAAGACAACAAATGCACAGTGACATATATTATGATTAATTAAGTTGTGAGCCATCACGTTATAATCTAGCAGCATTAAGCGTGCACACTCGAGGGATGAGCATCCCTGCAGTTTTTTAATCTCTTCCCCTTAGATTGGGACATTCATGCAACTCATAGAAGAGGTACTAACTGCACAGAGTAATGGCAGTGTCGGAGTTTGTAGTTATTTACATTATCTGCTTCCGTATTATTTTAACTTTAATAAAGCTATAACACATTAAATATAACTGCATTAAAGATGTAACACCGGGGTGTTTCCTTTAAAGTTGCTCGACACATAAGTTTTGCTTCAACAGAGCAGCAGCTCCAGCTCCACATATTCCAAAAGAAGAGTGCTTCTGTATTTACTTATTTAGTATTTTTGCATTATAATGCCCTCATACTTTGCGATCTACATAACCTGAAGCTGTTGGAAAGTTTAGAGTGTATATGAAATGTGAGCTGTGTAATTCTTCCTCTCCTCAGTCAGGTGCAAACTGCAGTGCTGCTCTCCTGCATAATCATTAGAGTTTAATGTGATCTCATGTTACGTTAAATGAGACCAAAAGACTATTCAACAATTGAATTTTTGTCGACAATATTTTATTATATATTAAATAAATACTAAATATAGACTCTGTTTCCTAGAGATGAATGTCGTTTGTTGCGAAAAGTGCAAATCAATCCCAGAACAACAGCAAAGGACCTTGTGAAGATGCTGGAGGAAACAGGTAGACAAGTATCTATATCCACAGTAAAACGACAACATAAATCTGAAAGGCTGCTCAAACTGTAGTATGGCTCCATAAAAAGCCAAACTACAGTTTGCAAGTGCACAATGGGACAAAGATCTTACTTTCTACAGAAATGTCCTTTGGTCTGATGAAACAAAAACTTTATGTTTGGTGGAAAAAGGGTGAGAAGAACACCATCCCAACTGTGAAGCATGGGGGTGGCAGCATCATGTTGTGGGGTGCTTTGCTGCATAAGGGACTGGTGCACTTCACAAAATCGATGGTATCAAGAGGATATATTGAAGCAACATCTTAAGAATTCAGCCAGAAAGTTAAACCACATCTCAAATGGGTCTTCTAAATGGACAATGACCCTAAGCATACCTCCAAAGGCTTAAGGACAACAAAGACAAGGTATTTGAGTGGCCAACACAAAGCCCTGACATCAATCTGATAGAAAATGTGTGGGCAGAGTGGCGTATGCGAGCAAGGAGGCCTTCAAACCTAAAGCCGTTACACCAGTTCTGTCTGGATGAATGGGCCAAAATTCCAGCAACATTTTGTGAGAAGCTCGTGGAAGGCTACCCAAAATGTTTGACCCAAGTTAAACTATTTAAAGGCAATGCTACCAAATTCTAACAAACTGTATGTAAACGTCTGGCCCACTGGGAATGTGATGAAAGAAATAAAAGCTGAAAGAAATAATTCTCTCTACTAATATTCTGACATTTCACATTCTTAAAAGAAAGTAGCAATCCTAACTGACCTGAGACAGGGAATGTATTCTACGATTAAATGTCAGGAATTGTGAAAAATGTAGTTTAAATGTATTTGGCCAAGGTGTAGGAAAACTTCAACTGTATCTATATATATACACACACACACACACTCACCTAAAGGATTATTAGGAACACCATACTAATACTGTGTTTGACCCCCTTTCGCCTTCAGAACTGCCTTAATTCTACGTGGCATTGATTCAACAAGGTGCTGAAAGCATTCTTTAGAAATGTTGGCCCATATTGATAGGATACCATCTTGCAGTTGATGGAGATTTGTGGGATGCACATCCAGGGCACGA
Source organism: Xyrauchen texanus (assembly GCF_025860055.1). Lineage (NCBI taxonomy): Eukaryota > Metazoa > Chordata > Actinopteri > Cypriniformes > Catostomidae > Xyrauchen > Xyrauchen texanus. Next base: position 23,233,324 of record NC_068307.1, read on the forward strand.
AGCTCCCGTTCCACCACATCCCAAAGATGCTCTATTGGGTTGAGATCTGGTGACTGTGGGGGCCATTTTAGTACAGTGAACTCATTGTCATGTTCAAGAAACCAATTTGAAATGATTCAAGCTTTGTGACATGGTGCATTTTCCTGCTGGAAGTAGCCATAAAGGGATGGACATGGTCAGAAACAATGCTCAGGTAGGCCGTGGCATTTAAACGATGCCCAATTGGCACTAAGGGGCCTAAAGTGTGCCAAGAAAACATCCCCCACACCATTACACCACCACCACCAGCCTGCACAGTGGTAACAAGGCATGATGGATCCATGTTCTCATTCTGTTTATGCCAAATTCTGACTCTACCATCTGAATGTCTCAACAGAAATCGAGACTCATCAGACCAGGCAACATTTTTCCAGTCTTCAACTGTCCAATTTTGGTGAGCTCTTGCAAATTGTAGCCTCTTTTTCCTATTTGTAGTGGAGATGAGTGGTACCCGGTGGGGTCTTCTGCTGTTGTAGCCCATCCGCCTCAAGGTTGTGCGTGTTGTGGCTTCACAAATGCTTTGCTGCATACCTCGGTTGTAACGAGTGGTTATTTCAGGCAAAGTTGCTCTTCTATCAGCTTGAATCAGTCGGCCCATTCTCCTCTGACCTCTAGCATCAACAAGGCATTTTCGCCAACAGGACTGCCGCATACTGGATGTTTTTCCTTTTCACACCATTCTTTGTAAACCCTAGAAATGGTTGTGCGTGAAAATCCCAGTAACTGAGCAGATTGTGAAATACTCAGACCGGCCCGTCTGGCACCAACAACCATGCCACGCTCAAAATTGCTTAAATCACCTTTCTTTCCCATTCTGACATTCAGTTTGGAGTTCAGGAGATTGTCTTGACCAGGACCACACCCCTAAATTCATTGAAGCAACTGCCATGTGATTGGTTGATTAGATAATTGCATTAATGAGAAATTGAACAGGTGTTCCTAATAATCCTTTAGGTGAGTGTATATATATAATATATATATATATATATATAGACGCACACTAAAAAGTTATTTATTCAGAATGAACTTGGATTACCTTTTTGGAAACTCTTTATTTACATTCAAAGTGTTCTTTTGAACCCAATCAACCTAAATAATAATAATAATGCATATTACAATATTTCCATACAATACTTATTAGGCATGGTATTACATATTAATGCAATAATCAAATATTTAGATAATAATATCCCGAATTCAAGTCATTTTAAGGCAGTCCTGTTAAACCTTTGATTAAGAAACCTCAGAGTTTCTTTGTGTAGTGGAAGATAGTTTTTTGATATACTTTCTTTTTAATAACCATTTCCAAACATGACGAAATGTTGTATGGTTATGCAAAAGTAAAAATTGAAACTAGAGTTTTGTATTGCATTCACAATACACATTAAAAGCGCACCACACTGCAGACCTAAGAATAAGTTTGTTTGGAGCACTCAAATAATACACTACTGCATTGGAAATCAAGAAATTACATGTGTATGACATTTCTACATTCACTTAAAATTCCAGTATATCAATGGCAATATGGGATTAGAATTGAAAGTGCAAAAAAAAAAAAGTGGAGACAAGCCTGTCAATATAAAAAAATGCATATTGCGACAACAATGTGCGAGTTCAGTGCGAGTATTTTTTATCAATACTTGACAGTTGGCAAATAAGATTTCATGATTCAGCAGACTTTCGCGACAGGGTGCATACAATTAAATTAAGGATTACCTGTGAAATCTGAAAAAGATGAAGTCTCTCTGATTGTGAAACGTGGCGACCTGACGGCCAACAAATTGTGGATCATGAGGAAACAGAGCAGCAAACAGCCGGCCGATGGTGTGACCGAGTCTAGTAGTGAAATTATTGAGGATGACTTCTGGAACGTGTTCTGTAGGGTCCTTACCTCTTCTCTAAATAATACAAAAAATAAAAATAAATAAAAAAATTACAAAGTTAAGGGTTGTGCTTTCTTAAGAATCAAGGTAGCAAACAGGATGCATAAGTTTAATTCGAATTTAAGGATGTAAAATTTTAATTCCACAATTAAATAGATTAATTGACAGTACACAAAAGTAACTGTATTTAAAACATGTCATTGTATTTTTCAGTATGAATTACTAATAAGCATGTTATCATACACGCAACATATGGGGCATTTTTAGAAGCCTTAGATGATATTAATAATATTTAAAATGCCACCTACAGAAATTTGTGTTTAACTCAGATATATTTCATTGTATTCAATAAATTAACTTTCATTACGGAACATGTCGGAAGACCACGCTCCAAGCCATAAAACGTATCTGAAAACAATGTGTTGGACACAGGTAAACTATATCATTGAATAAAAAAATATTATTTTTCAAACTGAAAAATGCAATCATTTATATTGTTCAAACACCCTGTGTTGGGACTAATGAAATTCCACTGCTGCAACTTCATTGAATTTCTTTGAATTAATTTATCTTCCTGTCATTACAATTCAAAGTCCAACAAATGAATTGGAATGGAGCCAATACTTATATTAAGTATTGCCCAACCTTGCTTAAGGACAGAGGAAAAATTATATTTAACTTTTCTGTAGGAACATTTCACTAACCTTCATCTCTTTGCGAAGCCGAACACTACTGACTTTAAAATGTGCAGTTGGTCCATCAGGAAGGTGACAGAGAACCAAACCATCTGTGACACTTTAAGTGAAAGAAAATCCTACAAGATTCTGTGAACATTTCAACTCGTTAAGCAGGTGATAGGACAATAAAATCTCATAGATATTATATAAATATAGTACTAGATTACATAGTTAAGTCTGAGTAAAGGATACTTGGCACCTTTCTATCCTCATTGATCACCATTAAGTAAGTAAAGCCTCGTGATATACACTGAGGAATGACTCTCTTCAATGCCAGACCTCTTCTATAGTACACATGCGCATGTGGGATTACTGTCGCCAGCTGCTCACAAAACCTCACAGTTCTCTGAAACACACACAATACAATACAATAAACACATGATACTTGAAGTATACATGCATTGCTCGATTGATATAAAGCAAAATCTCAGTAAACTCACTCCTCTTGGCCTGTCTGAAGTGGTAATTAGTACTTTGGGATTTGTCAAACGATTAAAGTAAGCAGAGAATTCATCAGTTCCTTCATCAAAAGCCACCTGGATAAAACAAATTAGTTCTAGATTAGTTTTAAGCGTTCACAGAAAAAGGGTGGAAGAGGGTTCATTAATCACCTCCTCATCCTCTGGGTTGACTGTAGTTTCATCATATATTCTCTGGTTTTCTATAGTCTTGGGAACTTCTTTAGGTGGAGCCTAAAAAAAAAACATAATGGAAACACCAATTAATCAATGCAAAAACAAACAGAAAAAGACTAACGCTAAATGAATGTCACTGATTTAAACAGCCAGACGGTCAGCCAGATGTTAAGATTTTAACACACATTTTAACCTGGTTTACATAACATATCACCCTACACTCACAGAACACTTTATTAGGAACTCCTGTACACCTTATTATTCATGCGATTATCTAATCTACCAATCATGTGGCAGCAGTGCAATACAAACAAATCAAGCAGATATGGGTCAGGAGCTTCAGCTAATGTGCACATCAACCATCAGAATGGGGAAATAAAATGTGATCTCAGTCATTTTGACCGTGGCATGATTGCTGGTGCCAGACGGGCTAACTTGAATATTTCTGTAGCTGCTGGTCTCTTGGGATTTTCACATACAACATCCACTAGATTACTTAGAATGGTGCAAAAAACATCCAGTGAGTGGCAGTTCTGTGGACAGAAATGCCTCATTGATGAGAGTGGTCAACAGAGAATGGCTGGACTGGTTTGAGCTGACAGAAAGGCTAGGGTAACTCAGATAAGCCCTCTGTACAATTGTAGTGAGCAGAATATAATCTCAGAATTCACAACACGTGAAACCTGGAGTCAGATGGACCACAAAAGCATAAGACTGGAAGTCAGGTTCCAGTTTTGTCAGCTAAGAGCAGAAAGCTGAGGTTTTTCTATGTCTTGAAACATGTAGCCTGATCTGATCTCTCTGTTGAGGTACACATATAGGTGAAACTCGAAAAATTGGAATATCGTGCAAAAGTTCATTAATTTCAGTAATTCAACTTAAAAGGTGAAACTAATATATTATATAGACTCATTACAAGCAAAGTAAGATATTTCAAGCCTTTATTTGATATAATTTTTATGATTATGGCTTACAGCTTATGAAAACCCCAAATTCAGAATCTCAGAAAATTAGAATATTGTGAAAAGGTTCAGTATTGTAGGCTCAAAGTGTCACACTCTAATCAGCTAATTAATCCAAAACACCTGCAAAGGGTTCCTGAGCCTTTAAATGGTCTCTCAGTCTGGTTCAGTTGAATTCACAATCATGGGGAAGACTGCTGACCTGACAGTTGTGCAGAAAACCATCATTGACACCCTCCACAAGGAGGGAAAGCCTCAAAAGGTAATTGCAAAAGAAGTTGGATGTTCTCAAAGTGCTGTATCAAAGCACATTAATAGAAAGTTAAGTGGAAGGGAAAAGTGTGGAAGAAAAAGGTGCACAAGCAGCAGGGATGACTGTAGCCTGGAGAGGATTGTCAGGAAAAGGCCATTCAAATGTATGGGGGAGCTTCACAAGGAGTGGACTGAGGCTTCAAATGTCGTATTCCTCTTGTCAAGCCGCTCCTGAACAACAAACAACGTCAGAAGCGTCTTACCTGGGCTAAAGAAAAAAAGAACTGGTCTGTTGCTCAGTGGTCCAAAGTCCTCTTTTCTGATGAGAGCAAATTTTGCATCTCATTTGGAAACCAAGGTCCCAGAGTCTGGAGGAAGAATGGAGAGGCACACAATCCAAGATGCTTGAAGTCCAGTGTGAAGTTTCCACAGTCTGTGTTGGTTTGGGGAGCCATGTCATCGGCTGGTGTTGGTCCACTGTGCTTTATTAAGTCCAGAGTCAACGCAGCTGTCTACCGGGACATTTTAGAGCACTTCATGCTTCCTTCAGCAGACAAGCTTTATGGAGATGCTGACTTCATTTTCCAGCAGGACTTGGCACCTGCCCACACTGCCAAAAGTACCAAAACCTGGTTCAATGACCATGGTATTACTGTGCTTGATTGGCCAGCAAACTTGCCTGACCTGAACCCCATAGAGAATCTATGGGGCATTGCCAAGAGAAAGATGAGAGACATGAGACCAAACAATGCAGAAGAGCTGAAGGCCGCTATTGAAGCATCTTGGTCTTCCATAATACCTCAGCAGTGCCACAGGCTGATAGCATCCATGCCACGCCGCATTGAGGCAGTAATTAATGCAAAAGGGGCCCAAACCAAGTACTGAGTACATATGCATGATTATACTTTTCAGAGGGCCGACATTTCTGTATTTAAAATCCTTTTTTTTTATTGATTTCATGTAATATTCTAATTTTCTGAGATTCTGAATTTGGGGTTTTCATAAGCTGTAAGCCATAATCATAAAAATTATATCAAATAAAGGATTGAAATATCTTACTTTGCTTGTAATGAGTCTATATAATATATTAGTTTCACCGTTTAAGTTGAATTACTGAAATTAATGAACTTTTGCACGATATTCTAATTTTTCGAGTTTCACCTGTATGGTAGGGTCAGTATTTGGATCCATGGATTCAACCTGCCTTGTGTCAACAGTCCAGGCTGGTTGTGGTAGTGCAAGGATATGATGAGGCATGTTTTCTTGGCCCACTTCAGGCCAGTTAATACCAATAAATCATTGCTTGAATGCAACAGCCTATTTGAGAATAGTTGCTGACAATGTGCATCCCTTCATGACCACAAATTATTACCCATCTTCTAATGGCTACTTCCAGCATGATAATGCACAATATCACAAAGCAAAAGTTGTCTCAAACTGGTTTCATGAACATGACAATGTGTTCATTCCTCAGTGGTCTTCCCAGTCACCGGATCTGAATCCAATAGAACACCATCGGGATGTGGTAGAATGGGATATTCACAGCATGAATGTGCAGCTGACAAATCTGTAGAAATTGCCTGATGCAATTATGGCAATAATTGCCATAAAATAACATGAACAAGAATCTCATTTTCAACATCTTGTGGAATCCAGGCCACAAAGAATTTAGGCTGTTTGAGAGCAAAAGGAGGCCCTACCCAATATTAGTATAGTTCCTCAAAGTAATCAGTGAGTTTATGTAATCTGATCACAAGTGCCCAGTGGTAAACACAGGTGGAAATGGGGTCCAAAACACTTTGTGATACGATTACTAAAACCACATTTTTGAGAATTAGAAACGTATACGATTTGTAATGTAAATGCTGATGCATCCAGAACAACTGTCAAATTAATCTAATTAAGTTTCAAATTCAGGTACATTTAAGAGGAAAAGCATATCGACTTTAGGTGTATTGTTACTCTGTAGTTTATCAACATGCAGCAATATAATTATGTAGTAAGTGATGTATGCAGTCATTAAATCAGATCCTCCTCAAATAAACAAATAAGTGGTCACAGGAAAAGCATGCAAATTCCAAGTGTAAATAATAATGTGTCTTGACCCATAGACAGATGTTGGTACCAGGTGTAAACACAGCATTTGAAATACAGTGCATCAAACATACCTTGTCGCCAAGAGCTTCTCTCTCCTTCTTCCTTTTCTTTTTCAATTCCAGCTTTTGCTGAGGAGAGATATTACAGACTGTTTATTAACATATAATAGGTTACCATGGGAAAATCCATAAAATCTGGTAGAGTGCTGCAGATCTTTAATAAAGGTCTTGATCTGCCTAAAATACGTTTTTCCGTGTATATCGTGGCGTGTCGATTCGATCCTACTTATTTAATTCGATTTCAACGCGCATGCGCCTCGTGCCCCAACAAACGGCCAAGAGTAGCACTTCACAAAGTTTGTAAATATATGAGATAAAGCGCTGCAGTAAGTAACCGATCACCTTTCTTTTCTCCTGCTTCAGTTTGAGAAACATCGCATGTCTGCGCTGCTTGTTTTTGATCTCAGACACGCTGAATGTGGGAGGAAAAAACGCTCCTGGTTCGGACTTCTCCTCTTTTACTTCACCCTCTGCTGGATTCATCTCTTCCACTGGATTTTCGTCAGATTTGACTTTTCGCTTTGGCTTTTTCGTCTTTCCTTTTTTTGAAATTGATTGCTCCGTAGAATCCATTTCTGTTGCTCCTGTCTCATTCACGTGTGTGAAAATATCTACTTCCGGTTCAGCTTCTGCTTCTTCTTCTTCTTCCTCGTTTTTTTATGGCAGATCGCAACAAAACTCGTGCATTACTGCCACCCTCTGTGATCATGAGCCAGAGACTCTAACCCAGCGTTTCTCAACGGGGGTGGTACCACCCCCTAGGGGGCGTTTGGACAGTGTTGGGGGGCGGTGTGAACGAGGCAGCAGAGAGGGGGGCGCTCAGGCACAAATGGGGGGCGTTACTCAGAGGTACTCAACAGGCGGCCTGCGCAAAAATCTTTTCAGCTCTTCTCCTTAGCCTATGTCTTCGTCTTGCTCGGATTACTGCTGCCACTTCACCAGGAGGATATGCCAGGAGAGCCGCTTCCTAAGTTACACATGCTTTTAAGAGGCGGAGAATTTTCTGCGCAAAATAGAGGCGCGCTTTCACCGGCTTTTTCTGTACATAACGCGGAATACATAATTAGGCGCATAATTAGTGTTCAGGGCTCACACTAATGACCGTAATTAATTTAAAAAAAGTGGCTGTTTTTGACGTCGTTTTTTCTTCGGTTCAGTTCAGGTGGCCGAGCTGTTGTCGTCTTTGTTCGTCATTTGAAATCAAATGACCGTTTGTAGGCTATTCAAATTTGAAGCCTAGTACATATTGCCCAATTGAGTGCGCGAACGACCGCTGCTTTTTCATTGGCCATTTAGGTTAGTTACGTTATTGTTCACGTGATTGGTTCATCTTAAAAAAATGTGTGTGTGAGCCTGAATTTGTTTGAATTTCTAAATACATTTGCAATACCTTTCAAACAATCCATGTGTTTTTGCATTTTTTTCCAAACACAATATTACTCAACTTGAGGCTTTTACAATAAATAGTTTAAATACAATAAGAAACTTCTGTTTCAGTTTTTTTTTTTAACAAAAACTCAGGCTTCAGGTATCAGTGTTGCAATTGTTTGGCTGTAATAGTATTTCTGAAGTGTTTTTGTTTTTTTTTTGTTTTTTTTTGGGGGGCATTAAGAGGATCATGAAGAGGTCAGGGGGGCGTTTGTTCAAAAAAGGTTGAGAACCACTGCTCTAACCACTACCTCCCCTCCCCTCCCCCATCCTCCAGCCCAATAAGAGTCATTGCTTCAGCCAGCTATGGAATGATATTCCGGACATTATTCAAAAGGAATTGCAAATTGTATTTGCAATTGCGTTTTCAATTTGTGGACGCATAAAATGTGACATATTCCAAACGCAATTGCAAATCGCGCATTACGGTTTGCATTTTCGTTTAAGCGAACGCACAGTGACTGCCAGATTTCAAATGGAAAAGCAAAGTCCGTTTGCAACTGTGTTTCCCATATCTTACGAGTTTTGGCCCTGTCATATTTAAATAGCAATTTCAATTACCACGTCTGCTTTTTCACTTTCTCAGCGTCGCGTATGTAGCCAGCCAACACTCAAATGGAATACTAATTCCCTTAGTATTTCCATTTCCGATGCCTTACACAGAAACCTGTCAATCAGGGTCAAGGGTGGAATTATGCTATGGGGCATGTTTGTCTTGGGAAGTGACATCACTCACAGTCTATCAGGATCAATAATTAGCACTGCACTTTATTCATCTATAATCTCACATATTCTCCTCAATATACTACTTCATAGATATATATTTCATATACTCCTACTTATTGTATTGTATATTGTGTAAGTATGTGTACATTTGACTTGTAAATTGTTTTGTGTAAGTATGTTGTTTACTGTAATTGGTATATGTCTCGTCACTGTCATGACTGCTATGTTGCTCGGAACTGCACACAAGAATTTCACCTACTGTTGCACTTGTGTACATAGTAGTGTGACAATAAAGTGATTTGATTTGATTTGATTTGATAAACCGGCATCTGTTCAGGGCATCACCTCTTGACCGTCGACTGTGAGTGACGTCACTTCCCAAGACAAACACGCCCCATAGCATAATCCCACCCTTGACCCTGATTGACAGGTTTCTGTGTAAGGCATTGGAAATGGAAATACTAAGGGAATTAGTATTCCATTTGAGTATTAGAAAATCAGTTATTTTGAATTCTTATAATAAAGGTGGCTTAAATTTCATTGATTTTGATTCTCTTAACAATACCTTAAAAATTAATTGGCTTAAACGTTTCCTTCACAATCAATCTTCTATTTGGAGTATAATTCCAAGATATATTTTTTCTCAATTAGGAGGTATACATTTGCTTTTAATGTGCAATTATTCAATTAGTAAACTTCCTGTCAAACTTTCCAATTATCATCAGCAGATGCTTATGGCTTGGAAACTTATTTACAAGCATAATTTCTCGCCACACAATTTTTTAATTTGGAACAACTGTAATATTCTTCATAAGAGGAAATCTTTATTTCTTGAAAACTGGTTCAATAATGGGGTGATATTAGTAAACCAGCTATTTCATAGTGAAGGTAATTTATTTAATTATTCCGATTTTGTTTCAGGATACCAATTCCCAGTATCTAGTAAAGAATTTAATATAGTTTTCAAGGCCATCTCTTTGGAAATCTGTATGCTGTTTAGAAACAATAATAGTGCTACAGTGACTTCTGTTTCTCCCCCTAGCCCTGAATCTACTGTGGTTGGTTCTATTTGTTTTTCAATACATAAATCCAATTATAAAATTAGGTCATTATTTTTGGACCCTGTTACTTCAATTCCTTCCTCCATTTCTTATTGGAATAACCTTTTTGATGATATTAAATGGTCATATGTTTGGTCACTTCCTCAGAAATTCTTTCTAACTAATAAAGTTAAAGAAATATCCTATAAAATTATTCATAGATTTTATCCAGTTAAATACTTTTTAAAGAAATTTAGAAATGATACTTCCTGCTCTTTTTGTGAAGCCTCCTCTGAAACTGTTGATCATTTGTTTTGGGAATGTCTTTTTACTCGGTCTTTCTGGAACAATATTGATGCTCTGATTGTCCTTTATCATATAGACACATTCTTTTTGGATTTTATGTTAAAGACAAGAATCTAATTAATGCATGTTTTTGTATAAACCTTCTTTTATATATTGGAAAGTTTCATATCCATAAATGTAAATATATAAAAAGTAAACCCCACTGTAGCTTTTTCAAAGAAGAACTGAAGATGTATTTAAATACAATTTCAACTTCTGTTAACAAGAAAGCAATGAAAACATCCAGAATTAGTGCCATGTTTAATATTCTCTCTTAATGTTTTTTTCTTTTGTGCCATCTTCTTCTTTTTTTTTTCTTTCTTCTCTTACTCTCTTTTCTTTTTAGACTATTGTTGAATATATTTCAATTTCTTTCACATTTCCTCTCTTAATGTATTCTGAACCATAATTTCTCTTTTGTTTTGAAAGATTGTTTATATTTCTTGTATGTATCGTCTTGTTCTGTTTGTTAATATTGCAATAAAAAAAAAAAATAAAAAAAAAATTAGTATTCCATTTGAGTGTTGGCTGGCTACATACGTGACGCTGAGAAAGTGAAAAAGCAGACGTGGTATTTGAAATTGCTATTTAAATATGACAGGGCCAAAACTCGTAAGATATGGGAAACACAGTTGCAAACGGACTTTGCTTTTCCATTTGAAATTTGGCAGTCACTGTGCGTTCGCTTAAACGAAAATGCAAACCGTAATGCGCGATTTGCAATTGCGTTTGGATTATGTCACATTTTATGCGTCCACAAATTGAAAACGCAATTGCAAATACAATTTGCAATTCCTTTTGAATAATGTCCGGAATATCATTCCATAGCCAGCGCTGCGTGTTCATCTCCTCTGGCTTTCGCTCATAACCCTTCCTACACCAGGGGGATGGGGAGAGGGGAAAACATTTTTTAATAAAAATTGTATATATATATATATATATACATATATACAGCTACACACATACACATACACACCCACACACGTATACATCCCTCACACTCCTATATCCTATCTATTAGGCCTGTACACTCCAGAAACTTGAACAATATTGTTATTGCATTCCCTCCTATCTTCGGATTAAAAATATTTTTTTATGAAATGTCTTGTTCCCCTTTTCTCCTTATCTCCTCTACTAGAATTACTCTCTCCTCTGTATATCTTCCACAATGCATAATTACGTGTTCTACTGTTTCACTAACTCCACACAATTCACAAAGCCCTGTTGGATGCTTGGATATTAATTGCATTGTCTTATTTAGCCCTGTATGCCCCAGTCTAAGTCTTGATAAAATATTCTCCTCTCTTCTATTTGTACTAGAATGCCTTCCTTTCCCTACTTTTGGCTGTATTGCATGCAAATGTCTACCTTTAGTTTCAGTATCCCAATACTGCTGCCATCTTTGATACATTTCCTTTATAACTATTGCTTTGATTTCTGATCTACTATATGGTATATCTATTTCCACTTTTATATCCTGTACTGCTTGTTTTGCCAGCTTATCTGCTACCTCATTCCCTTTCACACCCACATGTGCAGGAACCCACAAAAACTGTACCCTCACCCTTATTTGTTGCAACAAATATAATTCATGGAGAATCTCCATTACTAAATCTTGTCTTGTGTCAGACTGTTGGGCATCGATACTTGAGAGGGCTGCACTGGAATCTGAACATATTACTACATCCTTCACTCCTGTTTCATTAATCCATTTTAAAGCAATCACAATTGCCCTCATTTCCCCTGTGAACACTGATAGCCTATCTGATATCCTTACCTTCTTTGAGATTTGCAATGTTGGTATAACATATGCTATACCTACTTGTCCGCTACTTATATTCTTTGATGCATCTGTAAATATTTGAATAACATGTCCATACTTTCTACCCAAATACCTGACCTTCTTTTTGTCTGCATTCCAGTAGTGTCAAATCTACTAGGGGTTGAGGCAAAATCCACAACGGAACAGCTGGCAGGATCACTCTTGGTGTATTCTAAAATCCTTTATACCCATCTCCTTTACTAGATCCCCTACCACCCAACCGAAACTATAAATTTTTTTCTTCCCATACTCCCAACACTGATCTAATAATTTTAAGGTGGGATCTGATTTGTCCTGTCCCTTAAGATTTGCCCAGTAGACCCCTATCAACTGTTGTCTTCTTATTTGAAGAGGCATTTCACCTACTTCTACCTGTAATGCTGAAACTGGAGATGATGGATATGCTCCACAACAAATCCTTAATGCTTTTGCCTGAATTTAATCTAATTTAGCTAAATGAGTTTTAGCTGCAGATCCATAAACAATACTTCCGTAATCCATCACTGATCTAATTAGTGTTATGTATATGGTTTTTAAAGCCAATCTGTCCATCCCCCAGTCTTGACCGGACACACACCGCATTATATTCAAAACTATTTTACATTTCTCTTCCATCTTTTCTATATGCCCCTTCCATTTGAGTCTGCTGTCTAACCATATTCCAAGAAACCTTACCTTTTTTACTCTTTCTAATGTCTAATTGTACATATTTAATTTAAATTTGTTATCTATTCTTTTATTTGTGAAGAACTTGGACTGGGTCTTTTCCACTGAGAACTTAAATCCCCACTTAAATTACCATTTCTCCACCTCATTTAATGCCCTTTGCATTTTCTGGACCATAAACTTTATATTGGCACCTCTATACCATAGAGCTCAATCATCCACAAACAATGATCTGCAAATACTTTTGTCCACCCCTGAGAACACATAATTGATTGATTATAAAGAGCAATGGGCTAATAACACTTCCCTGTGGAGTTCCATTTTCTAATGCTCCATTAGTTGATATGCATTCTCCCACTCTCACCTTAATCTTTCTTTCTACCAGGAAATGTTTAATCCAATTAAACTTTCGCCCTCCTATTCCCAATTGTCCCAATTTCACCAGCAATCCTTCTTTCCATAATAAATCATAAGCTTTCTCTATATCAAAAAAGACTGCCACCACTGTTTCTTTATTCATCGATGCTTTCCTTATGTCCAACTCTATAGATAATACTGGATCCATTGTTCCTCTACCCCCCCCCCCCACCCAAATCCACTCTGATTTGGTGTAAAACTCTTCCCTTTTTCCAAATAATACATTAATCTGTCAGTTAACATTTTTTCCATTACCTTACATAGATGAGATGTAAGAGCTATTGGCCTATAGTTTAATGGAACACTTGTATCCTTCCCTAGTTTCTTTATAGGCAGTACCATCGATTCTTTCCAGTTTTTAGGCAAAATCCCTTCTATCCAAATTCTTTTTAAAAATTCTAAAACCACACCCAATGCATTTTCACTCAAATGTTTCAACATACTATAGCTTACTCCATCTTCTTCAGTTGCTGATTCATTCATTCTACTTAATTTTCTCTTTAATTCATTCATTTCAAAAGGAACATCCATCAAATTGTCCATAGCCTCCCTTCTATCCTTTAACAGAGGGTGTTTTTTAAGAGTCTCTTCCCTTACTCTCCTACTCTCATCTGACAAATTTTTAGAGCAGTTCACCTTTACAAATGCCTCTCGAAACATTGTTGCATTTTCTTCATCCGTTACAGCTAATTATTCTCTCATCTTTAAAACTGGATATTCAAACTCCTTTCATATAACCTTCATCTTTTTAATCATACTCCATACCTCTTCAATTGGACTGTTTTTCCCTATTTTACTCCAAAAATATCTTTTAGCATTTCTTACCACCCTTCTAACTTCTGCTTGGGCCTTTTTATATTCAATCAAATGTTGAAAATTATGTGTTCTTACTCTTCTAAATGCCTTCCTTTTATTTCTAATAGCTTCATCACAATTTTTATTCCACCATTGGACTATTTTCATCTTCCTACTTCCTTTACTTTTTGGAATATATTTTCCTACTGCTTCCTTTATAACAGAAATAATCTTACTATTTATTTCCTCAATACTACCCCTATTTATATTCTCAATCCGATTCAATCCTTCTTCACTCTCTCTCATAAACTCTGCCCAGTTGGCCTTTTCATATATCCACTTCCCTGTACCTCCCCAATGTTTTCCCCTTTCCTCTCCATTACTCATAATAGATATTAATATAGGATAATGATCACTTCCCACCGTGCATTTACTTAATATTTCCCACTCAGATACTCCTAACAATCTTGACACCAATGTCAAATCTAAGGCTGATCCTAATCCTGATACCATATCCACCCTTGTGCACCCTCCATCATTGAGACATACTAAATTCTTTCCATCTATCAATTCTTCAATTATCTTACCATTTCTATCTACTTTTGCCCCACCCCATAGAGTACTATGTGCATTAAAGTCCCCACACCAAATAATCCTCTCATCTCCTTGACCTTCTAGCTTCTAATTCACTTAACTCCAGTCTCTTACATGGATTATACAAATTTATTATAACATATTTTTTACTTTGGTCCCATATCTCAACTACTACATACTCCATTGATATCCCTATTCCCACCAATCTATACGGAATTCCTGATCTTTTGAAAGTAATACATCCACCTCCATTACCCTCTACTCTATCCCTTCTTACTGCTGAATATCCCTTCAAAACAAATTCAAATCTAGGTTTAAGCCATGATTCTTGTATACATATCACATGTCCTTCATTCGATTTACATACCCTTTGAACTCCAATCCATTTGCAAAAAGACTCCTGGCATTCCACTGTAATATATTTATCATCATAATAAATGACCAGAACATAATTCTTGACTTGGCTGTAATTCTGTTGTTAGGCAATCCCTAACTATCTCCCATGACATTCCTTTCACCTCTAAAAATCTCTCAGCTGCCCTCACAATAATTTGTATCCTTTCAGTTCTCTTTTCCGTCTGAGCTGTGCAATTAATAACTTCTGCCATAAACAGCACAACGTTTTTCTTAATTACTCTTAACTCATCTTCCCTGATCCTACCTTCTTCTCTCACACTTATTGGTTCACTTGTTGCTTTTATGATCTGCCCTCTATCATAACCATCTTCTGACTTCTCCTTGCTCCTTAATTCTACTACTTTCACTGCCTCAACATATGACAATCTACTTTTCTCCCTCTCTTTCTGTACTTCCACTGCTTTCTTCCTAACTTCACAGCCCCATATGCAACATTATGTGCTCCACCACAATTGCAGCACCTAACCTCAACACCTGCTTCACACCTACCATAATCATGCTCACCTCCACAACGAGCACATCTCTTTTTTGCCTTACATATGTGGCGATGCTGTGGTAGTGAACGGAGAATTGAAATGCTTTACCACACTCTTAACAGAAATGGCAATATATGATCGACTACGCCACCCTGGACAACCGGAGAAATAATAGCCCTAAGGGCACACAGGTTCGGTTTGAATGAGTGGGTGAGAGGACAGGAGTGGTATAGAAAAGTTTATTTTGTTTGTCAATACTGACTAATAAATAGCTAAAACTTCAAAGGTGAAAAACTCCTACATTGGCCATAAAATAATGACGAACACCAGCAATCTACTCATACACACAGAAAATAAACTCAATTTAAGGAAAACAAATTAGTCAAAAGGAGAGGTATCTGGAGGTCTGGGCCAGCTGCCAAATTGGAAAATGAACCCGCCCCACGATAGACCACTACAAATACCCAAACGCACACATGAAGGTTTAACTGCCGGACAACACACGCAAATGGCAGCTTCGCCTCCACCCTCCAGAAAAACCCCAGCTCCTGCAACAGACACAAAAAAAATGAGAAAAAAAGTAAATACAACAAAAAAAGACAAAACAACCTCAAAGAAAATAAACTACCAAAAATACAAAAAAACTTTTAGAAGGTTTATGTTTGAAACAACTTCACAAAATAAAGCAAATAATTCAAAAATTTAAACCATTTAACACGAAAGTAAAACTCACATAACCAAAAAAAACAAGTTAACAGTTTGAAATAAACCACGTTCACTCGGGTTTACAGTGCTCGGAGATGAGACACGGAATGAACAAGAAGAGAAAACAAATAATCAAACATAAGACCTTACGGTACTCAAACGATACACACAAGATGCTGATTTCAAGTTTAACCCGATGGAATTCAATTGGTGGCGGCCAGAGGAGACGGTCAGCCAACCCGCAAAGCCATGCGCAATCCGCAAATAGCAACGTAAATCAAAAATCACAGTAGCTTAATGTTTGCTATCGTGATGACGGTCAAGGCAAAACAGCGACGCAGTCGCAATTATACGCAATCATGATTCAGTGTTAATGCTCAATTCCCACAAATAGCCCAAGAGACGCTCAGTTATGCAGGGGAGACCTGCAGAGCATAAAGAAACTTCATTAAAACGAGAGAAAACACATTATTAATACACAACTATAATCCTACATACCACGGGATGATCCTGCACATGAACTGCTTCGTAGTCGTACACTATATTACAGTATAGTGGCTCAGTCAGGACCATGTAAGTGACGTGCTATCAATGCCACCGAGGACAAAACAAATCATAAGTAGCCAACCGCGGTCGATTGCTTCTTGTTATAAACAAAGGGCTATACATACCTGTGAGGAGTGGGCAGCCAGCACACAGCAGAAGGGGAAAGCCAGTTTACAATCTAAGCCTAACAACGTAGAGAAATTCACATCAAACGCCTGCACAGTACGAGAAGCAACGAGTTCACCCCAAACAACTCACATACCTGCGGCGACCATGGATGACGTCACAACGACAATACAAAGACGCATACCAAGTGGCCACAACACATCCCTTATATATCCGACAAAAGAATAACGGAGGAGGGATTAATAAACCAAGCACAGGTGTATGACATTCCCATAGGTGGATTCAACCACCCTGCTACACATACATTAGCGATGTGTCCATATCTCTGGCAATTATAACATCTTAACGGTGCTTTCACATATTCTCTTATTGGATAACTAATATAACCTATTTTAACTTGGTCTGGTAATATCCCATTTTCAAACTTTAGCATTACAGAAAAACTATCCACCCTACTTCCCTCTCTATTCACCTGCAAACGTCTGGCCTCACCAACTTTCCCTCCCTCAATATTCCTCTTTATCTCTTCCATTGATACCTCCAAGGGTACTCCAGTAATTACACCACTTATCCATAACCTACCTCCTACTGGCCTACAACTCACTACCTCTTGCTTACACATCGCTTTTAATCTCATCACTTTATTTCTCTGTTCATCATTGCTGCATGTCACCAACAATGCCCCATCTTGCATCACTCTAGCACTGCTAATTTCCCCTATTAACCTTCTCAACTCATTTGTCAAAGCAATAGGACTAATCCCTATCATACCACTACTATTTTTAAACCGGACCATAATTTTAAACTCATCCCTTCTACCTTCTACCACCCCCTCTCCTCCACTCTCCCCTGTACTACTTGCTAACCCTTCCTTGCTATTCTTTTTCCTCTTATTTGTGGACTTACCTCTCCCTTCTCCTACTTGTGTCCATCCTACCTCCATTTCATCTCCTTCTCTCTCCTCCGACTCCTCTCCGCCATTCCTAGTCTCTGGTTCAGTAACACTCTTTTTTTATTCATGTTCGAGTCATCTCTCCCTTCCCAACTGCTTTCGCCACGACCGATCACCTCTCTCCAGATCAAACTCTTCTGATGTAAACAAACACAAATAAACACTTGATGAAAACACTCTTGACACATCCAACACTTCCGGCAACCATACGCCTCAGCTTCTTCTTCTTCTGTTGTTTTATTGCGGTTGGCAATACAACTTTTCCGGTTCAGCTGGAAGTTCCTGCCAGAGCCATTCTAAATGGTTCCTACAAGGTTCGCATTATCAACACGCACAACGCAGCGTACATTTGGCGAGGAGACAATAGGTCTATGAAGGAGATGCTTCAGCGTACTGAATAAACTGCTTTTGTGAGGAAACAGTTCACTACTTATTGAATTGACAGCCTGTCCACTAATCTTCAACATGTTTACACTAAATAATCATTTTGAGATAAAATATGTGTGGAGTTTACTACGATAAAATTGCTGTTTTATAAGAGATCTCGGAGTATAGAATGAAGCAACAGGACTCATTTATGGCATTAACACCAGCCTACAGATATTCTTTTATTTACTGTCTCCAGCTCGCAGAAATTGCATCGATTAATTATAATAAGTTTTTAGTATTAAATATGATAATATTACACAGTACAATATTGTATATTATCTAATAAAAACAAAAATAAATGGCTATATGTCTGTTTTTTTCCCTTTGGCTTTTAGGATCCAACAATTAAATTAGACTTGTAATGATTAATATATTTAATTATATTATTGTAATGACTATTTGACTGCTGTGTGCGCCCAATGATGCTGATATAAAATAATATATTTTTAAATAGATTAAGACTCTCATTCTGAAATCTGCAGCAGGAAAAGCACGCTTTTTCCTGCTCACTGAAATGTATTCCATAAACATTAAATTCCCAAAATATGTTAACTAACTGATATATCTAAAAATTTACGACGAGAAAAAGTGCAACATTTTAGAAACTGTCCTAAAACATTCCCTGAGACAAAGGGAACGAGTCCATGCGTTTATTAACGCATATGGGGTGTGCCTTCTTACACGATCTCTACAATCCCTACAAAAATGCCAATATTCCAATATTGGCTATGGTGTTTAAGCCCAGACTGGTTTGGCGCAAAGCTGTCTGCTCAAGAATTCTGAGTCTTGTAGTGCAGCTAGCGTTCTCAATGTCTCGTTCCCTCCATCTCAGGAAACCGAGGTTACGTATGTAACAGAGGCATTCCCTTACGACTCCATACACTTGACATTGCATTTATTAATGTATATGGGGAACAGAATCCCATCACACCACACTACACGACACTCCCAGAAATGAAACATGATGCCGCAGCCTCGTGGGACCATGACTAACATGAGTATGCCGCAGTGAGTGACCCTCGTGTCGGGCCAGGAGGGGAGCATTTAGAATGAATATATGTCTTGTAAGAACACACCATTCGTCCATGCCCATGAGGAGGTAATGCCTCTAGTTGAGTGTGCTTTTACACCAATTGGGCAAGTCTTACCCTGCGACTCATAAGCCAGGGCAATTGAATCGACAATCCAGTGAGAAATATTTCTGTAGAATGGAGGAGGGCAGGTCCGGGCTGGAACAACGCAAGCCCGGTCCCCAATCAGCCTGATGGGGGGCGTGCAAGGGATAAAGCCGGCTGGTAACGACAGTTCAGGAGAGAGAGAGAATTACAGGCAGCTGCTCTGTGTGTTTATGTTTGTGTGTTTTTGGTTAAGTTTATTATTAAACTATTATTTATATTGCCAAGCCGGTTCTCGCCTCCTCCTTTCCCTTATACCCCTTTACAATTCCTTTTGTGCCTCCTCCATAGCATACAATGAGCTGATCAGACAGTCTGAACTGGCGTGTACACTCAACGTATGCGTGTAGTGCCCGCACAGGACACAACAAATGCAATGATTGAATGCCTGAATGTGAACCACCTACACTCTGAAGGGCGTGGTTAGGACCTTAGGCACAAAGTTTTCTGGGTTTGACAGTGGCTTTTAAATGACCAGGACCAAACTCCAGATATGAATTGTCAATTGACAGTGCATGCAGGTTACCGACCGGCTTTACTGAGGCCAAAGCCAGCAGTAGTGCGGTCCTAATGGAGAGCATGTGCAAATCAACAGAGTCCAAAGGCTCGAAGGGGGGCCCTGCGAGAGCTTTTAGGACTAAAGTTAAGTCCCAAGTCGGGACTGTAGCCGGGTGTGGTGTGTTTAATCGTCTTGCTTCTTTAAGGAACTTTCTGATTAAATCATGATTGCCTATAGTGGCGCCAGCTTCATGTGCGAGATACGCAGATATAGTCTCCACATACGCTTTGAGCTTTGACGGAGTGAGTTCTACGTCTAATTGCTCTTGAAAAAATAATAGAATTTCATGTATGGGGCAGTGTACTGGGTCTTTGCCATATGAGAGACACCAGTCAGTGTACACATTCCATTTTATTGCATAAAGGCATCTTGTGGAGTTTATTACTGAATGTGTAAGTTCTGGCAAGATTAGTGCACTCCATTCAGGGGCCATACATGCAGGTTCCACAGCTTGGTCTAGGGATGCCAGATTAAGCCTGAGAGAGGCGATCCCTCATCAGCTGTACTTCTCATGACGAGCTGTACAGCATCTCTATCATTTCCGAAAACCATTACTGGTTGGGCCATTTCGGCGCAACCAATAGAATCATTCCTTTGTCCTCTCGGACTTTGCTTGTGACAGATTGCATCAGGCACACTGGGGGAAACACATATTTGCTTTTTGACGGCCATTTGTGTGCCATTGTGTCCGCTCCCAGCAGGGCTTGGGACTTCGAGTACAAGAGGGGATAGTGGGTATTCCCCACTAAGGCAAATAGATTGATTTCTGCTTTGCCGAATATTTCCAAAATCCTCAATACAGTTTGAGGATGAAGTCTCCATTCACCCGGTATTACCCCTTGATATGACAATAGGTCCACGCCGTAATTCATGCGGCCTGGGACATACGTTGCTTTCAGGGAGAGGAGATGATATAGAAGGAGATGACGTGTCGGTTTCAACAGTGGCGGTGAATGAATTTCGCCTTGGCGGTTTATATTTGCCACAAATGTGAAGTTGTCTGTGTGAACTAGGATATGACAGTTTGCTATTTCTGACCAGGTGCCGAAAGTCAGGCATCCATCGCACATCACCCCCCAACCTGTGTTGGAAGCATCTGTAGTCACCACTTTACACCTAACAACCTGCCCCAGCGTGACACCTTGCTTGTAAAATGCAGGAGCTGCAGGATATAGTGAGGCAAATGCTCCCTTAGTGCCAAGAATGTCATGGCACAGGCCGCTTCAGCCAACACTAAGAGGTCTCATTTGTAAGAAACCTAACTGTATGATGGTGGACGCCGCTGCAATAAACCCCAATGCTTTCTGAATCAGCTTCAGTGGAAGTGTTCTCTCCAGTTTGAACTGAGACAGACACTGTAGAAAGGCCTGAATGCGTTCACTCATGAGGTGTGCGCCCCAGCTTGTGGAATCTAGGCGGACTCCCAGAAAGGACATTTGTTGGCTGGGGGAGACCGTGCTCTTCACCCAGTTCACATTGAGGCCCAAGCTGTTTAGATGTTGAAGCAGTAAGTGTCTGTGCTGGCATAACAGATCCTCCTCTGATTGTGCCAGTAACAGCCAATCATCAAGGTAGTTCAAGATACGCACGCCACTCAGTTTCAGAAGGGTGAGAACCGAGAAGCCAGAGACAGTCCAAAGGGCAGGACTTTGAATTGATACACTTTTCACTCAAATGCGAATATCAAAAACATCCTGTGATGTCATACAGTTTGCATATGAAAGTATTCATCCTTCAGATCTATCGACGCAAATCAATTGTGTGGGTGAACATGCAATAAGATCTGTTTATGAGTGATCATTTTAAATGGACAATTTGTGAGTGCGCAATTTAAATGTCTCAGATCCAGGATCGGCCAAAGCCCACCGTCTTTCTTTGGGACAAGAAAATAATGGCTGTAAATCCCTTTTTTGGGCTTGATAATTTGGCTGCAATCTCTATTGCGCTTTTCAGGAGGAGATTGTGTATTTTGGCTTATAACAGTGGCACGTCTTCGGATGAAGCCGTGGAAGACAGAACGCTGTTGAAATGGGTGGCCGGCGTACAGATTGGATTGTATAACCATGTTAGATCTTTCTTTGTACTCATTCTGAAATACCCATTAGGGCTCGCCACATGTCCACGTAGTGGTACAGAGGACAATTTGGTTTGCTCATCGCATGATATAATGCGTTACTCGCCATAGGGAAGTGGTTGCACATAATTTGTGTGCTTTGAAGAGGAAAAGGGCTCTTTTTTGAGAAAGTATAAGCATCTTGTGCATTTGCAACGAGTGCTGTATTTTATTGTCTTTATTCTATAGTGTAAGACACAGAAACAACATTTTGCATAACATTGTGAACAACAGTATTCCTTTCCCGACAAACAGCAGTGAGGAGATGGGGAATAGTGTTCTGTATCTCAAATCACGCCGCCTTTGAAGCAGATCCGGAGGGAACCACAGGCTCTGCTTTCCGCTTCAAAGGGTTGCACCAGTCAGGAGTGCTTCAGCAGCGCTGTGGTGTTCCTCACGTCGGCACGAGTTATGCGCTGATATGGCTGCTTCCGTTTAGGCCATGGCTTGCATGGCCTCACTGGCGGCTCGGTGGCGGCAGGTGCTGGCGTTGAGGTAGCAGGCATGGGGCTTTTAGCCTCGAAACAGTGCGAGTGTGATCTTCTAAGTTTGGGCATGAAGTGTCTCATAGCTTGTGACTGCTGCTGAGTCCTGACATAATGCTCATTAAACTTATTCACTGAGCCGCTAAAGAGGCCGGCTGGAGACAATGAAGCATCCAATAGAGAGGCTTTTTCCCTATCGCTCTTTTCCGTGAGGTTTAGCCATATATGTCAATCCAGAATGACCAGGTTGCCCATGGACTTGCTGATGGCATGCACCGTGACTTTCGTGGATGGAGCAAGAGACTTATTGTAGCGATAAGTCTGTAGCGGTACGGAGCTCTTTGAAAGTCTCTGGATCGAAGCCTTGCTCATCCATTTGTCTGAGGAGCACCGCCATTGCGTGGAGTGCTAATCCAGCTTGTCGTGCTGCAAGTAAGCTTCTCCAGCAAATGCGGACATCAGTCAACACGGCTTGGAAGGATGTAAGGGACGTGATTTCCATGCCCTGCTACTCGCAGGGCAATGGTGGGCCGCTAACGCCTCCTCCACAGGGAGTAGTTGGGCATAGAAATTCTCTTCCCCGTGATCCTCATTCGAGAGGATGGCACCACTGCGCGTGTGCGCTGAAAAGGGCTTAGACAGTTCGTTATGAACCCCAGGGAAGAATGGGGCAGATTTGCGGTACATGAAGCACTGAGATTGACCAGAGACTATTTAGCAGTGATGGGCCATTTATATTTAAATTAATGGGAGAAATTGGAATGACCAACCAAGAAGCTCTAGCACCCAATGATCATCGGAAGTCCCGTCTTACAGGTGAAAGAGCTAATCACCTTTTAGATACAGACATCACCTGTCAATAAACTTGCTTACGTGCATGCGCATCAGCTATCCAAGCTGGATACATTTCGTGTTTTAGTGTAACATGAGGTAAAGAAGCAAAATATATGATTCCAATATAATCAAATGTTATTGCTGATTTGAAATATGTTCTTTTATCGTATTCTTGACCAAAAGTTTTTGAGATTTCTCTCTTTCCCCATTAAAGTAGATTGTGTAAAGTGTAAAAGAGCCAAAATTTTATTTTTCTTTCAATAAAGTTTTATCTTTGAAGTTACACAGCTTCATTTCACCAAAAAACAAACAGCGATGAAGGGAGAGAACAGGGATAAAATACTTGTGGGTCTTTGCTCATTATTTATTGCTCATCATATATGAGCACTTTTATGAAAGATTATATTAAAAGTCTATGGAAGAAATGAATGGGGAAAATAGTTCCAGAACCCAGACGGCTGAAAAAGTGGCCGGTCACTGCTGCGCTCTATAGAATGGGTTCGTTTGAGATGCCAAATGCCTGTGTACAGGACTAACCATGGAGCTATAAAATACCTGGAGAGAGCTATCCATTAGCATCCTCATTCATCTCTATGATTGTGCTCAGCTAGCGCAGGGTTCCCAGAAAGTTTTTTTATTTGCATTTTTTTATTGAATGCATAAATTTACAAACAAACAAGGCATATATTTATGTCACAAAATCAACAAATCCTCTGCCTCCATTTGAGCATGACCAGGAGTTATATAAAAGGACAAAACAATTAATTTATGTCTGTCTGTCTGTCTGTCTGTCTGTCTAACCAGCTTGAGGGCTTTCTTGTCTTTAACAAGTTTAATGATTTACTCAAGAGTTTAACCTCATTCTCCAAATGGTTAAAACTGGGTTTAGATTTACAGCATCTGTACTGAAAAACTTTCCAAGTGACAGCAAGATATTAAGAACAACGTCTAATTCCTTATTTTCAATGAAATAACAAGTAGGGATGGGCGATATGGCCTAAAAAATTTATCACGATAATTTCAGGGATTTATTGCGATAATGATACAAATGACGATAAATTATTTTCTTCTGTAAAATATCAGATTATGTTATGTTTAAGTTGTGTTTCAGTGACTGTGCTGAAAAACATCACACAACAACAATTACACAATAATAATAATTCAAATCAATTACAAGTTTAAAATGTAAACACAGATTCTTTATTTATTTATACTCTCATGGTGGAAAAATAGTGCAAAGCAAACAGCAAAAGTAACAATCACCAACCATGTCTTCAGTTGTGTTTCAAAATTACAACTGCAAATAAATCCCGATAAAGTAAATAAGTTCAGAGTGAAACACACTCTTAGAATGTAAATATAATTTCTATAATTTCTTAACCCTAGGTCCACTTGTAGTTTTCGCCTCCGTTGCCTCACGTATCTTCAGACATTCGTCATACTCTGGTTTGTGTTTCAGATGGTGGAACAAATTGGACGTGTTTCCACTCTTTGTAACCACCGTTTTTCTACAAACTTTGCATATTACGGTAGTTTGCTCCTCATCTGATTTTCTGTAACCAAACCAGTTCCAAATTGTGGAGGTAGCTCCTCGCTTAACAACAAGCTCCTCCTCAGCCTCACGTCCGCCTTCCGCCATGCTTGTTTTCACTCCGCACAGAGAATGTCCGCACGTGAACAGTGAATCGCGCGCGCGCACAAAACTACGTCATCAACTAGACTTATCGTTATTATCGTGAGGAGACACATTTTTATCGTGAGGAGAATTTTCAACGATATATCGCAAACGATAAGATATCGCCCATCCCTAATAACAAGCTGGATTATCTTTACTGAATCTCTTTAGACTGTAACAAGCTCTGCACATCTCTCCAAAAAGTTTGCACCAATTCACAATGAAAAAACACATGAGCAAAAGTTTCGATATCTGTTTCACAAAATACGCAATTATTCAAATCAAAATTGAATCTTGATGTTAAAAATTAATTTGTTGGATAAATCTCCTTATTTTCTTAATCTCTACCACACCAAATACCTTAAGGACATATTTCCTTCTTACAGGGTTCGGGTAACAAGCTTATGGAAGAATATTTCTAATAACCCTGTTGGTACATTTATTGTAACAAAATTGTATTCCTCCTATGCAGAGCTGCCTTGGCTCTGGGGAAACTTTAGAGTACAAAATGTCTCTTTAAGCATTGATCTTAGAGAGAATAGTATGGCTCTAATCATTCTATTATAGCTGTTAACCATACTTTAAAATTGGAATTTCTCACAAAACTCCTCATGCAGTAACATCCAAAAACAAAAAAAGCAACAGCCCAAATCCCTTTGGATCTCTATTCCTCTAAATACACAGATATTCTACCAAACTTTATATATCTATTATTCCAGACTGGAGGGTTATGAGGAGTAAAGTTATGCTTGTATAAAAGTTTCCAATAAAGAAGCACTTGCTGATGAAAGGCTGAGAGTTTAACCGGTAAAGTGATACACTCGAGGTCACAACATAGAAGAAAGTCTATTCCTCCCAATTTTTGAAAAATTGCACTGGGGACAATAAACCAAAAAGAATGGCTATTTTGAATGAAAGATTTTAACCATGTCAATTTCAATACACCATTCATTATGTCAAAATCAATTGAATTCTTAGTAGAATGTGATAAATCATACAAAATGTAAGATTATTTTTATCAATTATAGGTGATTGCACATCGCTACACACATTTTAAAGAGTTCCATCAGTCTGTAATCATTAATTTGTCAGTTATACAAGTTAGAATGTTGATTCAGCAAAGTACTGTGACTTTGTGTAAAATGTTCCTGGATTAAGATGAAAATGACTTGGAGCTGTGCAAATCTGATGGTAACCTTGCACAGAAGAAAAATGGGTGGGTTCTTGTGAAGGCCTGTGAATTACGACATTGACACATTCCAAACTGAAAGGCAAATTTAGATTATGAAGCAAATTTTAAAATGTTATCACTAACCAGCCAATAGTCTATTCTAGATTTACTCTCCCCAGCTTAAACCAGGAGAAACATTTTACCCCAAGATTTAAACTTCTCCAAACATCAGTGTGGCAGGGCGGAGGGCAGGGCCAGGTCGTGATCCTACACACCCAGTCCCGTATTAGGCTAATTATGCCTCCGTGAGGGATAAAGGTTGACTGCAGGAGATTGTGCGGGAGAGAGAGATCGTTTACGGACATGTCCGTCATGTGTGTGTTTGTGTCTTCTTTTAAGTTTATCATTAAACCATTATTTATATCGTCAAGCCGGTTCTCGCCTCCTCCTTTCCATTGATCACTTTACAATCAGTTAAGCTGTTTTCTGTCCTCAAACCATCAACAATATCATTACACCGCCCTTGTTTAACCTGGGAGGCCATCTATCTTTCCACTCGTCTGGAACCATGTTCCAGTCCCCCCCTATTAAGACATTATCAGAGGGGTACAATATTTTAAGCTCTGAGACAGCTATATCTTCCACTAGTTTTTTGTTTTGGACAACATTATTATAGCCATAAATATATATAAAAAGACCATAAGACAAAACACAATTTTGACATTAACCATTAACACTAGAAACAAAAAAAAGAGAAAGAAACAAAACAAATAGAATTGAACTACAAATGAACCACTTGATCAATCTCTCGCTCAGTAACTGAATGAACTGTAACTTTTAAATAGAGCTCCAGTGTCCCATTAATAAATGTTCCACTACCTGAGAGTCAGAATCACATAACTTCAATTGTCGTCTCCAATCCAATGTCCTTCGATGAATCCACGAGGGCCTAGAAAAAAGGCGTTTCCCAGCCTGCCTCGCTTATTCAATTTGTGGCTACAGCGTTTTGCTTTCCTCCAAATCCTCTTGAGGTAGAATTTCAGCAAAACGATTTCCTTCCACCATGCAGATAGGAGATCCTTTGCTTCATCACCAGATCTCTTCCTTCAGCCGCCTTTGAGTAAACAGAACAATGACATTCCTCTGTTTATTGCACATCTTTTTCCCCAGCCTATGCACGATGTTGACCACATCATCCAACTGACTCCATATCTGGTGCAAACTTACCAAGGATTTGGATGACATGCATTCTGATATCTTCATCGTTTTTCTCTTCCATGCCTTTGATTCGGAGACACCACCTCATTCTATATCTTTCTCCTCCTCTAACTCTCTCCTTCTTGTTCTCCTTGCGTAGATGGACATTTTGTAACTCCAAGTTTTTGACTCTCTTTTTGCATTCATCCACCTTTAATTTCAAGATTCAGTATCACCTCCAAAATGATTTGATAAGAGATTTCACTCTGTTCACCATCATTTGTTGACTTTGCCCTCTTTTTTACATGGTGTTGACGGTACAGAGTCATCTCTGCATTCCCTTTTATTTAGCAAAGTTACATTTGACTGCTCAACCCTCCATCTTGCCCACCCGGTTGCTAGAAAGCTAGCGAAATGGAGGCTGTCATATTTGCTCTTGGGCACTCAGTTCTGGGATCAGTGTCACGTAACTGATCACTCGTCAATGGGAATAGATAGAGAAAAATATTAATTAATTTCACGCTTTTAAGAGCCCCTCAAAAACAATCTGTCACCGGATGATGATATTCTATAATGTAATGAAATTATTTAAATCGTAATGTTTCTTGGAAAATTATTTATTTAGTCATAAAACAAGGATAGTTTTGAATGGCTGTCTATTAAGGAAACATGCTTTTTGCCATCAGGTGGTTTAGTTCCATCATCTACCAGCAGGTGCTATTAGGGACCTGCTAACCATACAATTCCTGACCCCCTGGTACTAAACATCTTATTGCACACAAAATTGGAAATGCTTTCTCCGTCAAATTGACATCCACATGAATGGCCGGACCCAGGGTTTCCCAGCACAACATTGCCCAGAGCATCACTGTCCTTCCACCAGCTTGTCGTCTTCCAAAGTGCATCCTGGTGCCAACACTTCCCAAGGTAAACGGTGCACATGTACACAGCCGTCCATGTGATGAAAAAGAAAACCGAAATCATCAGACCAGGCGACCTTCTTCCACTGCTCCAATGTCCAGTTTCAGTTTGAACCAAACGGGATAGCCTTTGTTGCCCTCACGCATCGATGAGTCTTGGGCGCCCAACACCCTGTCGCTGGTGTGTAGCGTTTCCTTCCTCGGACAACTGTCGGTAGGTACTCACCACTACTGACAAAAAGCACCCCACAAGCCTTGCTGTTGCTCTGATCCAGTTGTCTGGCTATAATAATTTGGCGATTGTCAGAGTCTGTACTCAGGTCTGTACTCCTTCCCATTTCTCCTGCATTCAACACGTTGACTACAAGAACTGATTGTTCGCTCACCATCAAATCTACTCAGACCTTGACATGTGCCCTTGTAAGAGGTTGATCAACATTATACACTTCATCTGTGAGTGGTCAATGTTTTGGCTAATCAGTTTAGCTGTGATACTAAACTGCCTGGCCAAAAAAGTTGCAGTTAGATTTAAATAAGCAGATAATTAAGAGCCTATAATTTGATCATTTTTGTAGTGATTAATATGTTTCAGCTGGCAACAATTATTTTAAACTAACTGATGCAGTGTATAGCTTCTCATTTCTTATACTACCATGTTGGAAGATGTATCCCGTGGTCATGGAAAAGATGTTTCAGATGGGGAAAGTTATTGGCCTGCATCAAGCAAAGAAAACAACCAATGAGATTGCTGAAATCACTAGAATTGGGTTGGGAACTGTCCAGCACATTATTAAAACCTTAATGAATAGTGGTGAACTGTCAGATTTGAGGAAGAAATGTGGTCCGAAAACATTTTGAATGATCATGATCCAAGATCACTAAAATGCTTGGTGAAGTCACTTCGTAAAAAATCAACCGCAGAACTCATGGCTATGTTTAATACTGAAAGTTAGAGTATGTCCACATGCACAATATGACGAGAATTTACAGGATTGGGAATAAACAGCTGTGTGGCCACAAGAAAGCCACTTGTTAGTGAGGCTAATCTAAAAAACAACTTCAATTTGCTAAGGAGCATAGTGATTGGACTGTGGAGCAATGAAAAAAGTTAATGTGGTCTGATGAGTCTAGATTTACAATTTTCCAAAGCGATGGGCACGTCAGAGAATGAATAGAAGCGCAGGATGCACCCATCATGCATAATGCCCACTGTACAAGTCTCAGGAGGCAGTGTTATGATCTAGAGTTGCTTCAATTGGTCAGGTCTAGACTCAGCAATGTTATGCGGCAATAAAATGGTGTCAGCTGAATGCTTGAAAGTACTGAATGACCATGTTATGCTATTATTGGATTTTTTCTTCCCTGACAGCATCGGCATATTCCAGCATGATGACGCCAAGATTCATTGTGCTTAAATTGTGGAAGAGTGGTTTAGTATGGGGGGCTGGGCGACTCAGAGAGAAGTAGAGGGGACATTGCACTGTCTGTTGGGAGGCGAAGAGGTCCACTTCTGCTCTGTAAAATCTCAACCAGATTTGTTCCACTACCTCGGGGTGGAGTTTCCACTCCCCATCAGTATTTTCTGTCTGGACAGTAAATCTGCTCCCACATTCAGGCATCCAGGGATATAAACTGCCCTGATTGACAGAAGCTTGCCCTGGGCCCAAAGGAAAATCTGCCATGCCAGTCTGTTCAGCTGGTGTGAACATAGACCTCCTTGATGGTTTATGGAAGAGACTACTGCTGTGTTGTCCAGCCGCACCAGGACATGGTAGCCTCTCAAATACTGGAGGAAGTATTTCAGAGCCAGAAATACAGCCATCAACTAGAGGCAGTTGATGTGGCAATCGAGCTGATGACCCTCCCATTCCCCTTGAGCTGGACGACCACTTAAGACCGCTCCCCATCCTGTCAGGGAGGCGTCTGTCGTTAGCAACTTGCGACGACAAGACGCACCTAGAGTGGAACCCAAAGTGAGGAACCGGGGTCTGAACCACATAGAAAGGGTACGAAGCGTGCAGTACACAACCCTTATCTGCCCTAGGGGACTGGCCCTTGGATGAAATCCCCTGGCTAGACAATTGTGCCCGCATCATGATCGAATTCCATACGACCCCCAGATAGGTAATTTCCTGAGTGGGAGAGAGAATTCTCTTTTTGACGTTGAGTCTCAGACCCAGAGTAAGATGATATCCCTCTGCTGTAATGCCAGTTCTTGTGACTGTGCTAGTCATCTATATAATTCAGAATGCAGATGCCCCGGAGTCGCAAAGGAGTCGCAAAGGAGCCAGTGCTGCATCCATGCACTTCGTGAATGTGCAGGGCAATAGGGCTAGGCCGAACGGAGAACCCGATATTGGAAAGCTTCGCCCCCGAAAGCGAACCTGAGGAACTTCCTGTGTTGTGGCAAAATTTCTAAATGAATGTATGCGTCCATGAGATCAATAGTGACCAACCAATCGTGATGTTGGATTTGAGACACAACCGTCTTGACAGTTAGCATCGTGAAATTAAACGCCCTGACTGACCGATTCAAGCCTCGAAGGTCTAAAATCAGACGCAACCCCCCCCCCACCCTTCTTGGGAACCAGGAAGTATCTGCTGTAATAACCTGACTCTTTCTCTGGAAGGGGATTATGTTCTATGGCCCTGTGGCAGGGCGGAGGGCAGGGCCGGGTCATGATCATACACACCTGGTCCCGTATTAGGCTAATCAAGCCTCTGAGGTATAAAGGTCGACTGCAGAGTATTGTGCGGGAGAGAGAGTGATCGTTTACAGACATGTCCATCATGTGTGTTTATGTTGTCTTTTAAGTTTACTATTAAAATATGATTTACATCGTCAAGCCAGTTCTCGCCTCCTTGCCCACCCTTTAACTGTGTTACAGGCCCCTTTGACCAAGAGATTTTGCAGTTCTTTCCACAGTAGAAATGCTTGTTCCGGTTTCACGGTAGTGGAAACCACGCCATTGAAAATGCAGAGGACGGCGAGCTAATTTAATTCTGTAGCTTTTTCCTACTGTTCTTAGGACCCACATAGAAACACCTGGCAGTAGCTTCCACGCTGCTAGGTTCTCTGAGATGGGAATCAATTTTGACACTTCCTGTTGAGGGGATGTCGAGTGTTCCGTGTCCTGGACTACGGCAGGAAGCAACGGAACACCCAACATTTCACTGGAAAACCGCTAACTCCCGAAACACCAGAGGCAGTGGGAATGGAGAGGTTTCGTGGGGGTATCGGGAAGGTACAGGTGGATGTTTAACGCGCCCCATCCCAAAGGGGGATACCCCCACAAGGCTGGGTGCAAAACCGTCTGGGTTTTCTCGTCTTTAAGATGCCGGCCCTGAGGTCTTGCTTTGGTGGCTGCTGAGGGGTGATAAACCGTGATTCGCCACGCTCTGTTTTTGAGCCTCCCTTCTAGATGAACCGGAAGTGTGGTGAGGAAGGAATTGCCTCTTCATGACTCTTTGCCTCCTGAAACCTGGTGATGACCATGTTCACAGCATCACCAAATAAGCGTGAAACCGGGGCATTGAGGAGGAAAACTTTGTCCTTGTCTCTAATGCCCGACAGGTTGAGCCATAAGTGTCACTCACTGCTGACCAAAGCAGCCATAGACCGGCCAATGGCGCGAGCCATCTGTTTGGTCACGCAGAGATACAGATCCATGGCTTGACGAAGCTCTGAGAAAGCCTCTTCATCGACCGTGGTGCCCGCACTCAGGTCCTTCAACAGGTCAGCCTGGTACGCCTGTAACACTGCCATAGTGTGCAGGGCAGCACCAGCCTGACCTGCTGCCTGATAAGCTTTCCCCACAAGCGTAGAGGTGGTGCTGCACAGCTTTGTGGGGAGAGTGGGTCTCTTTAGCGATGATGCCGAGCCAGGCGAGAGAACCTGCAATTGTCTCTTCTACCGGTGGCATCACGGAATACCCCCGTGCCTCAGCACCAACGATAGTCGAATATGTCAACGTCGAGGGCACGAAGACATGGGAAGTATAAGGTTTCCTCCATGAATGAGAAAGCTTGTCATGGAGGTCATCAAAGAAAGGAAGGGACTGATGTGTTGTTCCCTTCCCTTGGCCACCAGACAGAAATCTGTCCTCCTGTTTGGAGTGCTTGGGGGACTCTTGTTCGCGTGGCCAGTCTAATTGAAGCCTGGCCACCGCCCGAGTAACAACCTCGAGTAATTCCTCAGCCACTTTATAATCATGGGAGGAACGCTTAGAGGCGGGTAGCTCGAAGTCCGCAGACTCTAGAGATTCAAGGTCCCCCTCATGAACCGAAGAGGTGCCAGAGCGTGCTTTAGATGGAGCGGGCTGGATCTGGGGAGAGAGCGAGCGATAGGGACGGACCCATGACTCGCTCCTAAGCCAGATCCATACGAGAGCCCCACGATGGAAGAGTGGGCGCAGACTCTCGGAAGTAAGCAAGACAAGTATTTTGACTGAAAACAGATTGCAATGCTCACACTTGCCCCGCCCCAATGAAAGAGCAGCATGCTCTTCCCCCAAACACACAAAACAAAACTGGTGTGTGTCTCTCTCATCCACCGCTTTGTTTATCAGTCAGTCATTCTTTTTTTTGGGGGGGGGGGGTGGAGGGGAGAGAAAGGTTTCTGCGCACTGCCTAACAAATTCTATCTCCTAACAGAGGAAAGTAGAAAGTTCTGACAGGTCAAGAAGTACAACACACACAGAGTGATCTGAAGACAAAAGATCTGACGATGCACCTGTGGCGCATCTATTTATAGCCCCTGTACTGGCGCAACCTGATGATGTCACCGGCGGAGGCTATACATTCTAGTAAATTTCATTGACGTGTTGCACACATATTCACAGCTGGTAACTCCTAAAGACGTTCCCAAAGCGCTAAATCAGCGCAGCAAGTGTAGCTTTTTGATAGGGAACAAGAGTTTCATATAAACTTTTTTTGTACATGTAGTGAGACAGACTAATGTCTTGTAGCAGTTTCCCCCTTCCTTTTGTTGTAATTTGTGTGTAACCGTGATTTTCCCGGTTATGCATAATATTAACTTTTTAATGCGATTTTGTATTATGCAGCGTGCATAAGAACAGCGCATCTGTCTGTTTTATTATATCCCGCCCCTTAGTATTGGTGGTTTCGTTTATAGCCTATCAGCCTGCATTCGTGGGGTATATTAGGGCGGCTATGTGCCGCCTAGAGGCGCGTCATGGTCTAATGGCCTCCCCCTTTTCTCCGGTATTGGGTGTTTCCGCTCAATAGCATTGTTTGCGCGAGGCTCGTATCGAGCTCCGCTGGCCAATTGCTGCCTTCCTTCAGTCAGCTGTTCCATACAGCCGTGTGTGTGCGGCTGTAATTATGGCTGTAGCTTCAACACTTTTGATCTAATCTGCTCACCAGAAGGTGTCTGTCTGGATGGAAGCTGCTGGGCTGAACTATGCTGCTGTTTTTGTTTTCTGTTTTGTTATACATTTTTGTTATACGTTTTGTTTTACGTTTTGTTTTTGTATGTTTACATTTATAAACTCTGTCTCTGGCTTCAGAAGTGCTTTTTTTTTCCTCTCTCACAGAGAAGTGAGATTCGTCCTCTGTGTGTATCCTGAGCCACAGAGATCATCAGAGTTTGGAAATGGTGTTTTGTATTCATTGAAACCATTTTAATTTGTTATTGTTTGTGTGAAGCTGGTTCTGTTATGGTGATTTGTCATTATCTCTGCCCTTCACTGACATATGTGTTGTATGTTGAAAATCAGTTTGTCTTTTTGTTTTTAGGTGTATTTAGTTAATTTCCTCTTCTGTGTTTTCAGGAGCTGAAGGCCTTGTGCAGGGGGCTAGCTGTTCCCCGTGCTAAATGGTGGTAGTGCCCCTTTTTCAACTGTGGAGTGCTGTGTGTCTACAACTGACTCACCTGTGTTTGTGTGTGTATGTGCGTGTGAGAGAGTGTACACTTGGGGGTGACTTGTCTTTATCAGGGAATTACTGCCCCCGGCTAGCCTTCCTGCTCCTGGTAAGCCTCAGCCTTTTTGCGTCAGTGTATAAGTTTATGGGTGTGTGAAGCCTACTACAAACTATGCAGTTGAATGTGGTGCTCATGATTTTAATACACTTTTAGAAGGATGAAATGAGCATTCAGTGTCTATTATGCTTAATCTGTATAGATAAATAAAATATTTTGTACTTTGGTATTCACGTCTCTTGCCCTCTTGTCTTGAAACAATGAACCTGTGTGCCCTTTTCGATTTGGGTTATTATTTCCCTGTTAAATACAGGGTGGCGTAGTCTGCTCTTTTATTGTCGTTTTCGTGGCGGCATCGGCAGCGAGCTTCCCCCCTCGGCTGGTGCCGCCGCCCTATCTATCCTCGACCGGCCGTACCCGCTACATACATATTAATATTTTCCCCCCATTTTCCCCCCAGTTTGGATCAACTTTTAAAATGACAATTTGTAATAAAGTAAGAAGTTCTTAATTGGTGCATTCTTCTGAAGGCATCTTGGTTTTATCAAGGTTTATATTCAGCCACCGCCTGACGGAAGGCTTTATATATGACTGGGATTTAAGAACATATGAGTCCACCACCCCTGCCAGCCTGATCACTGTCTCTGTTCAAGTCACCCAAACAGATCCACTGGTCTTTGAATGCATAAGACACACACCACTTGGAATGATCCTCATAGGAGCTGAAAAGCTGCAGTCCTGGGAGACAAACTCTTTTAATATTCATCACATGGGAGAGAGCAGTTGGAGGGAAGGCGATGTGCCTGGTGCAGCCATGATTCCACAAGCAGATCTGTGTCCAAAGCTTGGGCCAACCAACCTGTGTAAATGTCTGTAACATAAGATTGGAATTAGAATCGTGCATTATTCTGTAACCCTGTTTCCTTTTCTGAAAACAATTCAATCAATTTCAGATCATCTACTTTTAGAAAATTGCACCACTTGTTTTGTTGAGAATTTGTAAGTGTAGGTATAGGCTGGGTTAGTAAAAATGTGATATATGATTTATATTTAACAGCTATGTCATATATATATATTTGTAGCTAAACATCTCCACTAAATGAATACATATAATGTAATCAGAGAGTAATAATACATTTACATACTATTAAATATTGCAATGATACACTGTATAACGTGCATTATGGAACAGTTAACAGTACGTGAAGGAATAAAAAAAACATCCAGAAAATAGACAGATTGAACTCATGTGCACTGTTATACAATCAATGTAAATAGTTGCCCAAGCACCCTGCTGTACTTTAGCATCATTTGATGTCAATAAATGGCAAGGACTAAACTCTCACTATCCATGTAGCTGTGTGATTTTGCAAAACGAAAAAAGGTCTGCCCTTGAGCTGAGAACAGCTTCTCCAGATTCCTCCTGGTTCTTAAGGCCGGAGTTTTTCCATCACAAAATTCTATTCAATTCCGACAAAACAGAGGTACTAGTAATTGGATCAAAAACCTATAAAATAAGCAGCTAAAATATAATTTTACTCTCAGCGGATGTACTGTTACATTGTCTTCAACAGCGAAGAACTTAGATGTTATATTTGATACCAATATGTCATTTGAAAATCCAATTTCCAATGTTTGTAGAACAGAATTCTTCCACCTCAGAAATATAAGAAGTTAAAGTATCAGAATCAGAATCAGCTTTATTGCCAAGTTTGCTTACACATACAAGGAATTTGTCTTGGTGACAGGAGCTTCCAGTGTACAACAATACAAACAATACCAAAAACAGCAGCAAGACATAGGTAATTAAAACAAAAAAGAATACAAAATAAATAATTATACATATACGTACATACACTCACCTTCAAATACCCACATACACACACACACACGTAGTGCAAATCTAATACAATCTGTTATATAAAGAACAAACAGTATATTATGTACAATGGCCGAACCTTATTCTCGGCTCCTCAGAGCAAAACCAGAATGAACAGATGCATGATTCCCTCCCTTTGTACAGTGTGGCCCACACAGACTTGGTTCTCGGATCTTACGCTCCTCGCGACAGCCCCTCCCTGGCGAATTCCCCTGAGGAAGAACCTTCTTTCTCAGGGATGGGGCACCCTCTTGCATCCGTATGCCTTAGACATCTGGAACCTCCACAACTGGCCCCGCGCCCCAGGTCTGGCCCCTGGATGGGATGTGGAAGCAGGCTGGGGGGATGTCCGGGGGAGGGACATGCAAATTCTGTCTTCCAAATTCTCATTGGTCTATTCTCACGTTCAGAGGTAAACAAGGCCTTCAAGAAAGTCCAAACTATATTCTCCCAACTATATTTCACTGGCTTTTCCAAATGTTGTGCAGCAAACTTTAAATGAACTTCAACATGCTTTTTTTCAGCAATGGAGTCTTGCATGGTGAGCGTGCATACAGACCTGCTAATTGCAGGTCTTTTTGAAGCTCTCCACAAGTGGTCCTTGGCTCATGGACAACTCTTCTGATTATTCTTTTCACTCCTCTGTCAGAAATCTTGCGAGGAGCACTGGGTCGAGGCAAATTTATGGTGAAATGATTGTCTTTCCACTTCCGTATTATGGTCCCAACAGTGCTCATTGGAACATTTAGAAGCTTTGAAATAATCCAACCCACTTCCCTTAACCTCCATCTTATAAATGGGAAGTTTGTAAATAAGGAACCTTTTAAAATCATTTGTTCAGAGAGTTACAACAGTGTAAAATAAAGTACATTAATATGGCATGTGATACTTTGGAACTTACCAGTCCACAGGCTGCCCATCCTCATTTAAGCAGGATATCTCTGCCTGTGAGAAACAAATTAAAAACAACACGAGATACGCACAGAGCCTGAAGAACCCGAACATTTCAGTCTGTGATTCAATCAAACCTCTGAATTTCCTGTTCAGATGAAAACAGACAGTGGCTTGTATAGTATGCCGTAAAGTTAAATCACAACATGTCTCAGTTCAGCTGGACTAATGTGAGAAAGGGGAAGTGAGTTTCATGATAGACAATGTGTTAGCTAAAATCTAAACCTACTTTATGCTTCAGTACAGAGAAGCTTGTTTTCTTTGCGCTTATTTAAATTAAATAGAAATTAAATACTGCATAATTTTGAGATCAAGTTGAAAATATGGGATTTTCATTTAAAGGGATTTCATTTAAAGGGATCACCCAAAATTTAAGATTATCTCACAATTTACTCACCCTCATGCCATCCCAGATATGTATGACTTTCTTTCTTCTACAGAACACAATCTTTTCTAAAGATTTTTAGAAGAATATTACAGCTCTGTAGGTCCATACAACACAAAAGCACATTAAGTCAGCATAAAAGTAATCCATAAGACTTAGTCCAAGTCTTCTAAAGTGATCAAATTGGTTTTGGGTGAGAACAGACCAAAACGCAACAAATTCTTTGCTAGACATCATGGCATTGCAGTCTCAAGACACAATCATGATTTCAAGCTCGATTACACTACCTAGAACTTGGCGCTTGCGCAGAGCGCTGGGAAGTGAAATTGAGCTTGAAATCATGATTACCAAGGAGACTGTAAATGTCAAGGTTTATAGTGAAATAGGAGTTACATTTTGGTCTTTTCTCACCCAAAACGGATTGGATTTCTTCTGAAGACATGGATTAAACCAGTGAAGTCTTACAGATTACTTTTATGCTGACTTTATCTCCTTTTTGTTCTGGTCACCATTTACTTGCATTGTACGGACGTACAGAGTCGAGATATTCTTCTAAAAATCTTTGTTTGTGGTCAGTAGACGAAAGAAAGTCATACACATCTGGGATGGCATGAGGGTAAGTAAATGATGAGAGAATTTTCAGTTTTGGGTGAACTATCTCAATGTTATGGATGGGGTAAAGGACATGACTGTGGTCACTGTATGAACTGGAGTCCAGCAGGACAGAGATACATGAAAAAGAGGTGGCTTGTTTTGAAGAGTTAATCAGCAAATCAGAATCTCTATAGAAGCTCATGGAGGTGTGGCTGATTATTGATCATTTGGACTCATTTAAAAAAACAAAAACGGGTATATGACACCATTCCTTAACAAAACTCTGATCCTGTCAAAGCCCCCTCCATCAATCAGAATTGACGAGATACAATCATGACCACTACCACAAATCAGGTAAAGATTTTTCATGCTTACATAGATTTGCACTGCAAAAATTCCTATACAAAGTATTTTTGAGTTGTTTGCAGTAAAAAATATATAAAGACACTTAAAACAAGATCAACAGTATCAACACGGCATAATGTTTAGACATTTTTTATTAAAGTTATATTCTCTGAAAGACATCTAAATATCTAATGCAGGTTGCTTCTTTTGTAAATGTATCTTGTTTTAACAATTTTTACTGGAAAACAAGTAAAAAAAAAAAAAAAAAGAATGCATTTTTTGCAGTTTGTGGATGTATTCCAGCTTTTATGGTAATTTTTTAATAACATGTCTCCTGTAGAATGTGGAGTTTGTAAGGACTGGCTATGGGAAGAATATGGTGAAAGTTCTACACATTTGCCGTGAAGGAACTCATCACCACATTACTGAACTTATCGCAGATGTTGAGTTAACACTGAAGACTCGCAAAGACTACCTGACAGGAGACAACTCTGACATCATCCCCACTGACACCATCAAAAACACTGTCCATGCCCTTGCTAAACTAAAGGGAGTGAGTGTCTGATTCAAGTAATTCAGCAGAGAAAAATATCAACCAGCGTTTACTTGTTTTAAACATAAATCTAACATACATTTTGAGTTTTATTCTTAACACAAGAACAACAATTTTCCAATTATGTAAAAAATATTGAATTAATTTAAAATATATTGTTTTTCAAGTTAATGTATCTTGTTTTATGCTTGTCTAGATATTTTTACTGGAAATCAAGACCAACATGCTGTTTTTTTTATTGTAGTGCATGTGTCAGCTTGCAGTCTTGAACAGTTAATATTTAGATTTTATCTGAGATCCAAATATATTCATTACAATTAAAATCAAAATCATATGGAATAGTTATTGTTTTCTTGCAGATTAGGGACATTGAGAGCTTTGCTCTGGATATCTGTGAACATTTCCTCACAGCGTTCAAGCATGTCACAAGAGTGAGGGTCAAAATTGATGAAGTTCCCTGGAAAAGACTGGAAAAGGTGCTTTTCAAACCTAAAAAGTTTATATTTTTTTAGCTTATTTATAGGGAGAGAAAAAAAAAACAGCATTAATGTGTGTTTAACAGAATGGAGTGGAGCACACACATGCTTTCATCAACTTTCCTGTGGCTTGGCACTTCTGTGAGGTCGAGCAACATTTGAATAGTGAGTAAATTAAAACACATGTAATGCATCTCAAGTTATTCTGATTTGAACATGTTCAGGATGGGTCAATCACACGCATTTATTGATAATGGATTAGGATTTTTGAAAATGCTTTTATAGATAATCCTGAGGCGAATTTCCATTCAAAGGTACGAATCCTTGCAATTATCAGTTATTATTAAAAATAACTACCTAGTGTAAAGCAATGCAATATAAAACATTCTGAGATTCAAATGCAGACTCTTAGTTTTCAGAGCGTCAAGCACCCCTGTAGGAATAAAACTTTGTGTCTCACAAGATGCAGTCAGTGGCTGACAACATGTGCAATTTCGGTCTGCAGGTCTGTTACCCACAAAACTTTCATATCAATTTAGAAAACTTGAAATGTATCACAGGAGTCATGTGTGGAGTCAGTGAAGATGTTAAACGTGTCCATAGAAATTATTCAGGGTTTTAGATGAGCCGTTAAGAATTGTAATTTTCTGAAAGGGTTCATTTTGTTTTTCTGAAACATTAAACCTAATGCTTTTTCAAAACAAATCTACACCATTGGTTTACAATAAAGATGAAAACATGAGAGATTCTGAAGTCTGGAGGTTTTACAAAAGGCAAAAGAGGATGAAAACTTTTGTTATAAATCATTTGTATACATTTACAACATTAAACACATGTGACAACTTTCCCCCTCCCAAGATTTATAAAAATACCCTTATCCTGTGGACGCAGTTCAACAATTTAGTTCAAATCTACTATTGTCAAAATTTTCTGAAAGTGTGGTTTTATTATTTTCACTTGTATATCCAACAGCTATTACAAAAATATAATAATTTATGTTTTGAAAAAGTTTTAGCAGTTGACATTTCTTTTTCAGTGAGTCCAGTGGTTCACAGTGGTCTGAGAGAAATGAAGGTACTGAAGACCACTCAGTCTGGATTTGAGGGCTTCCTGCAGGACCGTTTCACCACTCTGACTGCGACAAAGGACAGATTCTTCTGCACTTCTGTTTATGCTAAATGGCGCTACAACACGGTGAATGTGGCATTTGATGCTGCTTGGTAATAAATTAAAACCTTCCAGACATTATATTATGTGTAATTTCAAATTCAACATACAGTGTATAGAATTTTTCTGTACAATGACAATTTCATTTGTAGGAAAACTGTGAGGGACACCATCATTGAAAAGTTTGCTGGACCCTATGATCATGGGGTATATTCTCCTTCTGTTCAGAAAACTCTGTATGATACACAACTCCTAGTGCTTGACAGAATTCCAGAGGCAAGTCAAACAGAATGCAGTTTTTTGTGTGTGGATACCGCTTAATTGAACTCTTATGTAAAGTAGGAGTACTAGGTCTGAGTGACACTTTTTTTCCCTGGTATTTCCTTTCTAATGTCTTGTCAATCCATCCTGTAGGTTGAGGAAATTGAAATAATTATGCCAAACCAGCATTATTTCTTAATAGACATGACGAAAATGGGACTCTCAAACAAGGATGAGGTGAGTGACATCAGGAAATCTTGTCAAACATAGGTTATCTGTTACATGCGGTCTCAACATACGTCTGTATTGACAGAACACACATAACAAAGTCCATGACAACAAGAGCAGTATTTTCAGGCCCTCTCACTGACATTTGATTTTATAAAAAAGAAAAGAAAAGGCATGTCTCGCACAATTTATGCTTCAAACTCAATATTTAATAAATAACCATGTAGGCTAGTTGTTAATGTTTTGACTCTCAAAAGTCTTCTTCAGGAAATAAAAAGTATGTAAAGCTCAGCTATCCCACCCTACAAATGACAAGGTACACTATAAACCCTAATAAGTTAGCAGAACTCATTTAGGCAATCATTCATGTCATTTTTGTAAGTTAATAGAACTTTGAGATTTTGATTTTGTACTACATATGCATAGTAACTGGTCTTAACTTGAAATATTGAGTAAGCTAACTTAATGGCACTTTAATGACACAAAATGTAATTCTTTAGCTTAACATAAAACTGCTGTGTCAGCTCAACTTAAATAAGTTAAGTAGAGGGAACCTAACTAGCTACAACTAGCCAATACTGTGAAAGCTAGCATGCTGAATGCATGCTAATTGGAAACACTATACTTTGATTAACATAGCAATCACTCAAGGAGTAAAGCAATATAATGTAAAACAATCTTAAATTGTACCTGTCCTCAACCTAAGCTCAAGCTCCATTATGCACCATAATGGTAACACATCATAACAGAACCGAAACTCTTCTAAATAACACATCAAAACATAAACACTAAAAAGTCTACCCCTTTACATTCACCTTGCACAAACACACCTTATATAACACTTAATTTTTGCATTGTGGGATAGGAAAGCGTTCAACCGATCCACACTTTGGATTCCCACTGGAATTAGTAGGTCATCCGGACATTTCTCGCTTACTGTCTTCTGAATACAATGGATTCGGACATACTACTCCACTGGCATACTGTTTTTGGCATACTATATAGTAGAGAAGTATGGATATTCGGACGCATAATTACTCTCCCTGCTGAGTGCCATGTAATGCATCCTGGGAAATAGGAATCAGCCCAGCCCAGTTTCAGTTAGTTCCTGTAAATTTAAAGAGACCATTAAACTCAAAACAATAAAATAATTAATGTTACTTAAAAGGTGTCAGTTTCTTGAACTGAAACAAAAGAGAAAGTTCAAAATACTAATGAAGAGCTTTTATTTCCAGGTGTACCTACCTCTTGATAATCCATCAGGAAGTATCTCAGGCACAGTGGGACGAAAACCAAGAGCCAAACTCTGAAGACAAACAACATACACCAAGAAACTCTACAAAAGCTGGTATAAACAAAACAAATAAAAACCAACAAAAAATAAAGTGTGGGTTTGTGTATACATCACTTGTGTGTACTGTAGGGCTGTAAAATAAGTGCATGCATTGATTGAGCCATTGTATGTATATGTAATGAAAGTTAAACAATAAAATCAGTGTAATCACTTTCAGGGTTTTTGTTAAAGGATTCGTTCATCCGATATTTATCTTATGATTTAATCACCTATAGCCATCCCAGATATGCATGTCTTTCCTTCAGCAGAACTGAAATGAAGATTTTTCGAAGCACATTTCAGCTCTGTATGTTCATACAATAAAAGCAAATGGGTGCGGTGACGCTGCTGGCTGTCTGATAAACCAAAAGGCATATTTAGGCAGCATAAAAATTATCCACACGACGATCAATGAATGTCTTAAGCAAATCAATAGGTTTGTGTAAGAAACAAATTGATAATTTTTTTTTTATCTGGTAGCAGAAAGCATTTTTTAGTTAATAAAGTTTAAGTTATATTTTTTTTTACATAAATTTATCAATTTGCTTCAAAAGACATTCATTGATTGACTGGAGTCATGTGGATTGATTTTATGCTGCCTAAATATGCCTTTTGGACCATCAAACAGTTAGCAGTGTCATGGCACCAATTCACTATCATTGTATGGAAATACAGAGCTGAAATGTGCTTATAAAAATCAAACAATATGCAGTCAATTATAAAGTTTAAAATTGAGATATACAGTGCATCCGGAAAGTATTCACAGCGCTTCACTTTTTCCACATTTTGTTTTGTTACAGCCTTATTCCAAAATGGATTAAATTCATTATTTTCCTCAAAATTCTACAAAAAATACCCCATAATGACAACGTGAAAAGAAGTTTGTTTGAAATCTTTGCAAATTTATATAAAAAAATTAAATAAAATCACATGTACATAAGTATTCACAGCCTTTGCTCAATACTTTGTTGAAGCACCTTTGGCACCAATTACAGCCTCAAGTCTTTTTGTGTATGATGCTACAAGCTTGACACACCTATTTTTGGGCAGTTTCTTCCATTCTTCTTTGCAGGACCTCTCAAGTTCCATCAGGTTGGATGGGGAGCGTCGGTGCACAGCCATTTTCAGATCTCTCCAGAGATGTTCAATCAGGTTCAAGT
This sequence comes from Xyrauchen texanus, assembly GCF_025860055.1. NCBI lineage: Eukaryota > Metazoa > Chordata > Actinopteri > Cypriniformes > Catostomidae > Xyrauchen > Xyrauchen texanus. Next base: position 23,276,874 of record NC_068307.1, read on the forward strand.
CTGGGCTCTGGCTGGGCCACTCAAGAACATTCACAGAGTTGTCCCGTAGCCACTCCTTTGTTATCTTGGCTGTGTGCTTAGGGTCGTTGTCCTGTTGGAAGATGAACCTTCACCCCAGTCTGAGGTCAAGAGCGCTCTGGAGCAAGTTTTCATCAAGGATGTCTCTGTACATTGTTGCATTCATCTTTCCCTTGATCCTGACTAGTCTCCCAGTTCCTGCCACTGAAAAACATCCCCACAGCATGATGCTGCCACCACCATGTTTCACTGTATGGATGGTACTGGCCAGGTCATGACCGGTGCCTGGTTTCCTTCAGACATGATGCTTGCCATTCAGGCCAAAGAGATCAGTCGTTGTTTCATCAAACCAGAGAATTTTGTTTCTCATGGTCTGAGAGTCCTTCAGGTGCCTTTTGGCAAACTCCAGGTGGGTTCATGGTCACCTCCCTGACTAAGGCCCTTCTCCCCCGATCATTCAGTTTGGCCGGGCGGCCAGCTCTAGGAAAAGTCCTGGTGGTTCCAAACTTCCATTTACGGATGATGGAGGCCACTGTGCTCATTCTGAACTTCAATGCTGCAGAAATGTTTCTGTAGCCTTCCCCAGAGCTGTGCCTCGATACAAAGCTGTCTCGGAGGTCTACAGACAATTCCTTTGACTCGGTTTGTGCTCTGACATGCACTGTTATCTGTGGGACCTTATATAGACAGGTGTGTGCCTTTCCAATTCATGTCCAATCAAATGAATTTACCACAGGTACACTCCAATCAAGTTGTAGAAACATCTCAAGGATGATCAGTGGAAACAAGATGCACCCGAGCAAAATTTTGATTGTCATGGCAAAGGCTGTGAATACTTATGTATATGTGATTTTTTTATTTTTAATAAATTTGCAAAGATTTCAAACAAACTTCTTTCACATTGTCATTATGGGGTATTGTTTGTAGAATTTTTAGGAAAATAATTAATTTGATCCATTTTGGATTAAGGCTGTAACATAACAAAATGTGGAAAAAGTGAAGCGCTGTGAATACTTTCCAGATGCACTGTAAGTTAGAATGTACAGGATTTAAAGTATTATATCCACTTTATTATAAAGGGAAATCATTATAAAGATTTGCTAATTTATACACTCACTCTGCCTCAATTTCTGATGTGTTGTGCATTCTGAGATGCTTTTCTGCTCACTACAATTGTTCAGAGTGTTTATCTGAGTTACCATAGCCTTTCTGTCAGCTGGCCATTTTCCATTGACTTCCCTCATCAACAAGGCATTTCTGTCTGCAGAACTGCTGCTCACAGCATGATTTTTGTTTCTGGCACCATTCTGAGTAAACTCTGGACTGTTGTGCGTGAAAATCTCAGGAGATCAGGCATTACAGAAATACTCAAACCAGCCTGTGTGGCACCAACAATCATGCCATGGTTGAAATCACTGGGATCACATTTTCCCCCATTCTGATAATTGATGTGCCCATTAACTGAAGCTCCTGACCTGTATCTGCATGATTTTATGCATTGCTGCTGCCACACGATTGGCTGATTATATAATCCCATTAATAAGTAGGTTTACAGCTGATCCTATGACGTGCTCAGTGAGTTTAACACAAAACTGAAAATCCTGAAATGGGCCCACCATTAACCTCCTGGGGTAAACTTGTCCCAACACGATTCTGATTTTTAAAGAATGTGTCGAAAAAATATCTGATTTATTTGTAATAATACTTTTAAAAAAAAGGTCTCATTGTAAAAGTTTAAATATACATATTTGTAAAATTATGCATTTACAATTTGACAATAAGTGCATTTTAACAGACAAATCAAATAAGAGATAATTCTGAAAGGTGAACTTTCTGTAAGTGTTGCTTATATGAAGGGAATAGACTATAGATTCAGATTAACCTTTCCTTTTCCCTTCAATGTAAAATCAAAATAGAGTCCATAAATTTGCCTTTAAAAATTGACCAAACATTTTTTTTTTATTTGACACAATACAGTATAAATTCTCAAATTATTATCAAAAACCTAACCTCCCAACTGTTTCACTAGAATAAATTCGATTAGATTAATTTTAGAAGAGCACAGCCATTCAACAAATGTGATGAGATTTAATGTCATCTATACCATCTAATGAGGAAAATCCAACCTTCCCCTCACATGCCAACATTTACATTACTTATAAAACTGTTCAGAGGTTGGAAACAGTGTCATTGCAATGAGAATCAGACAGTAGATTTATTTCAGCAATCTGAAAAAGCATTTATTGCAAGCTACACTCAAGTCATGTTTTACACACTTCAACCTTTTTAAAGCACCTTGTTTTAAAAACTGTTTTACAATTAAAATGTTGTGCTGTCTATCAATGACAATTCCTCAGAAATCACACTGTTAGTTACAGAATTAAATAAATTAACAGAATGAATAGCAGCACACAGTCATTCTGGAAGGACTCCCACAAATAAATCTCTAATGCATTCAGCAATTACAGCTGTGAAACACAGCAAATACATCATTTTCTGACATTTGATTATTTGTGCTGTTACTTTTTTACAACACACTTTTATCATTTAGCTACATGGAAATCAGAACATGGAAAAATACAAAGGGGAAAAATGAACACCAACAAACCAATAAAAGCACCATTGCGGCAGCAATTTAACTCTCATTTCTGCTCAAACGTACTTCATGCGTTAAATAGACATCTTCAAGAATCAGTTCAATTTCAATTCAAGCCATTTCCATTTTACATTACACATTACATTATTAAACCAAGCATTTAATCTTAAAAGCAATAATGATTAATGTACAACTCTTTCCTTTAAAACAAATCTGAACAAAGACACTGTTAAAGGTCGGTAAACATCCATGAGACAAACAGTACATGTGCCTATACAGCAGAATGAGACTTTAAAAGCATAAATTCACCATGGAGTTGTATGTTTTTTCATGTATTAAGATGCATAAAATGTATTAGTTGTGTCTGCAGTTACCCTGCTTTCCCCTGCTGTGATTGTCTTCCATGCGCCCGTGTGGCTGCAGCAGCTATGACACATTGCTTTTTAAGTGCTGGGTTTGGAGAGGCTTCACGTGAAACTCGTATATCTTCAGTGCGGGACCCAGTTTTATTGACAGTCCGGTCAGAACGTCATTACGAGTCATTAATAAAAGAGACTTACCATCGATTTCCTGTAGGGGGCACATGTTTTTGTTTGAGTGCATTCAGAAAAAGACATAGGAAGCTACTTTAAATTTTCACTCAAAAATGTATTTCCAAACCAGTGTCTTTCTTTCATGAAACAATTCAGACAATGAAAGTGAATGGTAAGCAGGGACTGAGCACCAATGTCATTCTAACAAGCATACATTCCTTTTGTGTTTAACCAAAGAAAATACAAATATATGGGTTTTGAACGACATGAGGGTCAGTAAATGTAGACAGAATTTTACTTTTTAGGTGAAAATATACAAAGTGCTCTATTATTGAGAATGCGCAAAGCTGTGCACAAAGTCTTATCCAATATTTGGAGCAATTTTTGTGCCAGTGCAAAGCGCAAGTGGGCATGGATGGGAGTGTCTGCGCTATCTGTGGGTGTATGCGCGCAAAGTGTGGGTGTATTGTATGTTAATAAAGTGGCGCAAAGCGAAATTTGCTTATTTCCTGAGAAATATGTCATTGTGCTAAGATGTTTAAAAAGCACATTTGTTTTCAACACTAAGTCTAAACTCCTGCATTTGCAGTTTGGAGATTACACCAGCAGGTGGTAATAAAGTTCACGTCCAACCTCTGAAAATACAGTGGAAAATCAAATGATGTCCATGACGACCACTATTGTAGCCGTTTTATGAAACAAATATTTATGATATTTGAGGTCATGGTTTAGTCTTTAGTTATTTTTATTATGTTTATATTTAGAATTGTATTTAGAATCTAATTTGTATTTTTCCACCTGTTGTCATAGAGTGTTTTTTAAGTCTGCAAATGGGGACAGTGGGAGAAGTTGAAGATGGTAAAAATGCTTGGATTAGGATTTTTTTTTTTTTTGACAGATTCATTATTTCGTTTGAAGTGTAAATTGAATTTAGAAATACATTTATTCAAAATCGAGCAGTTGAAATGAAGTGCGGTTCGATAAAATCACTTAACACTAGTCATGATTTGTGTGTGAGTAGATACATATTATTAATAATTATTACATTCTTACATAATTCTTTAACGGAGCATAAATCCACATTTTTTCATATGTATTAAAGGAGTGTGTCAATGTCATAGAAATATGCCTGAAATTCATAAACACAGCACAAAAGAACGCAAGTCCATGTTTCTATTCTTCTAATTGATTGCACACAGTCCATTTACACTCCAACTTCTTATGAATGTGCTGTCTTTGTTTATATTGCTGGTGCTTGACAGGGAATGGACTATATAATAGGACGCAGACGGTGCAGGAGAAGAACCTCAGAATTAAATTGCACTTGACCCAGCGCATAAGTTATTGCAATTTCACCAAACCCACTTGCGTCAACATTTAGCGAATACTTGCGCTAAAATTCCAAAACTTCCTTGCCATGCCCATTGACTTTGCGTGTATGACTTATGAAACATTGCTGCGCTTAGCGCTAGTGCAATTAAAAGAGGAATCAATAAATGCAATATCACACGAGTAAGAGTGGTGTTGTACTAAATATCAGCACGGCTGTAGGTTGCAGGCATTCCCGGCTGGGCTAATATTCAGGACAACAGCGTGATTGCAAATTTGATATTGCTTTTATAAGTTAATTTCAGGTAACTAACATTTTAGACACAATATGGCCAGTTATTCAATTTTTCTACACCAGCGAAAACAGTGATTCAAACAGTGAAACATTCCAGTGCTTGTTATATTTATATATCAGCACTCTTGGACATTTTTTGTCCAATAAAATGGAATCGACTGTTATATAGTATTACAACTTGTAGCCTGGAAGACGTAATTAAGTATTCAGCTTATCAAAATGATAAAAAAGCAATTGATTTACATTTAAAAATATAATAAACTGCAAATTAACTATAAATAATCAGGGATTAAGGCTCTTATAAAAGTATTAAGGGTACAGACCAGTAAGCAATTGATAAAATAAAGCAATGTTAAATTCACATGAGCATTAAAAACATCTCTTTCCAGCCCCACCTGATCCTGAAATGCGTTGGCTTGCTCCTCAAACCCTGTTGCTTTAAAATAATTGACCACATCCGCTACGGCCCAGTGGGATGGATCTGAAAGCTGCCCATTCTCCACAGAACTGTCAGGAAATGAAAGATGTTTAATTGATGCATTAGATTAATTTAACCCAACATGCCCATACAATCCTTCTCAAAACATATGAGTGGTCACTTTGTTTGCCGAAAATGTTTGGGCTGAATATTTTAACAAGTTTTTGCTGTCTTAAACTACTATCATTTCTGCTGTATCTGCATGTTATTACATTTGTAATTACATTGTTGACCCTGCCCCTAAACCTACCCCTGACACCCTATCTGTACCCTAAAATTGGTAGCAAAATAAATTATCTTGTGAGAGATTCGGACAACACGTTTGTACACAACATTGTCAAATACTTTAAAAAAAAAAATATATATATATATTTATCCAAGCATACACCACTTAAAGACATTTAATATAAAGTGGGAGCAGTCACAAGAATTTCTTTCGATCTGGTAATGATATTTAGCTCTGCTACAGCTGATGGTGGATGAATATTTAAAATTAAATGAATGCTGAAATCCTTGGCAGGAGATGCCATGCTGAAGTGGTTTTTCGGTCCGGTTGCCTGGCTCCATCTGAAGTGGTCCAATAATTGTAAAGTTGGTTGCTTGACCATTTTTAATTTTCCTAAAACTAATTTGAGTGATTACCTCTATGTATTGGTATTGCAAAACCACCAGTTTTTATTTTACTTGGTTTAACCACGGCGACCATCTTTGTGTCATGGTGCTCGTTTGGTTCTATAGATGTTTACAGAAACCTAAATATCTAATTTCAGGATGGTCCAAGCTCCTTGGTACAAAAACTGATCTCTATAGCACATTACAAGGTACATGTACATACAGTATATAAACATTTTGCACATTCTTGTTAATTGCACTAAGTTGTTAAACTTAGAACTGAAGTCCTAATATAATGATCAAGACCGCTGAAAGTTCCACTTTTAGAGTCAATTTATAATGGGAAGGGTTCAAGTCTCAGTCATACATTTTTAGGGGGTACCTAGTTAAGCATAGTGTGCATGGCATCTCTTTATTTATTTAATTTAAATTTTTTAAACTGTGATGTTTTTGTAAAATTCTTCCACCCACCTAGACCAAGAACATCATTCAAGATGATGACTGAGGACAAAGTGTGGGTTCCCATGAACTATGTTCTCAGAAAACTGACACCTGCCAAGTTGACTACTCCCACAACATTTCCAAGAGACTGAGTGAGGAAATCTCACAGCTTCTAATCAAACATGTAGCTTGAAATTGTGATATGTTAATCAAAAACATAATTACTGTAAAATACTGTTTTACAGTATTATATTACATCCGTTTATTTCTCAAAACACATGAATAAATTAGGCTTTTCCTCAGATTTCTAATAGCCCTAGGTCTGTAACCAGTGGAATCTCAAACAAAATTTTTTTCCAGCAGAATGCTACCATAGAGGACTTATATTTGTGAAAATGTCAGGTTCCTATCTGGTCCCCCACCAGAGACAATCAACCTGAAAATAATGAAAATGTTAAAAAATTGCACTTTCTCACCCCCATAAAAACTATACTTACCTATGTACACCTAAATCATTTTAGGACTAAAACTTAGACTTTCAGCAAGCTTGATAATTACATTAGGACTTCAGTTCTAAGTCTAAGAACGTGCAAAATGTTTATTTGTACCTCGTAATGTGCTCTAGAGATCAGTTTTTGTTCCAAGGTGCTAGGACCATCCTGAGCTGAGATATTGAGGTTTCCGTAAACATCTGTATAACCAAACATTAGTAGTGTGCCATGACACAAAGATGGCCACCATGGATATGCCAGGTAAAATAAAAATAACAAACAGGTGATTTTGCTATACCAATACATAGAGGTAATCCAATCAAAAATGGTCAAACAACCTACAGAATGTTGGATCACTTGAGAAGGACCTGAGCATCTAGGTTCTGAGGCTCAGGATGCAAACTCTAGAGATTTCACATGGGCTCACAACAGCAGAATTCAGTGTTCAGTCCTTTGAAGTGCTAAAAATTTTCTGTTTACGACAATACAGTTCTGATATAGACTGACAACCGAATTCTATAACAAAAGACACAAAATTTAGAGAGTTCCAGTTCAATTGATAGGTGTTCCTGTATAGCTCAACTGGTAGAGAAGCACATTAAAGGGATTAGTTCACACTCATGCCATCCCAGATATATATGACTTTCTTTCTTCTGCTGAACACAAAATTCCAGCTCTGTATGTTATACAATGCAAGTGAATGGTGGCCAGAACTTTAAAGGACAAAAAAAGCATAACGGCAGCATAAAAGTACTCCACATGACTCCAGTGGTTAAATCCATGTCTTCAGAAGCAATATGATAGGTGTATGTTAGAAACAGATCAACACTGAAGTCATTTTTTTAAATAAATCACCACTTTCACATTCTTCTTTTGTTGTTGGAGGTTCACATTCTTTGTGCATATCTCCACCTACTGGGCAGGGAGGAGAATTTATAGTAAAAAAAAAAAGGATTAAATATTGATTTGTTTCTCACCCACACCTATCATATCACTTTTGACAATATCTAACCACTGGAGTTGTATGGATTACTTTAATTCTGCCTTTATATACTTTTTGGACCTTCAAAGTTCTTGCCACCCTTTAATTTGCATCACATGGACCACAGAGCTGAGATATTCTTCTAAAAATCTTTGTTTGTGTTCAAGAGAAGAAAGAAAGTCATACACATCTGGAATGGCATGAGGGTGAGTAATTGATGAAATAACTTTCATTTTTGGGTGAACTATCCCCTTAAACTTCATCAGCAAGTGGGCCAAGTGGAACAATTCTATAGCTCATGCAGGCCATGGCAGAATATTTTGTCAATGGAAAACTACTAAACTACTACTACCTATAGATAACAGTTTAATGATAAAGCATAATTTTTTTCCTCAATATAAATATTCAATGTTTATAGTTTTAATTTGTATTTTTTTTATTAGCGTGTCTTTAGTTCCAGCTCATTTCGTCAGGATTGCGGCCATGACTAGACAATTCGACCCTTTGTCCAGTGGAATAATTTATGGAACTATATTAATTAAATCTCTCGTTGTAGAGAATTGAAGATTTCAAACGGCTAAACAAAAAGCTGCGAGGAGAAGCTCTGTTTCCAGATCACTGGACCCAGAGACAATTCCTTTTTTGTTTCATCTTCATCTTTGAGCGTCTCTAGCCACTCAATATGTTGCCAATATGACATTGAAACATTGGAGATACAGTTTTTGCCAATAATGTACCCTTTAAAATACCCATAGTACATTTGTGAGCTGTGTATATATTTTCTTGCTCCTATTTATATCTTATAAACTTACCTTATGGTGTCTACTGAACCATTTTCCTTGGTTTCCATGACTCTGGATAAACACAAATGAAACAAGAGTTTATAACTGGTTTATAATTTTCGGCCCATTGTTGTGCCCCGGGCATTCGTATCTTTCTGATATTGCAGTCAGTAATTGACTTATCACTCACCTGCTTGTCAGAGAGTAGAGACTGCTCTATTCCATTAGATATTTTTGTTTGTATCCTCCTGGTCATTCTCTCTCCATCATTGGTGTTACTCTCCTGCTGTGCCAAGCTGTCACATTTTCCCTAAACTTACACAAACATCCAAGTTGCTGAATAAATCTTTACTTCAGAGAATCGATTCTGAAAAATAACCACAATATAACACTTGACAATAAATGATGAATGCTCTGATGAAGATGATTAAGCATTTATTTACATAATTTATTTAGAACCACATTTTCAGTAGAGCATTTTTATGTACAGACAGCAGGTCATCATCACAAAAAAATAAAAACCTGACAGCTGCAGAGGGATTTTGTATCACCCTGAAAAGGTTTATTTTGGGATAATGACAGACTCACTGTACACTGCACCATATAATACACGGCTAAATACTAAATAAATAATTATGTAAATGGACATGAAATATTTATTTGAGTTAAAATTATATTATTATGGGAGGAAAATGAGAGTGCAGTGTGATATGTGAGACATCTAACTACCACAGCTATTTAGAAAATGTATTTATTTATTATTATAATTTGTTTATTATTCATTATTTAATTATAAAGTTTAGTGGTCACAAAAATATTTGACCACAGAATGGCACACGATTGACCAATCAGTATCACGTATTCCTGACAATCGCTTAAGAGACACATTGTCTGGGGAAATAAAATGCTGTCAAAAGAAAGGGCAACCTGTCTGGACATAAATATAATTTTGTTCTACAACGCAAAGGTGCTCACTACTTTACTTTGTAACATGTAAACACTAAAACACTTTGTTTAGCACTGGAAAAGAGTTATAGTTATAGAGAAAACAGATTAAATTTCATCGACAAATCCTCACGGTCGCAACAGAAATTAAAATACGATGGTTTTCCTTCGCATATCAGCTGGTTTGTCAGGTTCTGCGTCAATGAGGACCGGGATCAAAAAAATAACAGCAATTACTTTTAAAATACCGAACATATTTTAAACGACATATAAAGCGTCCACATATTTATTGCAATTAATGCATCCATGAATGTTTATGAATTAAAAATTATTCATGTAGGATAAATAATAAATAAAGACTATGCATCTAACAGTATCAATTAATTTGTGATTTGACATGCTAAACAGAATTATTTAATCCTGAAACACATATTTAATGTTTAAATGAGTGTTTCGCTATGTTTGAAACAGTCTGATTATTAATAAAGCAGATAAGATGAACTCATTAGCCAGCTAGCTTCCTTTATCTCAACATTTACAACATTTTCCTCTTTTTGAAGAAAACAAGACGACTATCTTAAAATGTTTATCTTAAAAGCATTCGTCTTACCAAATTTTCACAGGTTTGTTTTGTGGATCGATTGAATGTTATTTAATCCCGATCACTGGAACAATTTTTCGTTTTTTACCCCAGCACAATCCGACAAACGCAAGCGCGGGAGATCTTGGGTAATGTAGTTCCGAATGATGGGATATGTAGTTCATAATCAGTTTAGCGTTACTGTTAAAGTAGCCTTACATTTTGTTGCGATAATAATTAGAAATAATAATAATAATAATAATTGATTGATTGTTTGATGATGATGATGATGATGATGATGATGATGGCCATCATAATTTTAAACAACAATCAATAATAACAGTTAAAGGCATATTCCGGGTTCAAAGTTAAGATCAATCAACTGTAGCATAAGATTAATTACCACAAACATTCACTTTGAATTGTGAGTGAGGCATTTACTATGGAAGTGCATGGAGACAATACGTAAACATTAAAATACTGTTTCAAAAGTAGCTATAAAGACAATATGTGTGTCAACATGATTTTTGTGTAATAAAATCACTTACTAACCTTTTCTGTGTAAAGTTATAGCCAATTTGAAACTTCCGTGACGATTTAATGTCAATGTCAGCAAACCCTAAAACGACTGTAAAAAGTATTATTTAAGCAACTTTACAGGTTAAATACACAAGTTTTAACAGAAGAATTAATGTAACTGCTTTTATAAAATTATAAGCTTCACATTTCTGCCTTTACCACCTCCAGAAATTGGCCCCATTCACTTTTTTAAGAAAAGGACCGAGTCTAATAGGCTAATTGTTTGTTGTAATCAATTCAAAAATCACAAACGCTGTTGATTGATTGTTGATTTGCATTGAACCCAGAATATTCCTTAAAAAATGATTCTTTTTTAATATTTGTATTATATTTTTGTTGTAATTTCCTCACTTTCATACGTTATTTTAAGGCGGTCCAGTTAAAAATGAACAAAGTTTAAGGGGATAGTTCACCCAAAAATGAAAGTTATTTCATCAATTACTCACCCTCATGCCATTCCAGATGTGTATGACTTTCTTTCTTCTCTTGAACACAAACAAAGATTTTTAGAAGAATATCTCAGCTCTGTGGTCCATGTGATGCAAATTAAAGGGTGGCAAGAACTTTGAAGGTCCAAAAAGTATATAAAGGCAGAATTAAAGTAATCCATACAACTCCAGTGGTTAGATATTGTCAAAAGTGATATGATAGGTGTGGGTGAGAAACAAATCAATATTTTAATCCTTTTTTTTTTTACTATAAATTCTCCTCCCTGCCAAGGTGGTGATATGCACAAAGAATGTGAACCTCCAACAACAAAAGAAGAATGTGAAAGTGGTGATTTATTTAAAAAAAAAATGACTTCAGTGTTGATCTGTTTCTAACATACACCTATCATATTGCTTCTGAAGACATGGATTTAACCACTGGAATCATGTGGAGTACTTTTTTGCTACCGTTATATGCTTTTTTGTCCTTTAAAGTTCTGGCCACCATTCACTTGCATTGTATAACATACAGAGCTGGAATTTTGTGTTCAGCAGAAGAAAGAAAGTCATATATATCTGGGATGGCATGAGTGTGAACTAATCCCTTTAATGTTCTTCTCTACCAGTTGAGCTATACAGGAACACCTATCAATTGAACTGGAACTCTCTAAATTTTGTCTCTTTTGTTCCATGTGGAATAAGACAGCTTTATAAGTTTAATGATATGACTGGACTCTTCATTTTAATGTGAGATGTGTACATATATTGCAATGTCTTTAGGAGTTAAATCTTTTTAACAAGGAAAAAATGACTGAAAGCAACTTTAAAAATTCTAACAATATAGCTTAGATTTAGTAACCTTGACAAGAATTTAAAGTGATAGTTCACCCAAAAAGAAAAAATCTCTCATCATTTACATCATAAGCTGAACACAAAAGATTTTTTTTAGAAGAATATTTCAGCTCTGTAGGTCCTTACAATGGTTAACAGTACCAATATTTTGAAGCTACAAAATGCACATAAAGGCTGAATTAAACATTAAATCCATATCTCCAGAAGAAATATGATATATGTGGGTGAAAAACAGATCAATATTTAAGTCCTTTGTTAATTTAAATTCTCCTCCCTACCCAGTAGGTGGCGATATGCACGAAGCATACAAATCTCCAAAAACAAAAAAAGAAGAATGTGAAAGTGGAGATTGATAGTAAAAAAGGACAAAAATTTTGATCTGTTTCTCACCCTTACCTATCAAATCGCTTCTGAAGATATATGTAGATTTCACCATTGAGTCAAATTAATTCATATTATGCTAAAAATGTGGTGCCCATTCACTTGCATTGTGAGGATGAACAGAGCTAAAATATCCTTCTAAAAATCTTTGTTTGTGCTCAGCAGAAGAAAGAAAGTCAAGCACATCTTGACTTTCAAGCCATCCCAGTTGAGTAAATGATGAGAAAATGTTATTTTTTGGGTGAACTATGAAAAGCTAAATCTTTCACAAACTTTGGAAATTCAAACTGTGGTACATTGTGTAGGACACAGGACAGTGAACACAAACAAGACAATACAATACAAATACATTTGTTTATTCAGTATCAATATAATTTGTTTCAAAAAATATATTACAGCAGATACTAAATTTCCCTTAAAAATAAATGTAAAAAGTGGTAACCTTAATTGTTAGTTTAAGGATCTATTTCTGCTTGATTCAACCAAAAATTACATGTAACCTAATTGTTCGTGTACATTCATTCATTTTTTTTTTTATTGAATAAAACCTTTTAATTTAGATGTTACCATATGAAGCAAATTTTTTGTTACCTCACAAAATTTTTTTACAGTACACTTGGTCCATGAAAACAAAAATAACTAGATGGTCTTCATGATTTCAGTGCAGTTCAAGAAGCATTTGACTTCAGATGAAATGTCACATTTGAATATAGGGAGTTCTGTGAAGACTTGTACGCTAGTACACATTTTAATGACCATCCGTTAGGGGAAATAAACATAAACAAGCTAAACTAGTGAACATATTCTTTGAATCTTTCCTCCCTCAGCATGCAAATACATTACACGGGTATCCTGCACATTCCCTTGCATGTGATGGGGAATCAAGCTTATTCACTGCTAGATACTTTGCTTTAATGTGCAACAGAATTGAAGCCTGAGTATTTAAAAAAATGTGCCAACATAATTTATTAAATAAAATAGATTTTAATTAATAATTAAATCAATAAAAGAAAAATAATCATAAACGTCTATGTAAAATGGTTCCAAACAGACAAAAAGAATAAGCATGTGGTCAGGTTATCAATTTTAATGCCTAATATTAAACTGCTATACATTTCTGTATTCATCGTTGTGCTAAAGGCACCTATGAATCTCCAAATCTCCCAAGTCTCATTGAATTATGGAAATTGGAAGTATTTACAATAAATTATGTTCTTACATTCTGCTTTCAAGGGGGTGAAACAAAACAAAAGAACCATATAAACTCCCATACACAGCTTTACAGGGGCCCTAAAACTCCAAGAACTCTTTTGGACATTTCTCTGTGACAGATACCCGGATGCCTTCCTCGTCATAGTCATCAAAGTTACTTGTGTCTCCAGGCCCTCTGCACTTTGGTATGATGGGGGCGTCAACCTGTAAATTCCGCAAATAAAAATAACAGTGTTCTTGATTTGAGTGAAAAAGAACAATTTTAAGGAATAGATTAAAAACCTGAAAGTATAGATAAGGGTATATCATACCTTCTTCTCATAGATTGCAATCCAGTCTGTTGTAGCAAACCATCTGTGGTTTTTGATGTCACTGACGCCATTTTTTAGGTTGCCAAAGCGCTTTGTGAGGTCCACCTGCAGCAGATTGCGCAGAAGATCCTTTAGGTCTGAGCTGAAATGAGAGGGGAATCGTACCTGTGGGGTGGAACAGATTCACATTTCTCATACATCGAAAATCATACATCATTGTTCATAGAAGGCAAAGACTATACAGAAAACAACACATTTTCCTATAATATTTAGTCAGCCTGATCTCATGAAATTTACTTGATGGTGGCAACATTTTTGCGTGCTTTATTACACGTTTGCCTGCAGTTTCCCAGTGAAATGTCCAGCAGGGTGTGCCAAAAGCGAGTTAAATTATGTTGTATTTAGATTAGTTTTTTAAGGTGAATATTAGAATGTTTTAATGATTAAAACCTACCTTCCAAACCTAAAACTTTAACCTAAACCTAACCATTAGTGTTCAAAAAGATGAATGAGAGGTGAACAAAACAGACATCCTTACCTTAAATCAACACCTAAACGTAACCTATAGTGTTAAAATCAAATTCGACTTGAAAAACACAATTACTGAAAAAACAACGTAATTTCGTGTCACTTCTGTGGTACTTTCGCTTCAATTTCACTTTCGTTTTGAGCATGCTTGGCCGTGCTCGGTCTACATGTCCAAAGTCTAACACTCTATAAGGTGAGGTATCGTAGAAGTTAAACACATTGAAGTGCCCAGTTAAAGTTTGTTTAAGAATAAGCTTTTGATTGTTCAAGGGAGACATCAATTTGATCTTTGTTGTCTATCAAAAACAGGAAATCTTTTACTCAAAGGATCTAGCAGTCACTCCTTTTCAGTCAGTTCTCAATACTACTATTAATGTGTGCGCCAGAAGTGTGCATCTTTTTATGTCAGCCAAAGTTCCATTGAGGTATAGGCTAAAAGTGGGGGGCTGTGTTTTTCTTTTAATTTTTTTTTTCATAATCACAAACTAACATTCACAGAACATTGCAGGCAGGTTTTTGGAGCTACATAACACTAATTGTTAAATTTGCTTTGTTGTAAAAGTCAGTAAATGTTGTATTTAGAGTCTATTTGTGCTTAGGATGTGTTTGACTGCATAACTTGAGGTTACTAAAACTATTCTGACCTTGCCAGACACTATTTTTTCATAGATCTGAATAGGCTGATCAGCGAAGAAAGGTGGATATCCAGCAGCCATCTCATAGATCAGAACCCCAAGAGCCCACCAGTCCACAGCTTTATTATAACCCTAACAAGCAAAAATAAAAACTGTTGATGTCATTTAACTTCAAGAAGAGAGAGAAAAAAATATTGACATGTTTTCTCACCTTACTGAGGATGATCTCTGGTGCCAGGTACTCTGGTGTACCACATAATGTCCAAGTTCTGCCTTTGACTCTTTTGGCAAATCCAAAGTCTGTCACCTAATTCACAGTCAAAGAGTAAATTAACAGTTTCCATAAATCCAGATGAGTGTAGAAAAAAGTTTGTCGAAAGATCATATGCCACACCTGGATGTATCCCCGTTGATCAATGAGCAGGTTTTCAGGTTTCAGGTCTCTGTAGATGAGCTCAAGAGAATGAAGATACTCAAAAGTCAGAACAATTTGAGCTGCATAGAACCGCGCATTCTGCTCACTATGAGGAGAGAAAACATGGTTATTAAAGGAACAATAGTTGAAACTTGAAAATGTAACTTGAAAAATGAAAATGATGTACAGTACTCACCCTCATGTTGTTACAAACCCATTTGCTGTTATAATTTTTTTTCTGTCGAATGCAAAAGATGAATTTTGAAGAATCTGTATGCACCATTTTCCATACAAGTTCATAGTGACCACGGTTGTCAAGCTCCAAAAAGGACCAAAAAGCACCATAAAAATAGTCCATAAACTCATGTGCTACAGTATATTTCAAGTCCTCTGAAACCATATGAAAATTTTGTTTGAGGAACAAACCAAATTGTATGGATTCATAGAAAACTTTATCACCTCACAGAGAACTCCATTTTGCATATTCAAACTGGCATGCCACATCTGGTTATGACACATGCAGACAAGAACCAATGCCGTTTGGTGTCATTGGCATCTCTTCTTTCTCCTTCTTCTTCTTGTTCGTCCATCAAAGTTGATGATGACCATGGCACGTTTGTCATTTTCAAAAAAGTGCCATGACTTGCGCAGAGAACTTGGATTTAAGTGAGGGTGATTTGCGCAGCATTCAACCTCACTCTCTCGACCAGCCTCATCTGTACCCAGTGGCAAGACATAGTCAAGACGACTGGAGATGATCCTGGTTGCAGTGAAAGTTAACCGCCGCCCGGAGTTCGGCGTTGCCAGCTGCTGACTGTACCGACTCACCAGGGGGCCTGGTGTGCGCCTACGGTAGCAGCTAGAGGGCCGGGCCGGATGAAACAGGCCAAAGGCACAACTGGCTGGTCAGACACATGTCATTGGCATCAAACATAGCACGATGCATCAATTTTCCATTTTTTTATCTGAATGCAAATCAGATTTTATAGCTTCGGAGGAGGAGAATAATATCAATGAATACCGACTTTAATTTAGATTTTGAGAATTTTTATATTGTACATAGTGCACAAATCATATGGACCACTTTGAGGTGCTTTTATAATCTGAATGCAAATGCTATTTCAGACCTTTGTAACAGAGGGAGTGTTATTGGAAAATAACTTAAATTTGGGGCAAGGGTAACTCAGCTAGTATTGACACTGACTACCACCCCTGGAGTCACACGATTTTTTATTGAACACTTTGTGGTGCTTCTTAAATCTTGTCACGACTGTGAAGTCAGGAGAAGGCAGACGGGAGGTGCGGATCCAAATGCAGCTTTATTGGGCAAGCATATAAACATAAACAAACTCAGGAACAAATGAAAAGTCCACGATGGGAAAAAATAAACTAAATGAGGGAAAACATAAAGGGGCTGAACAGGTTGGGGGAAACATCCATAAAAGACAGGGAAACCTCGAACGAACACAGAGAATATGAAGAATATGAAAAACATGCAATGAAACATCAACATTCAACATGAAACAGGAACTAAACTAAACTTCAAAATAACAGCACAAAAACAAAAGACAACAGTGAACATGACAGAATAAAATAACCTACAAAAGGACAACAAAAACCAAAACAGGAAACAGGAACTAAACTAAACCTCAACATAAAAGCACAAAACAAAAGACAACAGTGAACATGACAAATCTGAACGTCAATGAAATTTCATAGCTTCTGAGGAGGAAAATACTATCAGTGAATAACAACTTAAATTTCAATTTTGAAAATGGTAATTTGGGACATAGCAACTTTTTTTGGGGGTGGTATATTCTTTTAGAAATGTGGTAATTCTGGATAGATTTTTGGACTACTTTTATGGTGCTTTTTTGTTTGTCTATCTTAGACATTGAAAGACATGTTCAGTTTGAACTGTTTGTCACAATATGCTTAGCAGGAAGAAGGACCCCAGTGCAGGAATGAGTGAAAAATAAAATAACTTTTATTTAAACAACAGAAAAAAAAAACAGGCAAAAACAAAACTCTCAAGGGGGAGTGAAAACAAACGAAACCAGAATAAAAATAATAAGAGGACTGACCGGGAACAAGAACAGACAAAGTGACAAACAAACAAATCTCACAAAATGATTCAACAAACACAAGAGGAAAGAGGGCACAATATATATAGAACCAAACACATGAGAAACAGGTGCAGATAATCAACATGACGACTAAATGAGAGTGCATGGCAGACAGAAAACCAAACAGAGCCATGTGCTCAAACACAAGACGGACAGAAATACATAATCAGACAACAAAAAGGAGAGGGCTGTCAGACTGAGGTTATGACACTGTTATTATATGGAAAAGAGTTGCATAAAGATTCATAAAAAATAACCTACCAAGGAAATACACAAATAAATAAAAGCATATGGGTTTGGAATTACATGAGTACCAAACAGATTTGTATTTTTATTTTGAAAGAACTACCCCTTTGAAGTTAAATGAGTAAGAAATATCTAAATGCTTTTTAAAAACTAGCTTTTAAGCTGTTCACCTGAATCTTCCGATCCGTCTCAGATGTGAGAACATCTCTCCACCTTGGATGTATTCCATGACCATGTATAAATTTGAATTATCCTGTTAAGGGTAAATATTTAAACTGAAATGTCAGATGAAACCCATATTACTTTAATACAATTAATTCATGTTTTTATGTGAAATGGTCTTTCCACAATCCACAATCCTCTTGTCTAGCATAGACTACTTTAACGTTCTTGTATTTCTGCTCTTAAAGTATTTATTCCCATACCTTAAACGCGTACTCCAGTTTCACAAGAAAAGGAAAGGACACTGCTTGTAATATTCTCTTCTCGTTTAATGTGTGCTCAACCTGTTTCAACTTCACCACCTGAAAATCAGCAAAAGAAAGTTAATGCAAAGCAAATAAATACTTAGAATCTAAGAAGGAACCTTTTTTTAAAAGAGTTAATGTTGAATAAGGAAATATACATCTAGATTTGTAAATGTTTTGCAAAAGTCTACATAAAAATACTTGGGTTTCCGGGTATTGATAGGTGGTTGCTATATGTAAGGGAAGTTGCATGGTGGTTGCTTACTGGCCCAAATCAAAAGAGCCTATCCCCAAGTCTTGATGGTATTCTTGTCATTAGATATAGCTCGGGTCCCTCCTTCAATCTACGTAAAGCCTATGAGATTTTATCGGCCGTTTTATCTGATCGCTTAGAAAAGTAATAGCACACCTCTCCTCAACATGCTGCATTATTTCAGATTTAATTTATGTTTATGTCTAACTATAATACTTACGGTTAGGGGTTTGTTTAAATCCTTAAATCCTAAGTATAACCCTTAATATCACCAGCTACCTTAAATACATATTTGTCCAATGAAGGTGACAGGTGACTGAGTCAGTCAGTCCCTAACATTCTGTCTAACATCTTCTTTTTGTGTTCCATGGAAAAAAGGAGGTCATACAGGTATAATGAGTGCGAGCAAATGATGATCAAATGTTTATTTTTTGGATGAACTATCCCTTTAAAAACAGTGTGCTGAAACATTACGGCTGCTCCCTGTGGTTTGATTCTATCAGCAGAGGAAGTTTCAGTTTCCTCTTTGCAATTTCATAACATTCTAACATTACATTTAAAAAAGAAAAAAAAGAAAAAAAAAAAAGAAGCAGACTTAGACCAGCTAGACTCAATTCAATATGTGACATTGAACCTGTTTTTGAATATCCTGAACATTTTCAGAAAAAGCACATTTTGTAGATTACCTGACCAAAGATGTTTTCACAGTGTATATTTGCTCACTTTTTGTTTGTCCAGGATCTTCATAGCATAGTATTGTCCTGTTGGTCTGTGTTTGACCAGCATCACTCTTCCAAAAGAGCCAGTGCCAAGAGTTTTCAGTCTGTCAAAATCATCTAGATGTGATGTGCTCTGCAAAACCAAATGTCAGAGGTCAATAACTTTTGCTTTAAACAATTTGACTTTGATTTTCACAATGCTAATAGAGAAGCTCCCATACCTGTGGCTGATACTCCCATTTTCTTAAGAAATCCTCTTTGGCTTTTGCTAAGAACTCTTTCACTGAACAGAACAAATAAAACCAGAATGAACATTACTGGGGATGATATAAATGCATATAAAAGAAACTATGCTTCTAACCACAGGTGGAGAGTGGTAGTTCTAACCACACAACTTTGTGATATTGTTTGCGAACTATGGTTTTGGGAAACACCAAATCGTTGATCTATGTTGGAAACGATGGAACTTACAACTTTTTTATTTTTGGCACCAATTTGAGTAAATTCTAGAGATTGTTGTGTGAAAATCCCAGGAGATCAGCATTTACAGAAATACTCAAACCAGGCTGTCTGGCACCAACAATCATGCCAAATTATTTTTTTTAATTCCCCATTCTGATGGTGGATGTGAACATTAACTGTAGCTCCTGATGCATATCTGCATGAATGTATGCATTGCACTGCTGCCACAAGGTTGGCTGAGTAGATAATTGGATGAATAAATAGGTATACAGGTGTTAAAGTGCTCAGTGAGTGTTAATTTTAAGTAAATCCAACACATCTTTTTTTTTCATTTTAATATAAAGTGGGTTCCAACTTTCACCTGTATGATTTATAAACAAATATTTGGTAGATTATGCAGCAATATCCTTGTTAAGGTGCACTGCAGGAAGACATGTTATTAGATCACTGGAGTCCTGATTCAAACAATAAAGAAACATGAATAGATAAATGGCAGTGTTTTCATAAATCCAGCTGCAACATGTTTAATGAATACATTTTCAAATCTGGCCTAATAAACTAATATTATGTGAAAATGAAGTAAATAGTTGAATGATAATAAAACATTTTCTGTAGATATTATGATCTTGAATAGGTGCCATTGGATGTATTGAAGCAAGATTTGCTAATATGACAGCAATAGCAAGTTGTCTGTTGAACCGTTTACAATTAAGTATGGGGTACTCATACTTGTTGTGTTTTGGGAAGGTTGTGTACACTGAAAAAGTGGTAACCTGCCATTTTTAACGCAATTATCTATTTCTACTTGATCTAACCCATGAAACAGTTGCTGGTATAACTTTGAGTTGTGTACTTAAAAATAAATTCAGCCTGTTATCTCATTAGCTCACTCTTAACACTTTTCATAAGGCAGAAAACAATGTGAGGGTGTGAAAGTAGAAAGCTGTTACAAAATTTGACAGTCTATGATCTCTAATTTCATGGTACACCCTCACAAACACTAGACACAGGGTGATAAGAAATTAAATGTCTAGACTTCACCAAAGTGTGCAGCAGCCAATGTGCAAAAATAGTGTAAAGCAATGTTTATATAACCACAGACATATTAAAGTTTAAGATAATCACAATGCAATTAGATATACTGCTTGCACAGTTATAGTGTTATTACAGTGATCAATAACATTAAAAAAATGTTTTTACAACATACTATAATTTTTTATGGGGTTCATTTCCTTATTCATAATTAGAAGTCTTTACTACAGTTAAGTTGACGAGCTCGAACTGTTTTACTCCAATACAAACTAATGAGAAAAAATAAGTATACTGAGATAGAAACTGCTCTCTTCCTGTATCAAACAACAGAAAGTCAGACTACAAGTGTACAGAAATCTGCCCATAGATACAGCCAAAATGTTTAACTTTGCACTCGGCATTTGTTAAAAGACTGACACAACATTTTTCAATCTAGAGGGGTTGGGAAAGTAGACAAGGTTTCAAAGACATGCACTGAAATTAAATGTTTGAATCAATGCATCATGTATCATTCAGTTTAGAGCAAGATTTAACCCGTTGAAAAGGTGTTTAAAGGGTAGTTTTTAAACAGAAATTAAGAAACAGTACTAAGTGTTGCTAAAAAAAGCTTGACTTACTTGTTGCATCCCAGTGGACGGAATACTCTGACACATGTGGCCCCTCATTCTCAAGAGCTCTCTCCTGGTTCCCTTTTCGATATTTGTAAAAAAATCGACTGGCTAACGTGTCCAGTCTTTGCAGGGCAGAGTTAGTGCCGGCTGACTGCCCAAGGTTTGGATCTTTTGCCTGGGCCATGGCGTTCACACACAATGAAACTCTCAAATTGCTTGATAACCACAAACGCTCTTCAACTAAAGCTTCTGAAGCGCAGAGAAGTCATAGTCATTTCCTGTTTGACATGCTTCGTCTAGATTAACATTGTGAGTCTTTGTCTTACCACCAACTGAGCTAGTATACTTCCTGTTGTATTCTCTAATGAAGAAGCAAATTATGGATCACCAGGCCCTTTGCTCAACACCAAAAACAGTCTGGTGGAAAACAAAAAGACACAATGAGGCCTCAAAGGTCACCACTGCAAGTATGTATTGATTCTCGAGTGATTGCTTGCAAAAATAACACTTAGTTTAGCTGTAGAGATGTCGTTCAAAAATATAGAACTGCAGTTCAGCTAAGTAGTTTACAGTGAGTGAAATGACATGAAACTGACCATTCAAAATGTACACACAGGGGTCTTAACTGTTTGATAAATATTGATAATTTTAAAAAGTTCATAAACATCTTTAAGGAATAAACTATGGCACTATCAGACAGAATATGTTTTTCCGATTTTTACATTCACCTCAATATTTAATCAATGCAGATATCACATCTGGTCCTCTCATTTAGGCCTTCATGCATTAAGTAGATGTCACAATCTAAGTAAATAGGGACAAATGTAAATATATGTTCATCTAACAGTACATTTAAGACATGTAAGTAAGAAATATAACTTTTGTAGATGTAATGTACTGTGTAATTTTGCGCTCTGAATAATTACACAATTAAAGGAAATTCTGGGTTCATTACAATTTAAGCTCAATTGACAGCATTTGTGGCATAATGTTGATTACCACAAACAATTATTTCAACTCGTCCCTTTTCATAAAATAAAGAAATAAAAATCACATTAATTCTTCTGTTAAAACTCATGTATTATTTGAGCTGTAAAGTTGTATAAATCTTTATTTTTACAGTCGTATTATAGTTTGTTGTCATTGAAATTACATCATAATGGCAATGGAGTTGTAAAATTGGCAATAACTTTACACAGAAAAGGTTATTAGGCAATTTTATTACACAAAAATAATTTTAACATGCATATTGTTTACATCTTGTGGCTATACTTTTGAAATGTTGAGTATTTTAACATTTACGGATTGGCCACATTCACTTCCATTGTAAGTGCCGCACTGGAACCCTGATTTGTTTTTGTGATTTTTTTTTAACAAGTCAACAAGTCAAAATATTTTTGTGGTAATCAATATTATGCCAAAAATACTATCAATTGAGCTTAACTTATATTGCACCGAAATATTCCTTTAAGCCAATTTCATAAATTTTCACAAAATCACACTTTTGTAATGTCACTGCTATGTAAAGCATTACATTGTTATCGTAATTAAATTTTGGTGATGCTGACTCCTGTAAAATTCCACAGACATCTACTCCTTTCAGAGAACAGTGCATTTACTCTGTGATACATTTTCAGTAAAACATTCAATGTTGCACTTTTGATGACCGTTATCAACAGAGATCCTCAGAGACAAAAGTAAGCAAAGAAGAAATGAAACCCCCAAACCCCAGCCAAAAGGTGAAAATTACGTGGTACTATTGAGGTGTCTTTAACCGCAAGGTTGAGTCATGGCGCCATCCAGCGGAGGCCGGTGGGTAAATACTAATTCTGAATTACGGGTATTTTGTAAGATTTAATATCATTAAAGTAATTAAGCAAACAACAACTACCCAATCGCCAGAATTAAATGTCTGCAGTTGTGCTGCAGTTATATCAGATAGACAGACAGACTATAATAGGCCTACGTGGTATTTTTTAGTTCCCATAACTTTCTGTTGGTAAATATCAGAACTAAAATAACTTGATTTAAGAACATTGAACGTCCCATGAAAGGGAAATAAAGGAAATATGAGTATGTATTCATGTTGCATATATATATATGCAACACACACACACTTTTTTTTTTTCACACACACACTTGTATATCATTGGGGACTCTCCATAGACTTCCATGCATTTTATTGATTTTATACCTTATATCCCCTAACCCTACCCCTAAACCTAACCCTCACAGAAACTTTTTGCATTTAAAAAAATATATAATTTAGTATTTTTAATAAGCCTTCTCCCTCGTGGGAACCGATGGCTGGGCCAATCTAAGGTTGTACTATTCTTTTGAGAACACTTGGGACTAGGCCCTACCCGACACACACACACACACACACACACACACACACACACACACACACACACACACACACACACACACACACACACACACACACACACACACACACACACAAACAAAGAATTTCACAATGATTGTTATTAGCTCATTACTACAGTCATATTCATTCAATTGAAACCCGGATGGAAACATTGGTTGCCAAGAGTCGGTGCGCTCCGGAAGAGACTATTATTTTCCTCAGTGGGTAAATGAGTTCACTTTAGAAATAACAAAAATGCTAACATCACGCTCACTTAATTACATTAGACAGTATACGCCTTTTGAAACATTAAATAGATAAATACATTTAAAAAATGTTTGTTCATTTTGTTTATTGTTAGTATTTCCAGAAAATGCATTCTACAATCCCCTATTTGAAGAATGGGTCGATCCATCTTCATCTTGCACTTGCTTTAACAGTACAACATACATGAGAAATTCAGTGATTTCATTCTAGCCAAACCTTCAATTTATTTTTAAAATTAAAGAAAAAGACAATACGGTCACAAATATAACGTAAACTCGAAAGGACAAAAGCACAAAGAAGACAGCATCGCAGACAGAGAGATTGAAGAGATCGTGTGTAGGTAATCACGCCAAACCTTCTTATTTTCGTCAATATTTGTCTGATCACAACTGTTACACTGTTTTTTAAACTGTGATAGCGTCGATCAGGTTCTGTCAGTCCTTTGGTTTTAACTCATCAGTCTTGAGTAGGCTTCAGAATGCGGCGCATGAACGGAGCGCATCTCTGCCTCTTACAAAGGGTTCAACTGAAGTTTATTTTATACTGACGTTATTATTTGCTGAAGGGTAATCTGCACGTTATTCTTCTTATGGTCCAGTCTTTTTTGCAATTCCGCTGCATAAATACTGGCAATGCAGCACCGGTTTTTATTATCATGTGGGCCTCGTTGCATCATGCAGAGAATTCAGTTTCAAATAAATAAAAATAATATAACAGCGCAATGCTTGCAGTATTTAACTGTGAGTTGTTAAGAAGGGTCGTTTAGAGTGTTTTAAAGAGAAAAGTAGGTGTATGGATGCAGATCTGATCTTAAGCATCCTCATATGCGGCCTACCCTCAGGCAAACACCCCCGTTTTCGCCAGCATCTATCTATCTGTGTGTCTGATATAGATAGACAGACTACAGAAGTTTTCTATTTTGAAATGTACTTGCCTTTTCTTTCTGAACCTACAACATATAGTCATATATTAGGTTATTATGTCAGTTGTTTGGCTGAATGGTTAAACTCATTACAGCACTGCTTCATTATACAATTATCTTCAGCTTCATTACTGAAGAATGATTAGCCAAAATATGCACCACCCAATTTAAATGAAGTAGCTGTAGTTCCTTTATTGCGGTTGGTTGTGTAGAACATACTGTATATCCATGAGTTTGCCATGAGCGCTATGCCGTAACAGACCAGTTATTCAAGGATTACATCACTGAGGTCCTCTGTTCATGGTAGAGAGTTTCTGAGTTTGTGTTGTTTACGGATTTGTGCTGTTTGAATAAACAGTTTCATTACTGATTGTCCAGAGTCAAAGCTTTTGAGAATGGTGTTGGTTGTAGCTATCAGGGTGACCAGGCTTTGATTTTGTTTGTTTTTTGGCAGAAGTACCTCTGTTATGGTTAATATGTTGGCAAGAAGACATATATGACTAAGAATGGTTCCTAATTTTAAATGCAAATGAAACTTAACACCCCACACTTAGTGCGACTTCACACATATGGCTTATCAGAGGTTTGAGTCTTTACTTGGACTTGCGATTTTTCTTGATGGCTCAATTCAATGCAACTGGGATTTCCATTGATGACACAATAACCTCAGTGATTTGTAATACATAAAGTAACAGGTAAATAAAATCACTAGTAATAAACTGATTAATCAGCCAGGGCTGCGTTTTCCAAAAGAATCATAAGTCTAAGTAGATTGTAGAAATTATTGTACAAATTATCTTAGAATTACGGGCTGTTTCCCAAAAGCATCATAACTTACTTAGTACTTGAATATATTTGTTGATCTTCATGTACTCTGGAGTAATTGAAGGACATTGTGAGGACACACTTATGCAGATACCTGCAGGACAATCGCAGAATTACACTTAACACAACATAGATAATGTTGAGATTTTTACATTTTTGCAATAGTATACAATAGGGATGTCAAACGTATTGGTTCTTTGGTACCAAATTGATACTAAAATAAAAAAAGATGTCACAATACATGTGTTTACGCAGTACCGGTAATACAGAGCAGCGAATCAATTGGGCTATGTTCAGACTGTCACTCCAAATCCGATTTTTGTGCATTTCCGATTGGAATTCAATCATATTTAGTATTCATGAATGGCAAAAAATCACATGAAATTATATTTTTACAAATGCGTTTCAAGTTACATTCCTATGTGGTTTGACATCCTATACAAATCAAATTTCTGGAAATCCATTTCAGTCTGACCGCTCTGATCAGATCTCAAGTGGCTTTTTGCCATATGACACTTTTTCACGGTACGTAAAGACATGCTATACATATCACATTGTTGCAGGAAACAGCAGAAATAAGCTGTGCGGTGGAGGAGTGTAGGTCTAGCTGAGAATATTATTAATAGAAACTCCTGTTCACGTTCTGAAGTTCGACAGCCATCGTTTCATCAAAGGTGGCTATTGCACGAGTCCACCAGTCACTTACACAATGATGACTCTTTAAGACATTATAGATGTTATAGTTTCATTTTCTGTTTATGCTTGATTTTCTGTAAAGCTGCTTTGAAACGATGTGTGTTGTGAAAGGTGCCTTAAATAAAAATGTCTTGACTTGAACTGTCAAGACCACACACCACTTTGAACTATGATACCAGTTGAGACTGAAGCTCAAAATAAAGCAGCTACACATTGCAATGTTACAAGCTAAAATATTTCATTCCCTTCTTTTTTTTTTTTTTTGCATACTGGCGCAAACATAGGCGGAAATCATGGGGGTCAGGGGTCAGGACCCCCATCTGAGGGTTGTCCCCCCCTAAAATAACATTTAAATATGTGTATTGTAAATAATATAATGATATATTCTTAAAATAATTGTTTAAGAAATAAAATAATACAAATGCAAATGGGGCAACAACAAAACATTTTTATGTTTATTGTCCCCCCCAGCATTTTGATGAAATTTTCGCCCCTGGGCGCAACATCAATGCTATAGCAACCAATGCAGATATACTAGAAATGAAGATAGCCATGGGACACACAAATCAGATCTGATCGGTTGCAATAAACAGTGCTGACAATCAATCATGAAGATTGGATTCCGATCAGATACACACAAATTTAGATTTGGACTGACAGTCTGAACATAGATTTAGATGTCTGTATACTGTCTGAGTGACACAAGTCTGCTGTGTAATGCTAACAAATGATTTGACATATTTGGGGGAAAAATTTATGAACAATTAATCTAATTTAAATTATGATAGCTCCTTGTATGACTATTAAACCACAAAAGGGAGTTTAATAAAATAAATATACTGTCTGCATGTGCTGCACACTTTACAGAGAAAGTGTCAAGCCTCAATTACGCCATCTCAATTACACTTGAAATCTTAATTCATGTTTGAGATGAGAACATAATTATATTGCGTAATGTCCAAGTGATATTCAACACAGTAATCAAAAAGTTCACATTGCTATTAAATGTAAATTCTAGGGGCTCGAGCCCCTGCCCTTTTGCTGAGGTGCCTCATCGAGGTGTTCCAGGGTGTGCAAAAGCAACAAATGTCTTGCACTCCCAAATAAATATATATATATATTTTTTACGCATAATAACAGTATGTGGGGGTGTAAAAATGTATCAATATTATGCTGAAACTTTGATGCATTGATTACTGAAATGTATCAATTCTAATCAATAAATAATACCCAATGTGTTACAGAGGTTGTCTCAGATTACAGCATACACTAGCAACAGAAATGAGCATGTGACTGAGTTAACAAGCGTGCACTTTAAATTAAGAAAGTTTAGATCAGATTTCTGCCTCATTGTTCAGTATTGTTATATACAACAGTTAGTTCCGGTCCTCAAATCTGATTGGACGAGAGACGTTCCATGAGCACTGATGGTCTGACAGCATCAGCACTCTGACACTTCACTGTGTGTGTATCACTTCGCTTGTGTTCATGCCATTCTAAACTAAGGAGTAAGAGCAGTGCATATCTGTTAGGAGTTACTGTCTATTTTTTTAATTACATATGTTAGCCAGCAGGTGGTGGCAAAAGATCAACTTTGTGTGTAATATGAGCCAGTTGGCGATGTAAAGTGAATCCGTTAGTCATTGTTTACACAGAACAGCGCTCTGTGATCGCTCGTATTACCACTACATTACTTAAACTAAGACATTGTTTTAAAAGGCTTTAAATGAACAATTTCAGGATTAAGGCTCATTGCAGCTGAGAGACACAACGGACTGTTTGATTACAGAACTCGAGGTGCTTATCGAGTTTCCACATTGGATACACACGGTTTAAAAATGGCAGAGGACATCGCTCTTTCTGTAGTGTATGACTCTTTGGCGGCTACCACAAAATAGGGAGAAATACCCCTGTTTGGATGCTATTTTTCCACTGAGAAAGCTGACCTTCAGAACGCTGACAGAACTTCTGCTTGGGAGTGGCAACAGGTGATCACACACGCTCTGTCTCTCCCTCTCTCTCTCTCTATCACACACACACACACACACACACACACACACACACACACACACACACACACACACACACACACGCTCACCCATCAATCCATCCTTGTTTATCCAGTAACTTGTTCCAAAAAGCACAAGCCATGATACTATTTTTTAAGTGAACTTTTTGAATTACTAACGGAGGTTTGGACGGTTTTGAACCAGCAACGGCAGATTCTGATCGGCAGCGTAATAAATAGTTCCATGGACAAATGCGTTTTTATGACCGTACTCGGTTTTCCCTAATTTTTTCAAATTTACTTGTTCATTGAACTGTTGTATATAAGCAATATCACACTCGCAATCTTTCTATATGGCCCAAAATCAGCAGTGCTGTAATTACCTGCGGCCGAATCACATCAGTGCTGATGTAGGGCCATATAGCACTCTTGCTCGTGTGATATTATTAAAATATAAGCAAAATAAGTTTATTTTTGTTAATTTCTTCCCCAATTACGATATATTATGCATATTGTGGAATGTTTGGAAAATACCCAAGCAAAGGTAGGCGATACTATACTGCCCCTTCACTTGCGATCTTTTGTTCTTTAACATGTAACACACACCATTACATTTTGAATTCTGTGAGCCTTCCTGGTTTAAAGATCAGACTTATCTTTTTAAATGACAGATTTAATTTATATTTAAATGATTGGTTCAGTGAATGTTCCTGTGATGATGTGCAAGTCTATTACGCATAATCTACTTACTGTCTGTTTGTGTTAGCATAAAGTCAGACATGATATTATCCTTTAGTCTTATTGGCTCAATAATCAACATAACAACATATTGGCTCAATAATTAGTTTTATTATTATTTTTTTTTTATTATGGGCCAAACCTCCCAGTACTCAGTAAATACATAGAATATTGCGAAAAGATTTTGTATCCTCTTACAGTTGTGAAGTCTTCTGTTTAACACATTAAGCATTTATATATTATCCACAATTACGTTTTTGAGCCAGTAATTGTAACCCAAACCCAGGTGTTTTTTAAAATTGTATTTTCCTGTATAGTGCAAATTTTTCCACCATTTATTTTTTCGTCTTTGCATATTTGGGTAAATAGTAATGAATAAATGTTTTTTTAATGAACAATTAATGACAATGCTGATTGACTGATGGCATCACAAGAACTCAACCAGTCCCAAGCAAGCCTAACTGCAAGCATAACTGTGACATCAAAGCCAGCAGACATAGTAAAATTGAAATCCATTTCACACTTTTAAAGACCTCTGCATATAAATTGGCAACAGGCAAAATGTCTTTTATTTTACTCTCAAGGAAAGTCATTCCAATCATCTTTGGAACACTCCCAGCTGCATCATTTTTTTTCACCCACCCATATTCTGGTAGTTCCTGCCTCCTACTTTCGGATTGGCTACTTACAAGCGGTCTGCAATTGGTCAGTTGAGAACATATTATCATTATTATAAGTTGCTGAAAAACAAACCACTAATCTTAAAATTCAGTGCAAATGTAAAATTATTAATATCAGACAAGGCAAAACTATCACACGATTTAAATAAGTTGTTTACAGCTTTGCCAATTAATATTATAATGGGGGTGATCAGGGGTGAACAGCTCAGCTTGATATGTAACATAATTTGTCACTTCTTTTATTTAACTTATCATTAATTAATTATTGCAATTATTTTTTTATAATTTAGAATGTTTAACTATAGGTAGAGTGTTTAAACTTAAATTAAATTATATTATCAATATGTGTATCAAATGATCAAGATGTGTGTTTGTGTAGCAAATATAATATCAAGACATTAAAAGTCATGCAAATTACATGTTTATTAAATAGAATATTATTTCAAATGTAAAATTCAAAATCAAATTATTTCAATAATTTATTCTGTCATCATTTACTCACTCTCATGCCATCCCAGATGTGTATGACTTCTTCTGCAGCACACAAATGATGATTTTTTAGAAGAATATCTCAGCTTTGTAGGTCCATACAATGCAACTGAATGTGACTAAAACTTGGAAGATCCTAAAAGCACATAAAGGCAGCATAAAAGTAATCCAAAAGACTCCAGTGGTTAAATCCATGTTTTCAGAAGTGATATGGTAGATGTGGGTGAGACACAGATCAATATATAAGTCCTATGTTTCACTAAAGTGAAAGTGATGTAGATTTACAGTAGAAAAAGGACTAAAATATTTCTCTGTTTCTAAGAATATGGTAAGAAATTATTAAAGATTCTATATTTCATAGCTTACAGAAAAGTAAGAATTACACTGTCAACTGTGAATTAAAAATATTGTTTTCCAACCTTGCTGTCCTAGAATTATAATAATGCATCTGTCACAGTATATCATTCAGTCAATTCCAGTTCTGTTTTAAATTGAACATAATAACCTTGAAATATTTTCACTTCCATGGGTTGCTATGTGCTTACCATCAATTCACTGTGCTTAGCAATATTGAAGTCAGGACTTTGACCAAACAAATTAATAAAAAATATCTACGTTACTGCTGCCTGGCTTCAAATTTAAGCTTCCTCCCCTATGGAACTGAATAACTGTTTAATTTCACTTTTACAAATACTTTTTTTTTTTTCAGATAAATGTGTGATTCTGTACTTATAGGCACTTGATCTGATTTATTTGTTTTTTCAGTATTAAATCAAAATTTCCATACAGTCTTCTTTCTATCTAAAACTGAATTTCTGTTTCATTTCTACCCGATAATGTATTTCATTACCACAGCATTCTCAGAAAAGTTAAATAGTTAATTACAAAAAATACATATTCTCTCATGGGAAGTGGTGGTTACCTTAATATTTTATATTCTTAGATTTGGCATACATTGAAACCATAAATGTGGGAGCAAGGCAAAATCGTTTTGTCAAAACATTTTTTTTATAAAATTTATTCATATCACTCATTATTGGTCAGGACAAAGTTATATGTTACATATAACTAATAGGGGTGTAAATAAACTTCATTTTTGTCCACGCTGAGTGCAAATGCGAGACAATGGGGTGTAACTAAACTTCTCTGGTTAGTTTGATTGAAAGGCTTTGCAATGGCAAAATAGGGGCAAGAATTTCCTGTTCAATACAAAACCAGGGAGGGGCTTTCTCAGGTGGAAGAAACCAATGAGCCATATATCTGAGACCGAATGCATAATAATAAAACAAAATCTTGGGTAGGCCTAGCCCACCTTTGTCAATCAGCCTATGCAACTTATTGAAATGTAATCTGGGACACTTACCATTCCAAAAGAAGGAATTTGTCATGCTATCAAATTGCTTGAAATAAGAGAGGGGGACATCTACAGGTAGAGATTGTAACAGGTAGTTACATTTTGGAATATAATTAATTTTAATAACATTAACCTTCCCAATCATAGATAAATGTAATAAAGCCCACCTGCCCACATTGCTTGAAAACCTTTTTATTAATGGTCAAAATTAACTCAAATAACTAAATCAGACAAATTTGCTGGGAATAAAATGCCCAAATACATGATGCCCTGTGTGGGCCACTGAAAGGCGCCCTGATGAAAAGGTGTTACTGGGCAGTATGCTGTCAGAGCCTGTATCCTGAGAACTTAGAAAAGGAATTAATAATTCTGTGGAGGCAAGACATAGATCTAGTTGGGTAGGAGACGAATAATAAAATATAATCTGCGTAAAGCTAAAGCTTATGCCACCCCTGGAAAATCATCTTCCTTTTTTATCGCGGCTGCTATAAAGTATCAGACTGATCCAGGCTTGTGTCATATCTGGCTGAAGCTTTCCATACTTTAATGATTCCTTATAAACTTCTAGCAAAAGTGGAGCCAATTCTGTAGCATGTGATCTAAAAAAATTCAGCAGCAAAGCCATCTGGACCCGGAGACTTGACTGTAGGCAATGCCCTAATTACCTCGCCAAGCTCCTCCAAGGTTATCTCAGAATCAAGAGAATTATTTTGCTCAGACTCAGTTTAAGGAGTTCTAATTATTCGCCAAAGTTTCTAATATCTTCACCAGTAGACAAAGATGTGGGACTATAAAGATAAAGATAGAATTCTTTAAAACCATTATTAATATCTATGGCCGAGGTAAAAATACCTCTGTCTTTGATTGCTCAATTGGAAACATTTTAGTTTCAGATTACACCCAGATGAGTTTAGACATGTTGCCACATTTTGAGAAAAAGAAATCATAGTTGGCGCTTAATGTATCTCTTTTGCAAAGTCCTGATTTCCAGCAAATGTTAAAGGCTGAAATCAATGTTTATATGGAGGCTGACTGGTCTATCTTGATGAGGTAATTAAGGCCTTGCCTACAGGAAAGTCTCTGGGGCCAGATGGCTTTGCCGCTGAATCTTTTAGATCTTATGCTACAGAACTGGGTCCACTTTTGTTAGAAGTTTATACAGAATCACCAAAGAATGGAAGGCTTCTGCCAACCAGGACACAAGCCTAGATCAGTCTGATTCTTAAAAAGGACAAAGATCCAAGTGAGTGTAAGAGTTACTGTCCAATTTCCCTGATCAAGGAACCATTAGCAGCCACGATAAGAAGGGAAGATGGTTTTCCAGGGGTGGTGGCGGGAGGTGTGGCACATAAGCTTTTGCTTTACGCAGATTATATTTTTTTATTATATACATTTTAGACACCAACCGAATTGCCTCTAAACTATCGAGTATCAAAAAATGTCTTGTCGTTCGGTACCAAATTTCAATACCTAAGGGGTTTATCTCGTCAATGTCAATGATAAGCATGTAGCATGCTAGATGTGCCCAAATCTAAAAGTGCCAGTGATTGGCTGTGTTTAGGCATTAAGGAAAAACACTAGTTTATGCCGGTAATGCTTGAAAAAATGCTCTATGGCCGGTTATGCCAGCCATAAATGTAAAAGATGTTTGTAAAAGTGTGGATACATTTCACCAGGCTCAATGCCAACAGTGCGTGATGCAATATTTGCGACAAGATAATTGCTGCCAAGACCGGCAACACAACAAATCTGATGAAGCACTTGACAGTGCACGGAGTAAACCTAAGAGCAGAAAGTTGCTCCGTCTTCGACTGCAAGAAGACCGAGCCGGTGCAGTCATCCTCTCAGCGTACTTCTGGCATAGAGCTTCCTTCAACATGCCCACCATGAGTCCTCCTCCAAAACTACTGATGAATGCTGCGGCGCTATTACTGGGACTCTGACAGGTAGGAAAACATTTTTATATGTTTTTGAGCGATGTGGGCAGGAAGGCTTCATTACATTTATCTATGATTGGGAAGCTTAATGTTATTAAAATTAATTGTATTCCAAAACTCAACTACCTGCTACAATCTCTCTATGTAGATGTTCCTGTGACAGGGCGGAGGGCAGGGCCGGGTCGTGATTATACACACTCCGTCCCTTATCAGGCTAATTAAGCCTCCGAGAGGGATAAAGGCCGATTGCGGACGGTGGTGCGAGGAGAGAGAGATCGTTTACGGACATGTCCATCATGTGTGTGTGTATGTGTGTGTGTTTGTCTTTTGTTTAAGTTTTGTTTATATCGCCAGGCCGGTTCTCGCCTCCTCCTTTCCATTGAACTGCTTTACAGTCCCCCTCTCTTATTTCAAGCAATTTGATAGCATAGCGAAGTCCTTCATTTGGAATGGTAAGCATCCCAGATTACATTTCTATAAATTACATAGGCGATTGACAAAGGTGGGCTAGGCCTACCCAAAATTTTGTTTTATTATTATGCTTTCTGTCTCATTTGGCTCATTGGTCACTTCCTCCTGAGAGAGCCCCTCCCTAATTTGGCATTGGACAGGAAGTTATTGCCCAGATTTCAACATTGAAAAGCCTCTCTATTGAACTAATCGGAGAAGTTATGTTACACCCCGTTATTTCACATTTGCACTCGGTATGGACAAAAGTGTCGAGTGTTTAACTCTGACATTTATTTAAATGTTGCCTCGAGCATATGTTAGAACCTAAAATGACGTATTAATAAGTTGCCTTCCTGCTGGACAGAGTGGATTGTGATGGAGGTTAATATGCTCAGTGGCCTATTTGAGAATGGGGTGTTGAGATCTTTTGAAAATCTGGTTCAACATTTTTGGATCCCCAGATCTCCGTTTTATAGGTATTTACAACTGCACCACCTACTCTGTACTATTTTTGGGAGTAGCATACACCCCCTAAAGCGGCAGATACTCTGGGAGTGGTAATTACTGCTTTTGTAAAAGGTCATGAGGCATCTTGCTGCTAATTCAGTGTCTGGGGGATGGAACTTTTAACTTCTATCAAGAGATTATGGAAGAAAGATTTAAACTTGATATTGGAGGAGGGAGTGTGGTCTAGGATTCTTCTGATGCAGTTCAAGATTTTATTGGACCCCCTCTAGATAGTATAAGCTTGGTCTTAAAGACACACCCACCTGCTGGCTATGCCACTCGGAGGATGGAGACATGGCCCATGTTTTTTGGTGGTTTATTGAGATCCAGAAATTCTGGTTGAAGTGGAATAACATTTTGTGTGTGATGGGCACTCAGCTTTCGTTTTGCCCCAGACTTTGTGTTTTGGGTGATGGGGCGGTCTTCGATGTGGGGAATAGTCATATAGAGAATTGGGTTCTGACTTGTGTGATGATCGCCAGGCAGATTATTTTGAGGTGTTGGAGGTCAGCTGGTGCGCCCCCATGTCTGGAGTGGTACACGAAGATGGGGAGGGTGCAGCTTTTGAAGAGGTGTCATTGGGAAGACTTGGTATATTAAGTTTTTGGAGGGCTCTCGGTGTGAGGCGTGGAGAGTAGTTTTGGTTGAGTATGTTTATTAGATATATTTGTAGTTTTTGTGTGTGTTTGCTCTTTTGTTTCTGTATATCTACTCATGTGTGACCACGGGTATGTTTGTTTGAGGGTGGGTTGGGGATTGAGAGGGGTGGTTGTGGGGTTTAAATGTTGTATGTGTGTATATATATATACCTGTGTATATATATATATATATATATATATATATATATATATATATATATATATATGTATATATATGTGTGTGTGTGTGTGTGTTTTTACTTTTCTTTAGTATTGTAAGATTTAATAAAAAGTGTTAATTACAAAATAACAAAATAAAGTCTATATCAGGCAACTTACATTTTAAGCAAAATAAGAAAAGAAAAAACACAAATAGATTTTCTACTGTCAGAATGCCAAAGTGTCAGAAGTTAAAGAATTGATAACAATCAAGTCAGAAGGTGTCAGGCTGGTGACATAAGACAACTTTCATCCAATCATTTGACGTCTAAATGTATCAATCATGGGAGCAGGGGTGGAAAGAGTACTGAAAAATAATACTCAAGAAAAAGTACTGTTACTTTTATTGAGTAGATTAAAAGAGTAAAAGAGTAGTTCATTTAAAAGTACTCATGAGTTGTGTGTATTGAGTACCGAGTTGTGAAAGCTATTCCCTTTTATAATAAAAACTTGATGCTGCTATTTAAAAACATAGCACACATACTGTAATTTACATTTCCTTCTATGGCTGTTTGCCATAAAGTATAAAAAATACCGGTATTTTATAGGTTTTTGCGATTGACATCTTTTAAAACACATCACTTATCTGCGATACTGTAAACACTACATTAATAAAAAAACTAACAATATTATGAAAAAATATTATTATTAAAAATGTCACTGTTATAAATTATTCTATTACATTAATACTTTTAAAGCTACTCAAGTTATTCAACCAAAGTATTGAGTGGTTTTCTCATTTCCTTGTTATTGTTGTTTGATGAATAGCCTTTCTATGACATAGCCTACTAGACAGTGCTCTATTCAGTTACATGTACACTTCAAGTCCAACATTTATATGCAAATATGCTTTTTGTCCCACTGTTTATGTTCACTTTAGACCAAACCAACTGGGTTTATATTAATGCCTCACCAAGAAGGACATTGGCGGAATTATGAAGTGTATTTTACTATTTAGGCGCATACCCTATATGCATACATATGTAAAGTGTACATTAGTGACCTGTCAATCAAACAGCACACAGCTACAGATGTCAGGAATTAAAAAGTCAATCTTTTATATTTTATCTAGATCAACCAACCAGTGGTTGTCTTGCTATCGTGATTGATATGTAATGAACATCCAGAACAGGCTATTGGAAATAAACAAAGTATAGAAAATTGAAATAAAGTTTATCATCGATATCGAGGACTTCTCTTCTTTTTTTCAGATAAACTTCAAGATTGTTTTATCGCCTAGCACTATTGATAACATTGCCTTAATCTCTCACATCAAACCCAATAATAGAAAGTGATATCAGTGATAGAAAGCTAATTTACAGGCTACATTATAGAAACACTGAATCTAGTAAGCAGAAATATGAAATTTACCTCGATATGTTTCTTCAAATTAGAAGCAAGATTAATGCTGATATCTGGCTGGAGCAAGTTAAACTCACATAACACAATCATGCAATTGGCCTTTTTCACTGCGAAAAGTTCTTTTAGGAGAGGCCGTGATGTTCAGGTGTTGAAATGTGCTTTAGGCATCTTCCACATCCATCAAGTTCAAGTTTTTTACCTGTGATTTGATTTGACGGGAGTCATGAGACACTCCCTAGCAATCATGTTGATAGGTAAAAATAAAATCTGGAGAGCGAAGTAGTGAAAACAGACGGTGGGAAAATAGCGCATTAAAAGTACAGTTACAGCACTTAAAATGTACTCAAGTAAAAGTAACAGTACAATTTTAAAACTACTTAAAGTACAATTCCTGGGAAAAACGACTTAATTACAGTAACGAGAGTATTTGAATTCATTACTTTACACCCCTGTGCGGGACTTGCCGGAATATGGGTGGGGAAAAAATAACGCCTACTGGGTAGCTATTTTTTATGGATACAAGTGCCATAAAAGTACAGCTCTTATCTATATGAATTTGGAAAGACTAAAATGTCAAGATTACAATCAAAGAACCTATTTCATATCAGCA
The DNA here is from genome assembly GCF_025860055.1 of Xyrauchen texanus. Taxonomy (NCBI): domain Eukaryota; kingdom Metazoa; phylum Chordata; class Actinopteri; order Cypriniformes; family Catostomidae; genus Xyrauchen; species Xyrauchen texanus. Next base: position 23,314,283 of record NC_068307.1, read on the forward strand.
ATAAATTCTGACAACAATTGTATAATACATTTTGCTTCTTTAGCTCAGATCACATTAGAAGTCTATTTTTAGCTATTTTTCAGTCTGTTCCAATTACTGCGCATGCACATTCTCGAGTGGTATCTAAAATGTGATTGGCTCTTTTACCTGTAAGGTGGGACTTCCTTTTCTACATCCGCCATATTGGGCATTCCAATTTCTCCCATTCATTTTAATACAGATGCTCTGTTTCGGGCTAAATAGTCTCTAGTTCTGCTTTCTGGCTCCCTCTACAGCTAAAAGAGGTTTCTGCAGAAGTCTTGGGACGTCTCAGAGGAAATAAAATTGTGAGTGGATCGTGGGTGGTGGAGCTGTCAGGGTGATGAATGAGAGCTGGAGATTACTGAAGCACTCATTAATCATACACAGACCTGCCTGTCAGGGTGTTACTGTGTTGTGCTATAACTTATTGACTACAGCTTCATACATTTTCTAAATATCTCTCTTTTAGGGGCTGTTCTTATTGCATTAGTACATAACAATTTGGAATCTGTAGTGATAGTTACTAAAGCAGTTGCTTTTTATCAAAATAAACTTTCATTGAGCTAATGGCTAAGACACAATGGGGACAGGGTTTTCCTAGTAAGTAGTTCATGGGTCGTCCATGCGTGGGATCAAACCTTTGATGATAGGAAAACCTGTACACCTACGTATTCATGCGATTATCTGATTAGCCATCGTGTGACAGCAGTGCAATGCATAAAATCATGTGGGTCAGGAGATTAATTTAATGTTCACATCAACCATCAGAATGGGGAAAAAATTTGATCTCAGTGACTTCCACCATGGCATGATGCCAGTGTCAGATGGGCTGGTTAGATTGTTTCTGTAACTGCTGATCTCCTGACAACAGTCTCTAAAGTTTACTCAAAAAGGTGTCAAAAACAATAAACATCCACTGAGCGACAGTTCTACGGACAGAAATGCCTTGGTGATGAGAGGGTCAACGGAGAATGGCCAAACTGTTTCAAGCTGACTGAAAGGCTATGGTAACTCAGATAACCACTCTGTACAATTTCAGTGAGCAGAAATGCATATCAGAATGCGCAACATGCCGAATGGGCCACAACAGAAGAGGACCATGCCAGGCACTTAGGGCTGGGACGATTAATCTACGTAATCGCCGTCATCGATTACATAAATACATCGATTTGCATAACATGCGTCTGTGCGGTGCAATGGAATAATTAAAATGGCAGCACTCGGTTTAAGCATGGATTCCCCGAAGAACAAGCTGCAGATGAAAAACTTGCTCACGGTCATTTTTCTTTAGCTCTTTTATCGATGATTTCTTGAGATGACCGTGGGAGTATTTCAGCCAGAGACCCAACAATGTGGTGCTGTGTAAGCTATGCAAATTGGAAATGGCTTATCACAGCAGTACAACCGGCATGAACAAACACTTGAAGCGAAAGCTAACTGGCAGCACCGTAAGTCCTGTTTACTTTTTGTCCACACCCAAGTATGACACACAGTCAGGTCCATAAATATTGGGACATCGACACTATTCTAATCTTTTTGGCTCTATACACCAACACAATGGATTTGAAATGAAACGAACAAGATGTGCTTTAACTGCAGACTTTCAGCTTTAATTTGAGGGTATTTACATCCAAATCAGGTGAACGGTGTAGGAATTACAACAGTTTGTATATGTGCCTCCCACTTTTTAAGGGACCAAAGTAATGGGACAATTGGCTGCTCAGCTGTTCCATGGCCATTGTGTGTTATTCCCTCATTATCCCATTTACAAGGAGCAGATAAAAGGTCCAGAGTTCATTTCAAGTGTGCTATTTGCATTTGGAATCTGTTGCTGTCAACTCTCAATATGAGATCCAAAGAGCTGTCACTATCAGTGAAGCAAACCATCATTAGTTTGAAAAATCAAAACAAACCCATCAGAGAGATAGCAAAAAACATTAGGTGTGGCCAAATCAACTGTTTGGAACATTCTTAAATAGAAAGAACACACCGGTGAGCTCAGCAACACCAAAAGACCCGGAAGACCACGGAAAACAACTGTGGTGGATGACCGAAGAATTCTTTCCCTGGTGAAACACTCTTCGCAACAGTTTGCCAGATCAAGAACACTCTCCAGGAGGTAGGTGTATGTGTGTCAATATCAATAATCAAGAGAAGACTTCACCAGAGTGAATACAGAGGGTTCACCACAAGATGTAAACTATTGGTGAGCCTCTAAAACAGGAAGGCCAGATTAGAGTTTGCCAAACAACATCTAAAAAAGCCTTCACAGTTCTGGAACAACATCCTATGGACAGATGAGACAAAGATCAACTTGTACCAGAGTGATGGGAAGAGAAGTGTATGGAGAAGGAAAGGAACTGCTCATGATCCAAAGCATACCACCTCATCAGTGAAGAATGGTGATGGTAGTGTCATGGCGTGGGCATGTATGGCTGCCAATGGAACTGGTTCTCTCGTATTTATTGATGATGTGACTGCTGACAAAAGCAGCAGGATGAATTCTGAAGTGTTTCGGGCAATATTATCTGCTCATATTCAGCCAAATGCTTCAGAACTCATTGGACGCTGCTTCACAGTACAGATGGACAATGACCCGAAGCATACTGCAAAAGCAACCAAAGAGTTTTTTAAGGAAAAGAAGTGGAATGTTATGCAATGGCCAAGTCAATCACCTGATCTGAATCCGATTGAGCATGCATTTCACTTGCTGAAGACAAAACTGAAGGGAAAATGCCCCAAGAACATAAACTGTGTGACTGTTACAGTCTGTAAATTGTTTTTCAATTATATTTCTTGCCCCACTGAGATTTAATTCAGATTGCAATAGTTTTAGTTATTCCTGTTAGAAAAACGTTAACTGTTGCTCGAATTGCACTAATTTTACTGTAAGATGAGGGGGAGGGATAGAGCAGGAGAGGTGGAATGTGGAGGGAGAGGAGGGAAAGAAGGAGGGGGAGAGAGATTGTGTGTATGTGGTAAATTGGGTGTGTATATTACTGAGAGTTGATTAAGAATTGAATGAAACGCAGTAAGTAAACAACTGGTCCGTAGTCTTACATTTTCATTTTTGTTTTGTGCTTCAAATCAAAATGTATGATGGCACGATTCACCTCATGGCTTAGAACTATTTTATGAAGTACTTGAAATCCATATGTAAAAAATTAATGCGAAAAAATATTTATGGAACCGAGACGGCAGAAAAAGTAGACGGGCACTGTTGTGCTGTATTGTAATTAATGATGAAAGTGGTAACTACTGATACATCAGTAAAGACAGCACCTTTCTTGTGAATAGAGTGTACACTGATTATTTTCAACTGCAAATAAGCTTTGCGGCAAAGTCTTCATTGTTGCCACAGGTTTGTCACAGACGTTTTTACCAGTAGTGGCAAATTGTCCATTGTTGCCTAAGATTTGCTGCAGGTTCACCAGTTCCATTGAAGAGCTGCACAAGTCTGGCTAACATTTGTGGTAAATCTGCATTTGAAAATAATGAGTAAAAAAATGTGGCTAGGTTGTAAGGGAATAAGGAAAGGAATAAGGGAATTGATGGCCTGAGTTTGGCTAATGCGCTAAAGCTAATGGTATGTGTAATGTAAATTGCAAACGTACATTCCTTCAAATGAAAAACAGTGAATGCTTCCATTCCGTGTTATACAATTTTTTCCAATTTGAGACCGTTATACACTTTGGAAAATCATACTTAAGTGAATGATTTTTCAGTATGATTGAATAAAGTGCATTATTTAAGACATAGCTGGTCATTATTTTTTTTAATTCCAGTTGGTGATGCTTGTGGCGTTAAAAGTGTGTTAAAAGGGTTGTTGACGTGGACATTAAACTTTTTGTTTTATTTTAGATGCTGAAAACGTTTTTCACCCCTTTTGGGGTGAGCTCTTTGAACTCACTAGTTCATTTGGTCTTGCAGTGTGACAAACAAATGATTAAAAGAAGAAATATTCCATGCTGTTTCACAATTAATACGAGAGCCTAAAAACTTTAGGTTACTCACTTAACCCCGGTTCCCCTTCTGTCGCTCTCTTCACGTTGTGTCAGAGAAGCGACACTAGGGGTCTCTCTTGAGCGCCGATATTCACCTCTGGACTATGAAAAAAGGCCAATGAGAGTTGGCAACCAGTATTTGCATGTCCCGCCCCCGGACATACGGGTATTTAAGCGGCGCAAATACGGGAGTTCATTCAGAAAATTTCTTCGGAGCCGATGGTCGTGCATGCAGTTACACACCAAGTTTCTGTTTAATCCTCTGACGCTCTGCATTGGATCTGACGGCGCACAACAGCGGCTTTCTCATTCGTGCACGGCTGTGCATTCTTGCCCCTGGGCGCTTCAACAGCGCAGACAACTCGAAAGAGTTATTCTAAAAGAGTGAATTTCGCTCTAAAAGAGCAAAACACAGTGGCGTTGAACATCCTTCTCAGGACGCGTCTTTTTAAAGACGATTTTCCGCCTCTGTGTAGTTTCTGGATGCATTGATTCTCCCCACCTCTGACGGCCATAAAAACTGCCTTGCATTCCTGGGTTGCGATCACACGCAGGCAGCGTTTTTATGATTGGTCTATGTTTTCAGTAGGAGAACATAGCCATGACAGCATTGCGGTCGTAGGCTTTTTCTTGTAGTGAGAAAAAGCCGCTTCAGCTGCCCCCCACACCTCGCCTCCTTCCTACGGGATTGAGGCAGGCGCCGCGGGCGATGAAAACAATCTGGGGACAGTGACGGGCTTCGTTTCGCCGGGTGAACACTCTCGAAACCCCCCGCCTCCCCGGCACGCTTGCTTGTTTCCGTCCGAGCTCGGGATGAGCATGCTCTCCAATGGGTTATGTTTTCAGAGTGAGAACATAACCGCGGCAGCGTTGCGATCTCTGCTTTCTCTTGTAGTGAGAGAGAGCCATTTCAGCCGCCCCCAGCGCCTCGCCTCCTTCCTACGGGATTGAGGCAGGCGCCGCGGGCGATGGAGAACGATCTGGGGAGAATAACGGGACGCTTTCGCCGGGTAAATCTCCTCGAAAACCTCCCGCCTCCCCGGCATGCTTGCCTGCTTCCCCCGAGCTCGGGATTAGTGCAGTCCGCTTAACAGCCTACTGCCGGTCCCTCGAGCTCCCCGGCATTGGATGATGACATCACCGCTGCATCGGAGAGCGTAACAGCGGTGCCGAATGCGGATAACTTGCCTGGGCCGCCACCTTCGGGTCTCCGCCCAGTCTGAGCCTGACGCAAGAAGGTCCGCTATGCTTCCCCGGGCTTAATTGGTTCCGCGGGCATGTGCGCCGCTCACACCCAGAAGGCTCCCAGGCGCTCCTGAGATGACAGACCCAGAGACCGAGACGTTAGCTCCGGAGCTGGTAAGACCACTCCGTTCCCCGGTGGAGGGCCGGAAGGAGAATTATTTTGTTAAATTCATTACACTCTATAGAGGTATTTCCTTGTTGTCTCTGGGGTCACCTGGCCCACAAATGCCGTTCTCACAGCACTCTGCTTTCAGGCCTCAACAGTCCCGGCTCCATGGACGCGGTGTCCCCGCCTCCAGCCCCACGACTGTTCCCCGGCCGGCCGGTTCAGACGAGTCCAGAGGACGCCAACATCAGACCTCCTCCTCAGTCACGAACCGCCCCCTGCCGGGTGCGCGGAGCAAAGTAAGTGCTTTGAGTTTATTCTCAGCACCAGAGCCTCGGGACGCCACGTTGCCTCCCGACGCCGCGTTACCTGTTCCGCACCGCTGCGAAGCCCCGCCGGGTACGTCCAAAAAACCCATCCCCTTGGTGCCCCTAGCACGGAGTTTAGAGGCGTGGCTTTCACTGCCCAACCCGTCACGCTGGCTGCACCGGACCATTCGACTCGGTTACGCAATTCAGTTTGCCAGGTCTCCGCCCCCCTTCGTGGGCGTACATTTTTCCGCAGTACACGGCCAACATGCCCACTCCCTGCGTGAAGAAATCGCCTCCCTTCTATTAAAGGACGCAATAGAGCCTGTCCCTCCAACCAAAACGAAGAAGGGTTTCTACAGCCCTTACTTCATTGTACCCAAGAAAGGCGGCGGCTTACGACCGATCTTGGACCTGCGAGTTTTCAATCGGACCTTGTCCAAACTCCCGTTCAAAATGCTCACCCAGAAACAAATTCTATCTGGCGTCCGGCATCTAGATTGGTTCGCAGCGGTAGACCTGAAGGACGTGTACTTCCACGTCTCAATTCGCCCTCGACATCACCCCTTCCTAAGGTTCGCGTTCGACGGCCAGGCGTATCAGTACAAAGTCCTCCCCTTCGGCCTGTCTCTGTCCCCTCGCGTCTTTACGAAAGTCGCAGAGGCAGCTCTTGCCCCGCTCCGAGAAGCCGGCATACGCATACTCAATTACCTCGACGACAGGCTCATACTGGCCCACTCCCGAGAGTTACTATGCGCACGCAGAGACCAGGTGCTCAGCCACCTCAGCCGTTTGGGGTTTCAGGTCAACTGGGAAAAGAGCAAGCTCTCCCCGGTCCAGAGCATCTCTTTTCTCGGTCTGGAGTTAGACTCAGTCCCAATGACAGCACGTCTCTCCAACGAGCGTGCTCAGTCAGTGCTGAAATGCCTCGCTTCCTTCAAGCCAGGCGCCATGGTCCCGCTAAAACTTTTCCAACTGCTCCTGGGGCATATGGCATCCTCCGTGGCGGCCGCGCTGCTGGGGTTGATGCATATGAGACCACTTCAGCACTGGCTCCGGACTTGAGTCCCGAGACGAGCATGGCGCCTCGGCACACACAACATAAAAGTTACCTCTGCCTGCCGCCAAACCTTCAAACCCTGGACAGACCTCTGCTTCCTAAGGGCAGGAGTACCCTTGCAGCAGGTGTCCCGACGCGTTCTGGTCACAACCGACGCCTCCAAATTGGGTTGGGGCGCCGTATGCAACCGCTGCGCTGGCACATCAACTGCCTAGAGCTGCTGGCTGTTTTCTGGCCCTGCAGAAGTTTCTCCCGTTAATTCGGAACAAACACGTCCTAGTCAGGACAGACAGCACCACGGTCGTAGCCTACATAAACCGCCAAGGCGGAGTACGCTCCCTCCACATGTCACAGCTCGCCCGTCGTCTCCTCCTTTGGAGTCAGCAGCGACTGGAGTCACTGCACGCCACTCACATCCCCGGCAACCTCGATGTGATAGCGGACGCACTGTCAAGACAAAGCTTGCCTGGCGGAGAGTGGAGGCTCCACCCCAGTCAGTCCAGCTGATTTGGGACCGGTTCGGCAAGGCTCAGGTAGACCTGTTTGCCTCCCAAGAAACCTCCCACTGCCCGCTCTGGTATGCCCGGACAGAGGCTCCCCTCGGGGCAGATGCGTTGGCACACAGCTGACCTGCGGGGCTGCACAAGTACGCATTCCCCCCAGTGAGCCTTCTTGCACAGGTGCTATGCAAGGTCAGGGAGGATGAGGAGCAAGTCATTCTGGTAGCCCCTTACTGGCCTACCCGGACTTGGTTTTCAGACCTCACGCTCCTCACGACAGCCCCTCCCTGGCAAATTCCCCTGAGGAAGGACCTTCTTTCTCAGGGACGGGGCATGCTCTGGCACCCGCACCCAGACCTCTGGAACCTCCACGTCTGGCCCTTGGACGGGATGCGGAAGATCTAGCCGGCCTACCACCGACCGTCATAGATACAATCAATCAAGCCAGAGCCCCCTCTACCAGGCATCTCTACGCTCTAAAGTGGCGTCTGTTGGCGGACTGGTGTTCTTCCCGAGCCGAAGACCCGCAGAAGTGCGCAGTTAGGTCAGTGCTCGTGTTTCTTCAGGAGAGGCTGGAGAGGAGGCTGTCCCCTCCACCCTCAAGGTGTATGTCGCGCTATCGCGCCCACCACGACACGATAGACGGCTAGTCTTTTGGTAAGCACAACTTAATCGTCAGGTTCCTCAAAGGTGCCCGGAGGATAACTCCCTCCCGGCCTAACCTGTTCTCCTCCTGGGATCTCTCGGTCGTCCTTACGGGACTCCAGAGACCCCCCTTCGAGCCGCTTGACTCAGCTGGACTCAGGGCCCTCTCTCTCAAGACTGCCCTGCTGATCGCGCTCGCTTCCATCAAGAGGGTCGGGGACCTGCATGCGTTCTCTGTTAGCGATGCTTGCCTGGAGTTCGGTCCGGCAGATACTCTCGTGATCCTAAGACCGCGACCGGGCTATGTGCCCAAGGTTCCTACCAACCCCTTCAGGGATCAGGTGGTGAACCTGCAAGCGCTGCCCCGGGAGGAGGCAGACCCAGCCCTTTCACTGCTGTGTCCAGTACGTGCTTTACGTATTTATCTGGACCGCACACAGAGCACCAGATGCTCTGAGCAGCTCTTCGTCTGCTTTGGGGGACAGCAGAAAGGGAAAGCTGTCTCCAAGCAGAGACTCGCCCACTGGGTTGTCGACGCCATTTCCCTGGCTTATCACACCCAGACCGTGCCCCCCCCTTGCGGGTCCGAGCGCACTCCACCAGCAAGCTACCCTGTACTGGTATAGGTGCTCCACAGGTAAGGCCTCCTTCGGACTTCCCCTGTGTGTAACACCACGGTTCTGTCCCCTCTGGCGAGCTGACTCCCGTGTTTCCCTTAGGCAGTCATGGCTGCCCCCCCTCTATGAGGCTGGATCCACCACCGCACCGACTTTTCCACATAGGCCCTAAGCAGGCCTCTGATGGTTTTGCCACTTAAACTTGCCTCCCCTCTCGGGTAGGCGTGGCCTCCACAGGGTCTTCTCCGCCCTGAATAAGGGCTAAGACCCCCTTCCCTCAATGCGTGTAAGGGCCCCGGCCTTAGTTGCTCTATGCGAGAAACATAGAGAGAAAAGAGGCCCGGCCAGGCTTGGCCCGTTCCCAGGTTGGCGGCCAGCACCTTGTTCCCCTCCAGGGTAACGATAAGGAATCCTGATGGCTTAAATGGGGCATTGGGGAAGGGTACGTGCAGCCTGATACAGTTGGTCGTCCTGCACGTAAGAATACCTGCTCGCTCCTGTATCAGCAGTTCACGTACACGGCTCAGCGCATGGCACTTTTATAAGTGGACCCCTAGTGTCGCTTCTCTGACACAACGTGGAGAGAGCGACAGAAGGGGAACGTCTAGGTTACGTATGTAACCTCCGTTCCCTGATGGAGGGAACGAGACGTTGTGTCTCCCCTGCCACGTCGCTGAGCCGAGCCACTGTTTTGGCCGGACCATTTCCGGCTCAGAAAAATCCTGAATGAACTCCTGTATTTGCGCCGCTTAAATACCCGTATGTCCGGGGGCGGGACATGCAAATACTGGTTGCCAACGCTCATTGGCCTTTTTTCATAGTCCAGAGGTGAATATCGCGCTCAAGAGAGACCCCTAGTGTCGCTTCTCTGACACAACGTCTCATTCCCTCCATCAGGGAACAGAGGTTACATACGTAACCTAGACGTTCTCTGATAACATGAAGTGAAATATCTCACTAAATCTGCGTACACACTGCCAACGACATCGTGTGAGATAGCGACACCATCCCATTTGTTTTCAATGAAAGCTGGCGACTTCCAGCGACACAAGCTGTCATGACCGTTGGCGACCAGATGTGGGCGACAGCCAAAACGTGAGAAGATGGTAGAGCTCACGTGATCCTTCTCTCTCTCTCTGCTCCTGCAGTAATGGAAAGATCAAGGGACCCACCCTCTGCAGCAGCTCATCAAACATCTTCCTTAACTCTCGTGCCTTATAAATAAATTCTTCTTAAGCCATTCAATAGTGTTGTGTGAGGGACTGACCGAAATATCAGTGTTAATTCATCGTTTCCCCCATTTTAATCAGCCGCTTGAGACAGCTTTGTTTACATAAGCTCCGCTGAGAGCACACCTGTCACTATTACATGCTTTGTGCAGTCCGTGCTGCGGTGCCTGCAAAAAGTTTCAACAAAGCAGGAGAAAAAGCAGAGGTGTAGAAATTGCGGACTTTGGTTCTTGCTTGTATTTTCACTATTTTTGCTTGAAATGTGTGAAAGTGATTTGAGAATGGGTCAGTCTTCCACACCCGCCCTTACAATACCTTCATGTCCCCCTCTACGGGGCACACCTCACAATTTGACAACCACTGCACTAAAGGAATGCCCTAGGCATAACCGATTGTTGAAGCTCCAATAACACATTGCCTGTCAAGACTTAATGAGTCCCACCTCCCTCATATAAACCACGTCTACCTGTTGCTACCTCATTTTCTGCATATCTTTTCTCTGTGTGAAAATGCAAGGAGGGTGATGATGTGAGATACCTCACTTCATGTTATCAGAGAACCAGGGTTAAGTGACTGTATAGCGGAGGAGGGTGGGGCCGGGCTGGAACAACGCACGAGATGGGGTACGCGAGGGATAAAGGTGGCCGGTGGCCGGTCAGCCTGATGGGGTACGCAAGGGATAAAGGTGGCCGGTGATGATGGTTCGAGAGAGAGAATTACAGGCAGCTGCTCTGTGTATATATGTTTGTGTGTTATTGGATCAGTTTTTCATGAAACTATTATTTATATTGCCAAGCTGGTTCTCGCCTCCTCCTTTCCATTCAACTGCTTTACATTGGTGCCGAAACCCAGGAAGGAGTAGGGATGCCGTCCTCAACACTGCCGTCCACCCAGGGGAGTGCCGCTGCCATCCACCGGGGGACTGAGTAGCCCGACCGCCCGGACGTGTGGAACGTCCACCGTCCACGAGGTGAGTGGAGACTGGACTCCCCGATTGCCTGGAGAGAAGGAGCCGCTGCCAGAGGTTGGGGAGTGCCCTGCCGTCCACCAGAAACGTGGATGGGTCAAGAGGACCGGCGTACATGAGGGGAGGAGGTAAGCGACCCCCCCGACCGCCTGGAGCGGTAGGGCCGCTGCCAGGGGCAGAGGAGAGTCCCCATGGGTTGCCGAGAATGCTACTGTATACTGTATACGTTTATTGTACAGTATGCTGCATTACTGCCTCAAGGACAGAGTGAACCTCCGAAGGCTCTGAAACATCCAGTCTTTAAAACCTAAGAAATGTGTGGGGAGATAACCAACACGCCACAGCACAAATCTCTTGAACTTAAATGCCCTTGAACAGCGCTCAGTATGTGGCCATACCCCTAGTGGAGTGAGCTTGTAAAACCTCCAGAGGTTGCCAATTAGAGCTGTTATAACAAACCAGTCTCCATGACATATACAATGAGGCAAAGTTCTGAGCATGAGCATTTTGAACTTGCATATCCTGAGGTGTTTGAAGAATCTAGAATTGGACAGAGTCCTCCCTCTCTTTTTGGAAAGACAAAGTACATTGAATAAAAACCCTGATTGTGTTCTTCCTAAGGTATTGTTTTATCACTCCCTTTCTCAGGAAAGAGGCTATTTCTTCCTCTAAAATCAGAGCCGACTCCCCTTGTGCCACTGACATTAACACATATTAAAAAAGGTGGTTTTACGGCAAATTGAAGCCTGTAACCATTTTCTACTGTATTCAGAAACCCTGGATGAACTGTGCATGTGAGCCAGTGCTATGTCTGAACAGCGAATTGACCCTAAAACCCTTTCACTTACTATTGGTGTAATAACGCCTTCTAGTGTCGAAAAGAGTGAATATGGCTCTGAACTGGGAGGTTTTTTTTTTGTGTGTATTTTTGTTTTCACACAGCTCTGCACCCTCAGCACTTTGACTGGATGTGCCAGAGAATTTTTTATTTGAAAAATACGATGAATGCTTTTGATAACTGACTCATTCACCCTCAGAACATACCCTGTGGGTGATGGGAGGAGAACATTTGCGGGGGTCACCTGGGGAACATGTGTTATCACCCCACACACACTTGGGAGTGAAACTGAACAGTTCGTTTAGAATACAGGAAATTGTCCAACTTCCAGCGTCCATCTCCACTTCTTCAAGGGAAGGAGATAGTCGCCAATCACATGATGGGCCCATACAGAAAAAGCTGTGGTGCTGCCTCTGTGCCACCCCTCGAGATGAATAAATGCATCAGGTTGCCCATCACTTCTTATGCCCCTGGGGTTTGGAAGGGCGGTGTCTCGCAGCAGCCACTGCAAAAGACGGTATGGCAACGGAGGCGTGGTTGAGCGTCCGTCCGGAGAGAGAGAAAGCGATAAGGGTGCTTACACCTGAGCTAGATTATGTCTAACACCTGTCTCTAATTCCAGTGAGCGGTCACACCACCAGCAGAGGGAGAGAGAGACTGGCACAATGAAGCCTGCTGTGTTCGTGAAACTAGGATGCTTATGTGATTATTGTGTATGTGAATCTAAAGAGTCTGAGAGACTACATGCCTGTGAAACTGCTGAGTTGTGTGAAGCAATAAGCATTGAAGTTGTCAATTAAACATTACCTGTGACTGGAGAAACCCGCTTCCCTGTGTCCGTCAAATATGGTTTCGGCTTTGAATGGCCCGGCTTGTGTTGCGGCGCCACGTTTACCAGTTGCTGGAGCAGCTTGGGGTGATGAGGCCGTAAATCAGGCTGTCCTCCCTTTCCAGAGGGCCTGAAACTGGTCCAAATTGGCTGATCAGGACAAGCCGGCGGCTTTCGTGGTGAACTTTCTCTCCCAGCCTCTCCCAACTTTCTCCTCAGGTTGCACTGCTGGCGCATGTCTGTAACGGTGGCGCCAAACATGGCCTTTGGGTCTATGGGGTCGGTTAAAACTCCAATTTCTCTTTGTCAGAGAGCCCTAACAAGTTCAGCCATAGAGCTCTATCACCTACCACCACAGAACCCATGCATCTCCCGCAGCTTTGAACTGCACCGTGAGACTTACACAAGTTGAAGTCTGCGAGTCTCCTCCCAGAGAGCGAGGTTGGGAGATCTGGAGCTAAGCTGTCATCCCATCTCCTCTGACAACTCGCCCTGATAAGCTAGGAGGAGGGATGTTGCGTTTAAAGCTCGAACTGCAAGCGCTGAAGACTTATATATCTTCTGGAAGATAGAGGCAGTGAAGTGCTCCATCTTTCCAGGCAGTGCAGCCCCCGTGGAGTAGAAAATGCTTGAAGGCTTGACTTCATCCCCCTCGTTGTCTTCTTCTCCCACCAATGCATCAACAGTGGGGGCAGGACTGGAGACATATTGTCCATTTTACACCATGTCGGGGCCTGCGGATGCTCCACTGACCCTTCTCTGGCCTGAGAAGAGAGACATGGGTCCTTTTTGCCTGCAACTGCGACCCTCAGGCTTCTTTCCCTGGAAGATCAAGAGGGATGAACAATGGGGACATCTCTCCGGGCTGGAAAACGTGGCCTGAGTGAGTTTAGCTACCAGGCACGAGATGAAATGTGGATGGGAATCTTTTGTGGACAATCACACGCTGCATGCACATAAGCGGGAGGACGGCCTTTCCCACCCGAACTCTCCAGCTTTTTCGTTGCCATACTTCAGAGGCAAATCTACATTTACATTTTACATTTATTCATTTGGCAGACGCTTTTATCCAAAGCGACTTACAAAAGAGGAGGAACATCAGCGAATCATCTTAGGGAGACAGTGGTACAAAAAGTGCCATATTACAAAGTTTCACTATCATCATAATAGTATACAAAACAGATTTAAGTGCAACAAGAAATGTAAATAATTTTTTTTTTAATTTTTTTTTTTAGTGACCGGTTAAGTGCTTTTGGAAAAGATGTGTTTTTAGCCGTTTTTTGAAGATAGAGAGTGAGTTAGCTTCCCGGATTGAGTTGGGAAGGTCATTCCACCACCGTGGTATGATGAAATTGAAAGTCCGGGAAAGTGTTTTGGTGCCTCTTTGTTTTGGTACGACAAGGCGACGTTCCTTAGCCGACCGCAGGCTTCTGGTGGGAACGTAGCTCTGCATAAATGTTTTTAGGTATGCTGGAGCAGACCCAGTGACTGTTTTATATGCCAGCATTAGGGCCTTGAATTTAATACGTGCATGAACTGGCAGCCAGTGGAGAGAGACAAAGAGTGGTGTAACATGTGCTCTCTTAGGTTCATTAAAGACCAGACGTGCTGCTGCATTCTGGATCATTTGGAGAGGTCTAATAGCACATGCAGGAAGGCCTGCAATGAGAGCGTTACAGTAGTCCAGTCTAGTTATGACAAGGGACTGAACGAGCAGTTGTGTGGCATGTACAGAGAGGAAGGGTCTTATCTTCCTGATATTGTAGAGTGTAAATCTACAAGATCTTGCAGTTTTTGAAATGTGGTCTGTGAAATTTAGCTCATCATCAATGGTTACCCCTAGATTTCTGACCGTTTTGGAAGGTGAAACTGTAGTTGGACCCAGCTGCACGGTGATGTTGTGTTCAACAGCCGTGTTGGCTGGAAAGACAAGGAGTTCGGTCTTGGCAGGGTTGAGTTGAAGGTGGTGTTCCTTCATCCAGGCTGAGATGTCTGCCAGACAGGCAGCGATTCGAGCGGTCACTGTGGTGTCGTTGGGCTGGAAAGACAAGTAGAGTTGCGTGTCATCAGCGTAGCAGTGGTAAGAGAAACCATGTGACTGGATGATGGGTCCCAGTGATGTTGTGTGTATGAAGAAGAGAAGTGGCCCAAGCACTGATCCCTGAGGTACCCCAGTAAGTAACTGGTGTGGCTTGGATACTTCCCCTCTCCATGCTACCTCAAAGGACCTTTCTGAGAGATAAGAGTTGAACCAGTCAAGCACAGTTCCAGTGATACCCAGTTTAGAGAGGGTGGAGAGAAGGATCTGATGGTTGACTGTGTCAAAGGCAGCAGAAAGGTCCAGCAGAATCAGAACGGATGATTTTGATTCAGCTTTCGCCTGTCTCAGCGACTCGATGACAGACAGCAGGGCAGTCTCAGTGGAGTGTCCACTTTTGAAGCCTGACTGATTGTCATCCAGCAGCTTGTTCTGTGAGACATAGGCGGAGATCTGATTGAAAACTGCCCTTTCAAGTGTTTTTGCCATGAATGGGATGAGAGAGACTGGTCTGTAGTGTTCTATCTGTGTGGGGTTAAGTGCAGGTTTTTTCAGCAGTGGGGTTACTCGAGCCTGCTTATATGTAGTGGGAAAAGTGCCTACAAGAAGGGATGTGTTAATTATGTGTGTAAGTGCCGGTAGGATGGACGGAGAGATGGCCTGGAGAAGGTGTGATGGAATGGGGTCAAGGGAACAGGTTGTGGGGTGGTTGGAGAGGAGGAGTTTAGAGACCTCAGTGTCAGTTAAAGGAGAGAACATAGGGAAAGAAGGGTTGCATACAGGAGCCAGGTGTTTGACAGGGTGTGGTGCTGTGAATGTATTGCTGATGGCTGTAACCTTATCAGTAAAAAATGTGGCGAATATATCTGCTGTCAGTGATGTGTCAGGTGGTGGAGGGGGAGGGCAGAGAAGTGTCTGGTAATATGAAGTTTTTGCAGTTTTAACGTTATTTGAAAAAGTTGCGAGCAGAAGCTGATATTTACCTAGATCAGCTGGATCTTTAGATTTCCGCCATCTCCTCTCAGCTGCCCTGAGATCAGTCCGATGTTCACGAAGGACGTCAGACAGCCAGGGGCTGGGTGGTGTAGTCCGTGCTGGTCTTGAGGAGAGAGGACAGATGTTGTCTAGACAGGTTTTTAAAGTAGAGCTAAGTGTGTCTGTGGCAGTGTTTACATAAAGCATGGAAAATACATTTATTGTGGGAAGAGAGGCAGAGACATCAATGGAAAGGCGAGAGGGTGAGAGGGAACGGAGGTTACGGCGAAAGGAAACCAAAGGTGGGGTCGGTTTTACAATGGATGGGAGAATCATGTTGAATTGAACAAAGTAGTGATCAGAGACATGTAAAGGTGTAACAAGAATATTAGAGGTGGTACAGTTACGTGTAAAAATGAGGTCCAGCTTGTTGCCCGACCTGTGAGTTGCTGTGGTGTGTAGTCTTTCCAAGTCAAATGAGGCCAGAAGAGTATTCAGTTCAATGGCCTGGGGTTTGTCTTGGTGTATGTTGAAATCACCAAGAACCACAAGTGGCATGCCATCCTCTGGCAAGGAGGACAGCAGGACATCCAATTCCTCAAGAAAGCTTGTCAGCTGACCTGGGGGGCGATAGATGACAACAACATGTAATTTTGTGGGTTGCATTGTAGTAATGGCATGGAATTCAAAAGATGTATTGTTACATAGTGAAGCCTGTGATGAAAAAGTCCAGTTATTATGAATGAGCAAACCTGTTCCCCCACCCCTACCAGTATGTCGAGGGATGTGGGAGAAGGAGAAGTTGTTGGAGAGAGCAGCAGGTGTTGCTGTATCCTCAGGACGTATCCATGTCTCTGTCAGTGCCAGGATGCTGAGGGTGGACTGCGTGGCGAAAGCTGGAATGAAGGCAGCTTTGTTCACAGCAGACTGGCAGTTCCAGAGTCCCACTGAGAACGAGAGTGGAGCAGGTGTTGAAGTGCAGAGCGGCCGTAGGTTGTGTGGGTTGCGTTTTGTCTTGCATCTGTATCTTGTGAACGGTCTACAACAGATAACAGGGATGTGCTTGAAGGCATGTGTTATTAGTGGACTAGAAATGTTAGTATGTATGTATGTATAAGTAAAATAATAAAAGAGATAGAATAGAAAAATACTTAAGGGCTTTGGTGAGTGGAGCCTTGTCAGTGTCCTTGCTCGGTGGACTCACACAGGTAGACTCGTTGGTCTTTACCCAAGTAGGTCTTCACAC
This sequence comes from Xyrauchen texanus, assembly GCF_025860055.1. NCBI lineage: Eukaryota > Metazoa > Chordata > Actinopteri > Cypriniformes > Catostomidae > Xyrauchen > Xyrauchen texanus. The sequence continues at coordinate 23,330,911 of NC_068307.1, forward strand.
GAGGAGGGCTTGACACGAGGGCCACCACTTCCGCTGCCGCTTCCGCGTCAGCATTAAGTCCAATAAATAACCACTTTACGAGCCGTTCAGTGGAAATAAGCAGCCACGCCTTAATGCTACTTATCACAACAAAGCTAGTCATGTGGTCACCCGAAACCGAAACTCAGGGTTGCGTGGGAACAAACGCAACTTCTGTACAGCGCAAATAAATTGTGCTGCACTTTAGCAATAAATCTACCACAACGTGAAAACACAGAAAATACAACGAGCCAAGTATAAACTCTCTTTTATTTCCCTTCAATTTGAAGCGTAGTGAGTGCCGCAAAAGAATCGGAAAAACACTGAAAAGTGCAGAGTTTAAAATAGCAGAGATAAACTCGCAGTGAAGCATTAGTTTATTCCACTATATAGAGGTAATTGCCACCAGCTCGCAGAAAAAGATCTGTTGCGTTTAGACATTACCATTTTCAAACATGGACATGGATCCGTTGTCAAACTGTTGAACATTAAACCCTAGTGCGTATGCAGAGGGCTGCTTCCAAAAACCTTCCACAGGGAAGAGAGCGAGAATGAGGCAGCAACAGGTAGCTGTGGTTTATATTAGGGAGGTGAGACTCCTTAAAAGATGCAGCGATTGGTCTGTCAGTCTTGACAGACATTGTGTTACAGGCCTGAGGCATTCCCTTAGTGAGATACCGAACAAATTTTAGAAAGACAACCGAGTGTACAATAATTTTTATACAATTTGAAAATGCGGTTTAAATATTTAGATGGAGTATAGCTTGTCACACCACACTGCTGCCACACAGCAGGACATTTCAAGGTATTTAGCTATGTTGACACATTGTTTTCCAACTGTTAGACTCCCATATGCTAGCATAAACACAAATAAGTAAACTTATTTGGATTATTTTATCAGATTTAAGCTTATTAAGGCTGAAAATATGTATTTCTGACATGTTCAGGCATCAAACCACAGTACTGAATAAACAAACATGCAAGTATTTCTACAATAACATAATCTTAAAAGATTATAAACAGATTATATTGGCTTCCTTATTAGCAACATTTTCAGCTATCCATGAAAGCTTGCCCAATCAGAAATGGATTTTTGGAGTTATTTCACAGTTCTCAATAATTGGTGACAAAATAGTATGTAGGATTTTTATAGACATTGTTACATTTTAGGAAAATATGTGCATTCATGACCAGTCTTTAGTTATTTATTTTATTGGTCCTTTATTCATAGGACAGTAGAGACAGGAAAGTGGAAGAGAGAAAGAGGGAACATAATCGGGACATGATGACCCAGGCCAGATTTGAACCAACAGCTCTTATGTATATGCCATAGCATGTTCTCCTGTCAACCTATGAATGGCTTACTTATTGTACATTAAGTATTTTATGAAGTATTTTAACATCCATACATTAAAAATAGTCGTGTGTGCAAATGCATTTTAAACATACACCACACGAGGTCAGTGTTGTTCTTTATATATGGAACTTCCTAGAGCATTTGGTGATCTGTACTCTTATGGTAACATTTAAAGCTGACATCATATGCCATACACTTTTAATACATTGTATGTGTCCTTGATTGCTGACATGGCAAGTTGCATCTTTTCCAAAACAGAATATAAATTCAAACATTGAGCAAAATTTTTTATAAGCATCCTTTCTCAAGTTTACAAAATGAATTTTAAGGATTTTAGATACCTTTACTCCATTTTAAAAAGTATGTGATTGACATAGTATCAGCTTTGTGTAAAAGATTAAACAGGGTTGGGGAGTAACGGAATGCATGTAACGGGATTATGTATTTAAAATACAAAGTAACTGTATTCCACTACAGTTACAATTTAAATAATTGGAAATTAGAATACAGATACATTCAAAAGTATTTTTATTACTGTATAGATTACTTTGAATTTTATTGTCATTTGTTTAATTTCATATTTAGTCCTTTCAGATGGAAAACATTTATATATAAATGATGCGATCCAAAGTGCATTTGAACAGCGGTGAAACACTTTCTTATGATGTGTTACATTCATACGAGTTTGAAGCATACGAAGTAAGTTTAAAGCAGAATAAATAGAAATAAACCTTGTGTAAATTGTCAGATTTACGCTAAGCTAAAATGCTATTTCTATACATTTTACTTGCACGTTACCAGGCACTATCATATTCGTACATCACGAAAATTTATGTTGGATCATAATTTATTATTTTCCTAGTAAGATCTTTGATATTAGGGCAAAAATCTTATTATTGATAAATTTTGTTTTGTTTTCTTGTAAAAAAAATATATGTAAAAATCCTTAAAACATGATCATTTAGATTGATTGATCTTGTTTTAGAAACAACACTGCATAAGATATTTTGGTTTTTCAGAGAATGTATCTTACTATGCTGGCAGAGCTTTTATAGTCAAAACAAGTGAAAAAAATCTACCAGTGCTGAAGAAGTAATCCAAAGTATTTAGAATATGTTACTGACATACAGTAAATAATAATGTTTGACTTCAATATCATCATATTTCATGTTTAAACTTAATTTCAGCCATTTTCGTTTTAACAATTGTTACTGACTGCATTCAAAATAAATTTTTGCAGTATAAAATATTTTTTATTTGCATGTCCTTTTACAAACAAATAGTAGATGGGGTCCTGTTCTTCCCTGTTAAACCTTCCACGAGTTTGTTTTTATATAAGATAACTTTAAATCATATTTGGCCTGGTATCTGACACAGCAGTTGCACTTTGGAAATTATAAATAGCGGTTTGCGATCGTAGTTTGTGTGTGTGGCAGTGCGGAGGGCGGGGCTGGATCATGATTCCGCACACCTGGCCCCTAATCAGGCTAGTTAGCCCACGAGAGTGATAAAGGCCAACAGAAGATGGCAGTGCGACAGAGAGAGAGAGATTTATGGACAGCTGTCCGACACCTGTGTGTGTGTTTGTCTTTTTGGTTCAGTTTTATATTAAACTATTATTTATATTGTCAAGCCGGTTCTCGCCTCCTCCTTTCCATTAATCCCTTTACAGTGTGATTACCAACAGCAGCTGCAGCTCAGTTGGGTCTAATTAGCAGTTTTGGGCAAGTTAATTAAAAATAGTTATTCACTACAAATTACTAATTATTTCTCAAAAATTTTAATCATATTACTAATTACTTCATTGATAATCACAATACTAATTACTTTACTTTTAAGTTACTTTCTAAAACACTTTTCCTCAACAAATTTGAAATAATGTCTATATTTCGTTTTTGTTCATTGTTACACACAAGTCATTCACTCAGCACTTCACATTTCTCCATCACAATGACTCATTACAGGGCCATAATTAATATATTCTACATAAATATTATATTGGAAATAAGAATATCCCTATAAATTACTTAAAAGTAATTCAATTAAATGAAAGTAAGGGTCCAGAACATTATAGAGACTTGGGGGTGTGCTCTTTTGACACCTCAGTAAGTAACCACCCAGAACACTTTAGCATAGTGGTTGTACATTTTGCATGGACAAGCACCCCTAACATATTCTTCTGAAAATGTACAAATCTAGTTTGAATTGTTATACTTGTAGGTTAAAGAAAAAAAAGATTTATAGTAGGTCGCCATCATTGCTGTTTTTAGAATCACCTGTAGCCAAGCTGTTATAATGAGCATGATATTAGTATACGTTTTTGTAGAGCATGTTGTGGTGTTAGACGTGTGCTTGGATGCATGACAGATCACCGGCATGTAAAGTGAACATTAGAATGTTAAACATGCAGAAATCTCACTGGCTGATGATAGAGCGATGCTAATGTTGCGGTATTTTGACAGACAGCAGATCTCGTCAGCCGGTAAGAGCTGATCAGTGAGGTGAAACCAGCTGTCAGTGGAGCTGATATGTTTGAGTGACACCGCAAACGTCCGGCCAGACTGTCCAGTTCCCTCCAGCACTTCTCTTTGTCTGACTTTACCGGTTTTTCTTGTTCTTTCTCTCTCTCTCTAAGACACCTTGTCCATCTGTAGCTCTGTGGTAAAGCCCTGAACCCTTCAAGATATACAGCCGACAACCACCCTTCACCCATTGCCTGCCCGTGAAATTGGAGGACAGATGATCTTGCCACCTTCTGAAAGTATTGCTACAAAGACAGCGAGGAGGACGTAGATCAGTCCCAAACTAGGCCTTAGGAGTATCAGGGGTGGGGCAGAGCGAGGGTCATCTGTTTAAGACATGCCCTCACCCCCAAATGATGGAGGTAAGTATGATCAGAGACATTTATAGGTGATGAGATAGACCACTCAAAATAAAACGCAATGGACAATATGCCGACTTTAGGGGTGGGAGTCCCGTCTACAGTTTAAAGAGACGATCATCTGTTTTGCACAGGCAAGCACCTCTCACATTTTCTTGTGAGTTAGAAAATGAGGACCCACTTTATATTAGGTGTCTTTAACTACTATGTACTTAGGCATTTGATACAATGTACTTATATGATGTACCTTAACCCTAACCCTAAACCAAATCCTACCCCAACCATAAACACTAACCCCTAAACCTAACCCTACCCTGACTTCTAAACCTACCATATCTCAGTAGCAGCAAATGGAAATCTTATGAGAATGTTGTTGACCAGCATTGTATTGTATGTATTTTTGTGTTAGTACATAGTAGTTGAAGACACCTAATATAAAGTGGGACCAAAAATGAGTCTCTTGTTATTTATGCAGTTTTTATAACCTTATGATAATTTAGAAGCTACATTTTATTATTATTATTATTATTATTGTCAGGAGGTAGGCACTCTGGTGGAAATGTAAGTTTTTTTGTAATCCAAGTGCAGGAATATCTAAAATCCTTTTGTACAATGATATACAATCAATATAAATATAAAAAAAAATGTTTTTTAACCCATCTTAATTTTCCACAGACGATCAAGGAACGTCCCCCGTGAACATGCCACCAGCTCTCTCCAATCAGAATGGAGTGAAGAGGAAGGTTCACGCCAAGAAGAAGAAGAAGGGCTTTATCACAGCCAACGTTGTTGGAACAAAATATGAGATTGGTAAAACAAATGTTCTGTGCAACATGTCAAAAGTGTTAATGTAAGATTTATTCGATTTAATAAACAGCAGTAAAACAATATATGACAGTAATCGTACATGAAAAGCCTTTGTTATATAGCATTGTCATAAATGTAATTTATTGACACTAATTTAAAAGAATTCTTTCCTATATCAGCCTAGAATCATTCACACCCTCTCTTTTTTGTATTTTGAAGCACAATAATAGATAATTTGCTCAATTTGTTAATAATTAACAGGGGTGTAAAGTAATTTTACTTCATTACTATACTTTTGGACAGTATTGTAGTGGTTGACCAGTGGGCTTTAATGGCCCATGCTGATTGGCCTGTAACCAATATAATGCTGATATACAGTATACATACAGCAATAGTATTTAACTATAGCAGATAGGATGTACACAAAATTGGTGAATTCAAATGGACACTTATTACACAAAATGTACTCAAAATTGCTAAATACATTTTTTAAAACAGAAAATGGGAACTCTGGCACTGATATTAGGTGGAATGACTAGCTTTTATTTAAAACAGCAAATTAAATTATACCTCTGGTTGATAGTGTGTGTGTGTATGTGTGATATTTGAACTAAATCAATTTTTTTTGGCCAGAATTATGGGCTCTTTGTTTTGAAATGTCTTTATAATAATACTTATCATAACTGGTTGGCAATAAAACAATCAAATATTTACATAACAGGGTTGCCAAGGATTCTAGCTTTGGCTTAGCTGGATTTTAGTGTAAGCCTTGTTGATTTAGCTTTATCCAGTAATGCTTATGTTTATCTAGACAATGTCACATAATTTTTATAATATTACCAATTATTACAATTAGCTTAATCTTTTTGGGGTGGACAATGAAATGCATTTGCTATTATATCTTATAGCATTATGGTCAAAGCAAAAGCATCATTAAAACATAACCAAAACATGTTTTCTTTCAAGAAGTGAATAAGATGATTTCTGTTGATGAAATGGATTCCATTGTTTGTGTCCATTTTGTCACGGAAAGAGAAAAATTATACCAAATTGTCAGTGTCAATGCATATCAAATGAATGTAATGTGATTTATTTGCAGTTCGAATTGTAATAGAGGAGATGATCTTTCATAAAGCCAGAGATGATGATGAGATGGCCAATCTCATCTGGAACGACTCCACTGTGCAACATGAGAAAATTGCTGAGCTCAGGAACTACCAGGTATTATGATTTGATTTGTCTTTTCAGTTCAAAGCATAATAATAGTAATAATAATAATAATAATAAACCTACAAAAAACAGATAAATCTGAAAAATGAACTGATAATGTTTCCTTTACTAAGAGATGTGACCTTTACCACAGCTTATAAACACTTTCTTACAGTCCTTCACAGACATTTGCTGTTTTGCCCTTGTGTTGTGTTCGTTTTGTGCTAACACCTTTTGTGACCAGTCAAAAATGACCAGCCCAGATTGTTAACAAAGCTATCATATTGCATATATTATCCCAAGATATTGCATTTTAGTAATTATGTTTTGTACTTCTTTTTTTCACATATTTAAAAAAATGTGTTGAACTTACCACTTGCTTGATCTAAGCAAAACAGGCGTCATTTCAAAGTTTAGAATCTGGACTTTACAATGCATTTAGCTGATCCTGCCAATTCTTATACAATGCTCTTTAAATTGCTGACAGATTAGAAATGATTTGCTCTCATCATTTGCAAATTTGGTATCACAACAATTATATTCAGAGTTGGTAAAAAAAGTTGAGATAACCATATGCTATATATCATAAGTTCTCAATTAGTAAAATGCGTGAGCTAATTTGTTTCACTCAGAGGGCAAACTGCAGTGAGTATTAGTATGACATTAAACTGACACACATACATATAATAAACAGGAGTGTCTTTTTGGCACGTCTTTCTTTAATTTCCTGAAACATACATATAACATATAAAATTACATATTGTAACTTACAGCAGACTACCCCAATTCAAACAAGCTCAATCAAAACATAATATGATAAGAAGATGTTGAAATATTCCTCAAAGAGTGTACATGGAAAGATGATTGACAAAAGGGCACTCAACACATGTTGTGTGTGTGTGTGCACGTCAGAGGACTTTGTGTGTGCAAACACACATCCACATAGGTGGTTATCTAAAGGACTGGGATGCTCCTAAAGATGTAATATTTCTGTATTTTGTAGTCTAATCCATTTATTTCCAATGGCCAGTAATGTTTGACCAGGAACACAACAGGTGTAACAAAGTGAAATAAAACCAATAAAATGTAAAGAAAATGGTAATTGTCTCTTAAAAAAATATTTAGATACTGAATGTGAACAAAAAAGTAAAAAAAACCCTCAATAATAAAAATAGTAAAAAAAAAAAAAGTTATCTGGGTCAAAGTACCGGAACACAATTTAAGGGTTCATTAACAGAACTACTCTGAACACAGGCCAATGTATGCCATTTAAGCATTCCTGACCTTGAGATATAGGGCTACGATTCAGTCTAGAGAAGTCAAAGCCTTTGTAGGAGAGTTCTTAGTACTATGAAAACATACTGTGACTTTCAGAACTCAAAACTTTCTTCTCAGTCCTAAAAGACCATTTATTGAAACTAAGCTGCCAAAACAACTCATTATTAGCCAGATTAATTAATTAACACATGACAGCCCACATTTACACATCAACACGTGTACACTTGCACGTGTTCAGAAGCTTAGCCTGCCCAGTTACAATTAGGGTATAAGGACGAGGTATGATAGATACTATTATTCCTAAACACCAGAAGAACTTGTGATTAAATGTGGAAAAATCCAACAAACCTTGCACGCTTCCTGGCTCTCTGTTTAATTTTAAGGGTCAAAGAGAGGTTGGAAACGGTCATGAAAAGCAAATTTATGACAAAAATGTGCAAAAATTCCTGACATTGTAAATAGACCTCAGGAAAAAGAATGTATGATTAAAAAGGTATGATCTGACCTCTTCAACCAAGCATAAAACTGTATTTTAACAATACATTTTATTTTTTTACAGTCTTAACGATACTGTTACCCACTAGATCAAAATAAAAATGATAAAAGCTCCTTTAAACATGTAATTGAAAATTGCATAAAAAATGTTTTTAGATATCATAAGGCTGACTTTACTCTCAATGTACTGTACATGGCATTATAAAAGTGCTATATGAAATATATTGCTATATTGTGTTTGTGTGGATAAGGGCTTGTTTTCATAAAGCAGCTTCTGTATGTCTGATGGAAATTTTCTGTCATATATCACATAATTACAGCCGTAAAGATAAATACCTAAAAAAATTGGCTATGATGTTTTGCTTAATGAAACTGTTTATACACAGTTCTTTTTTATTGTTCTCTTCTGGATAACCATGTCTTCCTTTTACACTTACTAAACGTGTGTTGTTTAATATTTCTCCTTGCTTTCCTTTGATTGGCTCGGCTGCCAAGTTACAGGTCATACAAGTCAAATGAATGGCCCTGTTTAGCCTCATTTGCTCAAAGAATACAAAACCCCACCCCCCACTTTTCCTTTTTGCATTCAAAGCAATTAATTCATCTGTCACTACCTACAAATACACAAGCTCTGATGCAGAACCAATTACCTTGGCCCTTAAAGTCAAAATTGATCGTCTTTTTTAGTTTTAAATTAAAAACAATGTGGAGACATAAATAGGGGTTAAGAAAGGTCTGACAACCACCTTTTGTTTTGAGTCCATAATTGGACATAAATGTCAAATATTATAGCCTCAGTTCAAGACTTTGGCTCTAATGCTGTGATTTTCCTTGCAAAGGTGAATAACTGAATGCCCTCTAACAGTATGATTATTTTCCTTAGAGGATAAACCATTTCCCAGGAATGGGTGAGATATGTCGGAAAGACTGTTTGGCAAGGAACATGGCCAAGTAAGTCCACAAACATGGTATAGTACCAGATACAGTACATGACTGATAGCAGCTGCCCTCCATTCAGGGAAAGTTGACTTTACTCTTAATTTTGGTTAATGCTTATATTTTGTTTCTTAGAATGATAAAAAGTCAGCCTCAGGAATATAACTTCATCCCTAAAACCTGGATCTTCCCAGCTGAGTGCACTCAGTACCAGAACTACGTGAAGGAGCTGAAACGAAAGCGCAAGCAGAAAACGTTCATCATTAAGCCTGCAAATGGAGCTATGGGTCATGGGTATGTTGCTGCAAAACAAAAGCTTTGACTCCTGTATGATCGTGTTTTGTAGTGGTGCAGTATTGTGTGAGTTTCCATGCTGGTCCAGGCTGGTCTTTATAAAAAGGCAAGTCTGTTCTCTGCATTTTTTCTCAGCAGCCAGTGTTTCTCAACTGGTTGGTCATGACCCAAATGTGGGTCTCAGGCCAGTTTGTATAGGTTTGCCTATTGCAGGGAAAAAAACAATGCCATGGTTCTCCCTCCATTGAAATTTTGGACTGGAGAGGCAAATTTAATGATTATATCGCATCTGCCGCTTTTTGCCTGCCAAATATGCCAAATACGCTTCTCGTTTCTTTCTTTTTTTTCATATTTTTGTGGTGGAACTGAAGCCTGGTTTTCGCGCAAGGGTGACACGACCATCACGGAAACACTCATGGCAATGATCTGCTCTTCTCTGTATCTCTGTTGCGCATGCATCAACAAAGCGTACCTCGATATCGCAGCTTAGAATTTTCTAATTTAAAGTGCTTGGAGGAAGTCCTCTCAAACAGTAGTCAGCCCTGACATGCTAAACATCACTGAGAAAAGAGCAGTACTGTGCTATGTGCCAAAATAAAGGCTTTTAAATTACAAATCACCCTTACTACAATTTATCACAATTTTACAGTAGGAACAAAATGTGATATTTTGATAAAAATCATATAGTTTTATATTAAATAATCTAAAAGGTATAATCTATTAGACCTCATGTGGCAGTTGTAATTAAAGTTATGTTTGTAGTTAATGTTCTGTTTCAATTATGTTTAATATTAGTTAATTGGCAGGATAATACATATAAAAGACTCATATAAATAAATAGGCTCATACCGAATGTGTGGAGAAAACTTGTATCTTTTGATGTTGACATCAACAGGTAAAGTTTTTTAATATGTTGGGTCGCCACTTGATGTCCAATGTAAAATCTGGGTACCATAGCAAAACCAGTTGAGAACCACTGGGCTGGAATACTGCAGTTAAACTTGCTTGCGAATCATTCTTCTGAGATTATTTCCTTCTGAGGAACATTATTCTGATTAACCAATCATTGCAGATTTTAGGGCTAAGGTTTGGCTTAAGGCTTGAGTTTGGTCTTGGCTTAGGGCCTTGTACAACATTCCTGTCTACTAAGCAGTGCTCTCTGATTTTTTGAGTTATGGTTAGGGGTATACTTTGGTTGGGTTTGGGCTAGGGCTATGTTTAGTTCCAGGAACAAGAACCCCAAAACCCCCAGCACTAATCCTTACCCTTATATTAAACCCTAAACCATTGATATTCGATTTACTTATCCCATAAGGTATTATGTAACTTTTAGAAAATGCAAGGTGATGAAGACTCAGGCCACTAATAACCTTATAGTAGGTTGTATTTGGCCTGTGGACCAAACTATTGCTATGTGTATGACTTTCTTTCTTCTGCAGAACACAAACAGTGGTTTTGAAAATAATTTCCCAGCTCTGTAGGTCCATAAAATGCTAGTGACCAGACCTTTCAAGCTCAAACAATCAGAATAAAGGCAGCATAAAACTAATCCACACAACTCCAATGGTTAAGTCTCTGTCTTTAGAAGCGATATGATGGATGTCAGTGAGAAAAATATCAATCTTTCAATAATTGCTTACTATACAGTGGCAAGAAAAATTATCCCTTTATAATTACCTGTTTTTTTGAATACATTTGTCACAATAATTAACAAACATAATCTGTTTTAACTAATAACACACAAATGATTGTATCGTTCTTGTATATATTGAATACATCATTCAAACATTCACAGTGTAGGTTGGAAAAAGTATGTGAATCCCTAGGCTAATGGCATCAACAAAAGCTAATTAGAGTCAAGAGTTGGCAAACCTGGCTTCCAAATTATGAAACAAGATTGGAGGTGTGAGTTAGAGCTACTTTGACTTATAAAAAGCACTCAAACATTTTGAGTTTGCTATTCACAAGAAGCATCTGCTGACGTGGACAATGCCTCGCAAAAAAGAGGTCTCAGAAGACCTACGATCAAGATTTTTTGCTTTGCATAAAGCAGGAAAAGGTTAAAAAATTATCTTGAAGAGCTAAGATATTCATATGTCCACAGTTAGACAAATTGTCTATAAATGTAAATGATTTAGTACTGTGGCTACTCTCCCTAGAAGTGTCTGTCCAGCCAAGATGACTTAAAGGGCTTACTGCAGAATGCTCAATGAGGTAAAAAAGAACCCTAGAGTGAAAGATAAATACTTGAAGAATCATTGGGAATGCTCAACAGCTTTGTTAATGAGTCTACTATACAGAAAACATTAAACAGGCACAAAGGAAGCTGCTGTTTTGCAACCAAAAAATTGCTGCGCGTGAAGTTTGCCAAAGACCACCATGACACTCTGCTACTGCTACTGGGAAAAATTTTTGTGGACTGATGAAACTACAGTTGAAGTGTTTGTGAAGAACACACAGCACTACGAACATGAAAACATCATCCCAACGTTGAAGTACTGTGGAGAGAGCATTGTGATTTGGGTCTGATTTGCTGCTTCGGGCCTGGACCTCTTGCTATCATCAAGGGAAAAATCAATTTAAAGTTTATCAAGATATCTTACAGGATAGTGTCAGGGTGGCTGTGTGCCAGCTGAAGCTCAGTAGATGTTGGGTGATGCAGCTGGACAATGACCCTAAACATCAAAGGGAATTCTGAAGGTGAAAGTGGAAATTTGAAGTTAAAAAAGGATAGAAATATTGATCTGTTTCTCACCCAAAGTGATTTCCTCACTTCAGAAGACTTATTAAACCACTGGATTCGTATGGAGTATTTTTATCCTGCCTTAATGGGATTTTTGAGCTTCAAAAGGCTGGTCACCATTCACCTAAAGAGCTGAGGTATTCTTCTAAAAATCTTCATTAGTGTTAAGCAGAAGAAAGAAAGACATACACATCTGGCATGAAAGAGAGTAAATATTTTTGGGTGAACTATCACACAGCAAAGGCTAACTTTTAGCTTGTTAGTCCTTTAAATTTAAGGGAGTCAGTTTGGTTATAGAATGCGGTTGTCACTCTTGTTTATAAACAAACTGTGTGTAAACATATTGAGGACTCTAAAACAGGACTGACAACCATATCCTGCTGCTGTGTGAACGTAAGCCTGTCCTAAGCCTTTCTGCAATTCTGAATCTTACTTTAAAGCCCAAAGTACTTCGATCAGATGTGGACGCAGAGCATGTCAAGAGGAGGTCAGGAGATACCTCCTACATTTGTAAAACTCAAGTCTGAAGGAATATAAAGACATGTTTGTGGGTCTAAACTCTTGAAGAGAAATTGTCACATTGTAAATTAATGTGTCTATGGTCATATGGTACAGCAAGCCAGTACTTATAAAAATGGGAAGTCGTCAAAGGTTGTTGTGAGTTATTGTGACACATTTAAGAAGTGAAAGAAGATTGTCTGCTCGTGGAGCAACGGCTGCAGATTAAATTTGAAAAAGCTTAGCGTGACGGAGGAAATTAAGTTATATCCTCCTCTGTAATTTATTTTTCAGTCTCAAAACTAAATGAATATTGTTTGTGTCTAAGCAGAGGCTTGTTAAAAAGTGAGGAGGGCTTAAAGCCGAGATCCCCACCGGTGCCAAATTAAACAGCCAGCCAAAGTGGGTTTTGATTACCTGCCATCAGCCCTCATCAATCATGTCATGCAATTCAAACAACCACATTATCCCAGCATAACACAAGCTACTGGACGCTAAACACACCTGAGTCAGCGGATGCCAAGTGCAGGACTAGAGTGTCATAGAGTGCTTCTTTTGACTCTCAACCAAATATTGTATTTGTATAACCAAATAAAGTATTTATTACTGCGGAAGCAAATAGAATGTTTACTTTTTAATACTTTTTATTCATAAAACAAAACAAGTTTTAACAATCAGTAGTGTTAGATGCTACTTTATTTTTTTCTTCTTTTTTTTTAATGAAAAAACGTATTTGACGTGTAATAAATACTGGAAACCCCTCATGAGCCACTTATTACCCTGGAAGAAATGTGACTCAATCACAATAAATAATTGTAATTGTTTTAATTGAGAAAATTGTGTGACTTATTGTCACCCAGGTCTTTTTAGGTCCTTCGTTCTTGTTTTTGTTCATTTTCTGCAATTTTGCTCTTGTTCAAAACAAACAACTGTAAATGTTGTGAATAAAAGTCACAACATAATTTTTTGTACCAGGGTGTTGCTTCAATTACAGGCACTTTTATGTCCCATGATTTGACTTCATTAAACTAAAAAAAAAATTTGAAGGTAACTTTAAAACAGTTTTGGAAAAATGTTTACCATGCCTTCATCCTTTATTTTTTTTTTTTTATTACTTTTGCTGTATCAATTTTTATATGGAAAGGTATGCAAAAAGTAGTCCTACTCCCTGAAAGATATGAATGAAATAAGTCTCTGAGGAAGCACTAGACTCTAATAACAGCAAAAAAAAAAAAATGAAATAAAATAAAATGTAAAATGTATCTGTTGGCCACGGTATCTGATGCTTTCTGCCTGTCAGTCATTTTGCTCATTCTGATAGTATTGTAGTTGTAGTGAAATATTGAGGCTTAAAGGAATAGTTCACCTCAAAATTAAAATCCTCTCATGATTTACTTACGTTTAAGCCATCCCAGATATATGCCTTTTCTTCTTCAGCAGAACCGAAATGAAGATTTATATAAGTATATTTCAGCTCTGTATGTCTATACAATGCAAGTAAATGGTTGCCAGCTGTTTGACGGTCCAAAAGGCATATTTAGGCAGCATAAAAGTAATCCACACAAATTCAGTCATTCAATTAATGTCTTCTGAAGCAAATCGATAGGTTTGTGTGAAAAATTAATTGATAATTAAAACGTTATTAACTTAAAAAATGCTTCCTGCGATCAGTTGAAATCACATAGCTGTCGCGTGACGTAAGCGCGATGGCACATTCTTTCGAGAAGCCAGAAGCGTGCGCTTTGTTTACAACAGAGGAAAGAATTGGGTCATTTCAAACAGCGCTGGCCGGAAGTAAACTTTTAAAGTTAAAAACGTTTTAATTATCGATTTGTTTCTTACACAAACCTATCGATTTGCTTCAGAAGACATTAACTGATCGACTGGAGTCATGAGGATTACTTTTACTCTGCCTCATAAATATGACTTTATGACCATCAAACAGCTGGCACAAATTCACTTGCATGGTATAAACATACAGAGCTATAAAAATCTTCATTTGGTTCTGCTGAAGAAGGAAAGATACACACATCTGTTATGGCTTAAAGGTGAGGAAATTCTGAGATAATTTTCATTTTTGGGTGAACTACTCTTTGAATGCCATTTTTTATGCCATGTTGCTCATAGTAGTCAGTTGAGGGCGCTATTTTACTGCTGTTATATTTGACAACCATTTCTGCTTGATGTGTTTCTCATTTGGTATCTTTGGAGTGCAGGGTTTGGAAAGAGGGGGCCTGGCTAATCCAACGGCTAAGCCACTGGAAATTCCAGAACGGCTAAAATCGCTTACAGCACCTTTAAGATGAAAAAATTTAAATATGATGTCTGAGTGACAACAAAGAAAAATACAAATGTTTTTGTGCACATTTTCTAGTCAATCTGTAATTTTGTCAAATTATGGAAAAGTGTGAAAGTATTATTTAATTCAGGCCATGAAAATATCCTTAGAAAAACTAAGGAGTCTATTAAACTCGGAATGTTATCAAACACAATATGTAATTGTGGTGTAAATTTTGATATTTCTGAAAAATTACATATGAAAGAATTCTCCTGTGGTGCATGTATGTGATGCATTCTCCTGTGATGCACTGTTGGTCATTGTTAGTAGAAAAAAATAAGTCAGAGGGTAAAAGTGTATTTTAATAGAGTTTTTTTCTAAAAGCCCACATGTCCAGAATTGCCTAGCTGAAGAAACATCCACCCAAAACTTTGTGAGAGCGTTCAGCTGTGCTTCTGCTAGTGCCAAACTTCTATGTCTAATTACACCAAGAATAAACTGACAAATTTGGTTGCCATATTTATCAGCTGACACATCTAGCAAATGAGCTGTGATGACTGAGCCCTCCTTCAGTGACTTTGGAAAGTTGGCATCTCAGGTAAACTTTGTGGCCACATGCAAACCAAAGGAAGAGAAACATGTAACCAATTAAGCCAACACAGACCAAAGGCCATATATTTTGCCATCCAAACTGGTTTTTCTAAGGCTCCTTTGTTTGTGAAACATTAAAGCTTTTTTGTTAAAGCACATTTGAGAACGTATCGTCATCTGAATAATATAACAGCTAAGCGATGGAGACCTGCTCAGGCTCAAAACCAAAGGAAATAAATGATGGCAGGGCTTGAAACAGACCACAACGTCTGGTCTTATTAACCTGGCCCTAGTCAGGGTCCAGAGACTAGCAATACAGACAGCACCTTAATAAACCCACTCCCTCTTTTACGCTTCAGAGGTTTGAATTCATAACCAGCATTATAACAGATTCTTAAATATGTATGCAGCATTTTTTTGGGATGCTTGTTGATTAAATCTTTTGAATTTCCGTTTCTAGGATATCTCTGATTCGGAATTGCGAAAAGCTCCCGGTCCAGGATCACTTCATTGTGCAGGAATATTTAGACAAGCCCTTCCTCATGGAGGGATACAAGTTTGACCTGAGATTCTACATCCTTGTCACTTCCTGTGATCCACTGCGTGTCTTCCTCTACAACGATGGCCTGGTGCGAATGGGCACAGAGAAGTACCATGTACCCAACGAGTCAAACCTGGTAAGCCTGTTAAGGGGGATGGGGGAGGGGGGTAGCTCAGCAAATAAAGACACTGACTACCACACCTGGAGTCGCAAGTTCGAATCCAGGGCGTGCTGAGTGACTCCAGTCAGGCTTGATCCAATTGCTAGTGTGGGTAGGGTCACGTTGGGTTAACCTCCTCGGGGTCGCTGTAATGTGGTGAGTTGTGCGCGGATGCCCCGGATAATAACGTGAGCCTCCACACGTGCTAGGTCTCCGTGGTAACGCGCTCAACAAGCCACGTGATAAGATGTGCAGATTGACAGACTCAAACGCAGAGGCAACTGAGATTCATCCTTCTCCACGCAGATTGAGGCGAGTGACAACGCCACCACAAGGTGCACATTGGGAAGTGGGCATGAAAATCCCCCCCAAAAAAGTGACGATGTGAAGATTTTATACAATGATTTACACAAAAAAATCAAGAAAGTTTAAAGAATCTGGGCCACAGAATGGACTGTACTTCTGTCTCTTGTCTCTTCTGTCTCTTGTCTTGACACAAATGTCTATTAAATCAATTATTTACAAGAGTGTTGAGTACATATACTACATTAAAACATTGCATATGAAAAAAAAATGTACTCATAAATTCAGCTGGACCTCAACAATAATAATTCTGTCAAAAACATTTTTTCTCTCTATAAAGAATTGTTTTTCTGTCTAAGTTTTCTCTCTCTCAAAATATTGTTTCTGTATTTATTTTTTTTTCTAAAAAAATATTTGTTCTAAATTTTCTACATTTGTATTTTAATATTTTTTTTTATCAAGAGGCAACACATCATATTTTTTTTGCTTGCTAGCTAACAATTAGCAAGCGGTACCAACGTCGTCCACCAGGTGCCACTCTCAGCAAGAACTCTTATGCTTACAAGATAACCACAGCTGTCATCTGTCACTCTGTAAGCATAAGATTTCATGCTTAATTTTTTGAGAGAAAAAAAAAAAAGAAAAAGAAATTAATTTTTTTTAGGAGAAAACTTAAGAAATATTTATTTGGAGGACATCGACTCAGGAAGGCACTAAGACACCTAAAAAATAAATACAAATTCACATGTGCTTCAGGGTTTCCATATTTAATGAACTAATTACTTTAGCTGGACATCAATGTGACAATTTTAATTTATGCAGAAATGTGTTCTATGTTTGTTTCATGAATTGAATGGTCAAATGGATGTTCTTATGTAAATCATTGCACTGCTGAGAATAGAATGTGACAATTTACATATGAGTGGTTTTACGTATGATTTACGTAGAAATTAATTCTCGTATTTCCAGCTTGATCTCTTGAGAATTATGTTACTGTGGCAACATTTTTTTTAAATGGAATTACGTGGTTCATTACACGTATCACTGCAATTTTTAGGTGAAGTGTCCACAGAGAGGTGCTAAAAGCAAGTTAAAGGGTTAGTTCACCCAAAAATGAAAATGATCCCATAATTTACTCACCTTCAAGCCATCCTTGGTGTATAAGACTTTCTTCTTTCAGCCAAACACAATCTGAGTTATGTTAAAAAAATATCCTGGCTCTTTCAAGCTTTATAATGGGAGTGTATGGTACCTTAGATTTTGAAGCCCAAAAAAGTGCATCCATCCATCAAAAAAGTAATCCACACTGCTCCGTATGGATTACTTTTTTGATGGATATGCTTTTTGGGGCTTCAAAATCTAAGGTACCATTCATTCCGATTATAACGCTTGGAAGAGCCTGGATACTCCCAAACACATGTAATTTGCAAATTACATGTGAAGATGTTGTGAAATTCATTTATTGAAAGGTTAACAATACAAAAAGTGGGTTCAGCTGAAAAAAATGTCTGGAAACCCCTGGGCTGGTGCATTGACATCCAGTATATTTAATGGATTGTATTTCTTTCTTGCACAGATTTGCTTTTGTATGAGTCAATATAAACATGCCGTCTACAACCTTTGCTTTCAACCACTTGTGGATGCGATTTATGTTTGTTTTTCTCTTAGAACCAGCTGTACATGCACTTGACCAACTACTCTGTCAACAAACACAATGAGAACTTTGAGCGTGATGAAACAGTAGATAAAGGCAGCAAACGATCCATCGGTTGGTTCACCGAGTTCCTTCGAACCAACGATTATGATGTGGGCAAATTCTGGCGTGACGTATCAGTGAGTTGGCTGTTTATTCTATGCTAATCCTTCACCATTTCTTGATGCCATTTTTCTGTTGCCTCTTCACCTTTTTATCCTTTTATCAGCCTCACTGGTTCTAGTTTCTTAATTTTCTCATATTTTCCCTTTGAAAAATGAATCTATTTCCTGTCAGTGTGTAAGCAGTGTGACAGCTCTACCCTTATCTTCCCCCCCTCTCTGTTTGCAATGCCTCTTTATATTCGCTGTCCACTTCTCTCTTCTGACTCCATCTCATTCCTCCATCTTTTTGAATTGAGAGTTCATCCATACTTTCTGTTTGTTGAGTTCTTTGCCAAGTGCATGCAGAAGTGTCATAATTTACTGAGTGTGCACATTGCTTGTAATCTAGTGCCTATTCAATGGCTCACAGTTCTTGATATTTTGTTACGTGTATGCTTTTAAGTATAAATTAGAGTTTTGCATTAGGGGTTGGCGATATTACCAAAATAATATATTATGATATGAGTCATTTTATATCACAACTACAATATAAATCACGATACAGTACCGTAATTTTTTTTTCTGGAAAATCCATAACAATTTGTTTATGTATGATATAACCAAAGTGTAATGTCTTTTTGATAACCTAGTTAGTTAATTAAATACTTTTTAAAAGAAAATGACTTCCTCTTATATCATTTTCTCTTTATTTGGAACTTGACAAACTTAGTCAATATAAAAATACAAACAAACAAACAAATCAAACACTCAACTTGGTTTTAAATATTATATACAGTATATTACCAAAATGCTAAATTTCACAATATGCCACATTTCAATCTGATATGTTGTTGAACAATAGTATTATTATTATTATTATAACCTTTCCTCAAGCAACTCAACATCTTACCAACATCAAACCAAAGTAAATAAATATCCAACAAAAATAAACACTATTTAACCCATCTCTATAGAGAATATATTAGTATCTGAAGGCAAACATGGCCAGTTTGTTTCCTAATGTCAAACATCATTTGAACAGACTTTTTGTAAGGGTGATGTTTATTTATTTTGGTACATGACACAGTGTTGTAGCTGTTTTCTATTGTAGCTGTTTTCCTCATCAGGGTAGGTTAAGATGTCTGGATGTTAAGCTTTTTGAGATGTTTGTGTTCCTCCATTGCTAAAGTTAAACATTTGATGGGTAATGTAACGTTTGTGGTTTGCTGCGAGATAACGAGAGAAGTCAGATTGAGTAGCGCAAATAATCTGTACTCTCCTGTCTCTGGAGCACAAATATCGTGAAGCCTGCTGGACCACCGGCACTTGCGTTCTCCAGAGATAGCACAGAAGACACTCACATGAAACACAGATGCACTGGTCAGAAAGAAGCATATTTAGCGCTTATGAGGCACCAAACACAAGATGAATGTCATTGAATTTACTGAATTCCTGTTCTTTGCTGACAGTAGGGGTACCCGGAGGTCAGACTTGTTGTGTGTTCAGAAATGCTTTTCTGCATAGCATTATTGTAACGTCTGGTTATTTGCGTTACTGTCAACATCTTGTCAGCTTGGACCAGTCTGGCCATTCTCCTCTGACCTATGTCATTAACAAGGTGTTTCTGTCCACAGAACTGCCGCTTACTGGATGTTTTTTGTTTTGGCACCATTCACTGTAAACTCGAGAGACTGTTCCATGTGAAAATCCCAGGATATCAGCAGTTTCATAAATACTCAAACCAGCCTGTCTGGTGATCCATCTGTATGATTTAATGTATTGCACTTCTGCCACACAATTGGCTGATTAGATAATCGCATAAATAAGTAGGTCTAAAGGTGTACCTAATAAAGTGGCTGGTGAGTGTATATAAATCAGATAATTAAAACACATTAAATTTTTGGGACAGATGAGTTAGGTATTGAAAATAGACTATTTCGAGGTAGACTTATTATAAGGGCTTTTCTAAGGATGTACACATGCATCAGGCATTTGAAGGGTCTTATTTTGGTTGCGTTGCGTCATAAACGTAACGTTTTGTAGGATGCTGTGTTAGGTTAAGTGTAGTTTGAAACGTAAAAAAACAAGAACATTACTTTTCTTCTAAAAATATTGGAAGTGCATTGTTAATGTATGTTAGTGATTTTGTTCTCATCATATTTTCATCAAGATTATGTTTTAATTAAAATCGTTTAATTATGATTTGTTGTGATACCTATTTTTCACCTTGTGATCGATGTCGTTGGTGAAATGCAAAACACGCTTTGTCAACTGTCATTTTGCCAGTAATTTTGTTGACAAGATTAACACTGCTTGCAATCAAGTGCATGGCTCACAGGCCTCAATATTAAAGCCATCCTTAGATGTTGAAGCAGGTCAGAGGATAGTCCTGGTAACTAATGTTAAATTCTCATTCATGTGTCAAAACAGACATGCATGAACACATTCAATCTAGCGAAGGACACACACCAAGACGCACGCACGCGCACGCACACACACACACACACACACACACACACACACACACACACACACACACACACACACACACTCTCTCTGGAGGAGCATCCATGCTGGATTCTAACCTGTTTCTCCGTAAGTATATGTTTGGGGTCCGTAGGACACTGTGCATTCGCCCACTGGTTATCTTTCTCTCATACTTCAACACAGCCTCTGTTTAATCATGCAGCTAGACCGCCGGCCTGCCAAAGCTCCGATAAGGGCTGATACAGGCTGTCTGCTATTGTCTTCCTGCGCTCTGTTGCTGTTTTTCCTGTAGCGTGCTGTCAGTCTTTGACTGATCATGTGTCTTCTGGGAGCTGGGATTTTAATGAGTCCCTCATATGGGCTATTTGCACATGCAGTGAGATTTCACAAGCAATTTCTTGTAATGTAAAACAATGCAATGCAGATTTTGCTATAAGAGCTATTCAGTGGTTCAGAAAAGTTAATTTAGGTTTGAGAAATGGTCTAGCACCATTTGTAGATAATACATTTGGTTTTATATTTGATCTTCTGCAATAAAATGCATACTTTTTTAAGTGTGACTTAAGTGTCCAAAAGTGTTCAAATGCTCTTTAGGGCCAGTGTATAACCAGAGTATCTTATGCATGTTTTTGCAGGAGCTGGTGGTGAAGACCCTGATAGTGGCTGAGCCACATGTTCTCCACGCTTATCGAATGTGCCGTCCGGGACAGCCACCAGGGAGCGCCAGCGTCTGCTTTGAGGTGCTTGGCTTTGACATCATCCTGGATCGCAAACTCAAACCCTGGCTGCTGGAGGTCTGTTTTTACATAACACATTTTTCCTCTCAATTAATCTTTCAAAAGCCCCATTCCATTTTGTTTCTCAAGCTTAACAACGAAAACAGGGTCCATCCAAATGTCCAGGCCCTAGACTTACACTTAAATTGCACTATTTATCAATAATCAGTAGCTCTTAAATGGGGACATACTGTATCAAGTAAGCCAGAAGGACCAGTTGTTTATACAACATGTTAAAAATAAATGCTTATTTTAGAGGTAAAGCTATACCAAAATATTAGGTAGGTTTATAAAGTGGCCTATAAAGTGTATTTATAATGTGTGAAAGTTTATGCTAAACAGAGGGAAAATGTCTTGCTGCCTGATTCTGGACAGTACCAAAAGCTGAGCTGCCTTGCTGTATTCTGCCTACATAATTCTGAAGCCTAGTCAACACTGAATCTCATAACTGATTTAATGAAACACACTCACAAAACAAGGTTTAATACTAAATGTAGAATAATTAGGCATGTCATAAAATATCGATATATCTATTATTGATCGGCACTTTATTTTATTGATATATTTTTGAGGCATTGATATATTAACATTAGTCGACTTTTCAGTTAGAAGCCTAATTTGCGTGCTTTCCAATTCACTCAGTTGGGCATCTGTTAAATGTCAGGCATAATAGCATTGGGAGACCACTAGTGGGTGATATAACATTTACTAAAGCAGGTTGCAAGGCACAGTATCACGACACAGGACACATTTGTTTAGAACTCCTTGCACAGGACGCAAACACACAAGTTACAAAGGTTCTTGTACTTCAAGAATTAAGTGATGTTGATGAGTTTGCAGGTTAGTGTATGAAACTGGTTTAAATGTGCAAACTGAAAAATTTGAAATTATTATAAAATTTCTCTGTATGTATCTATGAAGAGGTTTGTGTAGGCTATATGAAACATGCATATAAACAAGATATCATCCACTGATGGCTAGAATAATAATCTTTGTCCTTTTGTAATGTTTTGGGTCGAATTTAATGGAAGACTATGTGAGTTACGCTACATGGCGCTGCAGATTTTTGAGCAGCCTGTAGAGACAGCGCGCCAGCGCTGTTTATGTACCTTCACAGAAAATAATTGTTTCAAATTTTAGAATGTGCCATGTCGTCCACAACACATGTCTGGTGTGCGACCCCCTTTAATTTACTCTTCCACTCACGTTTTACCAAAGTTGTTTGTTCAAAGAGAAATGTGTTTGAAAAGACAAAGGTTATTGTGCAACGAGCAGTACTTATATCTGAAAAAATCCAGATATTTATTGATAATCATAGGGAAAATGGTTCTCCCTGATTCACACAGTCTTAGTCATGCTAAAAATGTCTGGGGTTTTGAATCCTTTTGATGACCTTTTACCATTTTAGGCAAAACTTTCCATTTAATTCAGTGACTCTCACTGAAAAATGATTCTCATTACTAAAGAGGCAGTTGTTTGTGTGTCGGTTTTTGTGAATCAGGGATTTGGTATTTTTTGGTTCTGTTTCTCATTTTAATTCACTTTAGCTGTGGTGTTTTGCAATTTTGGATGACAGTCATGTAAACAACATTTTCCAGTCATTCCCCAGTGTGGGCATCCTTTAATTTTACAAACATAAAATGACTGCACTGACTGTGCCGCTCCACCATCTGTTTTTCATGGTTATTACTTAATTAAAAACATCTCTTATGGCAACTACAATTTTGGGTAAATTGTAAAGACAATAACCATTCGTAAGCCCTATATGGAGGTGAATGTCAAATTTGTGGATTTATTTTGGCTAGGGAATGTGGCCGCCTTGTGTATTTCAAAGTCTTTAGTCATGTTCCTGTACAACAGCAAGAGTAAATGCAGCATATTCAGGGCTGACGTTCTGCATATACACAGGGCCAAGTTTGCCTCTCTCCCCTCTCTTTCCTCCGTTTGACAGACACACTGCAGAAATGTAGGTCAGGACTGTGAGTTAAGATAGTTAGGATGCTGGAATGCTGCCATTCTTACGTGAGAAGAGCTGTTTGCTCTTTCAGAAAGTTCCATGTCAGGTTTTCGGGATTGCCCGCACTTCTGTGAGGCAGTTAAAGCCTGACCTAAATCTTTTAACCCAAACTTCTGGCTGCAGACTACCTCTTACCAGCCAGTTCTAGGATGTAAATGTTCTGGGAGGATTATTTTGTCATTTGGTTAAACCCTCAAAATTATTTGTGCTTTTTAAAGAAATAGTTATTTTTGGGCTTTTTGCAACTGTATATATAGAGAAGGTTATAGGAAATTATCGGGGTAATGGGAAAACATTGCATTGATGTCTTCTTACATGAGCATCACACTATTTTGCTATATGCAAAAACCCTCC
Source organism: Xyrauchen texanus (assembly GCF_025860055.1). Taxonomy (NCBI): domain Eukaryota; kingdom Metazoa; phylum Chordata; class Actinopteri; order Cypriniformes; family Catostomidae; genus Xyrauchen; species Xyrauchen texanus. The sequence continues at coordinate 23,354,731 of NC_068307.1, forward strand.
GAGTAATTTGCGGCTTTTTTAGAAAATTGAAACTTGAATATCTTTTTTAAATTTTATTTTTGGCACTTTATTAAAAAGTAAAGAGGGACAATAAAGAGAGGACAGGAAATTATTTCTAGCTGGGATTCAAACCTGCATCAGAATAATTTGTGCTGTTTTTTTAATCTTCTTTTTCTGCCTTTTTGCCACTTTTTATAGAGACTGGAGAGATTGATTTGGAAATTATTGGGGGAATTGAACTGGATCGCATAGCAGGCCAGATTAGAATCTGCACCCCCCGTGAGCACTACTCTGTTTTTTTGTCTTTTGGATATATCCTCAACATTATTTGTAATAAAGCTGCCGATTGAATGCGTTAATTCAATGTGATTAATAATATAAAAACTATTTGTTAAAAAAGAATGTACACAATGCCCCATAAATTCCATAATAAGGAATTCTCCTACCAAAAGAGCACTTATAGCTTGAAGTATTACCTTATAATGTTTTTGCAAGCAGGGGGCAGTCAGCACAACACAGGCAACAAACTGACAGCTGTTCAAAGACAGGTGGACAAAGCACAAAATAATGCACATTTTTCAAATTTTCGAGCTATATTATATACAGCATGCTACAAATGCGGCATTCATGGCTAAAGATGCTAAAACTACTGAAACGTGACACAACCACAGTGTAGTTTTCACATTTTTATGTGTACATAGACAAAAAAAATAAAAAATAAAAATAAAACAGTAGACAGGACCATGAAAGCATCCTGTGAGAACAGCCCTTGAGTCAACCTTAGACAGATCGATTAACTTATTTTCAAAATGGATTTCTGTGGAATTTATGCAAGAAATAAACTTGCGTTCAATTATATGGAAATAAAACAAACAATATATTGACTTCTAAAGTATTTATTATATATTATTATTAAAATTATTTTGAATATTACATGTTGAATTATCTTTATTTTGGGGCATTTTACAGCTAATATTGATATATTAATCATGATTATATTAAAATTATTAATTGTGATTAATAAATTAAATTGATAAATTGATAAATTAATTAATTGATTATCATGTAATTAATTCAATAAAACAATTTAACTGATTGACAGCCCTAATTTTCTCCCCTCCATTTTTTTGGTAGAAACTTGACAATTAATTTGTATTTTTTTTTATATTGTTTTTCAATAATTATTATGATTTGAAATTACTGGGAAAAAAGGGTCACGTCGCTGGCCAGATTCAAACCTGCCTCTCTCCCATGAACACCAAAGCTCAACTTGTCTGGAGAACATATGCTAACCACTATGCCACAATTCATAGCTTTTATTTGTTTATTGTTTAAAGCTGAGTCATTGGAAGCTTGTCGCAGGGTTTTAGGAATGTCTGATATTAAATGATGGACGTTCTCTGGCATTTCCCCATCTTTGTGTGCATCCCTGCAGGTTTGGGAGGAGAACACAAACTGTGGCAGTAGACGCAGTCGTTCAGCCTCAGTGCTAATGATCCCTCAGTGCTACTAGCAGCCCGCCACAAACTCCCATCAATTAACATCCCACAAGGTCCTTACTGAGGGGGAAAAAACCTGTTTCTTTTTCACGCTACATTTGCGGAGCGAACATTTATTTCCTATTTCAAATGATTAGTCAAGACACATAATCACACTGCAGCATCTGAAGGAGAAAGGCAGGAGTTTTTTTTTGCTGTCTGTTCTCTTATGAAAGTTTTAAAGCAGACTGTCATAATCTTTAGAGGTCTGCAACTGTTCCTACATTTAATTTCAGTTTTGATGGCTCGTTCTTATCAGATATTCTATGAAATAGTCTTTCTTTCATGCAGAAATTACTATGATTGATCTAGAATTGTTATATATTCAGGTTTCGGTACATCTGCAGTACTCCTGATTTTCTCAAGGCACTTTTCTTTTTGCTGCAGATGCAACAAAAAATTTCAAATGTAGCCTTATTTGACAGAGAAATGTCATACTCTCCTTTCTCTTCATCGCTTATCAACAGTGTCGTTCATGTTATTTTCAGGAAAATGTTCTTCTTAATTTCAAATGAGGCTGAAATGTCAGAATGGGTTTAACAATACCTCTAAAACTGATACATACACACACACACACACACACACACACACACACACACACACACACACACACACACACTTTGAATAACTACACTACACACATCTGTTTAAATGACTGTAACACAGTTAAGGATGGGCAAGGAGGAGGCGAGAACCGGCCCATCAATATAAATGACAATTTAATTAAACTCAAACCAAAAGCACAAACACACACACACACACGACGGACATGCCCGCAACTCTCCCTCTCGAACCATCGTCAACGGCCGCCTTTATCCCTCGCGCGCCTCATCAGGCCGATTGGGGACTGGGTGCCCGATATTCCCCACCCCCCTCCGCTCCACAATGACTCTTACTCAAAATTTCAAACACACATCAAATGGACATTATTAAAACACCAACACTAACACACTCAAAAAACATAATTAAAAGACCATCTCACTAATACTCATCCTAAAATCACACATCAGTTACAAAAATTATAATATACAGTAAAAAAAAAATCTAAAATGACACAAACACAAAACACTTTAAAACACCAACACACACACACACACACACATGTTTGGTTTCCATGTTTTATGGGGACTTTCCATAGACATAATGGTTTTTATACTGTACAAACTTTATATTCTATCCCCTAAACCTAACCCTACCCCTAAACCTAACCCTCAAAGAAAACTTTCTGCATTTTTACATTTTCAAAAAACATAATTTAGTATGATTTATAAGCTGTTTTCCTCATGGGGACCGACAAAATGTCCCCACAAGGTCAAAAATTTCGGGTTTTACTATCCTTATGGGGACATTTGGTCCCCACAAAGTGATAAATACACGCTCACACACACACACACACACACACACACACACACAATTTCAGATTTTACTAGTTCAGATTTTAAAGCAACATTAACAAACTGCACATAAGCTACTGAAACACACTTTAACACAATCCAGCTAAAATCACACACCAGTTAAAATGACGCAAACGCACGCAAACACACATTAAAACAACATCGTTAAAAAACACGAACACGTATTCAGACTCACAAATTCACTAAAACAGCACTAACAAACACACCATCTTAAATAACACATTTACTACAGCAAAACAAACACACACACACACACACACACACACACATGGCTGTAGCAGCACTTTAGCTCTGGTCGTATAACTAATGTTCTGAGGCTTTTCTCCTGATCTTATCTTCTCTGTGGTTTTTATTCTCCTTCCATTGACATTCAAAACATTTGAGTCATTGATACGAGTGCAGACACAAACATGGAAACCGGAGAAACCTCACTTTCTTTAGCTCGCCTCACATCATCCGCTAGACGCGCTGTGGCACCATTGTCCACATCTTCACCAGAGCTCATCATTAACATGTTAATCTGTGCGCTGCTCATTCGTAGGGCTGCTGGGAGGGTTTGTCCACTCCACAGGTCAGACAGAAGTGGCCAGAGGGACCTGAATACCCATTAGTCAAATGCTGTGGTACAACATTGATATCGCTCCCCCCTGGGCCCTCTCGATCTTTTTTTCCCCTTTCTTTTCTTTCCAGAAACTGCTCACACTGGAGCCGTTAAGCTGGCATGACGAATAATGCAAACGCACAGCGACAGAGAGACTCAATTTGCCTCTTTCAATGAATGGACCTGTGTCTGGGTGACTTTGAAATAATTTAAATAATTAATAGCTGTTGCAAAACCTAGTGAGCATTTGAAGGTAAGAAATATTATTCTGCCTTTTAAGATACCTAATTGTGACCAAATTCTATGGCAGCATTGCATGTATCTTTTATGGATACGGAAATCCAGAATCCCTTTGGACAGCACAAATGGTAGACAAGTCGACAGAAATGTGACTATTAATACACTTCTATTTTTTTCAACATAGAGCTGTTTAGCCAAGATGTCAGTATGACAGATTGAAAAAGTTTGCTGTAAATTTGATCACATGTGATTAGAACACAGTGTTAGAGTTCTGCAACCGGTATTGCAGCATTAGCTTAGCATCATGCTAATGTCTAACTTTATTGACAGCAATTGTGCCTCTTGTGAGCTTTATGTGATGCGCAGAGTTTCTGCTTTTGTAGAATGTTCCAAATCAGTCATGAGGTTCCATGACAGTTAGGTTGCTGCCTTAGAGGGTATTTGAACAGAGCCACACACACACACACACACACACACACACACACACACACACACTGTTGGCGTGGCTATCCTTATGGGGACTCTCCATATATTTTTATACTGTACGAACTACAGATTCTATCCCTTAACCCTAACCCTACCCCTAAACCTGACCCCCACAAAAAACTTTCTGCATTTTTACATTTTCAAAAAATGTCCTCATTATACACATTTATAGCATAATTATCATTGTAATTACCAGTTTATAACCTAAAAAAATTTCCTCATAAACCACCTAAACACACACACACACACACACACACACACACACACAAAGATAAAGACAAAGATCCCCCATTTAGCCTTAACAGACTGTAGGGGCAAGTGCTGTTAGCGAGCACCTATGAAGGCCAGAACGGTACACGAGGGGGTGGGTGGCCAGCACCATGCCTGACCGCCTTTGTCTCCCCAGTGGCGATGTTTACACACTGCACCAGGTACTCATTTTAGGCTGAGTCGACCTAGGGGAGGCCCGGGACCGGTTCAGATAATCATCACTGGTGTTGGCCATGAGAGGGAATCGAACTCGGGTCGCCAGGTTCGTAGCGTAGCGCGCTAACCGCCACACACACACACACACACACACACACACACACACACACACACACACACACACACACACACACACACACACACACACACACACACACACACACACACACACACACACACACACACACACACACACGTTGTGTTTCCATGTTTTATGGGGACTTTCCATAGACATAATGGTTTTTATACTGTGCAAACTTTATATTCTATCCCCGAAACCTAACCCTACCCCTAAACCTAACCCTCACAGAAAACTTTCTGCATTTTTACATTTTCAAAAAACATAATTTAGTGTGATTTATAAGCTGTTTTCCTCATGGGGACTGACAAAATGTCCCCACAAGGTCAAAAATTTCGGGTTTTACTATCCTTATGGGGACATTTGGTCCCCACAAAGTGATAAATACACGCTCACACACACACACACACACACACACACACACACACACAATTTCAGATTTTACTAGTTCAGATTTTAAAGCAACATTAACAAACTGCACATAAGCTACTGAAACACACTTTTTCAAGCTTAACAGACCACAGTCACTATTCACCTATGACAAATAAAACCTGTGAAAACTTTTAAAAGTTCTCAGTAAAACCTTTTGAGTAAAAAATGGCAGAATTGAACTATCCCTTAAAATAAAAGTTAATTTAATAAAGCAAACATATATACTCTCAGCAATGATAAAAACAATGTTCTGTTCTTCAGTGTGGGTTGAATGTTATTGCAGAGACTGTGCCTGCAATAAGGACAAAGAAGAGAAAAATCAAACAAATGGACTTAATTTGGTGTTTAGCTCTTGTGGAGGTTGTGTCCTTGACGCTGTTGGTTGTCTGACAGTTATTAGGGAATCGGCGAGTGTCTAGGGAAAGTAAGTGTTTGTCAATTGTGAGCCCAGTGCAGGTCAGTCAGAGCTTTCAGAGCTCATCGGCTCGCCCAACATGGTGAAAGACACGCTTATCTCACCTTTAATGCTCATCCCTCCCACTCACTTCATTTTCCTATCTCTCTTTTTCTCTGTATTTCCTTCATTTACGAGTTAAAGGGATAGTTCACCCAAAAATAAAAATGATTTTATCATTCACTCATCCTCATGTTGTTCCAAACCATATGACTTTCTAATTTGAAACACAAAATGAGATAATATTAGGTAGAATGTTAACCACAGTCACTATTCACTTGTGATAACAGTATCTTAAAGGGGTCATGGCATGCCTTTTCAAAATTATGTTCCTTGATGTTCACTTACAATATTAATCAATTTCTTTTTGTCATATATATATATGTAAAACATTATCATATTCCACCCTCATTCTGACCCTCTGTTTGAAACGCACGGTTTTGGTGCTGCCTCTCCTTTAAGACTTGACAGTCCCCACTGCTGGGCGCTATGGAAGTGAAAATGTAAATTAGGATTCGATATGTTGTTTTGGGGTGGTCAGATGTAAATGTCTACCACAGTGTGACATCACAATGTGGAGGAAGTAGAGAACGTGACGTTTTGCCAGCTTGGTTTCAATAAATGCTTTTTTTGCACTGAGGAGGAAGTTTTGAGTTATGAAACTTACATTATGTTTTTAATGGTACAATGACCTCTTATGTCAAAAATCTTGACCCCTTTAAATTTGGATGAACGATCCCTTTAATGAATTGGTTTGATCACAAGAGCATTTGGTTTTTAAGATGTTGCTGAGTGCTCGTCTTAAAACAGTGCTCAATTGCAACAAACCCATTTAGTTAAAAAGAACAAAAACGTAAAAACTGGCTGCAGGAATTTTTAAGTTCTACATCTCTCCTCCTGTGGCACATAGACTTGACAAAAAAGAAAAAAGAAAAGAAAAAAACAATTACTGAGAGATTTAAAGTTAAGATACAGAACAAGTGGTTTTTATTTTTATTTATTTATTTATTCACATAAAATATTAAAGACCCTAAAAACACTTGCTTGATTTTGGAATTTAAAAATAAGTTTACATTTTCCCACTGAAATACATCCATGTTTTTAAGAACTGTGAATTTGGTTATGCACATTAAGAATTCATGCATGAAACAGAATGTTAAAACTGCCATTTTCCTCACGATTTCTCACAGGATGATTATAAATAATGCAACACATGCATCATGATATCACATTTTTTCTTTATTATGGCATATATATATCCATATATGTATATTTACATCCACTGTTGGGTTCATTTGTTTTTCATTGTATGAATTTATTTGTTTTTCTGCCCATAATTATGCCATTAAAACACCATTTTGGTGTGTTGGAAACTCTAGATGGCAGTGTTGCTCTGTTGCACTGCTCTTTTCAGGTTTATTAAAAAATGATTACAATGATCCATTCATCTGTCTGACTATATCTGAACAAAACTAAATTACTTAGCTTTTTTTTGTGAGGCTGCAGTAAAAAAGCAAAGTAGAATCCTTTAGAATCCTTAAGGTCTACACCAGGCTCTGAAATAAATCTCTCTATTATCTGAATGTTTATTTAAAGCAGTATGACAGATTGTGCATTTGGGAATCTCTGTTAGAGGGTCAGGTCACTCCCTGGCCCTGAACATTCACGGAACCACTGATTGGATTTCAGTGCAGGAATCAGCCTCTTCGAATGCGACAAAAGAACAAAAAAGTGATTGATAAGGATGTGAAATGCAATTTGTCCTTCACTGTCTGCAGCTGCTCCATTAGCAGAGCTCAGATCAGTATTGCTGAGTATACAGAACATTGTGGATTTGAGTGTTTTGTTAATGTTGTTGTTTGTATATTGTTATACATGCATGGCACATTCAGTACTGCAGTGCTGCAGTAATGTATCGCTTGTATTGCATCATTTAAAATGTACAAAATAGATCAGGTATTGTCAGGTAATTTAGTACATTTTTGTGTCTTAAAAAAGATATATTTCACACCTGAACATTTGAAACGCATGGATGTTCATGTTTGCACTCTATTAAACCTCTATTAAATATTCTGATTATTTCACAAAGTTTCTCTTTGCACACTATAAGAATGCAAGATAGAACATAAAGTCAAACTCATTTTTAAAATCATAGTAAACCTCATTTAAATGAATAATATGCATTAGATTGATTGTACATAAATCATAATCTTGTCACTGTGGTTTCTTGGATTACTGTCAGGCTTTGAATACACCAAAACTTTGGACTAAAAGTTACTTGAAATTGCATTGCTCGTTTCACAAAAGTGGAGTGAAATTAACTTTGAAGTTTTTATGGCTTGTATGATAACGATCAATACACCACTATTTTTCTGCAGAATGTGTTTTCAACTTTTTGATCCATCAGTTTAACAGAAATCCTCCCAAGCATTATTGTAAAACCTATGATGCCTGAGAAAATACCTAGTGGGTTGCAAAGACACCATGAAATGGCTTGACATGCACCTGATCCGTAAATGCAATTTCTTTACAGTAGAATAAGGTTTCATTCATTTTCATTAGTTAATGCATTAGTTATCATGAACTAACAATGAACAATATATATATATATATATATTTTTTTTTTTTTTTTTTACAGCATTTAATAATCTTTTTTAAAGGAATAGTTCATCGAAAAATTAACATTCTCAAATCATTTACTCACCCTCATGCCATTCCAGATGTGTATGACTGTCTTTCTTCAGCAGAACACAAATAAAGATTTTTAGAATAATATCTCAGCTCTGTTGGTCATTAAAATGCAAATGTTTGAAGCTCCAAAAAGCATATATAGCTATCATAAAAGTAATCCACACTACTCAAGTGGATTAATTTATGTTTTCTTAAACAAAACGCTTGGTGTGTAAGAAATAAATCAATATTTTAAAAAAATAAAATAAATGTTTTAATAAAAATATTTGCTTCTGGCCAGCTCATTGACGAAAGTTCAAACTGCCTCTCGCGTGATGTAAGCACGTATGCCTCCTCTGCATAGATACGTAGATACCTTATTAGCAGCTGTTCCTATGGACCGTGACACTGTTTCCACACAAAAGCAGTTTATGCAGTGGTCTGAGCAAGGAGTTCGGTCTGAGGCATCTCCTCCATTCACTTGCATTCAAAACTTGCATTGCAGTTAACGGAACCAAACCAGCCATTTGAGGCATCTATGTATATATATATGCTCCTCTGTTGTAAACAACACTGCGCTTTGTTTCACTGTATTTCACATGGCAGTTCTCGCATGAACTTGCCAACATGCTTACGTCCAGCGAGAGGCTGCTGACCTCGACCCCCATGCATTTTTAGTATTGATTATGGATTATTCCTTACACACACCTAGCGTTTCACTTCAGAAGACATTCACTAATCCACTGGTATCATATGGATTGCTTTTATGTTGGTTATATGTGTTTTTTTTTTTAGCTTAAAAATGTTGTACCCATTCACTTGCATTTTATGGACAAAATCTTTTTTTGTATTGTGCAGAAGAAAGAAAGTCATGCACATCTGGGATGGCATGAGGGTGAGTAAATGATGAGAGAATTCTCATTTTTGGGTGAACTATCCCTTTAATGCTAGTTAATAAAAATATAGTTTTTAATTGTTAGTTCATGTTAATTCATACTGTATGAGTTTTAACATCTCCAACTTTTGATTTAAAAAAGATATAGTTATATGTTGAAATTAACATTAACCAAGATTAATCAAATTTATAAAAAGGTTCCTTTTGTTAACATTATGAACTAACAATGAACAATACTTAATAAGCATTTATTAATCTTAAGTTAATGTTAATTTCAACATATTCATATTCATAATATATTCATAATATTTTCATACATTGACCAAATCAAAAGTTGTATTAGATAACATTTGTTAATGTACTTTGAACTAACATGAACTATCAATGAACAATTGTATTTGTATTAACTAACATTAATAAGATAAATAAATTATGTAAAATACATATTAGTAATTGTTTGCATGATACCCAATGCATTAACGGATGTTTACAAATGGAACCTTATTGTAAAGAGTTAGCAAGATACTGAGAGCTCATTCCAGCAAACATGGAAAAACAATCTGTTTCACACTGGTAAGATCCTCATAAATTGGTCAATGGTTAAACATCTACTATAATATAATGACATTTTTGCTATTTAAATGTTGCCTGTACAAAATGTATTTTGTCAGAATACACATGAATACACAGAAATCACAGTCAACAGTAGTTACAACCTCTACCGTCAGAGATCATTTGCTGAAACTAACCAGTCAGATTTGACCCCCTGGTTTTTTGACGTATTCTCTATTGAAATAGGACGTTTAATTTGCATCACAAAAAAACACGATTTGCTAGTTGCTTTTGCTTGTCAATGGCAGGTGGTTTTAGTGGGAGGGATCCTCCTATCGCAGAGTGTATTTTATTGGACCAAATTTTTTATATGCCCCTGTGAATTTGATGAGTCATCAATATATTTGGTATATTTTCCAAGAAGAGAGAGAAAGACTGTAAATTTCAATTGTATTTATTAGCTTTTTTTAAATAATAAATGTAAATAATTTTTTTGTGCACCAGTATAAACGGTAGATGGTCTCAAAGCTAACACACATGGACTAAAAGCCACAAAAGTCTCTACAATGATTCACTATTCTCAGCATAGCTGGATGCTCTTATTTAACTTGACCACAATACCACAAGTCCCAGTAAAAACACAATAAATGTGAGTTAATTAAAAATCTGTTCAATCTTTTGATGGTGGTGAGGAGCCTTTGTGAAAATCCACTTGTGTCAGAACAATTATTGTCAAAAGACATTGAATTATTAAGGACAAAATCGAAAACATGGCTGACATCCTAAATCTGCGGGACTCCTGCGTGGTAGATCTCGATGAGGTGTCTTTGTTGCTTTGTGAAATGGACCATCTGCGGGGCAGCTACCCAGCGAGAGGTGGCGTGACTAGCACGGAGGGCTCAGAAAGCGTGAGCCGGATCAGCTGCTGCTACGGTTACTGCTGCTAGCGTTACGGCTGGTACAGTAAATTCATTGATTTAGTCCACCGTTAGCCATCCCTCCCGCCGAAACCCCTTCAAAGCTTAGTTGTGATGTAAATATTATCTTACACTTCTCTCCTAAGCGATCACATCTCTGAGAGAGATTAACATCGGAGCGGGACAGCTCTATTAACAACCCAGTGAGGGGCCGACTTTGTCTGCTGTCATCTCTCCCCGTGGCTGCCATCTTTCTCAAACCGTTTGTCCATGCTGATGCTGAAACACAAATGCAGTGTGTCTTACCCACGGTAATTTGCAAACCTAGACTCAAAACCAATTTTTGCCATATCGGAGCTGGCAGCAGAGTGAGTGAATGCCTCTGGTGTTTATTCGTTGAGTGTCATGGGTGGAATACAAAGGAGCATATTATTGTCTGAGGTGAAGAAAACACTCTGTGTGCCAGCAATGCAGGATGTTTACCTCCTGATAAATGATGCCGGTAGGTAAAGGAAAAGTTCACTCAAAAATGGGATGTCTGTAATCATTTACTCACACTCATATCTAGTCAAACCCTTATGACTTTCTCTCTACTGTGGAACACAAAAGGAGACATTTTTAAGAAAGTTCATGCTGCTGTTTTCCACAAAATGAAGGAACTGAAGTTTCTGTTGTTTGTAGAGTTGACAACATCCTTTTAAGCAAAATCCTCTCATCTCCCTTTCTGTCATGTTTTTTCTTTTAGATTTGTATGTAAGTTGTCACATCCAAGCATATGTGAAATAATGCAAATGGGAAATTAAAGTGAATCTGGACTACTTGAAATATAATGTTAGCACACAGAATCGAACTCCGAGTACATCTGTCATGTAGGGCACCACATAGATAGAATTTGTGCATCGAGCACAGAACTGCTCTGAAACCTCTGAAAATACAATACACTGACCCCGTTCACATGTATTAAGCACTACACACTACAGACAACAGCTGCACACATAAGCACAGCAGGTAGTGTGTTCAGACTATTTACTGTATATATTTAATTAAATCACAGCCCTCTCAGTTTGATAATTGCACTGAGCCATTTCACAATTTCAATTTTATTTGGATTAATCGTTCAGCCCTTTTTCCAAGTCTTTGGAAGCCAATTTAAATTATTATTCACTGAAAATCTTTCCGTCCACTGCAACTCTCATATCTCATTTGCACTTCCGCATACACAAACTTGCCGCGGAGTGATTGGTCATGTGACATGCTGTAACCAATAGAATACATATAGCTGTATGTTTTTATCATTGCAGGAAAGTGAGTAGATAGTATATTTTAACACTTCGAATATAATTTTATTTGTTTTGTGAGATTTATTACTTATTAAAACCAGAAGACTTTGAGGGTGAGATCTTATCTGGTCCGTTGCAGTGTCAGGAGTAATTTAGCATGCTCAAAGCCTAATGCGTCCATGGCTTCATTGTAGAATAAAATAGCTTTTTCTAGGACACTGATATGACTTGAGTGTACATTGTTTCAAACGTAACCATCTGAAGTACTCAGTAATTTAGGGGTAAAACTTTTTTAAGTGGAAAATGTTACCTAGTGCTTTAACCCCAGGTTGCTCCAATGGGAATGTCTCAATAGGAAGTAATCTTTAGATAAAAGCATTTATTATACAGCTGTTTTTGTCACTCTTTGTCAAAAACACTACATTTGTATTTCTTGAATTTAGATAGTTAGATGTATATCAGTGCATATGAACTGCAAAAGTGGTCAACATTACAAATAACGCAGCATTAAGCAGTCAAGTAATGAGTGTATATTACCATACATCACAATGATTGTACAGATATCATGAGCTGGACTAATTTCCTGCACTGTTGTTCAGTTACACAGAGAAAATAAGTCTGGCATCTGATGAATTAACTTGCGTTGGCAGGAATGCTACAGATTATACTAATGCACTGAAAGACGTGCTATTGCTCAATTTTCTCTAATTAACTGCTCAAATGACTCTGAATGGTTATAAATGATATAATTCAAACAAGTATGTTAATGAGAATGCAAAGGTTTGGTTCTCATGAGTTCAGATTGTGCTATTTTGCCAGTCAAACAAACCAAACAGAGGAGGAAAATACAAAACCTGAATACATGTCCGATATACTCGATAGTGACACTATATTTGTGAATTTAATGATAATTCTGATCCCATTCTGATGTCATAATTGAATCACAATTCTAAACCTATATGACTTTCTTTCTTGGAACCAAAATGTGCATTCTTCACTCTTTTTTATATAATACAAGTAAATGAGGACTGGGGCCATCAAGCTCCAAAATGGCAAAAAAGCACCATAGAAATATAATAAACATGGCCCTTTTGTCTTGTTCTAAAGCCTTACAATAGTGATAGTGTAAAGAATAGACCTAATTCAAGTTGTTTAAATATAGCACTTGGAATATAGTGAATATACAGAAGTCATATGGACCACTTTTTGATATAAGCTGGATATTGGTAGGATGGATATTCTTAATAAATTCACTTTTTTTCACATAACTATTACCATTATTGGTTTGACCGACCAATTGCAAACCAGAAAACATGCAGGCTTTGATTTCACACAGGATTTTTGGAATTCCCTTACATGTAACTCATGTCAGGTCTGCAACATACCTCTCAACAAGCTTTCTGCACCGTTTTGACCTCTACATGAATAGCATTTCAGATAGTGTCATGGGAGGGCTATTTTACAAGGTACACCAACTTTCTGTGATGCATCGTTTTTCTCAGAATGTCACAAAATGCCCTTGAAATTGTGTTGTACAACTCAATGTATCTAGATGTCAAGATAGTATTGGAGGAGAAGACGAGCCATTCATAGAAAACATTAATGGAAGTGTAATCACAACACTCAATATGGTTGCTGTAGTAATGAAAGTCTCTTTTATCAGTTAAACAAACCAGTTGCCTTTTTACAGAGCCACTTAGAGGACAGGGCAGGACATTTTTTCTGAAACAGTTTTGCATGCCCTTGCAATACGTTTTGCGTTCCCTTGCTATAGTTTGCATTCCCTTGCAATAAATTTACCACAGTTTTACTACAGTAACCACATTTTAAACTTGATGTTTGTTGTAAAACATTAGTAATTATACAGGAAAACCAAAAAACTATGGTAATAAAAATCATACATTTGTGGTTATTAGCCACAAAATACCAGAAGATTAACCATGATTAATCTTTAGGAAAAAACAGTATACTGTTTATTAACTTTTCATAGTACTACAATATTACTATAGTAAAACCATGGTTTATACCCCAACTCCCACCCCGATGCAAAAAACTAAATATACATGGTTAGCCTACAACAGTCATGGTTACTACAATATTGCTATAGCAAAACCATGATTTCCACCTAAAACAATGGTTAGTACAGTCTAAAATATTACTATAGTAAAACCATTGTTAAACTATGGTATTTTTGTATAATAAAACCATAATAACCAAAAAATTACATTTTTATTACCATACTTTTCATTTTTAGGGGCCAAGCACTGAAGGTGCTATGGCACCTATTGTTTTTGTTAGTATTCTTATTATTAGGGACCAAGCACCGAAGGTGCTGTGGCACTTATTGTTATTATTATTATTCCTCCCAAATGGGAGTCTATGGCAGCCCATAGAACCGTACACAATGTTGTGGCTGTGTGGTGCAGTGGTAGCACATTGAACTGTAGAACTTTAAGTTTTGGAATTAAATCTGTCTGGGGCATTGTGACCTTGTGACCAATGTGACCTGCATCCGCAAAGCAACCAGCATTGTGGATGACCCCACACACCCCTCACAAACTCTTCACCCTCCTGCCGTCTGGCAAAAGGTACCGAAGCATTCGGGCCCTCACGGACAGACTGTGTACCAGCTTCTTCCCCCAAGCCATCAGACTCCTCAATACTCAGAGACTGGACTGACACACACACACACACACACACACACACACACATTTCCTGAGTTGCACTTTAATTATTGTCACTTTATACCTGGCTGCTACCTCAATAACTGCTATGTGCATAGAACACTATCTCATAGTATGTTATGTTTACATTTGGCATTTTGGTCATCTTTTTGCACTACTGTGTACTGTCTCTCACTGTGCCTATTGTCCTGTTAATGTTTAGTAATTTATTGTACTGTCCCGTACTTTTTGCACACATTTGCCCATGCACTTTATATAGGTATGTTATTTAGTCTGTGTAGTCACATGTGGTTCTGTGTTTTTCCTATGTTATTTTATGTAGCACCATGGTCCTGAAGGAACCTTGTCTCGTTTCACTGTGTACTGTACTAACTGTATATGGTTGAATGACAATAAAAACCACTTGACTTGTCTTGACTATACTTGCTCTGTCAGTTCTTTGTGTTGTGCAGTGGTTGCCATGCTGGTGCTTGGCCCTGTAGTTGCTGATTGCAGCAATATTTATTATTATTATTATTCCTCCCCAGTTATAGTCTATGGCAAACCATAGAACCATACATAGGAAAATGATGAAATTTGACACACTGATAGGGGTGGTCATAAATAGCCCCCATACTAAATTTGGGGTCTCTAGGACATACCGTCACATATCGCCACCACCATGTCAAAATGTCATTTCTTTTGTATGTATTTTTTCAACCATTTGGACTAGATACACAACTCATTCAAATGGACCCCTTACATTAAAACTCCACCCATTACAGTGGCCACCATTTAGAATTATGCCATTCATCGTTTTTTCATTAGTATTCCTTCAAACATTATCCAATTCTGCTAAGCAAAATAATCTCTAGACTGAGCCACACAGATTGAATAAATACAAATTTGTATTTTTACCTTTGTTGAAAATTTTTGCAAAATCATAGTTAACAATGTGGTCGTGAAAACGGATTTGAGGCTGTATCTCGGGAACACTTTGTTCTATCAAAACGAAACTTGGTGTGCTTAATCAGCACCGTGATCTGAGAGCACATGCAGAGTTTCGTAACAGCACCACATATGGGTCAAAAGATATTTTTGGCCTTAACTTTTGAACTGTATGTCCTAAAATCATGGGGTCTGTGAATGCTGTGGATCATGGTGATTTCAACGATACCAATTTTTCCCATTTCAGCTGTATTGTCTATAAGTGATATATCTTTAAAATACATTGTCGGATTAAAATCATCATTGACATCATGTCCTGATGATACTTAATCAGTTTCTAGACAGTGCCACCTATAGTTCAAAAGATAACCCACACTTGTGTGCTGACTCTAACCTCAGGAACTCTTTTTGCCACTCAGTGGGCATGTCAACTGAGGGGCTCAGTGTGTTAAAGCACTGATTTATACTTTGAAATGTCCTGGGTTCGAATCCCACTTGGACCAATGTTAGAGTTTATGTTATATTGTACTGGAGGTCTTTGTATTTGTTTACTGAATAGTTTCAGGGCTTATCACAGATCATTTCTGTTTGCAGGTATATATGTTCACACTTAATCTTTGTCTTAGTGTTGTTCTTATGATGTATAAGGGAGTGATATCTTTCAAAAGGATTGAGAAGTTTGGAGACAGCATCACCTGTAGTTCAAAAGAACATGGTCTGTTTAGCATAGTTATTATGCTACATACTACCTATAGTTCAAAAGATAACCTACACTTGTGTGCTGACTTTAACCTAAGAAAGTCTCTTTGCCAGTAAGTAGGCATGTCAACTGAGTGATTTATAGTTCAAAAGGTCCTGGGCTCGAGTCTACAAGTAATTTTGTAGTTCTGGTCATTTTTGTATCAGCTTAATTAATGGTTGCTGGGCTGTACCACAATCAAATTCTGAATTTGATCTCTGTTGAAAAGTTACATGAATACAAAGTTGTGCTTGGCTGTAAAAAATAAATACAAAATCTTAAGATAGTATGTTCTTGGAGATTATTAGCCCAGCTAATTTGCATTGGAATGCAAATATTGCAAGGGAATGCTAACTTCTTATGAGGGATCGCAAACTATTGCGAGGGAACGCAAAACTTATTGCGAGGGAATGCAAACTACTGTGAGGGAATGCAAAACGTATTGCGAGGGAATGGAAATTATTGTGAGGACATGCAAAAATATCAAATGCTTGGTTTCAGCTAAAGAAACAAAATCTATTAAACCAATGTTGTCAGATTTTATTGCTGATTTTGATTTTGATTTGAAACTTTTGCTCTTTCTCCATTCAAATCAAAAGGAGCTGTTATAGTATGCCTATTACCTACATACTGTAGAATATAACTGCCCGATGATGTTAACAATATGACAACTGTGTAGATTGACTGGCCTTAAAGGTATTTTGTAGATATGTACAGAATCAGACTCTTCCACCTTGTTTTGATTTTCGCGTCACCCCACGTATTGAAACATTGGCTGCACTTTGAAATGTCAGTGGCAAACAGGGTCAAAGTTGACATTTTTGGATTAAGTATCTGGTTACAGCACTTGACCTGAGTGCAACATGGCCCTAGGGTTAGTGCTGTAGCTTTATACTTCACTCCAAAAGTGCTAAATTTATTACATGAATCATGTGAAAGTGCCTTAAAGCTGAAGTGTGTATTTTCTACATCACTATAGGAATTGCTAAAATAATGACAAACAGGAAATAGCTTTCCTGAACACTTCCTGTCTGAAATTCCTTGATTGTTCCCACTGTGTTCTCAGTCCCTCTTAAAAGTTGGAGTTATCTTCAGGATTTTAATCTAGAAAGAAAACAATATGAAGGCAAAAAATATCTCTAATTTTTTTCTCCCTACAGATCAATCGTGCTCCGAGTTTTGGGACCGATCAAAAGATTGATTATGATGTGAAGAAGGGAGTTTTGCTCGATGCCTTAAAACTGCTCAACATCAGGTATGAAGCAACAATCTCTCCAGAGTCCCATTAGAAAGAGAACAGAAAGAGTTAATCAGAAAACTCGCACTCCGCTGTCGGCCGTCCACTACGCTTCTGTATTTTTAAAAAGTATTGATTCCTTTATCTCCACTCTAATGTTACTTGAAGAGTCTTTGTGCTCTTGTTGTAGCTATTGTTGGATTTGAAAGAACATCGAAAAGGATTGCAGGCTTTTTGTTTATTGTGAGCACATGAAACGCAAGACCTGCAGTTGTTGTATTGTGGAGCTATTTTCATTCTATGTTCAGAATAGGATACTAACATATTACTCTTACCATTTCTGCAGTATATGGTATTGTATGTCCAGTGTAATTAATGAACAGGAAGATAATATAGATGTGATTTTTAACACCTTTTATTTTGAACACTCATTATTTTGATAATGAGACATTTTACTCATTGCAAAATAACCATTTTAATTTTCAAGATAATAACTGGATGTTGCATTCTACACTTTTAAAATAAAACATTTAATGTGAAAAATGCTTGCTTTATAACTTGTATTTATAAAGTATTTAACAAGTAAATAGTAAGCTATTATTTAATTCCAAACATAGTCAGTGTTTTTTTTTTTTTATGTGTTTCTTGGATGTTTGAAATAAATTTTTTATTAAATCCAACAACTTTACAGCTCCAATAATACACTAGTTTTAACAGAAAATGTAATGTAATTGTTTTTATAAAACTATAAGCTTCACATATTTGCCTTTAAACCCTCCAAAAATTGCCTCATTAACTTCCATTGTACTCCTACTCCTTATGTTAGATGTGTCTACCATCACAGGTTCTGTTCCAAAACGTAGTGAGCTGCCCTGCTCTCTGCTGCCTACATAGGCAGCTGTCTTCTATGGCAGCATCCAAACTGAAATGGAGCCGTATAAGAAACTTATTTAGAACCCTTTTCATAGGTACTATAACAACTCCATGTATCATTCAAATAGCGACACATTCAGCACATGGGAGACTCGACTCACAACTGCTTCAACAGTACTCCAATGAGCATAAATATGCATAGCACACACACATTTTGGGTAAGATTGTGAGTTTTCTATCATATTAAACTATAGAAAATTGTATCTATTCTTCTATTCAATGGATTGTAAGTATATCTATAATCAAAATTTCTCATGCTTCATCCACCATCTTGGATTTATTTTTCCACCAAGCTAATAACACTGCATTCTGGGTTTGCATACCTGGGGAAGGCATTGTATCTGTCTGCATCCCGCAAGACAACAAGGAACACCCACTGCACAACACGCCTGCTCCAAGGAATGCCCCTCTGGATCAAAAAGTGATTCTGTTAGCTTAAAGAACTTTTAAAATCCTATGCAATCACTGTACGATTCATGTTGTCTTAACTCTGTAAATATAACAAAAAAATAACTTTTAAATTATATTAATAAACTAAATGTATGTTTACTCTAGTTTGCTCCTAATCTAACAGGTTAGCCTATTAGCTTAGCACACTGCTAGCTCCTTCTCTTAATTTTTATCACATTTCTCCTCACTGTCGCAACGTAGTGACACAGCGGTGTGATTATATTCATTAGAACTTTTAAGTTGCGTTATGCTTATTCATTTTACAAACTTTTCATTTTTTTTTTATCTTTGTGGTTAGGGTTAGATTTAGAGGTAGGGAAAGGTGTAATTTCACAGTTGCTGCAGGACTCCTTATAAACACAACAAACACGGTGTATGCATGTGACATCTAACTGTTGCAGGACTTCAGTATTTCTCTGGTCATTTGAAGGGGGTGCATAACTTGTAGTGGGCGTGTCATATAGTAGTCTTGCAGGACACAGACAGACCCTTCTCTGGAAAGGATACATGCAATGATACCTTAGAATTTGGCCAAAACAAGATATTTTATGATGGAGCATAATTAAGATACCTACCTATTGAAGCAGCCTTCGCATCTGGAGCACGCCTATGATATCTTAAAGGCACTAGTTTTTGGAATAGATCCACAATCATCAAAGTTTTTTGTGTAATCACTATTTGACGTTTTAGAGATTTTGAGGGTGTTATCTTTACTTTCAGTGTTTTCAGAGCTGATTTTATTTATTTAAATTTAACTCCACTTTCAATAACACTCACCTCTAAAACTTTTTGGTGTCTGCAGAGTCAGTTAACCAATAACTGAATAGGCCTAGAATATTAAATTATAAAATGTATTGTGGAAAGGTATTCGCACACAGGGCCGGCCCTAGGGCTTTGGGGGTACTAAACAAAAATTGTGTATGGGGCCCTACAGGTTTCTGAACCAGCCAAAAAGAAGAGAAATTAGATATTTTCTAAATAAAAAAGCTCTCATTTCAGAGAGAGAATTTTACCAATAAGTTACCAGAACAGTTAGTAAGGGCCATACACTAGCAGTGTCATCGGTGGAGGTGGTTTGTGGTCCTGTCCCGAAATACTTTAATAGTGCTCCTGAGGAGAAGCAGGAAATTATACATGCAAAAATGGATGGAAGGAGCATTACAATTAACCCTCTGGGGTCTGAGGGTGTTTTGGGCCCTGGAGAAGTTTTGAGATGCCTTGACATTTGTGCTTTTTTCAGTTGCTTAAAAACATTTTAATGGCTAAAGTCTGATAACACTATATTCAGCACAAACTGGGCTACCACAATATGTGAGCAACATGTGTGTACATGTTTGTATTTTTGAGAAAATAACATTTATGCATGGTTTTTGAAAAAACTACAAATCTAAGTAATTGAAATAAGGCCATATAACACATACTCAACATTTGTCCACAAGACTTTTGAGGACTGGATCTTGTAGCCTAGATTTTTTGCTACAACATGATGTGAAAACCATCCTGATCACTCATTTATACAAAACAATATAGTCCTTTAACTTTTATAAGACACATTGTGTTAGAAAGGCCATATGCGAGGAGGCATGGATAATCATGAATATTAATATGATTCACACCTGAGGTGACAAAGACCCCTCCCCTGGGCCTAACAATGAGGAATGTGACTGAGAGAGAATGAATGTGAGGAGACTTAATGAGCACAATAAAGTTGAAGTTAAAACAAGTAATCGGACAATACATTTTCTTTACATAAAGACTTTACTTAAAAACTTTAGACCTACACTACAGTTTAAATTTTTTAGATTAGTAAGCTTTTTTAATGTTTTTAAAAGAAGTCTCTTCTGCTCACCAAGGCTGTAATTTGATCCAAAATACAGCAAAAACAGTGATATTGTGAAATATTTTTACAATTTAAAACAACTGTTCCCCTTCTGTCGCTCTCTCCACGTTGTGTCGGAGAAGCAACACTAGGGGTCTCTCGAGCGCCGATATTCACCTCTGACCTATTGAAAAGGGCCAATGAGAGTTGGCAGTCAGTATTTGCATACCCCGCCCCCGCATACGGGTATTTAAGCAGGGCAAATACGGAAGTTTAGTCAGAAAATTTCTTCGGAGCCGATGGTCTGTCTGCAGTTTGCTGCGAGTTACACGCCATTAAAACGTTCCTGTTTCCTCTGACGATCTGCATGCTGTTGGATCTTGACGGTGCACAACAGCTGCTTTCTCTTCTCATTGCACGGCGTGCATTGTTGCCCCTGAGCGCTTCGACAGCGCAGCACACACACACACACACACACACACACACACACACACACACACACACACTGTGTACTAAAAGAGTAATTTCCCTAAAAGAGTAATTTCTCTAAAAGAGCAAACACAGCGGCGTTGAACGTCCTTTTGAGGACGCGTCTTTTTCAAGATGCCCTTCCGCCCCTGTGCCGTTCCTGGATGCGGTAGAAGCCTCTCCGCTTCAGACGGCCACAGGCGCTGTCTCGTGTGTTTGGGCCGCGATCACACCGAGGCGGCGTTTGTGGATGGTTGATGTTCTCACTGCGAGAACATGACCATGACCACGTTGCGGTCGCGGCTTGCTTTCAACAGAAAGCAAGCCACCCCAGCCGCACCCCGCGTTGCTCCTTCTTCCCACGGGATTGAGGACGATGCGGTTGGCGCTGGGGCGATTTGGGGGCGGCAGCGGGTACGGTTTCGCCGGGTAGCCCCCCACGAACCTCCCGTTCCCCGGCACGCTCGCTGGTCCCCGTCCATGCTCGCGGCGTTAGCAGCTCGCCTCACAGCCTGGCTGTCTATCCTCCCGAGTCCGAAGCAGATGAGCTCGCTGCTGCATCGTAGAGTGCGGTGTCTGATGCCGAGGACTCCGCTGGACTGCCGCCTTTGGGCCAGCAGGCCCAGGCTGAGGCCGACGCTCAGATGTCCGACATGCTTTCCCGGGCCGCCGTGAGCGTGGGGTTGGATTGGAACCCTCCGTCCTCCCCACAGCCTTCACGGTTGGATGATTGGTTCCTGGGGGCAGCGCGCCGTTCGCGGCCTCGCATCCCCCCGGTCCCGTTTTTCCCGGAGGTGCATGATGAGCTGATGTCTACGTGGAGAGCCCCGCTCTCCACTCGTCTAGGTGCCACCCGCTCCACTCTCTCCACCCTCGACAGCGGAGAGCGCCACGGATACGAGGCGATTCCCCAGGTCGATAGGGCAGTTGCGCACCATCTATGCCCCGGTAGCCCTACCTCCTGGCGTGGTCGCCCAGTACTCCCATCCAAGCCCTGTAGGACAACATGCTCGCTCAACGCGAGAGCCTACAGTGCTCCTGGACGTCCCGTTTTTCCCTCCTGCAAGTCCACCAGGCCAAAGCTCTCAGAAGCATGCACGGGGGTGGACCTGATCCTGATGTGCTGCAGGAACTGCGCTCAGCGACCGACCTCACCCTGAGAGCGACGAAGGCCACAGCGCAAGCACTCGGACAGACGATGGCCACCCTAGTGGTCCAGGAATGCCATCTTTGGCTCAATCTGGTCGAGATGCGTGAGGCTGACAAGAACCGCTTCCTGGACGCACCTGTCTCCCAGATTGGCCTTTTCGGCGACACCGTCGAGGACTTCGCCCAACAGTTCTCCATGGTGAAAAGCAGACGGAGGCCATCTCCCATATCATGCCCCACCGCAGACCTGCCGCTACGGGCCCTGCCCCGTCTGCCCGCCGAGGGTGTCCCCCTGCGAAGAAACCAGCTCCTGCTCCGCCTCAACCCGGGCCCAGCTCTCAGCCCCAGCGTCAAGCACCCCGCAGGTGGCGCATGCCCCCTGTCTCACGAACCCCCTCTAGGACCCGGAAGGCTCCCAAGCGTTCCTGAGACAGCCGACCCAGAGCCCAAGACGTTAGCTCCGGAGGTGGTAAAACCGCTCCGTCCCCCGGTGGAGGGCCGGGAGGAGAATCCTTTGTTTTTTCATTTGCCACACCCTGACGGGGGCTGTGGTACCCACATTCTCAATAAAAGAGCTATTTCCTTTGCCTCTGGGTCACCTGGCCCGCAAATGCCGTTCTCACGGCAATCTGCTTTCAGATTACGACAGTCCCGGTACACCGGACGCGGCGATCCCGCCTTCCGCCTGCCTACGACTGCCCCCGGCCGGCCGGTTCAGACGAGTCCACAGGACGCCAGCAGACCTCCTCCTCAATCACGAACCCGCCGGGTGCGCGGAGCAAGGTAAGTGCTTTGAGTCTATTCTCAGCACCCCAGCCTCAGGCCGCAATGAAGCCGCCCGACGCTGCATTACCTGTTCCGCCCCGCTGCGAGGCCCTGCCGGGTACGTCCAAAATACTCGTCCCTTTGGTGCCCCTAGCGCAGAGCTGGGAAGCATGGTTTTCGCTTCCCAACGCATCACGCTGGATGCACCGGACCATTCGACTCGGTTACGCAATTCAGTTTGCCCGGCTCCCGCCCCCCTTCAGGGGCGTCCGCTTTTCCGCAGTACACAGCGAGCATGCCAGTTCCCTGAATCGTGACCCTCGCGACCCTCTTAGCCAAGGGCGCGGTAGAGCCCGTCCCTCCAACTGAAATGAGGAAGGGTTTCTGCAGCCCTTACTTCATTGTACCCAAGAAAGGCGGTGGCTTACGACCAATCCTGGACCTGCGAGTTTTCAATCGGGCCTTGTTAAAACTCCCGTTCAAAAAGCTCACGCAGAGAAATATTCTGGCTGGCGTTCAGCATCTAGATTGGTTCGCAGCGGTAGACCTGAAGGACGCGTACTTCCACGTCTCAATTCTGCCACGACACCGACCCTTCTTACGGTTTGCGTTCGACGGCCAGGCGTTTCAGTACAAAGTCCTCCCCTTCAGCCTGTCTCTGTCTCCTCACGTCTTCACGAAGGTCGCAGAGGCGGCTCTTGCCCCGCTACGAGTAGCCGGCATCTGCATTCTCAACTACCTCGACGACTGGCTTATCTTAGCACACTCTCGAGAGTTACTATGCACACACAGAGACCAGGTGCTCCGGCACCTCAGCCGCTTGGGGCTTCAGGTCAACTGGGAAAAGAGCAAGCTCACTCCGGTTCAGAGCATCTCTTTTCTCGGGTTGGAGTTAGACTCAGTCTCAATGACAGCACGTCTCACGAGCGAGCTTGCTCAGTCGGTGCTGGATTGCCTCGCTTCCTTCAAGCCAGGCACAGTGGTCCCTCTAAAACTCTTCCAGAGGCTCCTGGGGCATATGGCGTCCTCCGCGGTGGTCGCGCCGCTGGGGTTGATTTATATGAGACCACTCCAGCACTGGCTCCAGACTCGAGTCCCGAGACAAGCATGGCACCACGGCACGCATCGGGTAAGGATCACCCCCGCCTTCCTCAAAACACTCCGACCCTGGACAGACCTCTGCTTTTTACAGGCAGGAGTGCCCCTGCAGCAGGTGTCCCGACGCGTTCTGGTCACAACCGACGCCTCCTGGTCCGGGTGGGGTGCCGTGTGCAGCGGGCACGCAGCAGCGGGCCGTTGGAAGGGGGCCCCGCTGCGTTGGCACATCAACTGCCTGGAGTTGCTGACATCGTAGCGGACGTGCTATCACGACAACGCCTGCCCGGCGGGGAGTGGAGGTTTCACCCCCAGTCGGTCCAGCTGATTTGGGAACGGTTTGGCAAGGCCCAGGTAGACCTGTTCGCCTCCCAGGAAACCTCCCACTGCCCGCTCTGGTACGCCCTAACAGAGGCTCCCCTCGGGACAGACGCGCTGGCACACAGCTGGCCCTTGGGGCTGCGCAAGTACGCATTTCCCCCAGTGAGCCTTCTTGCACCGGTGCTGTGCAAGGTCAGGGAGGATGAGGAGCAAGTTACGCTAATGGCCCCCTACTGGCCCACTCGGACTTGGTTCTCGGAACTCAGGCTTCTCGCGACAGCTCCTCCCTGGCGAATTCCCCTGAGAAAGGACCTCCTCTCTCAGGGACGGGGCACGCTCTGGCACCCACGCCCAGACCTCTGGAACCTCCACGTCTGGTCCCTGGACGGGATGCGGAAGAGCTAGCCGGCTTACCGGCGACCGTTGTGAATACAATCAACCAAGCCAGAGCCCCTCTACCAGGCACCTTTATGCCCTAAAGTGGCGCTTGTTCGCAGATTGGTGTTCTTCCCGAACTGAAGACCCGCAGAGATGCGCGATCAAGTCAGTGCTCCTGTTCCTACAGGAGAGGCTGGACAGGAGGCTGTCCCTGTCCACCCTCAAGGTGTATGTTGCCGCCATTGCCGCCCACCACGATCCTGTAGACGGCAAGTCTTTGGGTAAGCACGACCTGATCCTCAGGTTCCTGAGAGGCGCCCGGAGGTTGAATCCCTCCCGGCCAGGCCTAGTTCCCTCCTGGGATCTCTCGGTAGTCTTGGCAGGACTCCAGAGACCTCCCTTCGAGCCGCTTGAATCAATTGGACTCAGGGCCCTCTCTCTTAAGACGGCCCTGCTGATCGCGCTCACCTCTATCAAGAGGGTCGGAGACCTGCAAGCGTTCTCTGTCAGCGACACTTGCCTGGAGTTCGGTCTGGCGGATACGTCTGTGATCCTAAGACCGCGACCGGGCTATGTGCCCAAGGTTCCTACCACACCATTCCGAGATCAGGTAGTGAACCTGCAAGCACTGCCCCGGGAGGAGGCAGACCCAGCCCTTTCGTTGCTATGTCCAGTGCGCGCCCTGCGCATTTACCTGGACCGCACACAGAGCACCAGACGCTCTGAGCACCTCTTTGTCTGCTTTGTCTGCTTTTGTTCGCCCACTGGGTTGTTGACGCCATCACACTGGCTTATCACACCCAGGCCGTGCCCCTACCCTTGCGGGTCCGAGCTCACTCAACAAGGGGTGTAGCGTCCTCGTGGGCACTGGCCAAGGGCACCTCCCTAGCAGACATCTGTAGAGCCGCGGGTTGGGCAACACCCAACACCTTCGCGAGGTTTTACAACCTCCGCGTTGAGTCGGTTGCGTCTCGTGTTTTGTCAGGTCCGAGCCCGTAGAACTCGGTAACACATAGACTGACCGGCCGGGTGGATCGCTTGTGCCCAGCGCCCTTTTCCTGACGTCAAGGTTAAGTAGTGCACCTTTTTTCCCAGGGCGCCCCACTCCGAGTCGGGACCCTGGTCGATTCCTCCCCAGCCCTCCGGGTCCGCGGTTCAGTGGAGGAACTCGCCAACCCAAGCCACTGTGGGTACCCTGATGGCTACCCTGTACTGGTATAGGTGCTCCACATGTAAGGCCTCCTGCTCGGACTCCCCCTGTGTGTATTTCCACGGTTCTGTCCCTTTACGAGCGGACCCCCGCGTCTCCCTTAGGCAGTTACAGCTGCCCCGGTCGCCGTGCTGTAGCAACTTCCCCCTTTCGAGGCTGGATCTACCACTGCACCATACTTTCCACACGAGCCCTAAGACGGCCGTGTGACGTGTCTACCACTTTTCCTCCCCAAGAAAAAGGGCAGGTGTGGTCTCCGCAGGGTCTTCCCTATATGCGTGTAAGGGCCCCGGCCGTGATTGCTCTATGCGAGAAACATTCCCATGTTGGCAAACATCGCCTTGTTCCCCTCTCAGGGTAACTAGAAGGATCCCGATGTTCGTATGGGGCATTGGGGAAGGGTATGTGCAGCCAGGTACAGACGATGCACGGCACTGGATGAATCCCTGCCCGCCTCTGTATCGGCAGTTCCCACTGCTGTGGGAATACTGGCCCTGGTTGCGGTTGAGGCCGTACACGGTTCAGCACATGGCAAGATGTAATGGGTCCCCTAGTGTCGCTTCTCCGACACAACGTGGAGAGAGCGACAGAAGGGGAACGTTTGGTTACGTATGTAACCTCCGTTCCCCGAGGGAGGGAACGACACGTTGTGTCTTTCCTCCGCCATGTCACTGAACCGAGCCACTGTTGTGGCCGGACCATTTCCGGCTCCTCAGAAAAATCCTGACTAAACTTCCGTATTTGCCCCGCTTAAATACCCGTATGCGGGGTATGCAAATACTGACTGCCAACTCTCATTGGCCCTTTTCAATAGGTCAGAGGTGAATATCGGCGCTCAAGAGAGACCCCTAGTGTCGCTTCTCTGACACAACGTGTCATTCCCTCCCTCAGGGAACGGAGGTTACATATGTAACCAAACGTTTTCTATGTGAATATTGTAAAATGCAATTTGTGATCAAAGCTGAATTTTCAGCAACATTACGGCAGTCTTTGGTGACACACGATCCTTCAGAAATAATTATAATAAGCTGGTTTTCAATGAGCACAAGGTTCATTGATGATAATGAGGCAGCATAAACACTAGTTAAAATATAATCTAAACATGCATATTATTTTTATATCATATTACATATTACTGACTGGCAAGTATGGAAACAGTCCCACTAGTAAAATATGTACATGTTTATATAAAATAACATGTCAACTAACATCGCTTTGTTTCATACAGATTGCATATAAGGATAATATAACACATTTTGATATTTTAAGTTGTTTTAAATTTGAATTCTTTTATTTAAAAGTAGACATTTTAAGCTTTCTTTAGACATATATTTCATGTTTGTGTGTTAAGTATTTGCAGAGTTTCAGTTAATTTTTGTGACATGTTTCATAAATATGCTTGCGGAGACAGAGATGGCTGTATTTTCTTTATTTCACAAAAGCACAAGTTTTTGTTGTAATTGTGAGTTTACAGTGTGAGTTTAAATATGCTTGCGGAGACAGAGATGGCTGTATTTTATTTATTTCACAAAAGCACAAGTTTTTGTTGTAATTGTGAGTTTACAGTGCTCCCTTTATAGTCTCTAATGATGTCTTACACTTCTGTATGCCCAAAAATGACGGAGTATTTTAAGTTGTTTCTGCTGTAATGACAAATAAATCCAGCACACAAAAAGTAGCAAACAATATTAAAAGAGGCCATGCTTCTGGCATGTACTATCGTCTGATCTGGGAAAACAGCATTTCTCTGATCCAGGTGGGTACGTTCGCTTCATGATGGCTGGACGTCTGTTACCTAGCTACTGCTCCTGGCAGTTGACAAACGGAAATGCATCCGCTGCACGCATCATCCTCTCGGCACCCAAACAATTTAAAATCCTCCATCCTAGTTCCAAAATTAGGTGTAAGAAATTTTGAAAAATATATGAAACGAAACATACTACGTTTCATTGATACGGTTGTGTGTTTTGTTGATTAGAGTAATTGATGGGCAAAAAATAAAATAATTGGGGGTGGTGGCCCGAACCAATCACGGGGCCCTAAACAAATGTTTAGTTTGTTTATTGGGTCGGGCCGGCCCTGCCAGAGAGGATCAGGCAGATGACCAGGAGACCAAGGAGACCAGTGCAGATCAGGCGAATGGCCAGGAGACCAGTGCAGATCAGGCGAATGGCCAGGAGACCAATGCAGATCAGGCGGATGGCCAGGAGACCAGTGCAGATCAGGCGGATGGCCAGGAGACCAGTGCAGATCAGGCGGATGGCCAGGAGGTCAGTGCAGATCAGACGGATGGCCAGGAGACCCAGGCAGATCAGGCAGATGGCCAGGAGACCCAGGCAGATCAGACAGATGACCAGGAGACCAGACCAGATTAGGCGGACAGCCAGAAGACCAGAGCAGATCAGGTGGACGGCCAGGAGCCCAGAGCAGATCAGGCAGGACAGCAGGAGGTGGAGCCACAGGAGGTGGAGGCTCAAGGGGATGAGCCGTGGAAGGCTTGGGGGGGGTGGAGCCACTGGACAAGGGTCAGCAGTCTGGATAACGGCCACTGGACAGGGATCATACTGGACATGAGTGGCTGCTGGACACTGAACAGGCTTAATGAATAGAGGACTGAACAGATTCTGGGAACTGGACCTGTTCATCGACAGCCTCAGGGAACTGGACAGGTGCGTCGATGGCCACTGCGGCCAGGAGCGCTGGCAGTGACTGGGAAATGGCCTCTGTTACCGTGAACACTGGCAGTGACAGGGGAACGACCTCCATGTTTGTGAGCACAGGCAGTGACGGGAGTGTCCTCCATGGCCGTGGGCATTGGTAGTGACAGGGGAATGACCTCCATGGTCGGGAGTGCAGGCAGTGACATGGATGCGACCTTCATGGCCGGGAGTGCTGGCAATGACTGAGGAACGACCTCTGTTATCATGCGCACAGGCAGTGACAGGGGAGTGGCCTCCATGGCTGTGAGCACAGGCAGTGACATGGGAACGACCACCGTGGCCATGAGCACAGGCAGTGACTGGGGAGTAGGAGCCCTTCTCCTACTCTTCCGGATGGCCATGAGCACTGCTGTGGGAATACTGGCCCTGGGACGGTTGAGGCCACACATGCTGTCCCGTTGACTGTTGCAGGCATGGGTGTGGATGCTGGCTCATGGACCTTGGCAGGCGTGGGCACTGGCTCGTGGACCGTGGCACGCATGTGTGCTGGCTTGTGAACTGGAACTGGCTCGGGTGCTGACAGCCGCATGGGATGGAACTCTTTGGTTGATAAATCTGGCAGCGATTTAGAGGTGTGGTTGGTCACAATGGAGTTTCCGTCATAACCCACTGTGGAGGAGGAGAGTGAGAGCCTCAGTGCATAGTTGATAAACTCCACTAATAAGAGTTTGCACTGACCTCCTGGCAGACAGGATGTTAATGGTTTGTTTAGCCCAAAATGATAAAAGTCCTTGAACACCGTGTCAACCCAAGTAAGGCAATTTGCCAGTTCACAAAAGGTAAGGGTTACTCTTCGATCAAGTCAGTCCATTGACGAAGCAAAAATAAAGCTTCAGCTGCTAAATCCATATTGTGGGTCGGTTGTTCTGTATCGATTGCTGGGAAGAAAAAATAAATCACGGTAGGGATGAATCCAAGTGCAAGCTGAAATTTATTGAAGTGCAGACGAGGATGCACAAATGTAAAATGGTTGTAAAACGCAAAAGGTCAATCTAAATGGGTAAATCCAGAATAAAGGCAAAATCCAAACATAAGAGATAATCCAAATACAAAACGGATCAGAGCAGGAAACCGCAGGAACAAATGGAAACAGATAGAAGCAAACCATTACATGGTACGACACACACAAAACCATGTACACAGAACATTCATTAACAACCAACAAACAGAACTGAAAACAGAGCATTTCAATATAAAACCGGATAACACGCAAAAAAGAAACACCTGGAACAGATAATCAAATAGACCAATGACAAAACAGAACTACAACGGACTACAAACCCCATAACAGAATACAAACAGGAAACAGGAACAAGGAACAGAAAACAGGGATGGCGACCTCTAGCAGTCATCCAGAACAATACACAGATACACAGAACAAATATGGAACAGAGTAACTAAATGTAACACAGACATAAAACAGTCCAAGCGAAGTCCAAGTCCAAGCTTGACGACCTTCACCGGTCATCAGGAATATGAGGCAATATCCGTGATGATTTTGCTGGCAATGCTTTTAATATGCTTTGCATCATGCCAGACAGTTTCTTAAAGGCCATGTTATTAGAACACTTTCATGATCCTTTTTGTCTTGTGACTCACAAGTATAAGAGCGTTAAAACTTTTAATTTTAATTTCAGTTCCAAGTTCCAAATAGTTTCATTGCTGGGAATTAGATTACACTGTTCGTTTAAATTAATTGGTTCAAATGTGAATTTCAGATTCAGTGATTGATTTGTTTCATAAAATATAAATGTAATAATTGCTGGTAAATATTACTACTATATAAATTACAATATTGGTGCATATAAATGAAAATAATTAAACATTGTGTTTATTTAAAGGGACAGTTCACCCAAAAATGAAAATTCTCTTATCATTTACTCACCCTCATGCCATCACAGATGTGTATGACTTTCTTTCTTCTGCTGAGCACAAATATTTTTTGAAGAATATCTCAGCTCTGTAGGTACATACAATGCAAGAGAATGGTGGCCAGAACTTTGAAGGTCAAAGTACATAAAGGCAACATAAAAGTAATCCATAGGACTTCAGTAGTTAAATCCATGTCTTTAGAAGCGATATGATAGGCCACCATTCACCTGCATTGTATGACATACAGAGCTGAGATATTCTTACACTATACTGAGATGTTATACTGTATTTTAATTTTTACATTAAACATTTTAAATTGTTTTGGCAAAAAAATACTGTTTTGTCGAAATTATAGTTCCAGTGATTCAAAATAAAGAAATAAATATAATATAATATAATGTAATATATATATATATATATATATATATATATATATATATATATATATATATATATATATATATAAATAATGAGATATAGGCTTACATTGGACATTGTCAAAAGAAAATTTTGAGATTTTGTTTACCAATATCTCCCAGCCCTAGCTCTACACTAGGACACCTCACTGTAACACTTTTTTCTGTCTAAGTGAATTTCTTGGAAGTCTTCATAGATATGTACTGTGTCACTGCTGATCTCAGACTTCTGACTCTTGAGCTTAGTACCCTGTTGAACTGGCCTCATATCAAATGTACCCCTTTGTTATTTCCCCCACCAGTTTCTTGGTGCCTTTCTTACCCTTACTGACAAGAACTTGATGTGAAAGTTATATCAATAAAAGTGGTTCAAGAGCCTGGTGACCTGAGTGGCCACTCAGCAAATTTAAAGGGCCAGTGAGTGATGAAATCATGAAGAGCTGAATGCTGTTGAGTCAAGTGATGTATTGAGACACAGAGTATTTATAGTTGAATTTAGAGTAGGTTCTACTTTGAGTGCGAATACTTGAGCATTTTTCTTTTTCTACCCAGAGCGAGTGATAAACGACGAAATCTGGCCCAACAAAAGGCGGAAGCCCAACGGCGGCTGTACGGACAGGGATCCATGCGAAAACTGACGTCTGGATCGTCAGATTGGGAGAAACAGCATCACTTGCTAGAGCGCAGGAAAGAGGAACTGGTGTGGACCATTCAGCTGTTAAAAAGCCTTATTTAAAATTTTATTAGAACATATTTAAAGGAATACTTCACCCAAAAATGAAAATTCTTTTATCATATATTTAGCCTCATGTTGTGCCAAACCTCCTTGATTTTCTTTCTTCTGTGGAACACAATAGGTGACTTTTTGAAGAATAACCTGGTCTCTATTTGTCATATAATGAAAGTTGTGGACTGGGGCTGTCAAGCTCTAAAAAAAGACTAAAAAGGCACCATAAACGTTTCATAAACATGGTCCATATGATTTGTGCACCATATTTCAAGTCTTCTTAAACAATATGATGGCTGTGTCTGAGGAATGGATTGAAATTCTGTGAAGTGAAATATTATCAGTGAATAATGACTTAAAAATAGGTCCATTCCTCATGCAAAGCTATCGTATGTTTTCAGAAGAATTGAAATAAAGTACATGACTCATTTGTACCACTGTTATGCAAAAACAATTATTCCTGTAAATTACACAAAGAAATTAGATAATTTAATGTCAGAGCCGTGGCTTAGCAGTTAGCACATGTGCTCCAGCCACAACGAGCCTTAGTGGTCATATTGGATTTGAGTTTCAGTCTATTTAATCTTTCAATAAAAGTGTCAATAACAAAAATAGAAAAATAAAATCATGAAATTTGAGTATTTATTTCAAATTGCAGACGTGCCGAAAAAGTACATTTCAGCAGTAGTTCAGTAGAAGATGCTTTGTGCAGCAGTCCACTTTCTTGATTGGTCTTTTAAATCAACTTTTATTATATGAAGAGATGAATGAGTGTGGGATTACTGCAGGTAGGTGGTATTTTCAAAGGGCAAAGCTGGACGTACAAGAGGAGTGAGATTGGGGATTGGAGGGTGAGCGAATATGCCTGTACAAGCATTTAGCAGAGATCAGTGACTATTATAGAAGACACCCTGCTGCGCCACTGCAAATTGACCACCTGACCTTTCCACAATTATAGTTTTTGATATATTAAAATGGTACAGTGGGAGTTAAATCTATATGAATTATGAATGGGCCCCCTGTATTAACAAGTGTAAAAGAGAGGCCGTTATTCGTGCCCGCTAACTCTTAGACTTCATTAAGGTGCCTCGTAATAAGGGAAACGAGTCATTCTTTGACATTGTTATTCGGTTTTTGGTTGTCTAAATTGCATTGCAGGATATTTCTAGCAGAAACATGGCTTTATTTGACCACTTCTTTGTCGTTTTTACCCCTTTCTTTCCACTTATTCACCTGTGTTGTGCTTTCAGAAAGAAAGACTTGCGCTAGTCCGCAAGCAGGTCTCCAGGGACGAGCACGAAAAGCGCCACCTGGGGAACTACAGGTAGGGAAGTCACTTGGCATTTTTTGTACTCTAAGAATGCTGTGGGGTCTCTTGGGGCTCAGTTTGGGATATGTGATGTAAGAACTGCCTTCCTCTCTAGTGAGGATGTAGCAAGCACAAGAGATGTGTCCGAACCCTGAAAAGTGCTGCCTTTGCCGACAGTATATGTAGGTAGGAAGGCATCAACGCATGTCCAATGTTTGCGTTACATCCTGTGAACTAAGATCTTTAAATACTGTACTTGTAGGCAACATTGATGCATCTTTTGGTGTATACTGTATGATATCCTGGCAGTCCTATGTTTGAAAGAATAAAAATGGTATCTAATGGAGCAGTTTAACACCTAATAGCAGTGTCTAAACCAGGTGGAACACAATAAGTTTCAAGCAACATGCAATTTGTCTGTCCACACTGTGACTCAATCACAGCCAGTGAGGAGATATTTCATGTTTAATGTGCAGTAATGTAGAATGGGATAATGACATTTTACAGTGGGTTGGGCTACCCACCACAATGCTGTGGAAATAAATACAGTGCAAGGACCAAAACAGACTTGTCAAAACAAACTGATAAAACCGTGCAGCTGGTTAGGACAAAAATTCAGAAAAAAGATTTACAAGGAGAGCTTTTATCATCATGGCCGGTTAGGACATAAATTAATTCATAACTTACATTTCTAGCAATAAATAAGCTTTGTAGTCATTTAATATTTGCTTGATTTTCCTCTAAAGCTCACTTGAGTTTGTTCTAGATCATTAGAAATTACATTATGGTTTCTTAGAATGTTTCTTCGTTCAAAAATTGTCTTAAGTCATTGGGCCCTAATTAAAAAGAGTGCTAGCGGTAAGCGCAGCACTATACAATAAGTCATAAGTGCAAAGTCAATTGGCATGGCCATAAATTTGGGTATTTTCACGCAAGCATGCTCTAAGTCTAGGCGCAAGTAGGTCTGGCGAAATTGCGTGCGCAAGGTGCTAATGGACTGGGTCATTGCAGGGGGTCATCTGGTTATTGCAGCATCTGCGTCCAATTATATAGTCCATTCCCTCAAGCCCCAGTGATGCAAACAAAGACAGCACATTTGTAAGAAGTTGGTAGTGTAAAGGAACTATATGCAATGAATTAGAAGAATAGAAATATGGCTTTCATTATTTTGTGCATTAACTGCGTCCTTGTTGAATGTGACACGCTTCTGTTTTACGCATGGAAAATGTGGTTCAGGAAATGGATGATAATGAAGTGGTCAAAATAATCATACCAAATCCAAACATTTTACCTTCAACTTCTTCCCACAGACCCTTTTGCAGTGACTTAAAAATCACTCTTTCCACTCTTAACAGGTGGAAAAATTCCAACACAAATTAGATCATAAAAACAATTGTAAATATAAACATAGTAATATAATAATTAAAAAATAAACCATGACCTAAAGATAGTTTAACACAAATCTAATAAATATATGTTTCATAAAATGGCTACAACAGTGAACGTCATGGACATAATTTAATGTTTCACTTTGTTTTCAGAATATGGACATAAACTTTATTACCACCTGCTGGTGGAATCTCCAAACTGCAAATGCAGGAGCTGAGTTTGGACTCTATTTCAAATATCTTGGCTAAATGACCTATTTCTCAAGAAAATAGCTAATTGTGTTTTGCTCCATTTCATACAATAACATTAACATACAATAAACCTACAGTTTGCGTGCATACACCCACAGAGAGCGCAAACACTCCCACCCATGTGCTGGCACGAAAATTGTATAAGATGTTGCACACTGTTGTATTGTGTGGTGCTGCATTTTGCCATATCTTGGTTTCTGACATAGCCAAGATATTAAAAACACAAGAGAAGAGGCTTGACATTGCTGCAGAATAGAAGAAATCTGCCAACAGCCGTAGTCTAAAAGGACCAAAATTTGTCAGTATTTTGGAACATGAATTGTGCGAAGTCGCCCTTTAATGACTACTGATGTTTTGCAAATAAGACAAATGTGTCAGCAGGCAAATGTTTCCTGCATTTTATTACACTTGTTTTTCATTGCTCATTCATTAAACTCCAGACAACCGGTTCTGCCAAACAAAGACCTGGCGTTATGACTTAATTAACCTAACCTCATGTTACACTAGCACCTCAACTAACCTTTTGAATTTATCAAATTAAGTTAAACTTTAAATAGAAGCTACTGCGTTTAGCATCTACCACATTTTTCGCACACCTCTTTGAATAATCCTAGCGAATCACTCCGTAATTCAACCTCCACTTTACAGCCTTCCTAAATTCATTTCCTAAATAGGTCATTTTACACAAGTGCTGTTCTGTTTTACTCTAAACAAAAACACCCCAAAAGATGCTGAAACATGAAGGAAAGTGTCTGAGGTTTTTGGGTCAGACTCAGATTTCAACATGTGCCAAATGCCCAAGACTAAACCCCATTTACTCTTTACTAGATTACTGCCGTCACACAAGTTTATCCATCACGCATGTAGTTCTTAATGGATTTGGGGAGGTTTATCGTCTGATCTGACTGAACATTTACATTACTTTAGCTTTTGATTATGCTGGAGTGCAACGTAACTGGTTTAAAATGTCCCACACAGAGTGAGTTTTAGTTTATTAGACTGAAACGTGAAAATATTGCACGTACTATAACGTATATGGCTGTCTCCACCTTCACTGTTTATTTAGATTAATGCCTCACCATTGTTTTGATTATGTACATGACCCGATATGTTGCTGATTTGAAGATCTATTGCACAGATATAGCAAACCATTTACACATCTCTGGCTTTTGTTTAGTCTTAACGTCTGATATAAGACTAGTGTATTTATCATTACCGTATATGCAGCATTAATGGACATGTGCATGTGTGAAAATTTGATTAGAAAAGCAGGCAGACCTGGCTAAATCAGATAATCAGATTAAATAATCTCTCTCTCTCTCTCTCTCTCTCTCTCTCTCTCTCTCTCTCTCTCTCTCTATCTCTCTCTCCGTACAGACGCATTTACCCCCCAGATGACAAGCTGCTCTTGGAGAAATATGAGAGTCTCCTTTCAGCCGCCTTTCAGACATTCCTTGCTGGGCGAGCAGCTTCACTTCAAAAGGAAATGAATAATCCTCTCAAACGAATGAAGGCACGTACCTGAGCCACAACCCAACAATCTCTCTCGCTTTCACTCATTTCCTTCCTTCTTCCATTACTTCTTCTTTCTTGCTCTTTTGTAGTATTGTTTAACTTTCTTTGTGATGCTTGTTGTGTCCTTGATTCTTATAAGTGCTGTTTGCTGAGGCGTGGTGAGTTGTGACATTTTGTGGACAAAAAGAGTCGACTTTCATTCACGGAGGGACCAAAGCCATATATAGGGACCAGAGATGTTTTTTTCACTTGGGCCAGTAAGCATTCTGCCACCTGCCTTTCAGAGTGTTTGGTCTTTTTATTTATGAAGGGCTCTGTTACATATTCAGCTGGAGTTCATTATTGTCTGATCAGTGTCTCAGAAACCTCTAGATGTTCATTTTATGGGGATTTTAAAGGCTGGATCTGTGTGTCCGTGCATATGAATGTGACATATTGTTGGAAGGGCCTTGTCACAATGATGGAATCTAAAATTTGACTTTGGAGTGGGGTTTCACATAAGTTTGAATTGTGGCGAGATGGTTGTTAGGCAGGTTGTAGTTTCTAGGCATGATACATCTATTGATGTGGCAGGGGAGCATGGGAGCTGTTTCCTACAGAGTTGGTGTCTGGCTTATTTGGGAGAGAATCAAGAGCCCAGAGTTTGTGCCATTGCCATGTGGTCTTTAACCCTCCTCTCTGTCAGTGTGCTAATTCCCTTCATGTTTGAGAAATTACTTCAGTTTTTCAGTATACCTACATTATGCTTTTTGTATGAGTCTATGGTCAGTCTACCCCTTACAAATATGTACAGTGTCCAAAAAAGTAATGAGTTACTACCAGGGTCAGAAATGAAAAAGTTTCCATTAAGGGGCAATATTTGACTCTGTGTCATCAATATGTGCCAAATCTTTCAATTACATCAGTTCATTCAGTTGAATTAATGAGATACTGTTGGCTGTTAACATTAAAATTAAATCAACATCAAATAATTTTGGGTGCCTGGCTAGCTCAGCAAGCAAAGACACTGACTACCACCCCTGGAGTCACAAGTTCGAATCCAGGGTGTGCCGAGTGACTCCAGCCAGGTCTCCTTAGCAACCAAATTGGCCCGGTTGCTAAGAAGGGTGAAGTCACATGGGGTAACCTCCTCGTGGTCGCTATAATGCGGGGTTCTTACTCTTGGTGGGGCGCGTGGTGAGTTGTGCGTGGATGCCATGTAGAATAGCGTGGGCCTTGACACGCACTACGTCTCCGCAATAACATGCTCAACAAGACTTAGAAAGCATTAGGAATTGGGTATTCCAAATTGGGGAGAAAAGGGGAGAAAAAGCAAAACAAAAGAGAAACGGGTTGAGTTGTTCGACGTGTTCTGCCCCCAATTCCTGTTTCAGTAGGAAACACGTCAAAGCACCAAATCGAATTGCGCTTATCAAAGCACTTCAGGTGGACTTTAACACAAAGAGATATTCTCAGCTGGCTGCCTGAACAATACTTATTCTGTATCTGAGGAACAATAGAAGGCAGCAATGAGCAAAAAATAAACAAAAAAAAACAGGGTTTAATGCACTTAAAGTCCCTCTCCATCTGAGCCACAACAACAGATCAATGCTCAGCTTATTGAGTTAGAGCTGGGATAATGTTTCTGCTTGAAAAGCATGCAACATTTGTAATCGAGAAACATCAGAATAAGCCAGAGGCAGATCTTACTGTTTTGTAAGAAAAAGAAACTGAGTACAGGAGCACAGATTCAGAACAATATTGATCACATTCTTGATTGTGATGACTCAATCTTTACCAAAATATATTTTAATACTGTTTTTTTTTATACAGTACATACCTGTTCTTTTCACATCTGAACTTTTGTCAGTATCTAATGTTGTTTTGGTTTGTAATAACTTATTTTCCAACCTACTTTGATTTATTTATCTTTCAGTAGTCATGCACTATGCACTATTAAAATAGAATGTAGTTTACAAAGTGCACTGTCAAAACACCTGATCTAAACCCTAAAACTTGTTTGAGTAACCTATTGTATTCTGTTTGATTCAGGCATGTTAAATAATATTTTTGACTTGAATATTGACCAGTATAATTAGATGTTAACACATGAAGCACACGTTAACATTTATTTTCAGTGTATATTGTAAAAAATATTTTATCAGGTTTTATTCAATTTTAAAATTCAACCTGACAAATTATGTTACACCAACGGAAGTAATTTTGTAGGGGTTGGATCAAGTAGAAATACAGTAGAACCTTAAGGGAACAGGTTACCACTTTGTTCAGTGCAACTTGAAATTATTTACTTGATAGTTATACTCTGTGCCATTTTTAGACTCATTACATAATTTTCTATTGAAAATGTTATGAAAGAAATCATCATGCACATGACATGTACGATATTAACTGACGTTCCTCAGCTGAATCATACTTTGTAAAACATCAAAATAGAACATGTGACTAAAATGATGGAAAATTATTTATTTGGATCCAAGATGCGGATTTTCTTGTGATTTTAGAGTTTGAAAGTTATGGACACATTTCAGAGACATTGACTTTAAAAGAGGAATGAAGTTTTTGCAGATTCCAGATTGCTTTCTGAACTTCAACCAAACACTTGGATTTTTTTATGCCAAGAAATTGTTTGGGTGACATACAACATGTGCTGTTCAGATTTAAGCATTTTTCATGACATGTCTCAATTTATCATAGTCTTGTCAAATTACCAAAAACTTTGATCCAAAACAGGATGTTTTCAAGTGCTTTGAAATCAAGAGGCCACACTCTAATATTTCTCTCTAAGGGTGCTTTCACACTTGGTTAGATTGCTTGGACTGAACCAGAGTGTGGCAGGGCGGAGGGCGGGGCCGGGTCATGATACTACACACCTGGTCCCGTATTAGGCTAATTATGCATCCATGAGGTTTAAAGGCTGACTGCGGAGGGCCGTGTGGGAGAGAGAGATCGTTAGCGGACATGTCCGTCATGTGTGTGTTTGTGTTGTCTTTTAAGTTTATCATTAAACCTATTATTTATATTGAAAAGCCGGTTCTCGCCTCCTCCTTTCCATTGATCCCTTTACACAGAGTTTGTTTCCTCGTTCATTCATTATGTGGGTCCGAACTGGGGTCCTATTACATCATCAGTGTGAGTACAATCGTCAGCTGTTTTCCACTGTATCTAGGTAATAACTCGAGAGGATGTCATTGTGTTAAGTGAAGTATTAAAGTTTGTCTCTTTGTGTTTACCATGAAAACTTATCATGCACAGAACAACACTTGTGTTCATCTCCCGTGGATGCATTGAATGTGCAACGATTTGATGAATTTTAGCGTTTGTCTGCTGCGAGCCCGTGGATGCGTTGGAAGAGATGTGAAGAGTGTTTTTTCTTTCTTTGTTACTGATTTCTCACAAACAGTAGTTGGCATTTAAGGACTAATTGGTCCATTAGTTTTGGTGAGATTTTTGCTATCAGAATTTCTCTACTCTCATTGAGAGAGCAAAATTCACAATTTTGGATCTCATTCTGTTTGTGTGTCTTTTTCTGACTGATTCTATTTGTTGATCTGATTCTTACTGTAATATCACCAGTGAGGTGAAAATTCTTGTTTATCGAAATGAGTACAGGAAAAGAAAAGATTACAGGTGAGAAATACAGTCCCAAAATTCAATGTAGCTAACGTGTGTAACTGATTGTCTTTGTGGAATTTTTTCTGAATCTGATTATGTTCGTTCGAATGCACATCCTTTGCAAACTGCCCCAAGCTACAACCAGGGAGAAAATATTTCCACGTTTCCTTCTAATAAAGGAGCGCTCAGTTCTTCTGATCAAATTCTATTGAGAGTTCCTCGTTGCCACTATAGATCTAATGGTGCGTTCACATACAACATGAAGAAAATGTTGGCCTCACATTGCTCGCGCGAGTTTGACCGCTGGATTATAAATGTGTGTTTAAACTGCCGTTCGCGCGAGTAACATGAACCCTCGAGTATTCCCCATTCTCTTCCGGAAAATGACAGGAGGAGAGGCTTCTACGACTTGGTTCATAGTAAAGTATAACCAATAGCTGGAATCAAGTAGACGTGCATATTTTCAGAATTTACCAGGTTGTCCAATTTCCTCGCTCACTTTCCTCCAAGCGATGTCTTTTTTTCATTCGGTCTCTTTATATGTATGAAATTGTGTGCCCACACCGCTTCAACAATTTTTCCCTCCATTTTTCCAGATTTCTACTGCTACTACGTCAGTACGTTTGTACAGCAGTGCATCCGGACAATCTCAATGCTGATAGGCTTTCGCGACAACACGTAATGCAAATTTCTCATGCGAATACATGAATTAAGCAAATAAAGCGATTTTGCGTGTTCCAGTCGCATCATTCTCATCTTTGCATTGACTCTGTATGTAATCGCATTCGCTTCGCGTTGTATGTGAACGCACTAATGGTGATTGTGCCTTTTCTGTGATAGATCCTAATCTATGGAATTGACTCATTTTCGATGTGAGGTCAGCTTCATTGATCATCATTAAATCTTCTTTAAAAATATATTTCTATTCTGTAGCTTTTGAATAGTTTGAAATGGATAAACACATATTGTATTTCAATGTTTTTATTTAGTTTATTATGTTATATATTTAACTTTAAATCAATCTGTTTTTATATTACTCTGTCATTTTGTTTGTTTGATCTGTAAAGCACTTTGGGTAAACTTCTGTTGTTTTTAAATGTTCTCTATAAATAAAGGTTGACTTGACTTGATAAACACTACCTTTCCCAAAAGAACGATTCAATGGAGCCAGTATGTTTTCCATAAAGGGTTCTTGCCCGTAATTAATATGTATTAATATGCCTTTTCCGTTTTTAAAGCTCAAAGAAAAGTGCTCTCTTCTTAAAATTGGGTTCATCCGTTAATAGTGATAGAATACCATGTTAAAATAGTATCACTAAACATGCATTTGGCCTTTTAGGGCCACTGTCTTTGTACTTGTTAATAATGTTTTGTCGTTGTTGTTTTTAATAGAAAACGCTTTACATGAAAGTAGTATTATTCTCCTTATATTACAGTTTTTAAAAGTGTTGCAGTTTTTCCTTACAGTAATTTGAGTCTCCCTCTATCTTCCGTCAATAATATGTGTCTGCTGGTGTTTTTGGAATGAAAATTAGATGAAACAATTATAATGCATTCAAATTCTATATTTTTGACTAAACATTGGTCAAAATTATCCTGCTTTTAATGGAAACATAAAAGAAGACGTGCGTCGAATGTCATTGATCTAACTTGATCTTTTTTAGTTGAATTTGATGTGAGTCTGCAGCTGGATGCATCTCCAACTCACTCTGAAGGTGCCTGTGTTTCATGTGATTTTCTCAAAATTTGTGACATGTTTGGGAGTGAGCCGCTAAAACAAGGGGCAGACCGCATTCCGCCTCACACAGTTGTTGCTGTCTAATGTCTTCTGGTATGTCGATAACGAACATCTGGCTGTTTCATTTAGGTTTATTTATGAATCACAAACTTGTTAGGTGACTTCATGTAGGCAATTATATTAAATTGGCTATTGATATAGGAACTGTTGACATTAAGTAAGTTTCTTTCATAATGTTTACCCATTTTACCGATATAAACATTTGCACCGGTGTCGTCTTATGAACAGAGTATAACTGGTTACACCATATACCGTTTCAAGCCTAGTGTTTGTGGGTTTGATTTTTACTCTGATTCTGAATGTGGTCTAATTCTTTCCCTGAATCTGAATCTGTTTTGTGGTATGATTCTGACTCTAAATCTGTTTGTGGGTCTGATTCTTACTTTGATTCTGTTTGTGGGTCTGATTCAGACTCCGATTCTGTTTGTGGATCTTGTTATGACTCTTATTTTTGTAAGTGGGTTTGATTTTTACTCTGATTCTATTTGTGGGTCTGATTCTGATGATTCTGTTTGTTGATATGATTCGTACTGTAATATCACAAAAGAGGTGAAAATTCTTGTTCATCCAAGTGATTGCAGGAAAGGAAAAGATTACATGTAAAAATATAGTCCCAAAATTGAATGTAGCTAACATATGTAGCTGATTCTCTTGACTCTGATTTTTCATTTTGTGAGACTGATTCTGAATCTCATTTTGTTTGTGATTCTGATTCTTTCCCTGATTCTGTTGGTGGGTCAGATTCAGACTCTGAATCTGTTTGTGTGTCTGATTCTGAATCTGATTCTATATCTGGGTAAGATTTTGATTCTGATTCTGACTGTGGGTCTGATTCTGAATCTAATTCTGTATGTGGGTCTGATTTGGATTCTGATTCAGTCTGTGGGTCTGATTCTGAATCTGATTCTGTATGTGGGTCTGATTTGGATTCTGATTCTGTCTGTGGGTCTGATTCTGAATCTGATTCTGTCTGTGGGTCTGATTTGGATTCTGATTCTGTCTGTGGGTCTGATTCTGAATCTGATTCTGTATGTGGGTCTGATTTGGATTCTGATTCTGTCTGTGGGTCTGATTCTGAATCTGATTTTGTTTGTAAGCCTGTTTCTGAATCTGATTCTTTCTGTGGGTCTGATTCTGAACCTGATTCCTGGGCTCCAGACAAAAAAAAAAAAGGAGCCATTGCCATTGGAACAATAAGGAGACAAATGGCTGTTTTTAGTCGCCAAATCACAGAATTGCTAAACAGATTGCTGTTAAAAAACAAGAAAGAAAGCCAAAGAAAAGGAAGACAACCCATTAATCGGAGGTTTAAAAAACAGTATATATTGGTGATAAGATAAGATCGCATCCCTTTTGTCTCGTAAATATTCACACCCCTTTCATAATATATATACAAATATATATATTTTTTGTACTTCTCTTCAAAATCTACACTACAGATATTTACGTAAAGTATGCATATAGTAAGTAGTTTGTTGTCTTCTTGAACATCAATGACTGTTTGCGCCTTGTGTAATAATTGTGTACAAGTCCCTCAGTTGTCCAGTGTCAAAAGGTTGATCTCATATATATATAATTGTTTTACAGTATTGCCTTAGTCTTTCTTTACTGTGACTAGATGGCGTAGACACAGAGACGGCAAGAGTGCAAATTGAATGAAATCCCAGATGCAATTTATTGTGCTACTCCAATCCCAATCAATAATTACCAGAAGAATAAAATAAACTGGTATACGATACGTGACTTTTAATTATGAAGAAGCCTGAAATACACATGGGACTTTTTTGAGGATGTCTGGGGATTTTGAGATGTCTGCACTCCCAGTTGTGAGTTCACGGATGGCTGATTCGCTGAGAAAGTGAATCTGATTCAAACTGCTAACTTGAGCTCGAGAGTTCAAGCCCTCAGTGCTTTTTGGTGATTCATGAAAAAGACTCGGTTCAAAAGAGTAATTTGTTCACGTCTCTCTTGCGCTGGGGTTATTGTTGTTACATGCGGTTCAGTCAGCTCTTCAGAAACAGAATGGTTGAAAAGTCTTATGAGACAAACTGGTTGTGCGCGTTCTAAAAATGTATTCAATAACTCACATGATGATATCTGACGAAACCGCATGAATGCACACAACCCGACTGTTGCTAACGACCACTTGATTTTAAATTATTGTCACAATCAATTATTTTTGGTCACATTTGCAACCATTTTAGTCACAGTCTGGAGCCCTGGATTCTGTTTGTGGGTCTGATTCTAAATCAGATTCTGTTTGTTGGTCGGATTTTGACTGATTCAGTTTTTGGGTCTGATTCTGAATCT
The DNA here is from genome assembly GCF_025860055.1 of Xyrauchen texanus. Taxonomy (NCBI): domain Eukaryota; kingdom Metazoa; phylum Chordata; class Actinopteri; order Cypriniformes; family Catostomidae; genus Xyrauchen; species Xyrauchen texanus. Next base: position 23,398,870 of record NC_068307.1, read on the forward strand.
GATTAGGTTTGTGAGTCTGAATCTGATTCTGTTTGTGGGTCCGATTCTGAATCTGATTCTGTTTGTGGGTCCGATTCTGAATCTGATTCTGTTTGTGGGTCCGATTCTGAATCTGATTCTGTTTGTGGGGCTGATTCTCATTCTGATTTTGTTTGTAGGCCTGATTCTGAATCTATTATGTTTGTTGGTCTGATTCTGAATCTGATTTTGTTTGTGGGTCTGATTTTGACTCTGATTCTGTTAGTGGGTCTGATTTTTAATCTGATTCTGTATGAGGGTATGATTCTTTCTCTGATTGTGTTTGTACGAATTATTCTGAATCTGATTGTGTTTGTGGGTCTGAATCTGAATTTGTAAGTTGGTTTGATTTTTACTCTGATTCAATATGTGGGTCTGATTATTTCTCTGATTCTGTTTGGGGGTCTGATTCTGAATTTGATTCTGTGTGAGGGTCTGATTCTGAATCTTTTGTGGGTTTGATTCTGAATTTGATTCTGTGTGAGGGTCTGATTCTGAATCTTTTGTGGGTTTGATTCTGAATTTGATTCTGTGTGAGGGTCTGATTCTGAATCTTTTGTGGGTTTGATTCTGAATTTGATTCTGTGTGAGGGTCTGATTCTGAATCTTTTGTGGGTTTGATTCTGAATTTGATTCTGTGTGTGGGTCTGATACTGACCGATTCTGTTTATGGGTCTAATTTTTTATCTAATTATGTAAGTGGGTCTGATTCTGAATCTGATCTTGTTTGTAGGCCTCATTCTGAATCGGATTCTCTTTGTGGATCTGATTCTGTTTATGAGTCTGATTGTGACTCTGATTCTGTTTGTTTGTGACCCTTTTTGCAGGAGGAAGATATCCTTGACCTGCTGGAGCAGTGTGAACTGGATGATGAGAAACTGATGGGGAAAACCTCTAAACAGAAAGGACCTAAGGTACACACACACACACACACACACACACACTCATATTTGTCTACCTATCATTATGAGGACTTTCCATAGACATAATGATTTTTATACTGTACAAACTATAGATTTTATCCCCTAACACAACCCCTAAACCTAATCCTCACAAAAAACATTCTGCATTTTTTCATTTTCAATAAAACATCATTTAATATGTTTTTTAAAATATTTAAATTATGGGGACAATAGAAATGTCCTCATAAACCACATTTATTAATTACAATACCCTTGTAATTACTAGTTTGTAACCTAAAAAAGTGTCCTCGTAAACCACATAAACATGCCCACACACACACACACTATCTGAAAGAGCTCACGTGTTGAGGATTACAGGATAGGGGATACATGTCAACCATATTAAGCCTATATTGGGGATAGCGCAATTACAGATACTATTTGGCGAGAAATTTTAGTACTTTTGACTATATATTTAATTTCTCCTTCCTCCAAAGGTTTTGCAGACACTGCTATCTGCTCTGAAGGATAGAAACAGTCTAAGAGCACCATTATGGGGCCGTCTGGAATAATCAGACAAGATAGAAATGAAGCAATTGTAATAGTCACAAGCATTTCCTCTTAAAGACACCAAGGAGTGCCACTACAATAAAAACTGAGGTGTGCAGTGGGCCTAAAGTTTGGACATGGTATCAAATGTATCAATGTTTAAGCTTTATTTAAGAAAATATTAAACTACTGTAAGTGGAATTTAGTTTAAAGAAATATTGCACAAATGCATTTTTTGTGGTAAAGCATTATGCAAAATAAAAAAGTTTGTTAGGTTTCTAATGATTTAAAATAGATATATTGTTGAAAAGGAAGACAAAAATTATTTGGACACATTCTAGTGTAAACTTGAGGGGAACTGACTTTGGACCAGTTGCGAAAATTAAGTTAGTTCTGAGGAAAGCTTTAGCAGAATTTGTTTTCAGATGCCACTGATATTTTGTTGTCAAATTCATACATTTTCAAGTGTGACTTAAAGCTCCAAAAGTGTCCAAATACTTTTTTGGGGCAACTGCACATAAGCCATGTTCTTTCTGTCTCAATGTTTTTTTTTTCCTTTTTATCTATCTTTTCTTTTTGCTCCGGGTGATTTCTTTCAAAGCTCTGCTTGTGATTGCATCCAAAGTGTTAATTTGGAAAGAGTGTTGAGCAGAATTGTGGTTGAAAAGGTTAAATTAATCCATTCATGAGATTGATAGTCAGTTCTTACCAAGTGTGGGACAGATATTCAATTCATTGTTTGATTCTTCTTGAAGTACATAATAGATTAATTCCCCAGACATGCATGCATGTTCTTTAGAGTAAATGAACATGTTTCTGCACTGACATTGATCAAGACTTCGTTAAGCATGCATCTTCTTCTTTGGAAGTCCATTGTGACCGATGATGAATTCTGTTACTGTTTGTTGGTTCTTTGATGACTGTGTAGTCCAATGCGGGATGCACACTGTCTTTTGCAGACAGAGTATGTAAAAATCTGTCCCGGGTGTCTTGGGGGAGCAGGTACAGACATGGTCATCTCCTCTTCTGCATTTTAGCCAGGCAAGGTTTGGTTCTCTTGTCTTCTGCCATTTGCACTCCTTGGTGACAGAGTTGCCACCAGTAGCCTCTAGAGATGTAGGCTGTATCCCTCACTACTTGAGTCCGGCTTTTAGCTGGTCCTTCAGCCTCTTTTTTAGACCTCAAGCAAAATGGCGGCCAAGATGTTGTTGACCATACAATGCTTTGCGTGGCAGGGGAGTAACTGGAATCCTGATGACATGGCCAAGCCATCTTAGTTGGTGAAGCATTATAGTTGTTTCCTATCATGAGAATAGAAACTCCTGATGTTAAATAGGTTTGAATCCAATCTGTAGGCCACAGTCTCCCCACTTTCTTCCTACACATCCTTGTGCAGCAGTGTTGTAACACACAGTAGTAAATAGGACTGGTGCTAGAACACAGCCCTGCCTCACACCTGTGCCTACTGTGAAGGGAGCAGACTCCAGTCCACCTAGTGTCACTTTGGCCATCATCCTGTCATGAAATTGCCAAAAGATGGTAGTGAACTTTACAAGGTATACAAATTGCAGGAGCCCTTTCCTTTAGAGGTCACGCTGTACAGTGTCAAATGCCTTGGAAAGGTCCACAAAGGCAATTAACATATTCTTGTGTTGTACATGACATTCCTTCTACAGCTGGCATGGAGTGAATATCATGTCCACTGTGCTTCAACCTGCTCTGAATCCGTATTGTGATTCAAGTATTAGGTTTTCAGAGATGGTGTTGACAAGCCGGTGGAGCATGACCTTCGCCAGGACTTTGCCTGCAGCAGAGCGGAGTGAGATACAGCTGCTGTTTTTGCAGATGGATCTGTCATCCTTGTTTTTTTAAATTGTGACAACACATGCATCCCTCCATTTTTGGGGGACACTTTCTTGCTGCCACACAAGGGTGATGAACTGTTGGATTGCTCTTGTGCAGAAGTATCCCCTTCCTTCAGAAGCTCAGCAGGGATGGAGTCAGGGCCAGTGGACTTGTGTCTTTCAGTTCCGTGATGACACCATGCACCTCAGAGAAGGAAGGTGGGAGATCAAGACTCTCTATGCTTGGTAGAGTTGGTAGTTCTTACAGGACTGTGAGATCAACTGGGACCTGGTGATTTAATAGAACAGGTCCCATCTTTGAAGAATGGCTGTTTGGTCCTTAATAATTGTCAGTTCGTCAGGGGTCTCAGAGGGCAGACAGTGTGGGATCTTGGGCCATAAGTGGTCTTCACTGCGCCAACAGTGTTATGATATTAATCAAGACTTGCTTCGTCAAGCGTGCATACCTGACACAGTGTCAAAAGTTATTTGGGACTGGGTTGAAGACTGCAGAGTCTCCTCACATGATCTCTCCCTTTGGATGTGCTTGTAGGTCTTGTCCTCCATGCCTGAGAGCAGTCCATCACCCAGGGGGCACATAGACCCCCAGGATACTTCGGGAAGCTGCAGCGATAGCAGCTCTGGCTCAGATGCTAATGGAGAGGATGAAAGCAGCAGTATCACACAGGAGAAACTAAATTGCCCTGAACGCTCCAGTGAGTATCATTCTTTTCCTCTACTTGGGCCTGTGAAGTAAGGTGGTCTGGGGTGCTTTTTATCACCTGTAGGTGGGTCTCTTAGGGTAGACGGACGGGAGTGTTGGTGAAGCTACTTTAGTTAATCTACAGTGAAGTTACCATTTTTAAAAAGTACTTAGCTAAACTGCAATCTACTTATAAAAAGTAGCTAACTTAGAAAACGTGTCTCTTGTTAAATATATAAATATAATAATCAGGTTGACCACATTAAACAGCATTTAAAAAGACCAATTAACACTAAATACCACCAATAAAACAAGATGGTACCTTACAGGGTTTCCATGGCAATAGAAAACCTGGAAATATCAGGGAATGTTTCCTGGCCTGGAAAAGTCAAAATGTATAACAACTTAAACAAAATGGAAAAGTAATGGGAATTTCTATACTGAAAATAAATGTTTCTATTTATGCCCAGCTCTAAAATATTTCATTTGTTAAAACCTGTAAGACTTTCTTCTTTGGAAAACAAATGGTGAAAGTCATCACAGGGTTTATTTGCCATATAATGCAGGTGAATAGTGGCTCTGGTCTGTCAAGCTTGAAAAAAAAAAACTTCATAAAACCACAGTAAAACTAATCCATATGACTGATGCACTATATTCCAAGTGTTCTAAAACAATAAGATCACTTTATGCAATGAACAGAATTTAATTTAAGCTGTTTTTGACTTTAAAAACAAATAATTTATTAAATTCTGAAATCAAATAAGGCGGCTACATCAATTAAATCAAACCTCATTGGTTCTTGTTACATCATGTTGTTTGGTAACGGGACTGAGAACCGGTGAGGTTTGATGTTATCGACGTGGCCGCCATATTTGAATTCAGCACTTAATTTATATTGATTCAAGTTATATTGATAATTTTACTATTATTTTATTGTTGTTGTTTTTTTCACTCTACACTTGCATTATATGGTAAATAAACCCTGTAAATGCTTTTAAAAAATTCACCTTTTGTATTCCAGAATTAAAGCAAATCATGTGGCTTTGGATTGACATTAGAGTAAATAATGACAGCTTTTTAATATTTGGGTTTAATATTTGGGTACTATTCCTTTAAGGTACCAACTGCATGTTACCACTTTGTTTTGTAGCTTTTTGTAAAGCTACACTTCTGTTGCTTGCAAAAGTAGCTTGTTACTTTTATCTGTCCCTGAATGTATTCTAGATGACTAAAAAAGCTGCTTATTACTTAAACTTTTAAGCAGCTTTTTTTCTTTCCGCCCAGGTGCATTAAATCTTCAGTGCCGTTTGCCTAGCCCTAGCTAAATTACAGATGTAAATCTGCAATAATGCATTTGTTTACCTAATTAATACATGAAACAGAGAAAATCCATCTTTTTTAATTAGGGTCATTGTATTTGCTGGCCTGGTGCGGTGGCTCTTAATTCAACTGGCTGGCTACAGCAGGTGATGTCGTGAGAGGTCCCCCAGCTCTCATGCGTTGCGGATTTAATGAGCTTTTCTGATGTTTCAGTCCACTGGTTTAAAGGGAGACCGGGGATTCAGCTTGGGGGAAAGCACAGGTTAGGGAGAAGTTCACAGAAGCACTATTGGTGTAGCTTGAAAACTGTGCAAACAAGCCCCAGAAAATGTTTGTGTTTTAAGGTAGAGCTGTTTTGGAAGACAAGTGTTCCTTGGGGTCCATCAGCTCAAACATCCTGCGCATAAGCCTTTTTCTTTTATTCTAGTTTGGAAGCTGCTTACACTATTACACCATGTGACATTTTATTAGCATTGCTCAGACCACTTTTTACGCAAGTGGTACAGTACAAATATGTGCATGATTTCATTATTTTCTGGCAATAAATACTAAATAAACATAATCATGAATTAATATACTGTATAATAGGGCTGGGAAATTTAACGCATTCATTTTTGCAATGAATAAATTTTGTTTAATGCATTAAAAATTATATATAATGTCTAATAATGCACTGGCAATGTACACTTAAGTGTCTTTTTCCTATACAATTTGATATGAATTGAATCTGTCCATTTGATCCTATTAAAAAAAGTCCACTGCAAAAAGCCAGAAGATTTTGCCCAACATTTAATTACGTTCACTGATTTTATGGCATTTATACATATACTTGTATCAAAGATTAACTATAAAAATGTCTAATTAACTCAATCTTTAAAAAATAAATAAATAAAATGTTTATATTAAAATAAATAAAATATATGATGATTAACCAATTTCTTGCATGTTTCTTTGAGTCAAAGTATAAAGTAAATATATTTATAATTATTTTTTTAAATGTTTGTTGTAATGTATCATGTTGCATAATTTATTTGTGATTAATCACATAATACTATTTTTTTATTGGTTAAAATGTTTTTATCGATTCAAAGGCCTAATATATCATAATTTAATTGTATTAAATATTTGTTTACTTCAATATTACTATTAGATAATAGATTAATAATATAGTAAACATATTTAATACATTATGAAATATAATAATATTAATATTGTGTTTTTGATCATTAAAATTTCTTAATTAACAATTCTTTTTTAAAAATCAATATCAATTTATGCATAAGATTTCAAAATGATGACATAGTAGTATAGTTGAGAAAGACAAAACCTCTGAGACTGGACAGGCCAAAAATCACCATTATATAGTGTTTAATACTAAACCGTTTCATGCTAGGTTAATTTGATGTTAGATAATAGTTTTCTAACATATATAATAGTCCTCACTTTTATTGCTTTAAAAAATGATGGGTCACCAAATTGACCCTATTAGTAAAAAGCTTTATAGATTGTGCAGTACATCGATTATTCCTTCCCGATGCAGTTAAAGCCATAACTTTTCCATTAGCCACTGAAAAAGGAACAAAGCTAATGGAAAGCAGCAAGCTGACAGTTTTATTTAGTGTGCGAGGGGTCACCAGTGATTGGGTTGCCGCAGGAGACGGGGGTAAGGCCATTCTGGGGTGACTTTGTTTGCCCCCTATGCCCCACACTATCCTGAGGCCATCTGCAGAGGTCTGAGCTAAGCTGCTATAATACAGCATTTGGCAACTTCCTTCCCTCAAGATTTACGGACGGAACAGCGATGCTGCTGGCCAGCTCACAAACTGGAGGTCATTCAAAATTGCAAAATCGTGTATGTGTGTGTTTGGATGCGCTGTCCGCCCTGATCCTGAGTTGGAAACCTGACAGGCGCTCAGACCTGCAACATGATCACGTGGCGTAGTGATTAATTTAAGTCTTTGAGCCACAGTTGATGTTTTTTTTTTTGTTGTTTTTTTTCGGTTGTTGGCGATTTCAGATGCTAGATGCTTCTGTGGTGATCTAGGATGATGTGGAATATTTTAAATCTTTAATGGAATAGTTTGATCAATTACTCATCCTTGTGTTGTTCCAAACACTAAAGACTTATTCTTTTTCTAATTTACTTGTTGCTCTTTCTCATGCAATTATAATGAATGAAGAATTGAGCATTTAAGGTTAAAAAAAGAACACAAAAGCACAATAAAAGTGTTATAAAGTGCACAAATCACTTTCAGTCAACTTTAAGCTTGAAAGCTCCAGATATTTTGGGTTAGGAATGACATTAGGGTAAGGAAATGGTTGTAAACTTTAAAGATTTTGTGAACTTTTCATTTAAATCAATTGTTTTGCTGATGTCTTGGTTTTCTATTTTAGGTCGTGTTCACTGGAAACCCTCCCCTAAACCAATGCGAGGTCCTTCCTCCTCCCCCAACCTTTCTGGATTCATTCGCCGTTCCATGTCCTGTCCACGTTCCATATCCTCTTTGACTGCGGCAAAAACAGCCACTCACACATCTAATGCCCCAACTGCAGCCACCCAACCAGCATCCGCCGTGACACCTGTGACCCTAGTGCGACCGCACACGGCATCTCGCTCCCAATCGCTCAGTCGAAACAGTTCTGCAAACAGAGTTCCACACAGCAGCAGTCTGGGCGCCATTCACCCCAATACGGCAAGTGTTGCATTTATCTATCACAGAGTACACATATAGGAAATATTCAGAATGACATACCTCTATAGTACACTACGGTATGTTCTGCTGTTTGCCAGATTTTTGTACACATGGAATTTTCAGTTTGATGAATGAATTGGAAGCAATATCAACCATGATTTGTCACATCTTTCATAAATGATTTAGTTATTCGTTTTTTGATCGGATTTCCAAAAGTTATGACATTTGAACTCAAATTTTTGACTTAAATGCAAAATAGCAATTTTTTTCTTAGATGAGAACTATATCCTCGTGCGACCCCGGGTCCACATGCGTGGACATTTTATTTTGACTTTGCTATATGCAACACATAATTTAATTTCATTTAAACCAACTGATCTCAGTTAAGGACACTCTGGGCTGTCAGTAAAAGGTTAAACTTTCAATACATGGAGTCATGTTACAATACAACATGGTGCTGATCACAGTGGAGTTTGTATTTGGAAGATACGCCAACAAAACTACATCTGGCAAGAAACCAAATTAAGTTTTTACATCTCTAGTTTTATCCGATATACCATTTCTGTTCATTTGAGTGATGTATTGTGAAACTCCACACAGCTAAACACAATGTACAATTTAGTGGCCAATAGCACTGGGTGATCATTAGAAATCCTATATTTACTGTGCATTTTCACATTGAGAAAAACAAATGTTGCATTCAGAGGCTTTATATGGAGTTTGAATTTCAAACTGTTTTAGACCATTGCAGGCAGATAGCACACTGGAGGGAAATTAATGTACTAAATAGGGAGTGAGGGAGCATCTTATAACTTTCCTGTGAAGCCAAGAGCATTCAATCCAAACTACATATCAAAAGTTCAGTTTTAGGCTGTAGATAATGTTTGAACAGATGTTTGGCAGATATGGAACAATGGTATTCAGCACTTAGAGTGAGAACTTATAATGTATATTTTTATTTTAACATGTTTGGTAGTGGTGGGGCCTGGGTAGCTCAGCAAGTAAAGATGCTGACTACCACACCTGCAGTCACAAGTTCAAATCCAGGGCATGCTTAATGACTCCAGTCAGGCTTCCTAAGTGACCAACTGCCCTGTTGCTAGGGTGGGTGGAGTCAGGTTGGTTTAACCTCCTCTTGGTCACTATAATCTCAGTGGGGCACATGGTAAATTGTGCATGTATGCCGTGGAGAATAGCGTGAGTCTCCACACACACTACGTCTCCGCTGTAACTCATTCAGCAAGCCACATGGTAAAATGTGTGGATTGACTGTCTCAGATGTGGAGGCAACTGAGATTCGTCCTCTGCCACCCGGATTGAGGCAAGTCACTACGCCACCATGAAGACCTATTTGTGCTATAGTTACAAAAAGGGAAATTGAAAATGCACACAGCAGTCACGCTCGGATCTCAGGAGGATATTTACCATATATAACGTGAAAACTATATATAACAGGGCACATTTGTGAATTTAGAAACAGCAAAAGACATTACTCCACATTGTGTATGATGTTATGTACAGGCTGCGTCACAATTATAAAAAAGATACACTCAAATTCCAACTGAAACACAAAAGAAAATAGCTGGTATTTGTGGTTTACGAGGACTCTCCATAGACAATGTATTTTATACTGTACAAACTATATATTCTATCCACCTAACCCTAACTCTACCCCTAAACCAAACCCTCAGAATACTTTCAACATTTTGACATTTTCAAAAAACTTTGTTTAGTATGTTTTTTTTAAGCCTTTTGGTTTATAGCATAATTACATGTGCACAATCTAGAATACTGCCAGTGAATAGTCCTCGTAAACCATATATACCTGAACACACACACACACACACACACACACACACACACACACACACACACACACACACAATCTAATACACACATTTACACAGACGCATCTATCTTTTTCTTTACCCAACATGTCCTCTAGAGAGGTCTGAACAGATGTTCACAAAACTGGGCTGATTTAGTGAAGATCTGGCAACGCTTCTCCTGTAAAAATGACAAATTTCATTTTTATTTTCCCATCGTCGTCCTGAGTCTATCCAATCCATCAAACAATACAGATTCACCACACACACACACATTTACTATCACTCACACTCATATGTTTTCGTACTCTGTCTCCCTCTGATAGTTTCTCTTCCACTCTCACAGTCTTATATCTGCTCATGCTTTCGTTTGGTGTACACCTCAGAGAGAGAAATCTGTCATATCTGTGGAAAAATTCTGAGAGTAAAGTTAAACTGGGACTGTATTTATGGGCACATTCATCTCATGAATGCCAGTGCTCCCCCATGTTCAAACTTTCATTAAGGAATATTAATCAGTAAATACAGCACACATTACTGCTTTGTTTTATGCTGTTTTATGAGACTTTATATTGCGTTTAGCAAGATGATCTACAAAAGCTACATGCCTTGTATGTAGGCTGCATGAGGATTCAATTTATGCACTAATAAGGCTTTATTTTCTGATAATGAAACCTGATAATTTGTGTAATTAGGCTATGCGCTCTTTCCATAAAAAACATTCTATTAATATGACTTGTGCTGTTTGCAAAGTTTCAGGGTCTGTTAAGTCTGTGTAATATTCGGCGTTGATGTAGACTCTGTTGGGTGAATGTAACAAAAACATGCCCAGCTCATAACACTGCCAGTGGAAAGTTTGGATACACCTACTCATTCTTACTTATTAATATTTCCATATTTCTAAATAACAGTAAAGTCATTAAAACTATTAAATAACACAATTTATGAAATTGTGGATGTACGAAAATGATATTGTGACCACAAAATGTAAAAAAAAAAAAAAGAAACATATATTTCACAAAAACATTTGTTTTAAAGAATAATCCATGGTCTAAGCTCAATCGACAGCATTTGTGGCATAATGTAGATTGCATCCATCTATCCATCCATCCATCCATCTTCTAAAGCCGCTTGTCCTATGTAGGGTTGTGGCCCACAATATATATAATGTATATAATATTCTGTTATTTAGCTCTGATTCGGATGTGCTATTAGACACAGAAAAATATCAAACAAAGCTAAAGTCCATTGATATTGCTGTGAAAAACTGAGAACCTAATCAAGAATGCATTTTGCATACCTAAACTAGGGCGACTCAACCATAGCAATAGGATGTAACCCCTTCCTCACAAACTTTGTCACCCCTTGGTGACATTCATCCAGTTTCTCCTTACTCATTTTCCCCTTCGTGGCTTAAGTGAATGGAGTTTCTGGCTCTTCAAATAAAGATTATATCGATTCCACCATTACTCTATTGAACAAAAACAACGATTCTCATGCGAATGTCTGCTCATCTGTGTTTTGTACCTGAGGGTGAGATGCTACTGCTAATATTAGCTGTAGCTGGTGCGGTGTTGATGTAAATGCTTCATCATATTGGAGGTGCTTCCTCCCTTGCACGAAATACTTTTACTGCAGGTGTTGCATTTTGCGGTGTTGTTATAAATTTTAGCATAGCTTAACCAAACTTTGGAGCATTTGCATCGGTCAGACTCAGCCATGGTGCCGAATTTAATGAACTGCGCTTGTGCGTAATGAAATTAGGTCCTTGTAGCAGGTCCTGGTAGATCAATATGACTGTAAAATGCTCACTGCCGTTCACCTCACGAGCATGATTAATAAAGTTAGGAACCAAAATGATTGGAAATGATGAATCGAAATGTGTGTATCTTATCGAATCCACGGTTCTTGGAAATTTGGAACCGGTTCTAAAATGGAACCGGTTCTCGATACCCAACCCTAGTTGTGGGTAGCACTGTCACCTCACAGCAAGAAGGTCTCTGGTACTAGTCCCGGCTCATCCAGAGCCTTTCTGTGTGGAGTTTGCATGTCCTCCCCATGTTTGCGTGGGTTTCCTCCGGGTACTCTGGTTTCCCCCACAGTCCAAAAGCATGCGGAGGTTAAGTGAATTGGAAATTCTAAATTGCCTGTGTGTGTTAGCCCTGTAATGGACTGGCCATCTGTCATGGGTGTTTCTCTGCCTTCGGCCCGAGACAGCTGGGATAATTATATTGATTAAAGCAAAAAATAATATAGACTCATCCCCACTTTTCTTAAAGCAAAAATGGAAGTTACATTGCAGCATACAATGGAAGAGAATGGAGCCAGAAATTTAAAGGCATAAATGTGAAGCTTATAGTTTTATAAAAGCACACATTCATTTTTCTGTTAAAAAATTTTTGTATTATTTGAGCTGTGTGTTAAAATCATCATTTTTAAAGTCATTTGTGGGTTTTAGGGTTTGTTGACAGTAATCGTCATGGCAACAAAGTTATAAAATTGTGCTTTACACAGAAAAGTTTAGTAAGCAACTTTATCACACTAAAATCACATAAACATGCATATGAATTATGTCTTGTGACTATACTTTTAAAACAGTGAGTATTTTAACATTTTCGGATTGGCCCCATTCGATTCCAATGTAAGTGCCTCACTGGAACCCAGTGATTATTTTTTTAAAATCAGTATTATGCCACAAATGCTGTCGATGGAGCTTAACTTGTATTCTTCTTTTTACTTGTATTCTTTTAAGATTTATATTTTATGTCTTCTGCTTTAGTGTCAAAATATTGATTTTAGATTACCAAACATGCCTTTTGCAAATAATATAAAATAGAAGTAGTCTTGCAACAGATGGTATAGACCCCACAGATCTCGGATCTCAACATCATTGAGTCAGTCTGGGATTATATGAAGAGACAAAAGCAATTGAGACAAAATTAAGTTTCAATGAAAAAATTATAATTTCTCTTTTTCTTTTGATTTGGGTATGAAATATCACCTGGTCTTGTTCTTGTCAAGTGAGGTTCACCCTTACAGGTCTTTTTTAAGGCTCTGATGAGACTGGATAGTCTATGTTTTGTCTTTATAAAGTGGTATCTCGTTTTATAAAGCATTATTCAGAAGGTAGAAATCAGAGCACTGTTTTTTGCTACACTGTTCGCTTTCACACAGAGCAGTCAGTTGCCATATGAACACACTGCTGCGATGTCTTCCAGCAAGACTGTGAGAGGCAGAAACGAACCTGATGACTGCGGAGAAAAGATTCTGTTCTCTCATTCATCTTATTGTGTGGTTTCTTTGCATCTGCTTGTGCAGGGGGAGACCCCGCTGAGCAAAGAGCAAGAAGCGGAGCTGATGCAGCAGACGGTAGCGGCACTCGGGGAGATGCGGATTCGTTACCCGGGGAAGAGCGAAGAGGAGGCAGAGGCTGTGCTGGATGAGGTAAGATACACTGCTGAGAAAAAGTACTCGGTCAGGGCGGGCGGACCGGCTGCTCAGCTCCCCTCGTTCCCCAAACTCATTTGAGGGCGGCCGGGCTTGTGCAGTTCCCTTCATCTCTTGTTTGTAGAGTCATTAGCCGTCCACCTGTATGCTTAATGAGAGCCATTAGCTGTCCACGCAGAAACACAGGTGGCCGACAGCACCTGTTAAAGACACGTTCAAGCATTCATGGATCTGGCATACGTTTATACATTAACAATCACAGGGTAAACACAGCGATTAACAAGAGAAACAATCAAATGGATGCCCCTTTATTATTAAATTGAGGAATTAGAATAATTTGTCAGTGTTGCATGTGAAACCTTGTAATTAATATTTAGTAGTGCTTCTGTCTAATTAATGGTCTAAATTAGTTTACCCCAAAATGACATATATCAGTATTTGCTCATATCTTGGCCACTTTTTTTTCCATATAATGATAGTGGCTGTGGACTGTGGCTGTCAATCTTAAAAAATAAAAAAAAAACCTCTATTAAAGTGTAATGAAAGTGCTCCATACAACTCCATTCATTATATTCAAAGTCTTCAAAGTCTTCCATTCTTTTGTGACCAGATCAGACCCAAATTTAAGTTGTTATTCTTCCTGTGAGCTGTTAAAGGGATAGTTCACCGAAAATAAAAATTCTCTCATCATTTGCCCTCATGCCATCCCAGATGTGTGACTATCTTTCTTCTACTGATCAAAGATCATCTATATGTAGGTCCATACAATGCAAGTGAATGGTGGCCAGAATTTTGAAGCTCAAAATTGGACATAAAGGCAGCATAAAATTAATCCATAAAACTCCATTGGTTAAATCCATGTCTTCAGAAGTGAAGACATGGCTATAGCTATAGCTATGGGTGAGAAACAGATCAATATTTATTTCCTTTTTAACTATAAATTCTCCTCCCTGCCCAGTAGGTGACGTTATGCACGAAGAAGAAGAATTGCCAAAGATAAAAGAAAAGGAAAAGTGCAGATTAATAGTAAAAACAAAAAGTGACAGTGTGAATTAAACCACTGGATCGTTTGGATAACATTTATGCTGCATTTATGCTTGCATTGTATGGACCTACAGAGCTGAGATATTCTTCTAAAAATCTTTGTGTTCATGCAAAAAAAAGTCATAGACATCTGGGATGGCATGAGAGTTTGTAAATGAGATAATTTTCATTTTTTGAGTGAAATATCACCTTAACCACTCTGAACGGATCAATGAGTCAATGAACTCAAGAGCTGGTTCTGTCCAATTAATGACCGAATCATTCAGACTGGTTTTGTGAACTGGATTGAGTAATTAATTAAAATATATATTATTCATAATAATTAATCTTTTACAAATTGGACATCGCTACTTCTGCGCCAAGGAGAGTTTGGGCAGAAATCATGATTTTCAGGGAATAAGAATTTAACGAGCTATCCTATGGGATTAGAAGTCTTTGAATATAGCACATAGATTACATGGACCATTTCTATTATACTTTTTCTATACTTTATGGTGCTGCCAGTATCTTCTTAAAAAATACACTTTTGTAAACCATTCCAAACCATCACATAAGTGCATCGTTTTACAATAAGCACAAGCGCCCTTCTATAAGCGGAGCTGTGTAATTGAGAACTATTTTGACAGTGTTGGATATGAAAGCTTCTAATTAGTATTTCTCAGTGCTTTGTTCTAATTAATAGCTTAAATGAGTTATTAATGATGTATCCAGGAAGGTAAATGATTATATCTATATTAATGCCTTCCTTTCACACTCTAAACATGGACATAGTTCATTGGCTTAAATTCTTTGTGGTATGTACAAGAATATATTCACCAGAAGCAGCATTTAGAGGTGTGTTCTGAGCCAATAGGAGTCAACGAGCAGAGCAAATATATTTTATTGATCATGTAAATATATTAAAAAATTCAGATCAATGTTCCAACATAAAAATTAATATGATCTGGAAAGGACCCGTGTGAATGCACTGTTCTTATTCAAGATTCTTGTGTTTGGCACATAAAAGAAAGAGAGGCCTGCAGCAAGGTGATATACGGATAGATAGACAGACAGATAGGTAGGTAGGTAGGAACAGGGCTTAACAATAAGGATGGCCCGCTGCTCCGTGGTCAGTGTGTGAGAGATTTCGGGCCAGTTAATAGAAATGTCATGCTGTGTTGTCACTAAATCTTACATCCGTTTATCTTGTACTTATATTTTTGAGCCCTGATAAAGTGAGGTATTTTACATTGTTGTCGCATACTCTGCTGATTTCACCTTGTCACTAGGGTACTGTTATGTAGGTGGCTAACATAGATGAGGTTTTACTGAAATTGTGAAAGTTACTTGTGATAGTCTTGTAAGAATCAGTTGTGAATGGGTTGAAAACTAGCAACTACTATATTCTAAACTGTATTATAATATATTACTATATAATATACAACAAAATGTTTGTAGTATAATATATTAATATATTATTAACTACTATATTATATTATATAAAAAATTATATAGGAATGTTTTGCATCATATGGCATCATTTTCCTGCAATAATTTTTTTTTTAATTAATATTTTTTCTGACACTGGTATTAATTAATACATTGCAATTTTTTAAACCGGGCCAGCAGAAAACATACTCGTTGTGATGGATGGATAGATAGATTTATAGCAATAAATTATAGATTATTATGTAACATTGAAATAATTGAATATTGAAAATGTTCAGTTAACCTATGCTGAGAATAATTCCCATATTTCAATGGCAAAATAATTTAATTTTCTCCCTCAGATACTGAACAACTGGAAAAACCATAAACCCAAAGTGGCATCATATTGGCTGGTGAAGTTGGACGCCACTAAACAGCGGAAGGTGAGTGGACTGAAATAATATAAAGTGCTGGAATGGTAAATCTAAAAATGTAAATTACTGTTTGATCAGTTAGAGACCCAAGAGACCAAAGTGTATGGAAAAAGAAACCAAACAGATATAAAACAGTCTTGGTAAAAATTACATTTGTACAGGTTTTGCTTTTCTTTAACAGAACATGATGCAACAAATTGAAACAGTTCAAAGGAACAGAATTTTGGCACTATTACAAGTAGTGAACAACAGGTGATTTCAGCAGGTTACAGGTGTTTGATTTGAAACAGTAGGGTGGGCAAGACCGACTGCTTAAATGAGGGATTGTCTCATTCCCTGAGCTGATTAGCCAAAGTTTGAGGGATCAGTTAGAATAGAGGTAACGTGTCTCACACAAAGCCATTAAATCAGCCATATTGTTGAAAGTCACATCACAGATGTCGACAAGCAGAATAGAGGGAGGGAGGTAAAGATGGAAGATGGGTGAACTCGGGGGAACTCATGTCATTTATCTTATGTCGTTCTTCTTCAAAAATTGTGTGCACAAGGAGTGTAAATTAGCAGGGGTCTGGCAAAGCATTACTATATCGATATTGTGACAATATTGCAATTCTTTATATGTATTCTTTATTCTTTTTGTTTAGTGTATTGTGATTTGAAATTAGGATGTATTGCAATCTTTTACTCGTTTCTCATTCATCTTCATTTTACTTTGCATAGCAAGAATTTCCATCTACTTCATAGAGCCGTATAAATAGTAACTGAAAAGCAATAGAGCTTAGATGGGAGGAGTGCATGTACTGTACACTGATGAGCCAAAACATATAAAACATTAACATTATGCCGAATATGCTGTTGGTCCTCCATGTGCCGCCAAAACAGCGCCAACCCAACTTGTACAGGCATGGACTCTACAAGACCCCTGAATGTGTTCTGTGGTATCTGGCACCAAGATATAAGCAGCAGATCCTTCAAGTCCTGTAAGCTGCAAGGTTGAACCTCCGTGGATCGAACTTGTTGGTCCATCACACCCCATAGATGCTCAATTGGATTGAGCTCTTGGGAATTTGGAGGCCAGGGCAACACCTTGATCTCTTCATCATGTTCCTCAAACAATTCCCGAGCAATGTGTGCAGTTTGGCAGGGTGCATTATCCTGCTTAAAGAGGCCACTTCCATCAGGAAATACCATTGCCGTGAAGGGGTGTACCTCGACTGCAACTATGTTTAGGTAGGTGGCACCTGTCAAATTGACATCCACATGAATGGCCGGACCCAGGGTTTCCAAGCAGAACATTGACCAGAGCATCAGACTCCTTCCACTGGCTTGTTGTCTTCCCACAGTGCATCCTGGTGCCATCACTTCCCCAGGTAAATGGCGCACACATACACGGCCGTCCACGTGATGTGAAAGAAAGCGGGACTCATCGGACCAAGCAACATTATTCCACTACTCCAAGGTCCAGTTCCGACACTCGCGTACGCATTGTAGACGATAAACATAGAGGCCATCATGGGTACTCTGCGGCTACACATCCCCATACGCATCAGATTGCGATGCACTGTGTTGTGACATAAAAAATATCTGTGACTTGTGCCACAGTAGACCTTCTGTCAGTTCTGACCAGGCAGGATAGCCTTCGTTGTCCTCGCGCATCTATGAGCCTTGGGCGCCCAACCACCTGTCAAATTAGCTCAGGTCTTTATTCCTGTATTCAACACATTGACTACGAGAACTAACTGTTCATTTACCATCTAATCTACCCAGAACTTGACATGTGGCCTTGTTAGTAGATGTTCAACATTATTTGCATTATTTGGTCATAATGTTTTGGCTCATCTGTGTATCAGTGGAGACGCTGATATAAATGCGAAGACTTTTCACAACAGCAAAAGCTTTCTGTCTATTGCAGGGATTGACAACCTATGGCACCTATTTTGCAGTGCATTTTAGTGCATGGCAGCCTATATTTTTTGCTTTCAGAACAACATGATGTAAATAAGAACATATGCTATCAATGTTTGAGATTTTCTATCCATATATGCTTCTTAAACCACAATGACAAGGACTCTCAAAACTACATTAGCCAATTAAGGGAAATAAGCAAACACAGAAGCATAAAGTGGGGTTCAGACGTCTTGAGTCTGGTTCAAAATCTAAATCAAACATGGAAATAAAGTTTCAGGATAGTCAAAATTTCATTAGAAAAATTAAATGATGGGGACTCTCAAAACTACATTAGTTAAGGGAAACAAGCAAGCACAGAAGCATAAAGTGGGGTAGTTTCAGGATTGTCAAAATGAAAAATGTATGAAATAATATGAATAAAAAATATTTAAGATTCCACACAATTTCTAGACCACTATTAAAATCAAGCAAATTTGTGATATCTTAACTTTTGTACAAAATCACAGGTTTTCTTGTTTCTATTAAAGCACACAAGATTCCCTGTGGAACACTCATACATCATAGTGGTTTTACGTGAATCAGGTTTTGCACAAGCTATTATGCTGCTAATATAATTTGGAATGAAAAATAAACTGAATTCAATTAGAAAAATGCAAAAAAGAAGCATGTGAGGATGGCATTAACAGGGAAAGCACAATTAAAATAAACAAGGAAAATTGTCAAAAAATAAATGTAATTAAAAAGTGCAAAAAATGTCAAAAAGGTTGCCAACACCTGGTGTAGCACATGTTCATAGAATAACAGTCCGGAAACATCAACAAGTTGAAAACTTTTGTGGTTGAGTGTCTGCATGTATAATTCAGTTAAGACAGTTGGCAAGATTGTTTAGTCAGTTGTGAGTGAGGGCACGGGTGCAGCCCCTCCCACCCAACACATCACATCATCGGCACTTAAACCTTAAATATGCACATAGACAGTGATCATTATGACATTATCTGTAAGAAAATGTCAAAAAACAGTAGCACACTACACTAGTACACAATATATAGTACAGACTACAGTATGATGAAGGCTAGACTATTTCATTCATTTTAGTAGCTAACTTTTCACATCATCATTGCTAAAAACATTAATAAGAGCATTATAAACATAAATATTTATATATACACTGATGCTCAAAAGTTTGGAATAATGTACAGATTTAGCTATTTCAGAAGGAAATTGTTACTTTAATTCACTAAAGTGGCATTTAACTGATCACAATGTATAGTCAGGACATTACTGATGTAAAAAACAGTGCCATCACTATTTGAAAAAAGTAATTTTTGATCAAATCTAGACCATCTCCAGCAGCCATCACTCCAACACCTTATCCTTGAGTAATCATGCTAAATTGCTAATTTGGTACTAGAAAATCACTTGCCATTATATCAAACACAGTTGAAAGCTATTTGGTTCATTAAATGAAGCTTAAAATTGTCTTTGTGTTTGTTTTTGAGTTGCCACAGTATGCAATAAACTGGCATGTCTTAAGGTCAATATTAGGTCAAAAATGGCAAAAAAGAAACAGCTTTCTTTAGAAACTTGTCAGTCAATCATTGTATTGAGGAATGAAGGCTATACATTTCTTGAAATTGGCAAAAAGGTTGTGTTGTGTTGACAAAAATGTATGTGATGTTTTGAGGTCAGCTGTTTATTGCTTGACAGAAAACAGCAAAAACTAGCAGGGCTGTGAAACAGTAGCTCTCTATTTTGTAGTTGAGTACTCTAAACCACAAAAATAAAGTAATCGATTACTCATGAATGAATATGTAAAACAAATATGACATGTAAGTGAAATTTATATTTTGTTTTATTCACAAACGTTACCAAAAATGGTTTCAAAATCAGCTAACTTCAACAAACTATGCTTTTATTTTTGGAAAAAAAACAATTATTAAACAATATGCGTTAAAAATGGGGAAAAATGTTGTCAAAATTAAAAATAACAGCAAAACATTTGCACTCAAACAGTGCTTACATAGAAACCAATTCTGATGGATTAGGTAATGTACAATGCCACTTTCTGCAAACCCCTGGAATAAGCAGCATTCTTAAGTGCATAGTGGTCAAAGTCTTTGTGGAATTAAAGCTATAAATGGGATGAAATTTATAGATCAATTTTGAAAAAGTCAAATTATGACCACACAGCAAACTTGCAAGGAACTATGCTTCTAACTGCAGGTGGAGAGCTGTAGATCCAACCACACAACTTTGCAATGCTGTTTGCGAATATTTGTTAAAACTAAGGTTTTGGGAAACACCAAATCTTTGAACTATGTTGGTAATTAAATGGAATTTACGGCCATTGTTGGATAACGATGCTTTTGGGAAATGCACCCACTTCCGAGTTTCTCAAAGCACCTAGCATTTTCTTTCCACCATATAAGCAGACTCTTGTTCATTGGTTTGCTTGACTCCTAAAAGAAATGTATATCAATGCAGTATAATTCAACAAGAATCAAAATACTACGAGTATTGCTGCATTTGTCTTTGCTTGGAAGCACAGATGCCATCATGTCATCTTTTCTCATCCAACACCTCGACAACACACATTCACAGTGCCCCCCCAGTGGACTCAATTATAACTATGAGATTTGGAAAGCGTTTAAGGAGGAAAGTTCATTATAATTCAGCTCTGCTCGTGCCAGGCAATTGCGCAAAATAAATTTAGCTGGTGCAGATCTATTACACAATTAGCCAATTACTCGTGCACCCCTAAATCTTAAGTAAAACATATTTTGCAAACAGCTACATGTCTGTCTGTATTTATGTATTGATAGATAATAAGTTTATATGTAGTGTAAAGACTGGGTTGCGCTTGTAGGTGTAATTTTGGTACCATTCTTGTCACCCCACCCCGAATCTCACTAATTTTCAATCCCTGGTTACGGCCCTGTAAAGGCTGTTTAAAAACAATGTTTATTTTAGCAATTCCATTCTGTGGTGCGAGTGGAAATTAAACACAAATATATTGCCACCTTAACTAGCTTCAGCGTAGTGGGCTAATTTGTGTTAATAGCTTTTAGTGTTGCTATTGTAGCTACTTAAAAATGAGCTTGTTTAAACTACTTATTATTTATAGCTTGGCAAATAGCGGTTTCAAAATAAATTGATCAACACTGAAACAACTAGAACAATATTTCCTCATGTCATAATGTTGTTGTTTGTTTGCTCACTTTGTGTCAGTTCTTGTATTTCATTCATTGTTTTTTATTTGATCTTTGTGCAAAGGTTTTGGACATAGTTCGTACCAACATCCGCTCGGTACTGCAGAGGATCTGGATTGAACCTGATGTGGAGAGTCTACGTCTCTATCGCCTTTTCAATCGCGTGTTTAACCGTCTACTCTGGAGTCACGGTCAGGGGCTCTGGAACTGCCTGTCCAGCTCTGGGTAAGACAATTACAGAATATTCAGTCAACATGAGAATAAAATTGACCTCATCTTCTCACATTCCTGGTCTTATGTATGGTTAACAACTCATTATTCCATCTGACATTTTTCCAAACAAAAAAATATTTGTCTTTGTAATCAGCTTCTGAAATACTTTGAAAACTTTCTGTCTGACGTAACCAAGCCCTCTTATTTTTCAACCACTAGACATATGAAACTTTACATGATCCACTCAATTTGCAATGGATAAAATCAAGTCCCATCCAACATGTCTCATTGCAAATCCTGTTTCACTTAGAAGCACGTCTCATTGCGGAGGTAAAATGGGTTGTAAATGCCATTTCATTTTGACCTGAAATGTAAATTGTGTATTTTCTGTGCCAACAGTGTCACCAAACAGAATTGCAAAAATAATGATTGTTTTCAATCTGTTTTTGTCTTTCATTGGTTGAATAAACAGATTTTCCTGCCTTAAGGTCATACCATTGGTTGCACCAGTGTTGCTGTGTCAGGGTGGTTTGGATGCTCAAACAAACAGAGCAATGCTTTGATAGTGCCAAAGATACACAGCGTTTACACTTTTCCTTGAAATCAACCTATTAGTTAAATTTACGTGGTTCAGCCAGAAGAATCAGAAGCAGAATTAGCTTTATTGCCAAGTATGCTTACACATACAAGGAATTTGTCTAGGTGACATTTGTCTAGCCATGATAACTCTCTGAAAGATTTAGCATGTTAATGTGGGTATGACATATTGATAGGATATTGTCTTGGTGGACTAGATCTGCACTACTGCTGCAGAGCAAGTACCGAGACTACTGCTACTTGCTAGAAAATACACAGACATACTAAATTAAGCATGTGGACATGCTGCTGCACAAATAGAATTACAAATAATCCTCATGTAGCAGATCTAGACCTGTGGAGCTGGGGTGGAGGTGGGTTTCAGAGAAAAACTCACAGTGTACATCAGTGAACAGTGAAATCGGCTTAACTGCAAAATTGAGCAATGCAAATGTTAGACAAAGCGAGAGACAAGTTGATTGGCTAACTGATTACATGTCAAAGGACCAATCAGCTTAAAACATGCAAGGTGATTGGCTTAACATTTCACATGTGAGCGAGCCAATTTGCCAACAGATAACAAGTTCAAAGAACCTATCAGCTTGCGCCACAGAGTTTCCTGGCTGAACTTTGGTCATTTGTCTGTGAAGCTGAGATAGGAGAAAGTATTATAACACTTCAGCTTTAAGGGCTTGGAGATTTGAAAGGGACCCCGGCAATGAGAAAAATTGCCTTTTTTGTTTTTGATTGACTGAATTGTAAAAGTGTTGATACAGACGTTCACTTCCTTGGAGGTACACATAAAGAAACATATACGCTTGCTGTTATAAAACACATATACTCACACATGCTGTGATTTTATCAGCTCTGAGAGCGAACAGCAGGGATCCCCTCTTAATGACCACCTCTGTCCCTCTAGTGATTGCAGGGTGCTTCTCAGGGGCTTTGTACAGCCTACTCATTCTTGTAATTGCCACAGAGTAAAGGATGTTATATAGCCAGCTTTAAACCATTCAGAGTTGATGAGAGCAAACACATACTCCAAAAAATAGCACTTTGGCTGAACATGATTCAATCATGGACAGTGGTTCCACGTGATTGAAACAAGTTCTCATAATAAAATATAATCAATTTAAACCCAATAAAACTGACCATGTTTAACTAACTAGAATGAATGGTGATCGTTTAACTTGAATGAATGGTGTTAGTTTATCTTTAATGAAAAGTGTTTGTTTAACATGAATCAATTGTGTTCATTGAACATGAATCAGTTATGTTCTCATACATTTATGCCTTCTTGTCTAGCATATATGATTTAATCACGTTAGATGAAGTCGATTTAGTCAAGTTACTAGAACTAGGTAGAATGCCAGTTATAAATATCAATCCTGTTTTCTCAGAGGCAGTGCACAGTATGAAACTAATCCATTTATTGGAAAAAAGTTCTGAAGTCTGTTGTGCATACCACATTCAAAGCTTAAGGAAGTATTACAGGTTCAATACAAGTTAAGTTCAATTGAATGTATTTGTGTCAGTGTTGATTATCATACAATTATTTTGACTCGTCCTTCCTTTTCTTTAAGTGAGGCACTTACAATGTAAGTAAATGGGGACAATTTTTGGAGGGTTTAAAAACACTTAATAATTAAGTTATATAATTTTAGGTGACTTAAAATGTGCTTGTTGTGTTACTATAAAACATGTGGAAACTGACTTGTATTTTTTTTAAAGTTAAATGTGACAATTTTTAACTTTATACGTTATAATAAAAAAGCAAACAGCATGTAGTAAAATTATATTTCTTATTAAAAGACAAGGTACAATTATTGCCAAAACATGAGGCACAACACCGTGGGGAAAAAAATACACATTTGACTGTGACAGTATAAATTGTCATCAGCTGCATTAGTGCTACACATCCTTCACTGTTAAAACCTTATAAAGCCACCTGTCTTTAAAACTCTTTTGGGTAACTCGGATCCAATGCACGAATCAGTCCAAATGTAAAAAGAAATGCATCCGAAAACCTGGACAGGTGGGTGATGACTTTACTTTTAAGAATAATGTAATTTCAGACCAGATTGAAGTGAATTGCATCATCTGTGAGTTCTCTGACCACTGTTAACAGTGCAACTGGTGAATATCCAACATTTGGCTCTTCTGAATCCCCAACGCTGAAATGCAGAAATAGAAAAAAGCCGCAAAATTGAGGAACAATTTATTAAAATCAATTTTAATATAAACACCCACTTAAATGTTCAAACAAAAATGCTGTCATTATTTACTCACTTGTTCCAGACCTGTATGACTTTATTTCCTCCATGGAAGACACATTTGTTTCATCTTTAAAGAGATAGTTACCCCCCAAAAAATAACATTATTTTATCATTTACTCACTCTCATGTTATCATTTTTCAGCAGAACACAAATTAAGATTTTTGGAAAAATATTTCAGCTTTATAGGTCCATACAATGGAAGTGAATGGTAATCAGAAATTTGTGGCACCAAAAAGCACGTAAATGCAGCATAAAAGTAGTCCATAAGACTCCAGTAGTTTAAATCCATAGCTTCAGATACAATAAACAGATCAGCAGATTTAAGTCCTTTTTTATTACAAATCTCCACTTTCACTTTCAGATGTAAACGTGAAAGTGGAAATTTATAGTAATAAATTGCTTAAATATTGATCTGTTTCACACCCACACTAATTATATCAGTTCTGTAGATATGGACTTAACCACATGAGTCATATGGTTTACTTTTATGCTGTCTTTAACTGCTTTTTGGAGCATCACATTTCTGACACCCATTCACTTGCATTGTATGGACCTACAGAGCTGAGATATTCTTCTAAAAATCTTAATTTGTGTTCTGCAGAAGAAAGAAAGTCATACACATCTGGGATGCATGAGGGAGTAAATAATGAAAGAATTTTCATTGTTTGGGTGTGGTATTCCTTTAAGTTTCAAAACAAAATGATTTAGAATAAAGTAATGTGTGAATAAAGTAATTTACACTGCATGTTTTGAATAATCTTGTGGTGTCTTCTCTCAGCAGCACAGAAAGTGCACTAAGTGGTTCAACATTTATGGACACTATGTTGATCCTGAAAGTAAATTTTTTTATCTAGTGTTAAATGTTAAACATGTTGAATGTGTTATTTAGCCTAAACATTGTGAATGATCTAAAACCCTTCAGTTCCCACCCAAATTTATAGCTTTTGTAATCTTCACAATAGTCTGAACAGGAAAGTTTAGGCCCAGAAAATGTACAGAATTTTGCAGATGGGATTTAAAAATGGTAATATTGTTAAATGAACCTGAGAGTAGTATATTCTTATTGGTTGCTAAAAGCATCACACAATTAGCCAAAATATTTCATAAACAGAGTTTTCTGTGCGCAGAGATATCTTCTGGGCTTTTAACGTAAATTCTACCATAATCTGTGAATACACTCACCATTAAAGGGATAGTTCAGCCAAAAATTTAAATTCTCTCATCATTTACTCACCCTCATGCCATCCCAAATGTGTATGACTTTCTTTTGTTGAACACAAACTAGATTTTCAGAAGTATATTGTGGCCAGAAATTTGAAGCTCCAAAAAGCTCATAATAGCAGCATAAAAGTAATCTCAATCTCAGCAAAAAAGACTCCAGTAGTTAAACCTATATCTTTTGAAGTGATCTAGTAGGTGAGAATAGACCAAAATATAATGCATTTTTCACTATAAATCTCCTTGTTGAAGTGTACTCGAGCTTGAAATCATGACTGTGCTTAGAGATTACAATGGCAAGATGTACAGTGAAAATGAGTTTTATTTTGATCTGTTCTCACCGAAAACCAACTGTATGACCTCTGAAGACATTGAATGGACCACCAGAGCAGAAATATTTTCCTAAAAATCTTAATTTGAGTTCAGCAGAAGAAATGCATTCACATCTATGATGGCGAGGAAATTATGAGAGAATTGAACTATTTGGTGAACTATTTCTTAAAAGTAATCTATACGACTCCAGTGGTTAAATATATCTTCAGAAGTGACATGATAGGTGCGGGCAAGAAACAGATCAATATTTTTTTACTATAAATCTCCACTTTTACTTTCTTCTTGCATTTTGATGAAGAAGAGAGAGAGAACGACAAAACTGTAGCATTGTATCTTTTTAATTGGTGTTATACTTTATATTTTGAAATTATGGTAAGACAAACAACAGAATGAAAAAACAATAAAAAACATTGATTGTATTTATAAAAGAAGGTAATCTGATCTAGCAAGTAATAAGTAATAATGGAAATCCATTTAAATAAAGTATATAAATGATTCTTAAAATGAACTCAATAATCCTGCAGTGCTCACGTCAAAAAATTAAAATAGTTAACAAATTCAATATAAGAAATGCCAATCTAATTACGTAACATAAAATGTATTTCTTCAAACGGAAACACCTGATGACTGCTGCCGACTGTGTCCCAACTGTTTACTTCCTTCTGCCAGTTGCCCTTTTTGATTGAGCTTGATTGAAACAAGTTAAGACAAAGAGTCACCTATTCAAGCAGTTTAACATGATGAAATCATGTTTGAACAAGTAGCCTGATACAATAGTGTTAAATAAAATTTAATTGTTTAAATAAAGTTAACAGCCTCCAAAAATCATGTTTTTCAGTGCAGCTCTGTGGAATCAGAGGCAGTGCCCGCGGCCCATGCTGCTTGTGTTTAATCAGGGACTGCCTTTTAAAGGTGGCCCACGAGATGTTAGCACAGCAAGGAGATACCAGTGGGAGAGAACTGTAGAGCCTCCCTGCCTGTAATGTACAATTCAGATGCCCAGAGGATACATTTCATCATCTCTACAATAAAAAAAAATGCCAACACTTTGAGGCAAGACGTTTTATAGTTTCAATCCTGAACAAGAGCCTAATGACTGAAAATCAAACATGTTTACTTTTCTGGGCACTTTGTTGAAAGGATATACAAAGGCAAAAATATGTGAACCCTTTGGAATTGGCTGGTTTTCTGGATTAATTGGTTGTAAAATGTGCTCTCATCTTCATCAAATTCACAAATATAGACAAACACAATGTGCTTAAACTAACAACACACAAACAATTATAATCATTCATGTCTTTATTGAACACATCCCTGTAAACATTCACAATGCTGTGGAAAAAGCATTTCTGGTAGCTGCAGATTGTACCTGCACAAAAGATCAGATGTCATTTTGGACAACTGTTTAATCTCATGCATATTCGTAGGATATCTGGTGTGAATGTATGTGAGCATCTCTATTGGGTTAAGGTCTGGGCTCTGACTGGTTCACTCCAAAAGGAGGATTTTCTTTTTTAGAAGCCATTTTCCCAGTAGCGATGTGGAGTGTCAATGTGGTCTTTGGCAAACTTCAGGCGTGCAGCAATGTTTTTGTTGGAAAGCAGCGGCTTCCTTCTTGGTGTCCTGTAATGAACACAATGCCTGTTTAATGTTTTCTGTATAGTATACTCATGAACAGAGATGTTAACCAGGTCCAATGATTCCTTCAAGTCTTTAGCTGTCGATCTAGAATTCTTTTTAACTTATTGAGCATTCTGCAGTGTGCGCTTTGAGTCATCTTTGCTGGACGGCCACTTCTAGGGAGAGTAGCCACAATACTAAATCAGTCTCCATTTACAGACAATTTGTCTAACTGTGGACAGATGAATATCTAAGCTCTTTGAAATAACTTTGTAAACCTTTTCAACATTATGCAAAGCAACAATTCTCGATAGTATGTCTTCTGAGATCTCTTTTTTGTGAGGCTTGGTTCATGTCAGCAGATGCTTCTTGTGAATAGCAAACTCAAAGTGTTTTTTTATACACCAAAGTAGTTCTAACCCACACCTCCAATCTCGTTTAATTAATTGTATGCCAGGTTTGCCAAATCTTGACTATAATTAGCTATTGTTGATGTTATTAGCCTAGGGGTTCAAATATTTGTTCCAACCTACATTGTGAATATTTGAATTATATATTCAATATACACTGGCTGCCAAAAGTTTGGAATAATGCACAGATTTTGCTCATATGGATAGAAATTGGTACTTTTATTCACCAAAATGGCATTCAACTGATCACAATGTATAGCCAGGGCATTAATAATGTGAAAAATTACTATTAAAATGTGAAAAAAAATTCAGAACTTCTTAAACTAATTCAAAGATTTCTCATAAAAAAATCCTCCACATGCAGCAATGACAGCTTTGCAGATCCTTGGCATTCTAGCTGTCAGTTTGTCCAGATACTCAGGTGACATTTCACCCCATGCTTCCTGTAGCAGAAGGGAAGTCGGGCACTTCTCACGCATCTTACAGTCTAGCTGATCCCACAACATTCTTTTCCAATTATATGTTGTCCAATGTCTGTTTCTTTGCCCACTCTTTTTGTTTTTCTGTTTCAAAAGTGGGTTTTTCTTTGCAATTCTTCCCATAAGGCCTGCACCCCTGAGTTTTCTCTTTACTGTTGTACATTAAACTGGTGTTGAGCAGGTAGAATTCCATGAAGCTGTCAGCTGAGGATATGTGAGGCGTCTATTTCTCAAACTAAAGACTTTTATGAGTACTCATACTCTTGTTTAGTTGTACATCAGGCCTTCCACATCTCTTTCTGTCCTTGTTAGAGCCAGTTGCCCTTTTTGTTTGAAGACTGTAGTGTACACCTTTTTTGGCAATTTCAAGCACTGTATAGCCTTCATTCCTCGACTGCCGAGTTTGTAAAGAAACCTTTTTTTTTGCCATTTTTTTTTTTTTTTACCTAATATTGACCTTAAGACATGACAGCCTTTTGCATATGGTGGCAACTCAAAAACAAACACAAAGACAATGTTAAGCTTAATTTAACGAACCAAATAGCTTTCAACTGTGTTTGATATAATGGCAAGTAATTTTCTAGTACCAAATTAGCAATTTAGCATGATTACTCAAAGATAAGGGGTTGGACTGATGGCTGCTGGAAATGAGGCCTGTCTAGATTTGATAAAAAATTACTTTTTACAAATAGTGATGTGCTGTTTTTTACATCAGTAATGTTCTGACTATACATTGTGATCAGTTGAATGCCACTTTGGTGAATAAAAGTACCAATTTCCATCCGAAACAGCAAAATCTGTACATTATTCCAAACTTTTGGCCACCAGTGTACATCATTACAATATGTACATAAAATACAATACAGTAACAATATAATAATTATTAGTTGAAACAGATTGTGTTTGTTCATTATTGAAACTTAGATGAAGATCAAACCAGATTTTAAGATGAAATTATACATAAATGCAGGTAATTCCAAAAGGGTTAACGTCATTTTTCTTGCCACTGTACAATATATTACGATAAGATATACTGTATTAGATATGCATAATATGGAATATATTAAGTAATGCATTTTACAAGCTGGAAGAACAGTACAATTTTTAACTATGTTGTAGGGTCAAGTCATTTTTATTTAAATAGCACTTTTCACAATACACATCTTTCAAAGCACATTTAAAGAAAATCATACTGTAATATTTGTAATGTCTTAAATTTCTTATAGTCCCTAGTGAATATCTGCAGCGTGGCGATATAAATTATATCATGTAATGGTATAAATGTGTCATCCTGTAGAGATTCTGCTAAAGCTTCTATTTACCTTATTTTTCCGGAAAGTGTGACAAAGTTCCGTTATGATTAGCCACAATATAAATAACTAGAAGGAGAATAATACCAGAATTTAGTGGTGTGGACTTAGAAACTATCACACAACCAGAGAATGATCATCAGAATAATATGCCAGAAAATAATTTTCTAACATCTGCATTTATTGTAATAGTGTAAGTAGATCATCCACTTGTTGATATGTGTTGTTTTGAAGAGATGATAATAAAATCTGCTTCTTGGTTTATCAAGAGTGTGACGCTGCAGTATTTTCATGTCTCCATGTAAACCTCTATTCATATATACCTGCATAACCTGAAGGTTATGCCTCTATTTATTTCCAAAGGTGATATTTCATAAGCCAAGCTGAATGCCTGATCTGCATGTCTATTTACTATACATCGTGAAGAAAAAGAGAATGTTTTCTGATAAGAGGAGAGATTGTTTTTATATTATTTTGCCAAATCAAATAAGACATTTGGTGCAATGAAAGAAGCAATAAGAGTGCAGCTGCGTTCTGCTCTCTTTGTCCCTCTCTCTCCTGTTGTGTAAAGTTTGTGGTACAGTAGTCATGACAAGTAGATCTGAGGACTATGCTTTTCAGCACCTGATCTCTCATTCATTGATAGCTCCACGGCATAGCAGTCGTCTACCTGTGTGCAAAAGTACAGTATGTGATCAAACGATGGCAAAATGCGATTAACAGTAAAACTATGTAGAGCGGAGGGGGGCGGGGCCTGGCTAGAATGTTGCACGCCCGGTCCCCAATCGGCCTGATGGGGCGCGCGAGGGATAAAGGCGGCCGGTGACGACGGTTCGAGAGAGAGAGAATTACGGGCATGTCCGTCATGTGTGTGTTTTTGTTTGTGCTTTTGGGTTTAAGTTTCCATTCAATTATTATTTATATTGCCAAGCCAGTTCTCTTATGTACCGTCGCGTGGTCCTCGAACACTACGCCGCTCCTCTCCGGGCAAACCGGATTGAAATCTCCGACCCCCAGCAGACAGAACGCCCCTCCGCTTTTCTGGCGGCACTTGGGGACATTCCTCCGCCCCTGGCAGCGGCCCTACTGCTCCAGGTGATCGGGGAGTTACTTCCTTCCTCCCCTCGCGGACTGCAGTCTTCCCTCGACCCCTCCGCGTTTCTGGGGGACGGCAGGGCACTCCTCCGCCCCTGGCAGCGGCTCCATCGTTCCAGGAGGTCGGGGAATCCTTTCCCCACTCGCCTCACGGACGGCGGTCTTCCCTCGCCGATTTTGTGTTTTTTTTTGTTGTTGTTTTCCCCTCCTGTCTCCTCCCAGGTCGAGGAAGGCGGGGATGACCTGACTGGGTGCAAAGTACGCCCCTCCCCAGGGAAACCGAGAGGGGGGGGTGTAGGTCATACCATTGGCACCCCAGCCTGAGGCGGGGTCGGGCTAGAATGTTGCACGCCCTGTCCCCAATCGGCCTGATGGGGCGGCCGGTGAGGACGGTTCGAGAGAATTACGGGCATGTCCGTAATTTAAAAATATTAAAGCCTGCAGTATAAAGCAGCATAATTTAGTATTTTTTTATCGCTAAAATAGCTGCAAGTGGCTTATATCAGAAGAGGTCCACATTCACTTTTGTTAATGGCCATAGTTTCGTGGAAAAAATGTGCTTCAATGGGAATCTATAGCACATATCTGTAATATTGATCCAGTGTAGCAAAGCTATATGTTAGACAAAGCTTTATTTGACAAAGAGGCTCAAACACATTATTTTAAGACACCCTGGATGCAATGTTTCACTTGGAATCTATGGGAGCATCATGAATAATTACGCGTAGATATACATGCAGTTATTTGTAATCTGTCATACCACATTTATTTCATTATCCTATCTTATGGCTCTTGTTTTTGACATGTGTTATTAATTATTGCAAAAACACAGTTCTGAGCCTTATCAATTATTTTTGTTAAAAAATGTCACTTAGTAGATTTAGAAACAGCTTTAATTAGCAACATTGATGACACCATCAAAACAAAATGTCTAGATTACTGTTGAAACCTCCATTCCCTGATGGAGGGAACGAGACGTTGTGTCCAGTGAAGCGACACTAGGGGACTTCTTGAAGGCCTTGGTTACCTCTGAACTTGAGAAAATGGCAATGAGAAATTGGCAGACAGAATTTGAATGTCCCTCCCCAGGACATACAGGTATAAAAGGAGGGAATCATGCATCAGTCCATTCAGGTTTTGCACTAAGGAGCTAAGTATAAGGTTCGGCCATAGCAGTGGCTCGGTTCAGCGCCATGACCAGGGGGACACAACGTCTAATTCCTTCCATCAGGGAACGAAGGTTACAACAGTAACCTAGATGTTCCCTGTCTGTCACTCACTTCGATGTTGTGTCGAGTGAAGTGACACTTGGGGTCCCTATTCAATCACGCCATGCGCTGAACCATGTATGTGCGCTGCTGATGCAGGTGCGGGCAGACAGTTGCACGCCAAAGCGACAGGCAGCATCAGACTGCACGTACCCTTCCCCAACACCCCATAAAATCGTCATAAACTTCTAAGGTTCCCGGCACCCTGAAGGGGGGAACAAAGTGACATGCTAAGCATGGGAGCAGGCCGTGCCAGCCGTGCCTTTTCTCTCTCTATGTTTCTCACATAGAGTTAAAGTGGCTGGGGCCATCTTAACGCTATCACATGCATCGGGGAAGGCATTCTTTTCCAACTCCTATTCTTTCAGGGGAAAAAGACCTCACGGAGACCACCACCTGCCCTGGCCGGGGGGAGGTAAAGAGTGGCGAAATACATCACATGGGTTTTCAGGCCACATGTGGGAATGGCACGGTGGTAGATCCTACCTGCTGCAAGGGAGGAGTTGCTACAAACACGGTGACCGGGGGGCAGCGGGGACTGCCCAAGGGAGACAAGGGTCCGCCCATAGCGGACAAAGAGCTGCTCATAACATCTAAAGCTCTGCGTGCGGTCCACATAAGTATGCAAAGCACGCACCGGACACAGCAACGAAAAGGCTGTCCAAGTCCGAGACCGAACTGGGAGACGGAGGCGTTGAGGAAGCATGCTTTGTCTACATCCTGCATATCGACCAGGTTCAGGCATAGATTATGCTCCTGGACTATGAGGGTGGCCATCGCCTGCCCGAGTGTCTGCGCTGTGACCTTCGTGGCCCTGAGGGCGAGGTCGGTCGCAGAGTGCAGTTCCCGCAACACGTCGGGGTCAGGACTGCACAAGTGCAGATCTTTGAGTGCCTTGGCCTGGTGAAATTGCAGGAGGGCCATGGCATGCAGGGTGGAGGCGGCCTGTCCGGCCTGTCCAGTGGCGCTGTAGTCTTTGGCAGTCAGTGACAACGTCATCCTACAAGCCTTGGAGTGGAGCACCGGGCAATCCCGCCAGGTGGCGGTGTTCTCAGGACACAGGTGGATCACAACCACTCTGTCCACCTGGGGGACCTCCGAGTACCCGTGGGCTGCCCCTCCGTCGAGGGTAGTGAGAGTGGATGTGCGAGGAAGTCGGTTGCGGGCAGTGAAAGGTGCCCTCCTTTCATTTGAGGACGAAGGGTTCCAGTCCCACGCTGACTCAGACTGGGCTTGCCGACCCGAAGGCAGCAATCCAGTCGAGTCTTCCGCGTCAGATGCCGGAACGCTGTCTGATGCAGCGGCGAACTCATCATCTAGCTCAGGGGGCTTGGGGGAGTAAACAGCCACTCTCACCTCGAGCTTGGACGGAAGTCAAAGAGCGTGCCGGGGGCGGGTGGTGTGAATGTTTGCTATAGTGCCCCTAGTGGCAACACTGAGAATACAGTGCGTACAGCAGCTAGGAGTGTTTGTGCTCACGTACTTCATAGAGTATGTTTCAGGCCTTAGTGTTTTTGAGTCTTTTGTTTTTAACACAGATGTTAGACTGCATTTGTTATTAATAATCGTATTTCTTTGTTTGCACCCATCATGTTCCAAATAAAAAGAGAATACGTTCAAATGAGATGAAGAACCATTTATTTGAAAATAATTCATTCATGGGATTATCCACAAAAGAGCATTACCCAATAGTTATTTAATAAATAAACTTTTCATTAGATTTCCAGCAAAAATAACTATATTGTTATATATACCATTACTGTGATATAAAATGTATCATGCTGTGAAATACATTTTTGGTCATAACACCCACGTCTATGCTTTAGTATTTATCATGTGTGTATGTGTCTCTCCCCAGCAGGTCATCGTGGGAGAGCATCTTCAATAAGAGTAGCGAGGTGCTCTCTGTGCAGGAGCTGAGATGCTGTCAGCGTGTCGTACAGCTCAGTAGAGACTGTCTGCTCGTGGTCTACAAATTTGTGTCTGACTCACGCAGTTCGCTCAGTGGACTCAGCCCAGACTGGGATGACACAAGGTAGATTTACCTTCCATAGGTCCAGTCCATGAGTGTCAATAGTGTTCGGCACAACTGTATTCAGCATTAATGTCCAAAGATTTAATCAAGAAAATTAAGTGATTTTATGCTTAAATAATGCAAAACATTCTCTGTCAAAGCATGGAGACATATTTTTAACATCTAAATCAGAGGTGTCAAACACATTTTAGGTGCAGAACATTTTATGTGGACATTTGTGTACTCAAGCAGAGTGCATATACAACACATGCTTTGGAGCTATAAAGTCTAGAATCAACTAAATGCTGCTTTAATGACCAATATTGGTGTTTAACAGCAGGAGCTAATGGAATTTAATCATTTACTTTACCAGAGTGAATGCCTTTAGATTACATAAAGGCCTACATACAAAATTGGTGATTAGGGAATAATAACCATACAATTAATATTGAGGAAAAAGGTACTACTGACTGCGGCTGGATAACTTTATCTTTATGAAGCCAAATAAAACCGAACATTAACAAAGTTTGGCCTGTTTGGAGTATTTTATATTACATATTATATTATTTATTATATATCACATAATAACAGTATATTACAGGCCTGCATCTCAGTGAAACTCTGACAGCACCAAATCAGTAGTATTAATGTAAACCAATTATTTGTATTAATCATTCTGTGAGAATTGGGAAAAATAGTTAAATTAATATATTTCTTTGTGTCTGTCTTTGTTGTCATCATTGCTATGAGTCAAGTCCATGGGCAACGGAAGTTGTGTCTATTGGACTTGCAGTCCTGTATTTTAGCACCTTACACCCAAACAGCTGAGAATATTTCAGATTTATTCTTTTTTTTTTTCAGATCAGAATGGAAAAACTGACCTGAAACATTAACATTGGCGGTTGCTACGTTACACGGACATAGCATTTGCTCTTACATTTGCCCTTGTCTGCTAGACAGATCTCACCCTGTGATTTCACACTCTTAGCCTTTATTTATTGGTTTTGGATAACTCTTCCCCCAATAACTCCAGTATGTCCATTCTGCAACCACCAACCTTTGTGCACCTGCTTGCTACATTCATTTGTTTCCCAAAATGGTGCCCTGAAAGGGGTGTGGCCTCCAGAGCACCTCTCCACTCACCATCCCAGCCAACATCCACTCTCTCCACTCTTGTTCTCTGATGACACGCCTCGTTGCAGACTCAATGCTGGAATGGCCCTTGGGAATCTGTTATTTTTCAATCAGCTGGCATCTGCTTTGCCTCGTTAGTAAAATGATGCCACAGTAAGAGTCTCATCCTGCCTTCCTTACTCCATCCTACCACCTTACTTCCTGTCTGGATTCATCAGGTGATGGTTTTCTTAACACAGAAGTCCTCTGGCAGAGGTCCAGTGACTTATGTCTTTGTTCACTCTTTCTGGTTTTAAAGTTACTGTTTACTTTTTTGGTCTTATTGTGCTCAATTTATTGGTACATGTTAGGTCTGCACAATTTATCAAAGTAAAATTGAAATAGTGATTTGTCAATGAGTGATTATTAAATCGCAATGAGCTGCGATTAAATAAAATAAATAGTCAAAATGTATGCTCTTCTATGTCCTATCTAGTGTTTTTCCATGTTTTCAGAGCAGTTCTTTGCCCCACAACTCCATCTTGAGCCAGAGTATCAGATGTGCTCGAGTTCAGTTCTTTTGCTTAAGTGTGCTAAGCACGTAATATAAAAAACGTGACAGATTCAATTTAATTTTACTTTTGCGTAATTCTAAATATGTATGGCCGCTACAAGTTAATATACAAATAATAAACCATATGGCAATGAGTATTTGTGGACAGAGGAGAAGTTGTTAAAATGAGGAGCACATTATACAGCTGTTGTGAGTTCGGCTACACACACAGAAACTCTTCCTGCAGTTTTCCGCCAAAATAAAAGCTAGACATTTTAGAACTCTTTGGTTTAACTGGGCCGCATAGAAATGCCCAGAGGATGTTTACATTTTGTTGGGAAACAGGCAGTTCAAGGGGGCACAAGAGGCAAGGGGATGAGAGGAACAGATCAAAGACAGGGAGGCAGGGACAAGGTGGAGACAGAGACCAGGGAGATCAGAGCAGATCAGGCGGACAGCCATGAGGCCCGGAAGACCGGAGCAGGTCAGGCGGATGGCCAGGATACCAGGGAGACCAGAGCTGATCAGGAGACCCAGAAGACCAGAGAAGATTAGGCAGATGGCCAGGAGTCCCAGAAGACCTGAGCAGATCAGGTGGACGGCCAGGAGACCCAGAAGACCAGAGCAGATCAGGCGGATGGCCAGAAGACCCAGGAGACCAGAGTATATCAGGCGGCCTGGTTGGCGGCCATAAAGCTGAAACAGGGTCAGGCGGTCTGGGTGGCTACCACAGCGTCGAGATAGGGTCAGGAGGCCAGGGAGGCAGCCACAGACTAGAGACTGGAGCCATGGAAGACTCTAAGGGCAGAGCCGTGGAAGGCGGAGCAATGGTAGGCTTGAGGGGCGAAGCCGTAGAATGCGAAGCCGTGGCAGGCTCCAGGGGCGAAGTCATAGAAGGCAGAGCCATGGCAGGCTCAAGGGGTGAAGCCGTGGAAGTCGGAGCCGTGGAAGGCAGAGCCATAGGAAGCTCGAGGGGCGAAGCCGCAGAACGCAGAGCCGTGGCAGGCTTGAGGCTAAGAGTCCAGGATGACTGGGAAATGACCTCAGTCTCGGTCGTGGGCATGGTCTTAGTCTCGGGAACAACCTCTGTGGTCTTGAACATATGCTTCCCACGTGTAGTCTCCGGTCGCCGGCAACTCTCTCTCAAATGAGACAGAGTACATGGACTTAAGGCTAGAATTGGAAAAGTATTGCACTTGGCTAGGACATAAAACAGACATGAATATTCCAGGATAGGTAAGTTCGCTCGGGTCAGCCGAATGAAGGGCGCTGCTAGATCCATTTCGGTGCGGTCAGTTATTCTGTTACAAGGAGGGAGGTCACAGGAGCAGGATCTAAATGCAGCTTAAGATATTTAATAAAATAAACAAAGTAAAGATTAACGGTGTAAACACAGGAACAAAATAAACATCCACGATGGGAAAAACACTGGAACAGAGAAAACATGAACGATGGGAACTGGATACACAGAAGGTCAAAAAACATAGCAGACAAAAGTGAATCGTGACACTGTGAATGTGAAGACAACAGTGAATCGTGACACACTGTGAATATGAAGAAAACAGTCTCTCTCTTTGTTTCACTGTTTTATTTATGGATTTATTTATGGTCAATAAGATCTTGAGTTTGTTTCCTTTTAAGAGGACTCAGACCTTTTTATTAGCAGTAGAACATGGCCAAAACATTACCAAATGTTGGTCTAAAGAAATCACTTCCTAATTTTTTGTTTATCGTATTGCAGTTCAAATCGCAATCACAATATTTTAAAAATAATCACAATATGACTTTTTGTTCAAATCGTGCAGCCCTAGTATTATTCCAAAGAAACAAAAACTCTTTACAATTGTTTATCAAAATATGTTCCCTATCAAAAAGCTACACTTTGATGCTGCGCGGATTTAGCGCTTTGAGAACGACTTTAGGAGTGACCAGCTGTGAATATGTGTGCAACACGTCATTGAAATTGATAGGAAAGTGGTGTGTGTGTGTGGTCACAAAAAAAAAAAAAAAAGAAACAAAACAGGCCATATTGGATGAAAATAGAACCTCTAATCTTTTGACTTAAACAGGTTTCATGTAAAAACTGAATTGTGTGACTTACCAGATGTAGTTATGTTACCATCTCTGCCAAAGAAAAACTCTGCTGTGATCAGCACCATGTTGTTTTGTCACATGGCTCACATGAAAGTTTAAGCCTTTACTGACAGCCCAAAATCTCCTGAACTGAGATCAGTTGGTTTAAATAAAATAAAATTATGCGGCCCGAATTGCGATGCCAAAATGCAATGTCCACACATGTGTATGCTGGGTTGCACCATGATAAAGCTGTAAAGCTGTCATGCCACTTGCAGTGTAGACAGCTTTTTTGATAATTATGGGAGCAATCAGCTTTCGCTTGCAGTGTCACGCTTCTTGTCACGTGCACTGTGTAGGCCTAATTGACTACATTATGGGGGACATTTTGTAATGGATTTGTCAGTATATAAATAAATGTAAAAGATTCTAAATGTACACTTGTAACACCAGAAAGTAACAGACATTATGGTGCAAATTCCAAAAGTAATGCTTTACTTCACTCACTGTTTCCGAAAAATACATAACATTCATTACTTGTCATGCATTATTCCCAACACTGATCATGTGCATGAAAGGTAACCGCAACTGATAATTTTATTGTGGTTTGAATTAAAACAGGACACTATTGCAGTTCTATAACATGTAAAGTTTTGCATCAATTATTAATAAGATGTTGAACTACGGGGACATACTGTATCTCCCAAGTTTTGAGAAACGTGATGCGATATTTGGTGGTTTACTTTCTCTCAAAGTGTCTTAAAGTTTTCTCTCAAAGTTTTAAGCTTAGCATGGCAGTTGGGTGATAGAGTGTAGGCTTAAAACAAGCAAACAGACGAGAGATATGTGCAGATCTCTGAGTGATTGTGTGTAATTAGTAAAGCACACACACTTTGGAAGGTTAGACAGCTTGCGTGTCTCCCGGGGCTTTGCACTGGCAGGTTTTTCCAAGAACTGCTCAATGATCAAAAAGCCAAAGACCTGGTGGAATCCTCACAGAGGTCCAATTAAACACTGCCTGCAGCCTGATTGGACCCTGAGTGATAGAGCTCTCTCTCATGGATGAGACTTCCTTACAGGGAATATTTCAGAGCCGGAGAGGCCCACCTCTATATATGTTTATACTTGAATTTCATATTCCTTTGACATTTCCTTTTGTTGACCAAGCTCAATAGTCTGTAGTGGAAAATATGGTAATGAGGCTCAACCCCAGCGCAAAAGCAATTCCTGAGAACTCACCTGTCTTGGGCTCCCGGAGGGAAGAACCGAAGAATGAGGCCTGATTTTTAAAGCTTTAATGAAGCATAGGAATAGATCATGTGCAAATTATGTGTAAGGTGGTTCACTATGTTGGTTTGCAATGGAGACATCAATATTCATCATTGCCCAAAGTTTTTATGATCCATAATACCTTGGTGATACAGGTCGTATGACGTCCCCTTTCATTATTGAACATTGCTGAATGCAACGAATGCACTGCAAACATGTGCTTAGCGAGGTGCAGTATCGTAGCATACCTGAGTAGATTCAAGGACATTCTTCTTTAAAAGTTAATTTGATTCTTCTTATGTCTCTTGGGTCTGTCCTTCTTTTGCAGGGCTCTTTAGAATAAAGCTTTGTTTTACTTAGATATGGAGCAGGCCTAATTTGTTCTGGCTATATTGTATTGCTGTCATAACTACAGCATTGCACTCCGCTAACTGGGCTCGTTTACTATGATTTAATGTAAATGGGTTAATGATACGAGTGCGAATTTATTAATTTAGTGAAAAACAAAACATTAAAAATGCAGTTCATACAGGCACTGGCTTAGAGAATAAACCTCTTCTGTGTATGTATCTTATCAATTTCTGCAATGAAATTAATTTTGAAATTTTTAGGGCATAAAGTCAAAAACTTTCTTTAAAGGTGGTGTAACTGCCCTTTGAACATAACAAAGAAGAAAATGAACCCTTTCAGCTCAGATAGGCCCCACGAGGAAAAATAAAATTCTAAATATTAATAACTACAGTCTTGACCAACAAAAAAATAAGTATTGTTTTAAAGCTCAGAAGCTGTACTTCACAATGCATGTAAGCATGTTTTACTCACAGACAAAAATATAGCAAGTAATAGCTTTGTTTAGTACATGACGGCCTAGAATACTCTATTCTGTCTTTGAAAATTAGATAATTTCAATATAAATTGTCTCGGTTACTAACGTAACCTCCGTTCCCTGATGGAGGGAACGAGACGTTGTGTCGATGAGTTGCCACTAGGGGTCGCTCCTACAGAGCCCAGACATCTCTGATTTTGAGAAAAGGAATCCACGCTGGTCCAAGGACAGCGTGCGGTACAAGTAGATGCGAGGTGCACGCACCGGACACAGCAACGGCAAGGCTGGGACTGCCTCCTCCTGGGGCAGCGCTTGCAGGTTCACCACTTGATCCCTAAAAGGGGTCGTGGTAACCTTGGGCACGTAGCCCGGTCGGTGTCTCAGGATGACGTGAGAGTGAGCCGGACCGAACTCTAGGCACAGTTCACTAACAGAGAACGCCTGCAGATCCCCTACCCTCTTGATGGAGGTGAGCACCGTCAGGAGTGCGGTCTTCAGAGAGAGTGCCTTCAGCTCTGCTGACTCATGGGCTCGAAGGGAAATCCCCAAAGGCCCCGAAGAACCACGGAGAGGTCCCTCGAGGGAACGAGGCGCGGCCTGGGGAGGGAGAGTTTAACCTCCTCGCGCCTCTCAGAAACCTGATGACCAAATAGTGCTTCCCTAAATACTTACCTTCCACTGCATCGTGATGTGCCGATATAGCGGCTACATACACCTTCAAGGTGGAGGGGGACAGCCGGCCCTCCAACTTTTCCTGCAGAAAGGAAAGCACTGATCCAACTGCGCATCTTTGGGGGTCTTCGCCACGGGAAGAACACCACTGAGGGAACAGACGCCACTTCAGGCCGTAAAGGCGCCTCGTTGAGGGGGCTCTCGCCTGAGTGATCGTGTCTACCACCGCGGGTGGTAGGCCACCTAAGTCTACCACGTCCCGTCCAAGGGCCAGACATGGAGATTCCAGAGGTCTGGTCGCGGGTGCCAGATGGTGCCTTCCTCAGGGGAATTCGCCGGGGGGGGCTGTCGTGGCTCCGCAGGAGCGACCCCTAGTGTCAACTCATCGACACACTTTCGAGTGAGTAACAGACGGGGAACAATATTTTTTGTCCATATATTTATTTATTTGGTTAGTAGCTGTGTAATAAGTGGTATAATGTACAGTCAGCCTGTTGTTATAACAAAATAAACACAATCAGGGTGATACAAGGCCCTCCCCTTTGCGTTGGGGTCCTGTTCACCCTGTCAGGGCTTATTGTGTGAAAACAACTGGCTGACTGTACATAATCCCTTACATA
The DNA here is from genome assembly GCF_025860055.1 of Xyrauchen texanus. Lineage (NCBI taxonomy): Eukaryota > Metazoa > Chordata > Actinopteri > Cypriniformes > Catostomidae > Xyrauchen > Xyrauchen texanus. The sequence continues at coordinate 23,440,113 of NC_068307.1, forward strand.
TATGTGACGAGGAGGATGGCGTGGCCGGGCGGGTGAACGGCCGGAAGGGCAATACTTCTCCACCAGGAATGAAGCGGAGGAGACTGTGTCATGCCGGGGGTTTTCCCAGCCTGATTCGAGCGATGGAGTAGTGTGGGCTAGATTGGTAATCTGGCATACCGTGCATTTTCCCGGTGGGCCGATGCACTTGGGGGCCGATCAGGGGAGGATAGAAATGGGCTGAATGGTCCACGGTAATTGTAATGAGCCGCCACGTTATGCAGAACGGGCCACAAAATGGCGCCACAATATGCCGACGGGGGCAGTGGTATGCAGAAAAAGACTAATATCTTGCTAAAAACACATTAGCTTTCCTGATTTCATCAGAAATTATGTAGTATGTTTTCCAGCATCATGGAACAATCAGGTATTCAGATCTCTGCAACCAGAGGTGGAAGTCATCCAAATATGGGCAGAGAGGATTGTCCTCTCTAATTACATATGGCCACCAGGAGAAGGTGCCAGTATATGACAAAGATTCATTGGCTCAAATGACACAGAATGGAACTGAACGAGATCTCGTTACTCATGCCTGCATGCTTTGGAGAGAGAAAATACCTTTGGTCATTGTTATATTTGCATGTGTAATTAGTTCTTAATATGTACAATTATTATGTTTTGTTTGAATAGGCTTTTAGAATCTTGGAGAAGTTTTTGACACTAGGATACATTATTTTGGTAGTGCTATAAATTTTGATTGCTTTCTCATATCAACACAAAACTTTATTCAGTTAAAGGTGACATGATTGGGAACAAAACAATAGCAGTTTTTCAGAGCTAACTTATTTACACCCTGAGAGATATTATGTCAAATCAGATAAAAAGTACATTTTTTCAGCAGTTTCTGAGGCTGAGTCACAGAATGTATCATTATCTAAATCATTAAAAATGTATACCAAACACTTGACCCTCCTTGTTTTGTTTCTATATATATATATATATATATATATATATATATATATATATATATATATATATATATATATATATATAAAATAAGCTATAAGCCTATAAGCCTACCAAATCAAGTCAGTGTGATATAACCAACATGCAGGAAGATAATTTTTTATCATGTCAAAATGTTTGAAAACCTTAAGGAAATGATTAAGATGTTTAAGCTTGTGTATTCTATGTGTAAAGAAAATATATTACTTTTTGCTTGAAGGTTACACCACTTAGCCCAACACTTTTAAACTCATTAAATAAAAAAACATACATTTCCAGATTTTTCATTTGTATAATTTTGGACACCCTTATTTGTAATTGATCCAAAGAAATGTCAATATTAACATTTGAAAAGAGAGTTTAGCACTTGTTTGTTGTAATAAGTTAAGAAAACCAGCTTGTTTAGTGCAAGATGTTTCTTTATTGTCAGTAGTATGGTATTTAATTAATTAACTCTTTAAATTGCCTTGTTACAAACTGAATTATAATTAGGCTATTCTGGTATTACCCAATGTGAATAATCAGCTGTCTTTAATGGTTACCATTCCTGTCTCGTTGTAGGCCCTAATTATCTTACCTGTTATCCTGTCCTGGATATCCTGCACATTAAACAAGTTCTTATCTGTTAAAACGAGCTGCATCCAGCAACTTGTGTCACTCACTGTTAAAAATTTAACCATTAAGATGTGAGGGTCAGTCGAGGGAATGGGAATCTAAAGCTGAAGGAAGATTTGAAGCGCAGAGAGAGGGAGAGTGTCTGATCACTTCAGGCGTCCTTTGTGTCTCTAATCCTGCATTGAGTCTGGATCCAACCCCCAATTCTGTGTCCTCTCTCTCCGTCTGTGCAGGTATCTGCTGCCAGTCACCTCCCAATTCATCATAAAGTGGCCGTCTGTGAGCTTCCGCCGCTCTGCGTCATCTTCTCGCCCCCGCAGTGTCTTTAATGCACGAATGGGACACTTCTGATGCTGGACTGCAACGCCAAATCCAGTGTTAGAAAGGCATCACACCTGGGACCTCCACAAACTCCAGCAGCATATTTAAAGGATTTGCTTGCCTGCATTGTTAATGCATCAGATGCAGATGATCGTGCAGTCCCTGCCTCCTATTCGCTATAAAATATCTGCTGCACTGCTATTTCCTTTAGGATGCTCTTGAAAGATGAACATTTTGCATTTATTTTCAAGACTGTAACATTTCATAAATTACATTGAATGATTCAGTCTCATGGAGTAAACACAGGCCATGTTCACATTTGAATTTTTTGTTGATAATGATGCTATTTTTACAATGTTTCCTTAAATTATTTTGATTTATGCACAACATGATGTCACTTTCTTAACAATATAATCAATTTATATTTTAGTTCAGTTTTTCCCAAAGTAAATATTACAAGAGTAAGGGTGCATACACACAGGATGCATTTTTGCATCCCAAAACAGCTAGATGGATCACAACAGACTGGATGTTACACTATTTATAATTTGACACGCCTGTGTCACGGTAGTCATATTAACAGCCAGTCAGAACTTGATTTAAGTTTCACTAACCTTACAAATTAGTATTTTTAATATGTTTTTCAAAATGTACACTTAAACAGTAATGGTTCTTTATTCATTTCTAGACACAATTTAACTTGTGGCTCAGTGAACCGGTGAGTAATCAGAGCCAATGATTCAGTCCATGATTCAGATTTTGACTCAGTTGTGTTCAATTCAGTCTGATTCCCAAGTTGGTTTGACTTATTAAAAAATCTCACCAAGTGATTTGATTTTTAATAGGAATGCATTGTTGCATGCAGTCACTGAGGACAATGCAATCAAAAGTTGTGTTCACTATTTATTGTCAATATATAATTTTGCGGCGCTTAAGCAAAATTTTGCTGCACCTCTCTTACAAGCTCACAACAGCTAATATATACTGTATATTGGGCACGTCATAAAATATCGATATATAGATTATAGATTGGATTTTTATTTTATCAGTATATTTTTCAGGCATCGGTATATTAACATTAGCCAACATTTAAATTAGATGCCTAATTTGCATGCTTTCCAATTCACTCAGTTGGGCTTCTGTTGAATGTCTGGTGTAATAGTGTTGGGAAACCACAAGGGGGTGATATAACATTTACTGAAGCACGTCATAAGGCACAGGTATCACAACATAGGAAAGGTATTTTAGAACTCCTTGCACAGGATGCATAAACACAAAGTTAGGAAGGTTTTTGTATAACAAGAATGAAAGTGACGTTGATGAGTTTGCAGGTTAGTGTATGAAACTGGTTTAACTGCGCAAACTGAACGATTAGAAATTATAATGCAATTTCTCTGTATGCATCTTTGAAGAGGCTTCATCCAAGCTGTCAAACCACAAAAAGACATCCTTGTAACTGAAAATACTTTGTGTAGGCTATATGAAAGATGCATATACACAATATATCATCATCCACTGCTGGCTAGAGTAAATAATCTTTGTCCTTTTACAATTATTTGTGTTGAATTTAATGGAAAACTATGCAAGTTGTGATCCACGTCGCTGCAGATTTTTGAGCAGCCTCGAGAGATGGCGAGCCTGTGGTACATACATACCTGCATACATACCTTCATATAAAATAATTGTTTCGAATTTTAAAACACGCCATGCTGTCCACCGTGCGACCCCCTTTAATTTAATATGGTGTTCACACCAACAAAGTTGTGTTAAGAAATATCTTTGAAAATGTATACCTGAAAAAATTCGGACATATTTAGATAATCATCAGGAAAATATTCTGATTATCGATGCGCGAAAAATGTCATTTAAAAGGATTGTCTTAAAAAATAGCGCAAATGAAATGCAAGAATGCACACTGTGTGAACGCCTTTTAAGAATGAGTTAGAATGGGTCAGGGTTAGTGTTAGTGTCTGAAGTAAGGTTAGGGTTTAGGTTAGAGGTTAGGATTAGGAGTTAATGGGAGTTATAGAGTTAAGAATAAAAAATGCTTACTGTTTGGAGTAAATGCTCTACATTACACTAGACTATAGTTGCCTGTTCTGACCTTAAAGCTAAGATCACCTTAATTTAAGGGACATAATCCTTCTTTATATAACGTTGTGAGCCATATTGTGTACATGCAAATATTTACCTCAGTTTCTGAGCTGTCTGATGTTTGTTGTTGCAGTGAAGATGAGTGGGACATTCAGTATTGCTGTTGGTAGAGTTGCTAACAAACATCCTGGAGAAAAATGTGTGAAAACTCTGAAAACAGCATCTCAAAGATACTTGAATTAATGTATGTTATTTATTTATCAAACAATATCTGTTTACATTTATGTCTAATTTAAAGTTTTAAATATGTTTAACCATTTTAATCATGGCATTATCAATGTATCAGTGAAATAACGTTTTATGAAAGTACTATAATAAGTGCTATTTGCAGAGCTTTGCTTTGGATCTAATAAGGATAAATGTTCATGTTTGTATTTTAGTCAAATGTATCTGGATGTGCCAGCTCATACCACGCTGTGCCAACACTACTCAAAATTAGCAGTACGTATTAATTTGGTGGAATACTTCGACTGTAAGCAATATTTATCGTTTAATATATTGATGGTATTTCCAGTAAATAATGTGTCTTTTAAAACAGTGGTTCTCAGCTGGCTTGAAATTCATACATTGAGGAATTTATTTCAATTTTTTTTACAGGTAATTTATTAATATTACCTTGAAAAAAATGTTGCTTGTGAATGTGGAATTTCAATGATTTAAAGCTCTCAAAAGCTTATAAATCCATGTTTAAAACAAATTGTTGTTGGCACAAACCATGTTAATTTTCATGTCAGCCTGGATGTGGTAAGTTTTTTACCATAAATATTTTTATTCATGTTTTTGAGGATGATGTCATACCACATAACCTGTTCATGTTGGTTTCTGCTAACCTGACAAGCTTCTACCAGATTAATGTGCATAGATCTTAACACTTTACCAAGTTTTTAAGCCTTTGTATTTTGTTATCCTAACTATGCATGATTGTATGGTTAGTTACGTTTAATTATTTGCATTTACCCTTAAGTACTGACCACCAGTTGAGAACCGCTGCTTTATAAACCTTGGCTGCTGGGTTTTGTTTTTATGTTTAGTAAAATAAATTATAGTGACAATGTTTTGACAGCCAACTAAACCTTCTGTAGATGGCAATAACCTGACATTTATTCAACAGGCCATATCTGCCACCTTACATTCATGCAAGAATGCCAATTATTATAATTTTTTCCTGGATTTTCATTCAGGATAATGGTTTTTAATAGCAATAAATGGCTTTAAAAAAATCCAGCAAGACTCCAGACTTCTATTTGAGATTCTCGTTGAGTTGTGTCTGACCTGTCTTACTTTTGTTATTTTCTCCTGAGGGAAAGAAGCCCTTACACGAGGTAACGCGCACACACACTAACAAACCAAAGCCCGTACCAAACTGACACTTCATGTCATACTACATGGTCTCGTGTGAGATTCCAGAGCATAACCTTGTCATGTTTTGATCTAACCTAAGGTCATTCCTTAACACTAAGAACTACACTGTTAAATGTGTTTCTTTCCTCTTACAACAAAAGAATGAATGTTCTTTAATCATATAAATTATTATACTACTGATACTTATTTTTGTTGAAAGTCAATACATTTCATTTTCATTAAAGACCACAAGACAATTTTAAGGCCATCTATTCTAGGGTACTGAAAAAAATAAATAAAACTTTAGCAGACATTAGCACTATAAAATATACACTCTTTCCCTTCTGGTAAAGCAGACCAATAATATTGATGACACATCTTGCAGTCTCTTTGTAAATGTATTTTTTCAAATAAAATACTCACTAGAATAAGAACATCCCTCCATCTAATACACCTGACTAGTAATTTTCACAGCTGTAATGTAAACTGAGGCCTATTGCCTGTTTTTGTTTGTTTGTTTATTTTTTCTGTTAAGCGACTAGGTCTTCGATATGTCCCAATTTCCTGTTTCAATAGGAAATACATAAACAAAGGAATGAACACTGCTTATGAATCCATTTCATGGGTCTTCAAAGTCAGCACATTTCCCTCTCTGGATATGGCATGCTATAAGGCTGAGACATTGTTTAATTTAGTCCTAACAGCTTTGCAGTTGGTAGTTTTGCCAGTTGTCAACAGTATAGCTGTCCTCCGACATACCCTCATGCCATCTCAAACTTGAATGACTTTCTATCTTCTGCGGAAAACAAATAATAATTTTTTGAAGAGTAACTCAGCTGCTTTTGTCCATAGAATATAAGTCAATGGGGTCCAAAACATTCAAGCTCCTAATATGACAAAAGACAGCATAAAAGTAATCCCCATGAATTGAGTGGTTTTGTCCATGTCTTCTTAATCAACCACTTTGGGTGAGAAATAAAGCAAAATTCAGTTCAGGATCACAATAGGGCAGACACACTGTGTCAGTGTGTTACTGCATGATATTAAAGCAGAACAAAGTCTGAAAAGACAGAGAATGCATGAAAAAACAAGGTGCTGTTTCTCCCAGATGTGGTTGAAATTTAATCTAAGCACAAATGCAACATGTCAAGCAGAATTATCAGTTATTTTAGTGCATTTTCCGTATTAAATGAGCCTCAGGGGTTTGTGTTTGTCATCTGTATTGATATCAGAAGATCCATGAAGCTCTCATGATTGTGTATGTAACTGCTTTTTTTCAATTTTCTGATCGGACAGTTATTTATTTTTAAAGCTGCTCGTAAATGGCAAAGTTTAAACACTTGTTTTAGTGCAGCAGTTGATTGACAGGTGAGGGGTGGTGCTTAACTGCTTCAAAGATGCATACAGGACGGATTAGCGTCTTTACCTCAAATGCAACGTGGACACATGCATTTTTGACCACATTCGTATGTGGTTTCTGTGCTACAATCATAAAATGTATAGACCTCGTTTAGACCTGTATTTAGGGCTGACCACATGACCACGTGATCTGATCACCCGAAATGCATCTTAATAACAGGTGGAAATGGGGTCAAAGTTAGAGATAATTAAGCCCTATCGAGACCACCAATAGCTCATGTACAATCTTTTTGTAAAATACTTTTTTGCATCAGTGGTTCTACATCCTTCATTCATATTCTTTGTTTATTGATGTGTTTGTCTCTTATTAGATCAAATAGGGAAAATAACTTTCTTATTGCAGATACCCTTCATTAAAGGCTTTGTTTTATAAAGATCTGCTGGGGTTTGTGTAATGCAAGTGCCCTACTGCACCATAAGAGTCACAGCCATTGCAAGGCATGTTTGATTTACTTTCTCTGGAGTCCACTATTCTGCTGCCTTTCTACTGCCCACATATAAAGGTCTCTGGGTGCCTATTTAATAGATCACAGCCACAGAGGGCTTCATGCGCTGTAAAGAGCCAGTTTAAAGTCTCAGATTACCTGTGAACGGCCAACAAGAAAACTATGATTCTGAATGTTGCCACTTGAGGATTTTCAAAGTGCTTATGGTGAAGTTTGCTTTCCTTCGCTTCGCTGGCACTAAACTGGTTCCAACAACAGTATGGGAATTTCTCTCGCTCAGCTGTGAGACAGTGTCAGAAGAAAAGCCCAGCTGCCATGTGGGGGCTCGTCCGGGATCCTTCTGAGCTTATCAATGCCTCCACTCCAGCCAGTTTTGCCGACAGACCCCTATGTCCTGACTTTCATAGCTTAGAGACTCAACAGCTGTCTGACTTTCTCGATGCCAGACATCCTCCTCTCGCTGTCTTTCATGTTGAATGCTGATGTATTCGACAGTCTCATTCAAAGCACTTGGCTAATTAGAATGCTTGTGTGTTTTTGAGTGTGGTGATTCATACCCTTAACTTTGGCCCTTTTAGTCATCATGAAGAACAGTTTGCATAATGAAAATGGATTAATTCACACTGATTAATTTATTCAGCCATTTTCCTCCTTCAATCTTCTTTGGGAGCACAAGAAAAGTGTAGCTTGCCTCCTGTCAATCTCCATTTGACCTACTTTCAGGTATTGATTTAAAATTACAAATAGCCACACTGATGGCTCAATTCTCACTGAACATACTCCTAGAAAGCTAAGCAGCTACTGTGAGCTGTAGTACTCAATTAATGAGGAGAAAATAAATGGCATTTTCATCCTGTTGGATGTTGTTGGGTGATTTAGTCAGCACATCAAATGTTTTTTATTTGTAATCTTAAGATGTTCCTCCTCTGACCTGCACTCATTATGCATTTCTTTACTTCTGAGGTTTCCAAGAACTGGAGTGCCAAGACCGGAACAATCCCTGTAATATTTATGAACCACACATGTGACAAGACAGGCTTTGAACAATCAGCTTCTCTTAAGCTTAACGTGTTTCATAATTTACTCTCCACTTCTGAATATAATTAAATGTGGATTGATAGTAATGGTTATAATGATTATATTTCTTAGAAGAGAAATGTGTGAAAATACGATCTGCTCTCTTTAATCAGGCAAAGAGGTATCAAAATATATGTCCCACTAAAACTAGCGAGAGTGTTTTCTTGGTAACCATATTAGAACTTTACTGACTTGCCACATCAAAAGTATTTTAAAGAGAAGTATATTTTACCACAGAGGCCTGAACTGACTGATTGACTGACTGGACAATAACACTGTTGAATTGCTTCCCTCAGGAAAACGATATAGAGTGCGTAAGTGGAGGACCGTTAAAGCTTCTAGGTCTTTTGTTTCAAACGCAGTTATGAGTGTAAATACTTATTTGAAACAAAGATAAAGGTACCGTAAATTTTAAATTGTAGCTATATGAAAAATTATTTTTTTCATAAGGTTTTGTGATGTTTTGGTGTTTTCTGTTTTCTAAAAATTTGTATGTTTGTGAGGTCGAAGCTACTTAAATTGCCCTGTAAAGTGACAAATAAAGATTTACTACTACAACTGTTATCTGCTTATTTTATGCATGTGTGATATACATGTGTGCTCTCCAAACTTTGCCCAAACTGTGACAGTTCCGTCAAAACCCTTTGCTGTTTAGTCTTAAACTCCCTGAAATGAATTCTCTCTCATATATATTTATAATAGGGTCATTAGGAATTTCAAAATATTTTAATCAAATTAATTACATGGCATGCTGATTTATTAATCAAATTAATCACAATTAAATGCATATCGATATTTGATATAAATATAATTCATTATTAATAATACATAACAAATAATTATAATAAGGCAATCAGATTTAAATATATTGCATTATTTTGGCAAATTTTGTATTTATTAGACAATACATAAAGTGGCTTTTGAAGACAATATATTGCTAGTTTTATTTCCATATTATTGCACAAGCCTACAGTCGACAGCAATCCATTTCGCAGCTGAATTTGTTATCTGTCCTGTTCTCACAAAATGTGTTCTTGTTTTCTGTCTGTGCTATATTTAATTGTAAATTTATGTACAGTGCTGGTCCTACCCTATTTGGCACCCTTGGCTAGACCCTCCAGTCACCCCCCAGTCACGTGTTAAAAATGTATGTATTAATTTTTACACAAAAAAGTACAAATTAATTTATAATTAAATATATCAGAAATGGGTGTAAACGAAATCTAGCAAAACATTAATAAAAACAATGTTGGGACGAATCATGTCATGGCTTCTTAAGTAGGCATCATGAATTGGTATCACCATATATAGAAATAAACTTAATGTGGGGGGCCTGGGTAGCTCAGCGAGTGAAGACACAGAGAATAGTGTGAAGTCTCCACATGCGCTAGGTCTCCGCATTAACGCACTCAACAAGCCACGTGATAAGATGAGCAGATTGATGGTCTCAGGCATGGAGGCAAATGAGATTCGTCCTCCGCCTCCCGGATTGAGGCGAGTCACTACGCCTCTTGGGCATTCCAAATTGGGAAGAAAAAGGGGAGAAAATCGGAAGAAAAAAAAAAACTTAATGTAAAGTGCCCGAAAACCAAACCAAGTGGTCTAAGATGTTCAAAAAACAAAATAAATAAATAAAATAAAGGAAAGGAAAGAAAGAAAATGCAAAGGACTGCCCAAAATATCTGTGGGCAGGGTCTGGGGGGCATGCTCCCCTGGAAGATTTTATGTTTTTTATTTATTATTTATTTATTTTATTTCAAAAACAGCACCAAAGTGTTAATTTGTGGTTATTTTAAGGGCATCATTTGAAAATTTTCTTTAGTAGCCTACATACTGAATATTGTGTAGCATTTATGAAACTATGGACAAAAAACATACTGACACCTTTTCACATTAGGACACAGATGAACTTTATCGAACGTATCTTTCTCAAAAGCCTCCTGTGGCAGTATCATGGTACAGCGATGGTATAATATGGTAAAACTTTGGTATTTTTTATAGTATATTATGGCATTGATATGGAAGACAACTCAAAGGAACATGTCCAATAAACATGGTATTGGCTTTGTCATTTTTGGTACTTTTAAGAGCTTTCATGTAATGTTAGTGTATTGATACACTTTTATTTAGAAAATGTCTTTACCTGCAGTAGACAATCCTTCACAGACTGCACTCGCATGTGACGATTGAATGCAGTTGCAGATTTTGTTTCAATGAATTGTAAGTAAATATCCACTTCATTCAGCATTGTCTTTGACTCCTGTCTTCTAAAGAATGTTTTACTGTGCAACAAAGCACTTAAAATTATTCAGCCCACACTTTAGATAAATTCATTGAGAAGAACCTACTAAAAACAGAGGTTATTTCACGCGTCCATTGTGCATCACTCAGATCCACGTTCCGTGTTCACAATGGCATACTATCCATATTTCTCTCACTGTTTTTGCCAAACACAGATATGACAGAAACAGTAAGGGTAACATGGTGGTAAGGCATTTAGTACACTGTTTATATGTTCCGTGGGGGGTGCCACAACACGCTATGGGAACGCACATGTAACCGGCCCAATTCTGACCACTGTTACGATCTGCATTGTGTTTAATTGAGAGAAGACACGAGACACTGGAACTGCTGCTGATGGAGGGTTTATTATCAAGGAGCCATGTAGATGGTACTGGATGGATTAAAGAGGATACAGCAATGAGAAAAGTTTTCTCTGTGATTTTATCACCTCTCCTCAGCGTGCTCAAAGCAGTCTCAACAACCATCACAATGTTGATAACATATCAAAAATACAATGCATGAAAACATGTTGCAAACATTAAGTGCAAAATGAATTGTCACAACCATTTATCATAGCATACAATATAATCTCTTGCAGCTAATTTTAAATCAATCATGAATTAGAAAAGAAACAAATTAATACAAAATGAATACATTGGAAGATTGAAAGATATAAACCATACCTGGATGGATTAAAGAGGATACAGCAATGAGAAAAGTTTTCTCTGTGATTTTATCACCTGCACAGATTAAAGGCCAGTTAATCAATCAGTTAAAATCCCCATGCTCTGTTGATACACACACACATACTCAAACTGCTGTACTCGGTAATAAAACGATCAAATCCTATCCATCCATTCATAAAACACTTCCTAGGGCATGTTTAACAGTCTTAACAATAATATTACTGCATATTAAGAACTTAATCAAACTTCTGAGAACTTTTATAGGCCTATATTGGAAGAGCACCTCTAACTGCTTACCTCTCCTCAGCGTGCTGAACGGTAGTGACGTCACGACGTCAGCACAAATAAATCAAAACTTATTTTCCCAAATTGACACTAACGATGTTCAAAACTAAATTATAGTGTATTCTTAAATAAATTAGTATAAAGTAAATAAATAAAAATTGACAGGAAGAATACGTGAAATACATTCATTTACATTGTGAATATTTACTCATGAATATTAATATCAGTCACACACAGCATTGATAGCATTGGCCTATCACACCCAGGCCGTGCCCAACCCCCTTGCGAGTTCGAGCACACTCGACGAGAAGTGTGGCATCCTCATGGGCACTGGCCAAAGGCACCTCTCTAGCAGACATATGCTGAGCAGCGGGTTGGGCAACACCCAATACCTTTACGAGATTTTACAATCTCAGGGTTGAGTCGGTTTCATCGCGTGTTCTCTCAGGTCCCAGCCAGTAGAACTCGGTAACGTGGAAACAACTGACCGGGTGAACCGCTTGCATCTAACGCCTTTCCCCTCCACTGAGGCGATCTCGTGCACTATTATCCCAGGAGATCCCACTAACTCGGCTCTCTGGATGACTCCTCCCTAGCCCTTTGGTCCACGAATTCAGCGGAATTCCCCGACCAGACCCACTACGAGTACTCAAACTACTCTGTGCTGGAATAGGTGCTCCACAGGATGGGTCCCCGTGTGGACTTATTCCCCTGTGTGCATTTTCCGTGGTACGGTCCCCTTGCGAGCAGACCCGAGTCACCCTTGGGCAGTCCCCACTGCCCTCCGGTCACAGTGTTTATAGCAACTCCTCCCTCTCAACAGGTAGGATCTACCACCGTGCCATTCTCCATATGTGACCTGAAAACACATGTGATGTGTTTCACCACTCTTTACCTCCCCCAGCCTGGGCAGGTGGGCTCTCCGTGGGGTCCTTTCCCCCTGAAAGAATAAGAGGGCGTGGCCTGCTCCCATGCTTGGCACGTCGCCTTGTTCCCCCCTTCGGGGTGTAGTGAACCAGAAGGTTATGAAGATCTTATGGGGCGTTGGGGAAGGGTACGTGCAGTCTGATGCGGCCTGTCGCTTTGGCACGCAACTGCCTGCCCGCATCTGCTTCAGCAACGCACGTACACGGTTCAGTGCATGGCGTGATTAAATATGGACCCCTAGTGTCGCTTCTTCGACACAACATCAAAGTGAACGACAGATGGGGAACATCTAGTTTACTATTGTAACCTCTGTTCCCTGATGGAGGGAATGAGACGCTGTGTCCTCCCGGACACGTCGCTGAACCGAGCCACTGTTATGGCCGAACCTCATTCTCGGCTCCTCAGGGCAAAATCCTGAATGGACAGAAGCATTTCCCTCCCTTTATACCCATATGTCTGGGGGCGGGACATGCAAATTCTGTCTGCCAATTTCTCATTGGCCTTTTCTCAAGTTCAGAGATGCGTGAGGCTCTCAAGAGAAACCCCTAGTGTGACTTCTTCAACACATGTCTCGTTTCCTCCATCTGGGAACGGAGGTTAATATAGTAACCTAGACGTTTCTTATGCAATGAAATTCATTTTTATGTGTGACTCAAATGTCCAGTAGTTTCCACATACTTTTGGGGCCACTGTTATTTTATTATACATGATGTATTATTAAACTTGATCTGTAAGAGGACATAACTGACATGTTCTTCAATGTGTCCTCTATTAACCTCATCTAACCCTTCGGTGCTGATATTAGCTTTATAGTCGATGCCAAACATTTAATCTCTTCCTCCTACACAAGGAGGCAGAAATGCAGGTTAATCTGAGCTCACCGACTGCTGGAGACACAAGATTTGAGATCTGACAGGGCCAGTCAGGGATTCATGAGTGAGCAAATTACATTAACAGGTGTGAATGTCTTTATTTGTGTAGATGTGACCTTGCTTCAATGCAGAATGCAGTGGTTAGTTTGTTTGGTATTTTCATTTTGATGTTTTACCTAATATGTGCATAATCCACTAAAATGAATAAAAATCTCCCAATATCACTTTACTCATCTCACATGTAAATCCCTCACTGAAAGGATTGATGAAAATTGATAACTGAAAATGTTGTCATCATTTACAGTTCTCACCAACAATTTGTTCCAAACCTAAATTAATAAAAAAATTTCCTTGGTACACAAAAGGTGCATTTTTGAAGAATGTTCTGGCTGCTCTATTCCAAAGTGAATGAGAGTTAGGACTGGGGTTGTCCAAATTACATATGATATGGTGTCAATGCACCAATGTACAATAGTCCATTCTTCTATAGTCCATTTCAGAGTTTTGGCTCAGAGGGATCATTTTACATTTTTTATATAAACTTAAATTTCTCACACAAATCAATCATAGGACTTCAGAGGATTTATAGTGCGCAAGTCATACAGGCTACTTCAATGATACTTTGTGGTGCTTTTTTGTAATTTTGGGGCTTCACGACCTCAGTCCCCATCTACTTTCATTAGCCTTTATGGAAAATATTGGCTGAGATATTCTTCAAAAATCACCTTTTGAGTGCCATTGAAGAAAGAAAGTCAAATGAGTTTGGAACAATGTTAGGGTGAGTGAATGGGTGATTCCTTTAAAAAAATAAACATATTTTTCAGATGTTAAAAGGGGTTATATTTAAGACATTATGTTTACATGTGTCTATCAAATACTGAATACTTCCATGGACACTTTCCAATGCTTATATTTTTTTCTCCCCCAAAAATGGATGTTGTGAGAATATTAGTGTGAAGCCAAACCATCTGGAATTTTCTGATGACAAGGTTGAGATGTGTTAGTAATGTAGCATGAAATCAGTCTGTATAAAGCTGTCTGTTATCTTTGACCATGTGATGATGAGTCGGAAACCAAAGGATTTAATAGGACTAACTCAAGGGGGAGTTGGACACCCGCAGAATGCAAAAAGCTCCTTGTCACAAAACATCAGAAATACTGCAGAGATAAGTGATTTAGTTTGCCTTACATTGTTGAAACAGATTTCAACAGTTGTTGTGTATAAATATGACACTTCCTGTCACAAATAATTGTTCACGGCATCTGTTTTTTTTGGTCTACATTTGCATGCATAAAATGTTTTTTTTTTTATTTATAGGCTGTGAAGACCTAATATCATCTAGACCATGTTGAATATGAAGTAGAAAATGTATTCCGAGACAAGAGCATATTCTGTGGCACCGAACCGAATGATGTCAATAGTTCAAACTCTTGAAACTGAATTATGCTGCAAATCTTCAGGCATTTTGAGTTAGAACATGTTTTCATGACACCAAAAGGCATATTTCTCAGACTTTGGAAACTTTTAGAAACATTTATTCAACATTCTTGGAAACCAAATATCTCACAACACAAAATAATTATGATTATGAAATGATAAAATGTTTTATTGTATTAATTACATGACAGGCTGTCTAATAAAATCAAATTAATAACAAATAGTATAAATATCTGCTAAAAAAAGAAAGAAAAATAGAAAAGCCTTCAAATGATATGCCTTACAAAAAAGAAAAAGAAAAAAGGCAATATATTGTTTGTTTTATTTGCATATCATTGTACATAAACCTACCACTAACTTACCATCCAGAGCAGTCCATGCACTTTGCAGTCGAGTTTGTCAATTCGACATAAACTACGGGCTGTTCACACAGAATACATTCTTAAATTCTGTTTGTGCTATTGCTTTAATTGTTGGTCAATAAATATAACAAACCACTGTTTTAGGCTTTTGCATCACGTCTCACTCTTTATCAGTATCTTGCAATGCATGGACATGTGTTGTTAAGATGTTGTGACAAGTTAAAATAGTTTGAATTTGAAAAATGTGCACTAAACAGAATTGCAAAAACGGAATAAAACAGAAAATCTGTTTGAAAACGTCTAGGTTATGTATGTAACCTCCGTTCCCCGATGGAGGGAACGAGACTTTGTGTCGGAGAAGCGACACTAGGGGTCTCTACCTCTGTTCTATGAAAAAAGGCCAATGAGAAGTTGGCAGACGGTATTTGCATATCCCGCCCCCGGACATATGGGCATTTAAGCGGGGCGAATACGGAAGTTCATTCAGGATTTTTCTGAGGAGCCGGAAATGGTCCAGCCACAACAGCGGCTCGGCTCAGCGACGTGGCGGGGAAGACACAACGTCTCGCTCCCTCCATCGGGGAACGGAGGTTACAAACGTAACCTAGACGTTCTCCTTCTGTCTCTCTCTCCACGTTGTGTTGGAGAAATGACACTAGGGGTCCCACTTCAATCATGCCATGCGCTGAGCCATGTACATGAACTGCTGATACAGGAGCGGGCAGGTATTCTTATGTGCAAAGGCGACCAGCTGTATCAGGCTGCACGTACCCTTCCCCAATGCCCCATTAAAGTCATCAGAATCCTTCTGGTTACCCTAGTGAGGTGAACAAGGTAATGCTTGGCCAAGCCTGGCTGGACCTCTTTTAGAAAGAAGGTCCTTCCTCAGGGGAATTCGCCAGGGAGGGGCTGTCGCAAAAAGCGTGAGATCCGAGAACCAAGTCCGAGTGGGCCAATAGGGGGCCACCAAGGTGACTTGCTCCTCGTCCTCCCTGACCTTGCACAGCACCTGTGCAAGAAGGCTCACTGGGGAAAATGCATATTTGTGCAGCCCCGTGGACCAGCTGTGTGCCAATGCGTCTGCCCCGAGGGGAGCCTCTGTTCGGGCATACCAGAGCGGGCAGACTTGAGTCACTGCTGGCTCCAAAGGAGGAGACGACGGGCGACTTGTGACATGTGGTGGGGGCATACTCCGCCTTGAGTATGTAGATTTATGTAGGCCACCACTGAGGTGCTGTCTGACCTGACTAGGGCATGTTTGTCTCGAATTAACAGGAGAAACTTCCTCAGGGCAAAGAAAACAGCCAACAACTCTAGGCAGTTGATGTGCCAGCGCAGCGGGGCCCCGTTCCAACAGCCCGCGGCTGCGTGCCCATTGCACACGGCACCCCAACCCGATTTGGAGGCATCGGTCGTGACCAGGACGCGTCGGGACACCTGCTGCAAGGGTACTCCTGCCCGTAGAAAGCAGAGGTCTGTCCAGGGTTTGAAGGTTTGGCGGCAGGCGGTGGTGATTCTCACACAGTACGTGTCGCGGCGCCATGCTCGTCTCGGGTGGGGTCAGAGGTGGGGCTCGGCTCCACCCCAGGAGCCTTTGGAAACGTTAAAGGGACCACAGTGCCTGGCGTGAAGGAAGCGAGTCTGTTCTCTGGTGCTGAGAACAGACTCAAAGCACTTACCTTGCTCTGCGCACCCGGCAGGGGGCGGGTTCATGACTGAAGAGGAGGTCTGATGTTGGTGTCCTCTGGACTCGTCTGAACTGGCTGGCCGGGGAACAGTCGTGGGGCTGAGGGCGGGGGTACCGCGTTCAGGAAGCCGGGACTGTTGAGATCCGGAAGCAAAGTGCTGTGAGAACGGCATTTGCGGGTCAGGTGACCCAGAGACAAAAGGAAATAGCTCTATTATTGAGAATGTGGAGAATGTGTGCCTGGGAGCCTTCCGGGTCCTCGAGGGGATCCGTGAGATGAGGGGCGTCCAACTTCTGCAGGGATGGTGGTGTAGTGGCTAAAGCACAGGGCTGTTAATCAGAAGGTCACAGGTTCTAACCCCATGGCCACCACCATTGTGTCCTTGAGCAAGGCACTTAACTCCAGTTTGCTCTGGGGGGATTGTCCCTGTAATAATTGCACTGTAAGTCGCTTTGGATAAAAGCGTCTGCCAAATGCATAAATGTAAAATGTAATGTAACTGTTTTTAGAGAATGTATTTTTAACATGTATTTTGTCTTACTATACTGGCAGAGTTTTTATAGTCAAAACAAGTGAAAAAATCTACCAGTGCTGAAGAAGAAATCCAAAGTATTTAGAATACATTACTGACCTTGAGTAATCTAATTTGAATATTCATATAATTTGAATATGTTACAAATTAAATTTTACCGGATGTATTCTGTAAACTGGAATACATTTTTAAAGTAATCCTCCCAACCCTGCCTGCCCTAAACTTATGCCATTGGTTGAGCCAGTGTTACTTTGTTGGGTTGGTCACGATGCTCAAACAAACAGAGCAATTTTTTGTCTCTATATGAGAATAATATTAGAAAGGAGAAAGTATTTTATCTGAAAAAAAAAATGGTTTTCATAATTATTACATTACATTTAACTTAACTGTTAATTTAGTAAATTTATTTGAATAAAATGTTTAATCAATAGACATTTGAGTCTTTGACCTTAATATATATACCGTATATCAAATTAATTATTTGATATGCCAATTAATCTTAAATAAATCACAATTAATACCAAATATCAATCTTTGTACAGAAAGGCCCCCACAAAACTAATTCAATAAACAGTATAATGATTCAATAATTATAAATAATTCTAAATATTATATATTTAATAAATATGATAATTCAGATACATTACATTTTTGTGGCAGATGATTAAAGCATTATAATACAATACACAATACATTGTTTAATTCCAGTTGTGCTTAAATGCATAAACATCCTCATCAGTTTGTGTGGTTTGCTGCCTGTACATCTGCACATTGCCTGTACTGCTGGAGATGCACTTACTGTCCCCTGCTGACTAAGATAGGTTGGATATTCCTTATTACAGACCAGGGAAATGAAATGATTAATTGCATTAATGTTTTTTCAAGTGTCATTTTTTATATAAATAATCACACTGAATAAACATGTTTAATTGATGTATACATGAATGTTTAAAGTGGTTTGTATACTTTAACATCATTTAACATGTTTTTCACTTTTCACGTTTTTCTCTCAATGGCCAGCTCTCCTTTCTGGACCACATTACAACAACTGCCTTTTCATTCTACAGCATCAGGAAAATAAGGTCCTTCCTCAACAACTAGACTACTCTGCTTAGCTCCAGGCTGCAGTTATTTCTTGTCTTGACTACTGGAACTTCCTTCTTGCCGGAATACCAGCATCTGCCACACATTCCCTAGAGGGCATCCAAAATACTGCTCAACTTGTTTTCCATTTCCAAAAATTCTCTCATGTTACACCTCTTCTCAGGTCTCTTAACTGGCTGCCAATATCTGCTAGAATACAATTTGAAGCACTGTTCCTGGCTCACTGTGGCCAGTGGCCCCCTACTACTTACAAATTTTCATCAAGGTGCACTAGTCCCCCAACTCTTTCCACATGAAGCTACCTGTTCAGTTCCAGAAAACTTTCCATCATAGTTTCTCTCTGGTGGAACTAACTCACAACATTTAAATGAAGCCTAAACCAGTTTTAGGGAACATTACTAAAAAAATAAAATAAAAGAGAATGTATTATATCATTATGATACTCATATACAAGTAGATCATTTCACATTGTTACTTTTTGTAGACATTTGCAGTGCAAAGGCCTACATGACTATGCCAGGGTTTCCTAAACAGGAATTTGCAAATGAGAGTGTTTCTGTCATTTACAGAATTTGAAAAACTTTGTGCCTGTTTGCTTGCACGTTCTTACACCGATTATGCTTAATAAGCCGACAACTTGTGTGCTCATGTAAACGCATTAAACGGCTTTCCTTTACGGCCATAAACCTCTTAAGAATTAACCGGTCGACACGTGTACATTTTTGCCCATTACCCCGATTTTGTGTTGCATGTAAACACCTTTTCCAGCATTCTTTCTGGCTTATCCAATGTACACAAGTGTCACATGCCTTTTCATGGTTTGGCATCAAACACATAGAATAACATTATTTAAAGTTTCATTTTTCTTTGTCAGATTTTTTTAATTAACTGAGCTATAAGCATATTGGTGTGCATGTAAACAGGCTCCCTGAAGGATGATTCTGAATTTATCCATCATTTCACAAATAGAAAACATAAAAGAACACAACTTACAATACAACTAACTATCCATTCAAAGTGATGGACATAATTACTTTAAAATCAGTGACACAATCTTGTTTTAAAAGTAGCGTTGGAGTTATAAACCTGATGTTGTTCACCCTTTAGTCCTGAAAAGTAGTTGGTGTGGGCTGTGGATTACTGTTTACACTCAGAGCATTGGTTCTGTTCACTAATGAACTGACCGGTTGGCAGCGTCTTTGAGCAAATCCGTTAATGCCCCTATATAACTCATATGAAATCGAAGAGCAAACAGGTGTGACTTCATTTACAACAAAATCTGGCAAAAAATAAGGAATTTTTGTGTTTGTATCTGTGGTTCGTAACAGATAGCATGGGTGAACTTTTAGGAAATCTTCTTTAACTTTTAATTAAAGTTACTACCATTGGTCCATGTCATCGGTAGGTGTGACCTGGTGCTCCACCTACCTTGAGGCCGGCTGCTAATTCTCATTAAGGGCATTCAGTCAGTTAACATCAGTCAACATGAACACACCTGCTTGCAGAGTTTTAACAAGCTGGTGTAAATTTACCTACATCTGTATGATCGTTCTCCTAGAGACATTTAATCAGAATATATCATGATATTTTAGTTTTTGTTTAATTAGTCTATGATAGGAATCAAATCTATTCAAATACTCTTAAGTGACCATTCACTTTTTATTTTATATTCTGCTTCACTCATGTGCCTTCTGCAGTAAAAAGCCATTCACACACATCTGCAAAACTTATAACCCTCTTATCCAACACATTCTCACACCCCAACTCGTCACATATGGACGAAGTGTCCAGGACCCCTTGGCGTCACTTAGGGTAGTCCGATAGAACCGGAGCCTGTAGCGTTGAAATTTGACGTCTTGGGCTGCGAATGGGTCGAGAGTCGAGACTGCAATAAATAAAAATAAAAAGGAATAGGCTACAATAAATGATCTATGCCAGGGCTAGTATAATGGTGGCCCCCAGATCATCTTTATCTGGCCCTCCAACTGTTTTTTTATGTTTAAAAACCCTCACAATCTGATATCAAAGTGCCCTCTCAGCAAAGGTTTAGCGAGTTCATAGGCAACCGCATTCATCGGTGAGTTTAACCGCATTCATCAGTGAGTTTAACAATATAGAAGTCTATCGGACTACCCTGCACGTTGAAAAATGACGCCAAAGGTATACCCAGTGTGTCAATAAGTGACGCCAAGGGGTCCTGGAAGCTTCGTCCATATGTGACGAGTTGGGGTGTGAGAATGTGTTGTCTTATCATCATTCTTTTGTCTGTAATCTTACCATTAACACTCTTAGCTTCATGAATTCAGAATGTAAACAAGACAAATTTAGCATTTTCTTTTACATAAATGTTAATTTAAATCATCATCAAGTGGTTAATAAAGCATCTTTTACTGATCTAGTGTGAATTCTTCTCAAAGAATGAGGCATAGTCATTGATAACACACTTTAATGTCACATTAGTTATGGTTGAACTTCTATACAATTTACTTCTAAACGCCTCCCACATGTGTCTGAATTTTCGCAAACAGTAACCTGCTGCTTGGCTGTTTTGAACTTCTTTTTACCCCTGAATGATTAAGAACTTCTCCAGAAGTATATCAGGCCCTTTTGTGTTGGGGGTATGGTTCTTATTCTGGGCAAACACCCATCCATGCAGCCATGCTTGTGAATAAAACCCCTCAGGGGTAACAGAATAGATCCAGCAGAATGTGAGAATTACGGAAGCAATACTGTTTTATATGTGACGAGTGGCATAGATTAAAACATGATATGCCAAGTTGTAGTAAGTTTAAAGACGTACCCAAATATGCCAGTCAGGGACTTAATAAAACAATTAGGTGACAATTAACCCCAGAAAGGATCATGCAGGTTCCAACAGTGAGAGGCAAGACACATCAGTGAAGTCACACAAATGTACCTCTTCTATTGAACAATACAGTGCACTGACAATAACATTTATAAAATAAACTAGTAACAAAACACTGGTTATTGCAAAAAGAAGGTCAACCATGTGTCGTAGCAGCTCTTTACTTCCACCCAATGTAATGGAGACAAATGTAAAGGCACAAAATGTTAGGCAGCACAATAAAGTTGGATGCAGGTGATAAGCACGGCACACCATAAGGGGGACACCACCACCAATATAAAAAGGGCTAGAGGATACGATAATTTGCAACTATATTAAAAACTACAATTTGCAGATGTACAGAGGACACATGTAACTAGACACTAGAAAGTGTCCCTGAACTCCTCTTTCAGGTGGTAAAGTCTGGACCTAGAAAGGGTGGTCACTTAGTGATACTCATGCTTTAAAATTCAGTAAATCAGAGTGACGGATAATGATTATTTGTAGCACAACCTCTGATTAGGATAGAAATGCCAGTGTTGAATTAAATAAAAATGTATTTTGTAATAATTATTAGAATTCATTTTAATTATAATTATAATGATGTGCTTCATTACACATTTTGCTGAAGTTTCCTTGTAAAATGTCCATTGGGGGGCACAAAAATCAAGTGAAATGATATGGTAATCAGATGAGTTTTTAAGGTGAATATTAGATGGAGGTTTTAATGAGTAAAACTTACCTTCTTACCACACCGCACATTTTCTGAATCAGTCATTTTGTGTCTCTTCTATGACACTTTTGGCTCACGTGTCAGCTTGCATGTTTGGCTGGGTCTTCTGAGTCCAAAGTCCAACACTCCTTCAGGTGAGCTACAGCGCAAGCTAGTCACATTGGAATACGTGTGTAAATGTAGGTGAGTCTATTATACAAGCGTTAAAATGCTTTGTTTTTCATATGATGCATTATAGTATAAGTGTTTCGATATCATAACATAGCAGAATGTGAGTAATAGTGCGAAAAGTGTCTATAAAGTCATAATCAGACATTGTACTTGTGATTTTAGTGAAAGTAAAAACAACCAGGAAACTGCTGCGAAACATAGAACGAGGCCCATTTTTGCAAAAATGAAGTTATAGTCAAATGAATTCTATGAGTCTAGTTTGCCTTACATTCAACAAAACAGCATCATGTGACAACAATGAGCATACTACTGTTTGAAACGTTTTGAAACATACAGGGTGTACTACACTATTGTACAATACTAGTATTCAGTAAGTAGTAAGCTAGGTTCCATTCCAAACAAAGCTCATGATTTCTAAATGAAAAAAAGGCTAAATGAATGGCAAAGTACATCGTGTATTCTAAACACTCTACACTAGCTAAAATGTCCCAGACATTTTGCCTTGAAAACAATTTCTAATTAAATTAAAAAGGTTTTAAACCAAAGCCAACAGAAGCAATGAATACTGTACATTTGTTCCTTGTTCACACACATCCAAACACACACACACACACACACACACACACACACACACACACACACACATGCAAGCACATACGCACACACACGGCATGAAAGGTTAACATGCACAGAGTGCTAAAATAACCTCACCAAGGTGAAGGTTTACAATGCTTGTCCCAGAATACTGTATGTGTTTGTGTGTGAAGAAACATACTGTTACTTTTCAGTTCAGGAGGCAGAATTGTATGTTGTACCATTCAAAGAAATTAAATACACACACATCTTCATAGAAGCATTTGCCAAAGAACTAAGTGATGCTAGAGTAAGTAATTGATACTCTGCAGAAGAATCTATGAAAAATATGCAGTAATAATGTGCAACTGTAACTTTGTACAGATATTCAACACTGAACTGACTTATGTTCCTTTGACCATTGCCGACTCATGCCTCCTACAAGCTCTGAAAACAAATAGCTCTCCTGTAAACAGGTTGTTTGTAGCAACGGACAGCTGAGCCTGAGCACAAGATCTCCTGGGGATGTTGATAGGTTATGGAGGGATGTGAGGAGAGAGACAGAGAGAGGGAGAGAGATAGAGAGAGCAAGAGAGAAAGAAAGAAAGAGTGATTTCAACACAAGATAAAGTAGAAATCAGGCTCTGTTAGTAAAGTGAAATGAAAAACATTTCCCACTGCCCTCATGTCCAATGTTTGACCTTCGCGGACTGTGGATTGTTTTTGTAAGGCTTAGTGAAAACTTAGGAATGGTGGTTGAGGAAATTTGAGGGTAAGAATCTTTCAGTGTACCGCAACTGACACTACATAACTGATGGCAAATGCAATAAATCATCAAAAGACTTGCTGTGTAAATTATTTGGTTAAAAGCTCCTGACATGCATGTACTAGTACGGTGCTAATATTTGTGAATATGAGCATGAAATACTCTTTAACCTAATAGTTCAGCTAGAAAAGGAACTTCTATTATCACTTACTCTTGCATTACTTTTTTGTTCCATTGAACACAAAAGATGATTTGAAGAATGTTTACACTGCATATTTAATTAGACACAAATTAAAACAATCCTGTGAGTTAAAGAAGTACAAACTATTTAGTCGACCACATACTTAGAATACATTGTATGTTGTGAAAATTACATTTACATTAAGTAATTCTTTATCCAAAGTGACTTACAAATGAGGATCATAGCAAGCAATTTGTCATATAAAAGC
Source organism: Xyrauchen texanus (assembly GCF_025860055.1). NCBI lineage: Eukaryota > Metazoa > Chordata > Actinopteri > Cypriniformes > Catostomidae > Xyrauchen > Xyrauchen texanus. The sequence continues at coordinate 23,464,184 of NC_068307.1, forward strand.
CAACAATATCTGCAGTATCGCACTGCCAAGTTCTCAAAGTGGCTGGTGTAGAATAGAATCTAGTGTAGATGAAAGAGAAAGAAAATATATATATTTTTTATTGTTAAATATTAATTAAGTGCATTTTGTATGGATTGGTTAAGTGCTCTCGAAACAGATGTGATTCAGATGGCTCTTGAATGTTGAGATGTTTTCAGCAGATCGTATGGAGATCGGAAGCTCATTCCACCACAGAGAAACAGAGAGAATGAATGAACGTGAAATACACTTTGTGCCTCTATACGACAGGAATTTTACATTTACATGTATTAATTTTGGTATTGTATTAACATGCTATTATCCAAAGTGTCTTACACAAAAGAAATAATACATCATAAGGTTTTTTATATATATATATATATATATATATATATATATATATATATATATATATATATATATATATATATGAGAGAGAGAGAGAGAGAGAGAGAGAGAGAGAGAGAGAGAGAGAGAGAGAGAGAGAAAGAGATTTTTAGCCATTTTTTTTAAGACAGAGAGTGTCTGCTTCACAGATGGAGTTAGGAAGGTCATTCCACCAACGAGGTACAGCAAAACCGAAAGTCTGGGAAAGTGTTTTGGTGCCTCTTTGTGTTGGTACAACACGGCACCGCCCATTAGCCAACCGCAGGCTTCTAGTGGGAACGTAGCTCTGCAGAAATTATTTTGGGTACGCCAGAGCAGACCAGTGACTGTTCTGTTTGCCAACATCAGAGCCTTGAATTTGATACGTGCATCAACCGGCAGCCAGTAAAGAGAGGCAAGGAGTAGTGTAACATACACTCTCTTTGGTTCATTGAAGACCAGACGTGCTGCTGCATTCTGGATCATTTGCAGGGGCCTAATTGTGCATGCAGGGAGGCCTGCAATACTACTGGACTACAGTAGTCCAGTATATTTATGACAAGTGACTGAACAAGAAGTTGTGTGGCATGTTCAGAAAGGAAGAGTCTTATTTTCCTGATATTGTAGAGTGTAAATCTACATGCTCATGCTGTCTTTGAGATGTGGTCTGTGAAATTGAGTTGTTATTGATGATTACCCCTAGGCATTATTGTAGTTAAGCCCAGCTGAACATTGATGTTGTGTTCAACAGCAGGGTTGACTGGAATGATGTGGAGCTCAGTCTTCACTGGGTTAAGTTGCAGGTGGTGATCCTTCATCCTGGCCGAGATGCCTGCCAAACAGACTGAGATTCTGTTCTGCCCAGAGAAGAGCGTGTGGACAGTAGGATCTGATGGTTGACTGTGTCAAAGGTTGTAGAATTGTCCAGTAGAATCAGGACAGATGATCTGGATCCAGCTCTCGCCTGTCTCAGTGATATACAGAAGGGCAGTCTCGGTGGAATGTCCACTTTTAAAGCTTGACTGATTGTCATCCAGCAGCTTGTTCTGCGAGAGTTAGGCAGAGATCTGATTGAAACTGCGCTTTCAAGTGTTTTATACATGAATGTGATGAGAGAGACTGGTCTGTCGTGTTCGTCTTGTGTGGGGTTAAGTGCAAGTTTTTTAAAGGTAACTCAAGCCTGCTTAAATGTAGTGGTAAAAAATGCCTGTAAGTAGAGATGTGTTAATTATGTTTGTGAGTGCAGGTAGGATTGATGGAGAGATGGCTTGGAGAAGGTGGGAAGGAATGGGGTCAAGGGGACAGGTGATTGGGTGGTTGGAGAGGAGGAGTTTAGAGACCTCAGTGTCAGTCAGAGGAGAGAAGAGCTGCATACAGGAGCCGGGTGTTTGAGAGGGTGTAGTGCTAAGAATGTATTGCTTATGGCTGTAACCTTGTTAGTAAAAAATGTGGCGAAAACATCTGCTGTCAGTGAGGTGTCATGCGGTGGAGGGGGAGGACAGAGGAGTGTGTTGAATGTTTAAATATTCTGCGAAGGCCTGTGATGCTGTTGATCTTGTCCTGATAATAGGAGGTTTTTGCAGATTTAACATTATCTGAAAAAGATGCAAGCAGAGACTGATACTTACTCTGATCTGCTGGATCAGATGATCATATGATGAACCAGGCTTTGCTCGTTCATTGACCGCAGAGAGCGAGTTGGGACATAGACATGGAGGAGTGAATTGAAGATAGAGGGTTCTGTTTCACAGGCTGTCCTAAAGGCCAGAGTCAAAGCTTTGCATTTGATACAGTCAGCTACAGGTAACCAGTGACGTGAAATAAAGACTGCGGTGACCTGGACCCTCTTTGGCTGATTGAAGACCAGATGCGCTATTGCGTTCTGGACCATCTGCAGTGGCTTGTGGAAGGCCGACCATCAGAGCATTGCAGTAGTCCAGTCTTGAAATGACCAGAGCTTGTACCAGGAGCTGTGCAGCATATATAGACAATACTGCCCTACAAAGGCAAAACGCCGTAACATCATGTTTGGTCAAAAATGAGTTATGTCATTTTTGGGGTATTCAAGACCTCCTTTATCATGTGAATAAATATCGTGAGTCAATTTGATTGTTTTAACGAGAAATTAAAGGGCTATGACAACCGTAACATCCAAAACCATACGAAAACCACAGCAGAACGCCGTAACAGTTGTTACGGCTCTTAGCCTTTGTTCCGGCACGCTGAATTTGAGTTTAAGGTGTTCTGACTTTGTTTCGCCTGGCATCAAGAGAGATGTTACGGTGCCGCTGTGATGTTACTGTACTCTGGCTTTGTCATACTGTCAAAGATTACCGCTCTTTTATTGTCACCAAACCGCGTAACATACACAGGACACATCTTTGAAATAAAGTGTAGACTGCCGACTGCTTGTTTGTATTATTACTCTGTGATAGCGATGTGATAGGGCGATGGTTCAGATCTGTCAATGTCAGTGACAGCCCGGAGCTTGCTAAATTTAATCGGTGTCACGTAAATTAGCGCTAACGTTGACGCTGACACTCGCCTCACATCAGATGCTGAAAACCAAATATTAAATACAGAGGCATCCTACCTTTCCATGCAATCCGATATAATCCATAGAAGATATAATCCATAGCAATGCACGTCATCTGCTGTATCCACAACAATCCATACGTGTTTGAGCCATATTTCCTTCTTGCAGGTGTTCACGTCAGATTTTACAGCTGGTTATCGCTAACGTCCGTACAAAGTAGGCTAACCTAAATAGTATACCGGTATACTCTGTCTATATTATCTCAGAATTAAAAAGTAGTAATCCAAGTCAAGTTCGTTGACTGAGCATCTTGAGCAGTTTGGACTTCAAAGTTTAACCCTTTAACTGTCACCCCTCCCCCTTTTTTCGCATAGACATGAAAATCACTATCCAAACTTAAATGGTTGTATTTCAAGAATGCTTTGTCATATATACCTATGGACAAGTTGTGTTCCAAATTTTAGGTTGATATCTCAAAAAATTAGCTTTCAGTAAGATTTTATTTGGGCGCAGTAAAAAACTTGGAATGAGCAGTCTCTAATCTCTAATGTATTGGTCTAATGTTTAATTAATTATTACTCTATATCTTGCATTTAAATACATATACCTTTGTATTCAATTATAATTAAATTATCTTTATTGTGAAAATATGTATTGTATTTATTCATACTGTACATACTGTACTGCAAAGTAACTTATCTGTTATACTGTTTAACTGTGTTAGTGTTGCTGCACTATCCTGATCATTATAGCACTAAATAGGAACAATCAAAGGTCTTCTATATACTTTAAAACAAATACCATAATGACTAGACCTTGGTTAGGTGTTCTTATAATGGATGTAAGTATGGTGAACAGCAAGTAAATATTGATTATATGTCAGTTACGGCCTTTTGCCTTTGCATGATTCCTGATTTTTGGCACATGATACAAAGGCAGAGTACATTAACTGCCAAACAAGGGTCAAAGGTCAATTTTGAGCTCAAGATTTTTTGCATACAAACATTTCTTCTGTATAGCAACTAGTTGTGAAATTTTGGGAGTCCTACCTATAATACTTTTGTCTGGACAAAACAGAAACTTTAAAGTCATTTTTCTCAGTTTCACACTCTAGTGAGTTAAGGTCTTTTGCTTTTGCAGGGCAGAATAATGGTCCGATTTTCCTGATGTGTTAAAGTGCAAACCTGCAAGACCAGACGGTTGATGAGATGTGGGCAGTAAATTTAAGTTGGTCATCTACTACCACTCCCAGGTTCTGACCTGTCCTGGTTGGCATTAGTGTAGTTGAACCAAGATGAATAGTGAGGTTGTATTCAACAGAGAGATTGGCTGGGATCATGAGGATTTCTGTCTTTGCCAGTGTGACGGGACGGAGGGTGGGGCCGAGTTGTGATTCTACCACAAACATAAACACACGACGGTCAGCTGCCTGTAAACGTTCTCTCTCTGTCACACCACCATCCGCAGTCGGCCTTTATCCCTCTCGGAAGCTTGATTAGCCTGACAAGGGATCAGGTGTATAGAATCACAACCCGATCTCGCCCTCCGCCCTGTCACAGCCAGGTTGAGCTGAAGGTAACGTTAGAGTCAGAGATTTCTGAGTGGAGATGGTGGGGTCGTCAGGCTGAAATGAATGGTAGGGCTGCATATCATCTGTGTAGAAGTGGTAGGAAAAGCTATGTGCCTTAATTATCAGTACAAATGATGTAGTGTAGATCGAGAAGAGGAAAGGTTCTAGCACCATTCCCTGAGAAACACCAATGGTCAGCTGGTGTGACTTGGACACCTCCCCACTCCAAGGACCTGTCTATGAGGTATGACTCGAACCATACATGCACAGTTCAAGTGATGCCCACTTCAGAGAAAGTGGACAGGAGAATCTGGTGGTTCACTGTGTCAAAAGCAGCAGACAAGTCAAGGAGGATGAGGACAGATGATTTGGAGTTAGCTTTCGCCAGTCGCAGGGTTTGAGCTACTATCAAGAGGGTTGTCTCCTTCGAGTGTCCTTTTTTGAAGCCAGAATGATGTCACCTAAGACTTTAAAGGAATAGTTCACCCAAAAATGAAAATTCTCTCATGATTGACTCACCTTTGACTCGTCATTCCTTCTTCAGCAGAACCGAAATTACGATTTTCATAAGCAAATTTCACCTCTGTATGTCCGTATAATGTCAGGCTGCTGGCTGTTTGACTGTCCAAAATGCATATTTAGGCAGCATAAAAGTCGATCAATTAATGTCTTCTGAAGCAAATCGATAGGTTTGTGTAAAAAATAAATCGCTAATAAAACTTTATGAACTTTTACAAAAATGCTTCCTGCTAACATTCAACATATCAAAGAGCTGTCGCGTGACGTATGCGTGATGGCGCATTCATGTGAGAAGTCGGAAGCACGTGTTTTGTTTACAACAGAGGAGCGAACATCACACAAGAGTCAGGTCATTTCAAACAGCCTCCCAGCGCTGGCTGGAAGTAACAATTTAAAATCTTTAATTTTAATTATCACTTTGTTTCTTACACAAACCTATCGTTTTGCTTCAGAAGACATTAATTTATCAACTGGAGTCATGTGGATAACTTTTATGCTGCCTAAATATGCCTTTTGGACCATCAAACAGCCAGCAGCCTGATGGCACCCATTCACTTGCATTGTATGGACATACAAAGCTGAAATGTGCTTATAAAAATCTTATTTTAGATTCTGCTGAAGATGGAAAAGCATACACATCTGTGATGGCTTAAAGGTGAGTAAATCATTAGAGAATTTTAACTTTTTGGTGAACTATTCCTTTAAGACAATACAATCTATAGAAATGACTGTACTGGAGATTTATCCCTCACAGCCTCATTTCTATTAGTGCCATATTCATTTGGGTGTCAATCTTGACTAAGGCCCTTGAAAGCATGTTGTATCCAGAAGTTCTCATGCTCCAAAAATGAAAGTAAATAAAAGTTCCCATCATAAAAATGGTCCATACAACTTGCAATATATTCCAAGTCTTCTGAAGACATATGACAGATTTGTGTGAGGAACAGAGTGAAATTTAAGTTTTTATTCACAAAGAAATCTTACCACAGCTCTGAGATCTCATTTGCGCAAGCATATATTCAGGCTTGGCACGTGAAGACCCTTCTTTCCAGGTTTTCCGTAAATGGCTGCAAACTTGTAATGGAGCATGTCACATTGGTTTTCAAATATACACAAGTGCACATAAGATTTATTCAGGAAAGATTATCAGTGAATAATGGATTAAATTTAGTTTTTTTTCATACAAAGCTATTGAATGGCTTCAGAAGACTTAAAATAAAGAACACAAGTCACATGGACTACTTTTATGTTTTTTGAAGCTTGACAACCACTGGTTAACATGTGCTTTTATTGTCCTTTTTTGTAGAGAAAGAAAAAGACATATGGATTCAGAATGAGGGTGAGTAAATAATGACAATAATGAACTATTTCTTATCACACTACTGCTAAGTAATTATCATCACATAAACACAACTATTCTCTAGAATTGTTCTTCATTGCCATGTTCAACAGAACATGGTGTTCATTAAAACATATTACGCACAGTTCACAATTGCAGTCTTACAATTAGTGTTACTTTCCTGTTTGACAGAAATTTTCCAGTCAGCAGTTTTCCCGAAGTATTTGAGTCTCGAATGCCAAGTAACATCAACCTAAATCATCTTAACACTGTGCTCATTATGCAGCCCTGCTGCCCTGCTGTTTTTCACCACCACTACAGTGGACAGACAGATGGTCACAAACACTGACCAGCTATTTCCTGGTCACCTGAGCAGCGAGGGGCGGTTCGCTTTGAGCTGGCTTCCTGCCTGCCTCCATGGGTCCTGGAAAGGGTCACCATGAGCCAGCATGTGAAAGGAGCCATACTGCCATATTTGTTATTTCAGTAAAGTTCTCTGGTGGAGAACAGGCCACCAACATCTTTTTGTAAATGATGAACATAGGTTTACAAGGTATAATCAGATCTCAACGTGCAGTTAAAGTTACATAATACTTTATTCACTGCAAATAAATAACTATATATATTTTTGTCTTGTTTTAACAATACAAATATTGAAACATCATTCAAACAAGATATATTTACCAGGGAAGCACAAGTACAAAATATTTATCGTTATTTTCAAAGAAATCTAACAAAATGTAGTAAGGTTTATGCTTAAAGCATAGAAATACTTGTTTGCCAATGGGGTAAGAAAAATACACTTTTTTTCCCCATTTTTCTTAGACTATTGGCAAATAAATTTGTTTAAGTATTTGTAAAGCATTAGCTTCACTTTGTTTTGTTAGATCGTTCTAAAAGTAAGACTTCTTATGCCATTTTCTTCTCAAGTAAATGTGTGTATATTTTAACTGGAAAACAAGACAAAAGTACTGAATAAGATATATTTATAGACTGTGAATATTAAGCAGCTAATTCCTCGCAACCAAACGCTATAAGAAAGATGTTTGAGTGATTAAGAAAAAAAGCATTCCGGTTGAAGTTTAAGGAATTGCATTGTTCATTTGATCCTGAAGGATAAACAACAAAGTTGGAAAGCACTCAGAGCCGTTTTTTGTTGAGAAACAAGACGGTTTTCCGAGCAGATGTTCCTGTTTTACAGGAGCCTCTGGGAGATAAGGTTTGAATTATGAAGGGAAATATTTATCCAGGTGGAGGAATATTAGTCTTCCCCATCACCGGGCCACACATTCGCACAGGCAAGACCCAATATCTAGAGGAAGTGGAGAAGTTAACCTCATTTTTTACCAGGGATGATAAAAACTAGCCCAAGATCAGCCAGTCAGATATACTGTACAATGACGGATATAAGTGCCTCTGACTACCTACTGCTTATGTATAGAACTGTATATATATATATATATATATATATATATATATATATATATATATATATATATATATTCTGTATATTGCATTATATAGGTAGTTGACATGAAATACTTTTGGAAAGTTGACATGTCCTGCGGTGTGACATGCTACACTATCTTATTTGAAACAGTATTTTGGTAATTTTTTCACAATTAGTATGCATGCAGCTTTTATGACCTCATGTTAACTGACTACATAGAATATTTGTTCTTTTAAATTATAAACCAGTTAAAATGAACCAATTAAGGTAATGAGATGATTAAAGGGGTGAAGAGAAATTAAAAATCCCAGAGAAATCAAATTTGGAGTTGTGAGGCTTTTTGTCCATGTCTATTTTTGAAACCAACTCCTAGTACTATAGCTAGTGTAAATCTATATACTCCTTAAAGTTAGAAAATTAAACTTTAACATATATATATATATATATATATATATATATATATATATATATATATATATATATATACATTTTTGTCCAGTCAAATTCTCTCTAGAATGAGAATGTTCCTCACCATAATACCATCTGCAGCCAACAAGTAACAAATATCATTCAAGTTTGTCACATAACTAAAACATACTGGCTTTTTAATCCTTAAATGCATGGGTGATTTGCCAAGCATAATTACATACCCCGGATCTTTAGTGACCCGGCACTTATATCGATCACACTTGGATCTACAAAATTCCCAGTTAGGGTAACATTTTCAAAGCATTTTAAAGACAATTAGAAAATAATAGAATAGAATAGAATCTGTTATATTTTGACGTTATATTTTCATATATCAAAGAGATGATGCAACAAATGACAGAACAGGATTCATTACTTTCACACGGACATTTTAATAGATTCAATTGGCTGTCAAATGAATATTTAGTTAACACACATTACAATTATGTATTTTCTCTAACTTGTCAATAGCCAAATAATACTGTTCCCGTGTTACACTTGAGATAGTTTACTTCCATGCTGTTTCTTCATCAAATAGCAATGCCAAATATATATCAAGTCAATCACTGCAACAGCAGTGCCACCTTTAGTAACAAATAGTATGTATAATATGTATGTGTACATGCATTTGGGATCCTGATAATTCATCACCATTACGCAGAAAATCTACATGATTTAGTAGTAATTTGTATGAATATGGCACTAATTTGTCTTGCAATAAACAAAGAAATAGATGTTCTGTGATAGAGAGCTTAAATAGATATTAATCAATCATAAAAATATGATTTGTAGATGTAGAAATATATATTGAGACACAATTACGTACATATCTCGGGTCACGAAATACCTTATACATCTTTGGTAATTAAACAATTAGAAACAAATATTTTTTTTATTGTTAGGCGATGAGAAATGTTGAGGAATATTAAAGAAGTGGGGGCATAACTCCAAAAAAATGTATGAGGTGGAATGAGGTCCTGGGTCACTAAAGATCTGAAGTATGCATTTAAGGTTTAAAAAACGACCCATATTTGCCGAGACATTGCAGCCTGCCCTTTAGTAATTTCTGAAATGCTCAAGTAGTTAAAAAGATGCATATAATTGCATGTTATTATGTTATTTAGACCCAAGCATCATGCACTTATATACCAAATAAGCTCTTGTCCATTCAATAACTTTTGATGATTAAATATGTTTAGCAGTGGTGATGCTTTATCTTCATATGTCAACTCATTGTTCTCCATTTCACAACGTCAACTATGATGCTTCATGATTTCAATTTTGGTCCAAATACTGCATTAATGAAATGTCAAGACCATATTTGACGTTAATGAAATATCCCATTATCCATGGCCTCTGAGATGACTTCAAAAAAACATTAGGAGATACATTAACACAGATCAAGCTACTCAACTTACCAGAGGGGGAAAAAAAAAAAACATTTTGTCCACCCGGCCATGAGATTAATGCTTTTATAACATGATTAATGAGTGTTATTTGTGTTGACAGTTCTTGAGTGACATGTTACAGGTGTGAGGTAGCCCATAACAGCTTCCTTTTAACAGAGACTTCACAGCTGTCTCCATACCAAACTACTTACTCTATCAGCAGCAGAACACCATAAGCAGGAGCCAAAGCCTTTGACTGTGATGATAAACATTTTCAAGGCTCACAAGGAAAGTTTTTGTTCCCTTCCAAATCCCGGAGTGTTCATGGTCCTTAACATTCCCAAAGGACCAGTCGAACTGAAGAAATAGTTGTCATCTACCAATCACACACAGCAGCCCACCAGACGTTTGGAGAACAGTTGGCTGAATCTACGAAAAGAAAAAAATCAAAGGGTTGAAAAGCAACTGGAATTGGGATTCATTTAACAAGAATTCATGCAAGATGACAGAACATGTCAGTAGTTTAAACTCCACAATAATATCAAATTCTTTGATCATTGCCTTTATTTATCCCTGTCTTTATTTAATCTTAATTAAAAAAGAGGCAGTTGTGTGTTTCTTCAAGTATGGTCATTGTTGGCACTGTAAACTCCCTTAAAACACTCTTTTCGCAATTTGTCATTTGTTTAATAATGATGGTGTGGTGGAAATGATGCCACAACTGAGGGACTTATTGTTGTAATGTGCATAAAACTGATATAAATAATTATTCACTAAATACATATTCAAATGGGTTATGTTTATTTCACTCTGTTTAGATTGTTATTGTTTTAAACATTTAATAATTAATATTTATCATGATGGATTTTCACATTTTAATACTGAAAGTCAGTATTAAGGGTTAAACAATAAAATCAATAAGTAAAAGGCATTTGAAAAAGAGCTAAAATAAATGATAAAGACATGGTGAAAAGTTTCCAAAAGTTTCATTTAACAAAATGAAAATAAATCTTTTGAAATCTGAAAAAAAATAAAAAAAATATATATATATATATATATATATATATATATATATATATATATATATATATATATATATATATATGTATATATATATATATATATATCTGTCAGTTTTATTAATCAACGGATTAAAATGCCTGTATAGTTGAAGACAGCCCTTAACATAAAATCAAGTTGCTTTTTTTCTCTCTTTCTCTTCTTCTTTTTGTGGTAACATTCATTAACATTAGTTAACTACAGTATCTGGTAGTTGACTAAATGTAAATGTAATGTTAATTTCCACATCTATTAATGCATTTAAAACTGTTATGTTTTGTATGTTAACATTAGTCAATGCATTATGAACTGAACTAACAGTGAACAATTGCATTTCTAAAATTAACATTAATCAAGATTAATTATTGCTGTAAAAACATTGTTTATTGTTAGTTAATAATATTTAATGCATTTACTAATGTTAATAAATACAACCCTATTGTAAAGTGTTATCATTTTGCATATGATTTTTTGTCCAGAAAGATCTAAAGTATCCACAGGGGCTGTCAGTTCCCAGGGGTCTGGTGCATTGCTCAAGGGCACAATGGTGATGGGACTGTAATCTCAGTAACTCTCCAGTTCATGGATCACTTACGACAGAACAGACAACCTTTGTGTAAGTGGCCCAGTTCCTTTAGCATCAGACTGCCACCAGACCCGCAAATTAGTCGGCCAGGAGGGAAACATTTCAAGCCACCAGCATTCCACTGTGGTCTCCTGTCTAGGTTGTAACCTCACCTGTGCTGAGATACTCTGATCAGACGGGACATGAAGTCTTGGGCCATCTGGCCGTGAAGAGCTACAGCAAAGTTTCATGAGCCAAATAATGGAGACAGTCACTTTCTTTGAAAAGTACTTTGGAAAGTAAATATGTCTGAACCAGTACTCACTTTTGGCCTGTCACACACTACAAGAAAGTAACTTATCATCCTGCATGCGTTTTAATGTAATTTTTGTCAATGATAAAATGCTATATTCAATCTCAGATTAATATGCAGAAACAACTTTAAGTAATCTATTTATATGTTGATTTCCCCAAAATTGTAAACATTGTGGCTCTGTGGTGCTATCCAGACATTGCTCTGTTTTTTTGAGCATCCTCACAAGCCTGACAAAGCAACAATGTCTCAATCAATGCCCTGGGTTTGGTTCCCAGGGAATGCACATCCATCCATCCATCCATCCATCCATCGTCAACTGCTTATCCTGTGTACAGGGTCACAGGGGGCTGGAGCCTATCCCAGCTAACATTGGGCGAAAGGCGGGGGACACCCTGGACAGGTCGCCAATCCATCGCAGGGCCACACATAGACAGACATACACTCACACTCACCTCCACATCCACACCTAGGGCAATTTTTTTTTTTGGAGACACCAATTAACCTAGCCTGCATGTCTTTTGGATGGTGGGAGGAAGCCGGAGTACCCGGAGAGAACCCACGCAGACACGGGGAGAACATGCAAACTCCACACAGAAAGGCCAGGGCAACCAGGGTTTGAACCCACGACCTTCTTGCTGTGAGGCGACAGTGCTAACCGCTGCACCACCGTGCCGCCCTGGGAATGCACATATTTTTTTTTATTTTTTTTAAAGGTACACCTTGAATGCACTGTTGGCTACTTTGGATAAAACTGTCTGCCAAATTCATTAACATAATGTAAATGTAAAAAAATCAAAGAGCAACAAGCGTCTGTGTTGCACTGTAGGCTAGGCTAGGCTTTAGCGCATGGAAATGGAAACTCGATTCCTTTCAGAGTATGTACTGTTTTTGATGAAGAACTTACTTTCTTATCATTGATAAAGCATGCTTTTTATGTATGCAGTTGTGTATACTTCAGTACAGGAACGTTGGCATTGTCCTGTGACCTGTATTTATGCCATTGAAAAATCAACCGCCTAAATAATTTACTTTAGTGTTTTTCAATAAGTGGAATTCAACCTGTCTTTGTATATTAAACACTTATACTTGAAAAGAGCTATCTGACTCACAGTTCTTGTTTAATTCAGTGTTTTGAATCTCAGGCTCATCAACTCCCGTGGCCTAATGGGGTAGCAAGTGTCCAGTGGATGCATACTTTCGAATCTCGGCAAACGTAGTAGATCATCCAGGTACTGTTCACCTACTATTTCATACTGTGGATTCGAACATACTACTCATTGAGATACTGCTTTTGACATACTATATTAAGGCAATAGGTGGGGATTGTTGCAGAAAAAGCTAGAGAACCAAACAGTTGCTAGTGTCACTGTCAACCACCAGATCCTCCTTTTAACTCTCATAGCAATGGGCATCACAGGAAACGTGCGCTGCTTGTTTGAGTCTTACCTTACAGGTAGGTCATTCAAGGTGTTTTGGAGTGGAACGGAGTCCAAGTCTCACCAACTAGCCACATGTGTACCTCAGGGTTCAGTGCTTGGGCCCATCTGCTTCTCCATTTACATGACATCACTGGGATCTGTCATTAGTGCACATGGCTTTTCCTATCATTTCTATGCTGATGACACACAACTCTACCTGTCATTCCAGCCCGATGATCCCATGGTTGCTACATGGATCTCAGCCTGCCTGGCGGACATTTCATGTTGAATGAAAGAAATCCACCTCCAACTCAACTCAGCAAACAATAAACTTCTTTTTTTTCAGCCAGCCCAGCAATTCATCATAACTTTTCCATTCAACTAGACTTATCAACACTTACACTATCCAAGACAGACAGAAATCGCGGGGTTACCGTATGTTTGACAATAACTTCACAGACCACATTGCAAGAACAGCCTGATCATGCAGATTTGCACTGTATAACATTAGGAAGATCAGACCCTTCCTATCTGAAAATGCTACATCAACTCTGTGTCCAGGCTCTTGTTATAGCTAGACTGGAGTACTGTAATGGTCTTCTGGTTTCCTGCATGTTCAATCAAATCTCAACTGATCCAGAACGCAGCGGCACAATTGTCTTTAATGAGCCCAAGAGAGCACACGTCAAGCCTCTTTTCATAAAACGCACTGCTTGCCAATGGTTGCTTATATCAAATTCAAAGCATTGACGCTTGCCTACAGAACAACCACTGGCTCCACATCCCCCTATCTACACCCGCTACTTCAAGTCCATTAGCACTCCAGAAGCTTAAGATGAGCAGGTGAGCGGCACCTCACAGAGGCACAAAATCATGTTCTAGGGCCTTCAATTCACAACATCTCTTTCACTACTAATTGAAAAACTATGTTCTCTCTTCTCTACAAAAAAAGGGGAAAAAAATATTATTGTTCACCACTGCCTCTCACCTTCCTCTCTACTTGTGCTTCTCTAAGCAATTTGCAACTTTGTATTTCAGCACTTCTCTTATTACTGCCTCATTAGGATGAATCACTTCTATTGTACTTCCCATTTGGAAGTCACTTTGGATAAAAGTGTCTGCTAAATGAATAAATGTAAATTTACAAGTTATTAATTTAGAATATGCTTATCTGCAATGCAACTAACAGTATCCTTACTAAAGGGACAGTTCTCTTGAAACAACCTGGGGTTATGCATCTTACTCAGAAGCACAATGGTGGTAAGTTCATGAATCAGCCCTTTTGGGGTTTGAATCTACAACCTTTAAATTACCAACCCAGATCTTTAACCGCTGGGATACACCACCCACCTAAACACTGTTTAATGCTGTTACCCACCCAGAACAATTTTATTGGCATGGTAACTGAAAACCTTGTGGATGTTTTGTTGCTATGCTGTGAATGACACATGGAATGAGACATCTCCAATGTAAACAGACTGAACAGAAACAGGTGCAGACATCATTGACACTCAATGATGATGAGGTCACCGAAAACCCCACAATTCCACAGCATTAACTCCACCTCTGAAACCCCAAACGCAACTCCACCCAGCCCATAAACACCCTGCCTAACTGGAACTCTCATTTAAAGTTTACTTTTGTGCTGCTAAATAAAAAAAGTTCAGTAAAAATCACCTTACCATCAAAATACAAGAGGTGCTTGCTCAAGGAAAACTTGCCACCACAATGCAAGGCTGTTGTGGGTGTTTGACAGGGGATTTCTATATGTAGTTTCTAATGTGCTCTGGGTTGGTGCTAGGTGGTAGCTGTGTACTGGCACAAGTCAAAAGAGCCCACCCCAAGTTTCTATGATATTTTGGTCCTATACATGGCTCAGGTCCCTCCTTCATTGCGAATTTATTGGATTTTCTCATAAATGTTTTTGTATTTTCACCAGGCAGAAATCACAAGTTAGATTAGAAAAGTAATAGGACAGCTCTCCTCAAAAAAATGCTTGAGGGAATAGTTCACCCAAAAGTAAAAATTCTCTGATCATTTACTCACCCTCATGCCATCCCAGAGGTGTATGACTTTCTTTCTTCTGCTGAACACAAACAAAGATTTTTAGAAGAATATTGTTTAGCATTGTTGGTCCACACAATGCAAGTGAATGGGTACCAAAATGTTGAAGCTCCAAAAGGCTATAAAGGCAGCATAAAAGTAATCTATAAGACTCCAGTGGTTAAATCCACATCTTCAGAAGCGATATGATATGTGTGGGTGCGAAACAGATAAATATTTGAGTCCTTTTTTACTATCAATCTCAACATTCACTTTCACATTCTTCTTTTTGTGTTTTTGGCGATTTGCATTTATTTTTGTGCATATCGTAACCTACTGGGCAGGGAGAATTTATGGAAAGATACTGACCTAAACATTTATCTGTTTCTAAGCCACACCTACCATATTGATTCTGAAGATATATAGATTTAACCACTGGAGTCTTATGGATTACCAAAATGTTGGTACCATTTTCATACACGTCATACACATCTGGTATGCATGAGGGTGAGTAAAGGGGTCAACTATCCCTTTAACAAACTGTTTAATTTGAGGTAACCTATGTCTGTAGCACAAACAGTGCACAGTGAGTTGCATGCTATAGTATTATTAGTATTAACTATGTTATTCAAAATAACGAGCATTATAAATAAATAAGGAAGATATATAAACAGCATAAGAGTATTTGAGTGCTTTAAAATGCAAAAAAAAAAAAAAAAAAACAGTCTCTAGAGTTAATTAAACTTTTGAGGGTCTCAGAAATGCATAAAAAAAGAGTTGAAGAGATGTTGTAACCCCAAAAATGTTTGCCTGAAATATCTTCATTCTGATGTCTTTGGTAATCTGTCTATAAGTCTGAATGACCTGCATGCAGGTCTGTAGGTTGCCAGCTAATGCATAGCCAACACCCCGAACAATGATCATGGTCCAGGCTTAATCCTAACACCCAGAGCTGGAGCTGACAGCACATGCGTTTTGCCTGCGTTATGATGTAATACCAGTGCAAACCAGATGGTGGCTTTCTCTGCAACCTTTCCATAAAAACAAGCCCTTATCATCGGTGTCCTATCCTTCCTTATTCATTAAAAAAGCTTGGAATAATAAGTCCCAGAGAAACACAGAGCATGTGATGAAGACATATTTAATAATGTATGCATCCAATCACTTCTACCTTTACTCATTTTTCCATCCGTGCTGCAGTAGAGACTACTGAGGGCGCTTGTAAACCCCAACACACACACACACACACACACACACACACACACACACACACACACACACACACACACACACACACACACACACACACCTCATAATGAACTGAAGTAAACCTTTAAACATGACACTACATGCCATAGATGTGAATTAATACACAACTGTGATACATAATACAGTTATGATATATAAACTGTGCCTGATTGGCCAATTAACAGTCAGTTGACCAAAAATGCTAAATAAACTTTAAATCTTTTAGTAACTATAAAATAATAATAATAATAATTGTATCAAATTTTCGTAAGTTTCATTGCTGCACTAAGATATACAAGGCACTTTATTGTATTATGCACTATATATCAGCATTATATTAGCCATTGGCCACCCTGCTATCTAGATGTTGACATCGCTATCGGCCATTAAAAAACAGATATCAATCGAACACTAGTCAATTAAACAATCACTAATCATTGGAGTATCATATTTTCAGAGAGCATCATATGCAATATATTTATGTTTTTCGCACATTAAGAAAAATTTTGGTTGGTGTAAGAGAACCCATATGATAATC
The DNA here is from genome assembly GCF_025860055.1 of Xyrauchen texanus. Taxonomy (NCBI): domain Eukaryota; kingdom Metazoa; phylum Chordata; class Actinopteri; order Cypriniformes; family Catostomidae; genus Xyrauchen; species Xyrauchen texanus. Next base: position 23,481,025 of record NC_068307.1, read on the forward strand.
ACAGGTCATTTAAATTGATACAATTTCCATTTTAAAATCAATATAATGGAGTAAAGTGGAACATCGTGTCACAGAAAGCCTAACATGGAGGATTTAAAATGTGTGGGCGTCTACACAGACAAAAGGCAATGCAAGTGCGTGTGTGTGTGGCTCAGGGCACACCTGGCAATATGTGTTTCTAATAATGAAATGAATTTTACCTCATAAGCTCCATATGCAGATAAACAATTATGTGCTGGTAGATTTTATGTCATAAATTGGCTCAGCTGGAAGTCTGATACACACAAAAAGCCACTATCAACATCATCAGTACACACTACTACTAGATACAAGCATACATGAACGGGTGTGTGCTTGAATGTGTACATTTGTGTGTTGTGTACACATTATTTATTTTATACCTTATAGATTTGACTTTGTTCCATATATAACATCAATGCAAACCTAATAAGAAATAAACTTTATAATGTATTCATTTGAAAAGAAATAATTAGGAAGAAATAATCAGAAATAGTAATTAATTTGGCTTGTTATAATCTGAGTTATGTCTTCCATTGCTTCTTTTTTATTGTTCATGTTTGCACACACACACACACACACACACACACACACACACACACACACACACACACACACACACACACACACGCACAAACACACAAATGTTGGTCTACCTATCATTATGTGGACTTTCCATAGATATAATTATTTTTATACTGTACAAACTATAGAATCTATCCCCTAAACCTAACCCTCACAGAAAATGTTCTGCATTTTTACATTTTCAATAAAACATTGTTTAATATGTTTTTTAAGCTATTTAAATTATGGGGACACTAGAAACAGATAACACACATAAATACTAACACACACATGCAGTGCAATACTGCATCGAGCTCAACTCTTTCTGTCTATCTGTGACAACACTCCAATCCAACACTGATGAGACTGTTAATTAGCTCTCTCCTCTATCAAATCTGAATTATGAACAGATGAATAAAACAAAAAGAAAATGTTGGCAACAATTTTTGCTGGCACATGTGGTGAATCAAACAGTGAAATTCCTTTATTACAGTTTTTTTTTTCAATTGCTAACATGCATTGGTCAACACTGAAGTCATATTGTCAAAACTCTTCACACAGTCAGCGAAACAGAAGTGTATGTGGACCAAACTCTGAATCATTTTTCATTGCTTTCAAACAAAATGCATTCAATGACCACATTCTCCAAAATACATGAACTCTTTTCTCATTCATACTTCACCACCTGCAAAACTAGGGTTATGTGCAGAACATTTTAAAATGCTAACACTGTTGATGGCAAATATCATGCATTTCTGCAGCAACCAGATAAAAATATAGAGAAAATCTTTCTCTAAATATCTCAGAATATTTAAACATTCCAAACAGAGCTGATTGCAATTTCAGATGAAAGCCTAACCAAAGTGTTCTGTTTTTAGTCTTGTTACCAAACAGACAAAAGAGGACGGATTCAGAATTATTCAGTATGGAAACATGGATCAAGGAAGACAGGTTGGTGGGGAAAGAAGAGTGACAGGGGGAGGGAGAATGCATGGAGGACAAAGGAGAGGAAGACCAAGAGCAGTGGTCTATGATGAGATAAGGGCCACAACTATGAGCACATTTTGAAATCCACATGTCCAGATGTCCTTACTGGATGCCATGAATGCGGGTGTAAAGACACTTCTCCTGTAGGCTGCCAGGGTTGGATTAGACATTCCAGAAGATACTTTCCAAGATGCATCGCCAGAGAAGACATAAGATGTGATGTTGATGAGATCTTGTGGCCAAATGCAGGAGAGAGGGAGAACTAGATCTCTCACAGTACTGTACAGTATGAGTGATTATACTATACATGTTGTTCATGTTTTTTATTTTTTATTTTATTTTATTATTATTATTGCAGCCCTGTAATTTCAGGAATTCATTTTTTTTCTCAACTTTTTATTTTTCACAAGTAAATTAATATGTGCAAAGATATAGAAGGAATAAAGGATACTGAAGCAAATTGCTGTATTTCTGATTCATTCTTGTTACATATACTATAGTACAGTCAATACAGTGATAAGGTGTTATTGTTATTCTATAATGAAATACTAATTCATGTGAAAAATCATTCAAACTTCAAAGATAAAAGTTCATCATTTATGTAATGCTCCCTGTTGTTATTGTTTTTAGGTCAGTGTGTTCCAAGTGACAATATATGCTTTCTGAATGAGAATTGCTAGTGTTATGGTCGAACAAGCTTATTTTGAGACATGTTACATGTATGAAGTGTTTTGGTGGTTTGAGTGAGTTTTGGAGATGAGATTAATTGTTTGGCCAATATGCATGTTGGTAATGCAAACTATGAAGAGATTTGAAAAAGAAAAAACTAACTGTAAGATAACTGAACATCTCTTCATTTTGAAAGGCATTGGGACACATTTATTTTATAGTTTTTAATCAGTATGACACTTTTGGCATGATAACTTTGTTCAACACATTCATCTATTTTCATGCTTACAATCTGCATATTTTAAGAACTTACTCATACAATTAAAATGGCAAAAGACACCATATGAAACCATTAGTTCCACTGATAAAAAGAGGGCAGTCCATTTTTCAGATTCTTGAGATTCAAGCTGGGATATTAATGTAGTGTTGCACTGATCATTTCCACTAAAATAAATCCATGAGAAAACTCTACAGAGGATAATATTGACAGGAGAATTACCCAAAAGAATTAGAAAAATACAACTATCCATCCATCCATCATCAACCGCTTATCCTGTGTACAGGGTCGCGGGGGGCTGGAGCCTATCCCAGCTAACATTGGGCGAAAGGCGGGGGACACCCTGGACAGGTCGCCAGTCCATCGCAGAAAATACAACTAATCATACAGTAATAATTATAATAATTTTCACTGTCATCATCAGCATAAACAACAACAACAATAATAATAATCATAATAATACAAATATACTTTTTTTATATACTTATTTGAAGGCATAATCAGCACAAAAAATGTGTGAAGAAAGGTAGAATAAGCATACTTTTCAAGCAAACAATTGAACAAAAATATGTTTTTGAGGTTTCAAATGATAAAATAATAGACATTTTGTTCAAAATTGAGACAAAAGTATTTGGACACTTTCTAACTGCCAAACGTTAATAGAACATGTCTCTAGTCAATATGATGAACTACACCTGTGGTTTCTCTGCAAGGACACCTGTGTGACCTTGAGAGGAACAGATTGTCTTTGTACATTCACAAAAAAAATCACCTTAGGACCAGTTAGGTAAAAGTCATTCCAAAAACGTCTCGGAAATTTCTAAGACACTGTCTAGCATCCTTTGTATGTAGATTCCATTTTTATTATTATCTGATGCCATTATTACATTTTTTATTGAAAATGATTTTTTAACAGCTCAAAAGAAAAATGATTGTAAGTGCTTTTATAAAATAATACGTTTCAAATTTCTGCCTTTAAATCCTCCCAAAATTGGCCCCATTCACCTCCATTGTAAGTGCCTCACTGTAACCTCGATTTTTGCTTTTTTATTTAGAAAAGGACAGATGAGTTTAAATAATTTTTTGTGGCAATTAACATTATGCCACAAATGCTGTCGATTGAGCTTAACTTACATTGAACCCAGAGTATTCCTTTAATACCCGGCCAATGTATATTAATATGATGTAGATCATAACGTTAAGGTCATTTTATTGTGTTTCAGCTTTACGACTGAAAAATAAATATGGTCACATCATAACTAAACAACAAACTTTTAAAGATTTTCTCTTGATTATTTACCCATTCACACATGAACATCTAAGCCTATCCAATAGAAAAACTTCAATGCACATGCAATGCACTCAGACTGCATGGACCACAGCAACCCCCATTTAACCGAATCGCCATCAACACCTGCGGGTAAGCGATACCCCATCAAATGAATGCAATGGAATGACTGTAATGTCAAGGTATGTTTAGCTTCTGTAATGATAAATCCCTTGTCTTTGTTTGAATTAACAGTAGCTTTTCTTTCGCCCCATCATGAATATTCGCAGGTGATGAAACACCAGTCAAAGCACAAAGGCGACTCGAGATGTTCAAAGGAGAGTTGGTTGATGTGTATCTGTGTTGGTTCTAATAATCACCATCTCACATGTGCGGCTGTAATCCCACTAATTAAAACCTGCTGACAGTTAACGCACACTTCATTGTTGTTGACCACTGAAGCTTTGGACACAAAGACTGAATTAAGCACGTGGATGCTGCACATATTTACAACAAGGCCAAGACTGAACTAAATACTCACTGAATACTGCTTGCTATCTTTAAAAAAATACAGTAGTAAGTAAAACAGTAGGTATTATTTAACAAAAAAAAAATTCGAACAATATTATGCTACATAATTGTCACATGACCTCATCATGTTGCGTTTTTTTAATCCAGTTTTGTGTAAAAATGTCTTATGTTACATAAAGAAAAAGAGATGGCCACTGATGGTTCAATCATCACATTAGAAAGGGAAGGTCAAGTCGAGAGCATTGCATTGACACTGAAAAAATATTTTGTGTTAGATTTACTTCAAAAATATATGTAGCATTTTTACATCACAATTTTTAAGTAAATTCAACTTATTGTCATGTTAAATCTAACAACTAATAGCACGTTGTTTCAAATGACCTTTAATATTATTGCTTTTTACCTAATTTAATTGGCTCAAAGGAAAATAATGACTGTGGTCAGTCATTAAATTATTGATTCCCAAAAAAGTGCAGAAAGAGCTGCACTTCAAATACATTCACATGCACAAGAGAAAATTACATTGAACAGGATCCAACTTCACCAAAAGCAAGTGGAACACTAATCACCCCCATGGTGACTTTATACAAAACAACTAATTACAGTAAAATAACATCAAAAATATGAATTCTATCAATTCTTAATAACAACTAATTAAATGCCCCAATAAGTTCCTTTTAAGTTCCCATTATAATTAATATTTTATGGTGTACACATTTATACAAATAAGTAAGCTAAAACTGTTATAAATATGTAAGTTTCTGTGTAGAGTAAATTTATTTTCTTACGTTTTTTTGTTGTTGAGCCAACAAATCGATTTTTTCAGTCCACTGCACATTTTGTCAAGTGCTGTAGGCCAAATATATGTATATATTTGTATTCTGAGCAAAGTTTACATACTGTATACTGCAGCAATGGTAAGAGTAGTAATTTAGTATGCTATTCCGAAGATAACAATACTCACTAGAAAGCACATATTTATAATCTGTATGCATACATCTATAATCAACAGAACACTGTTTTAATTAAGAAATATCCTATATTTATAATGTCCTTTTGAATGAACGCATGTGCATTTTAATACAAACTGCCAAAAATGTTGCTATCCAGACACAATAGTCTACGTAGTGGCAATCTGACTGGCTGGGGAACATGCACATGCTGTCTATTCCCATTGGCCAATCAGATGGAGCAACTGAGAGATGAAACCAGTGCTTTACCTCGAGCCCGCCCGAGGCGAGTCATTAGAGGGAGGAATTTGATGCCCTGTACCAGCGCTCGGAGCTCTCAGATACAGAAAAGTTAAAACTCATCACTTTTCTCCCCCCAAAATCAGCATGTCCTTGAACATGTCACTAGTAGAAGACCCGTGGAAGGGTGGAAAATGGAGAATGTGTGGAAGGGGGTGGGCTACAGCCTTTAGGTGTCACTCTGCTTTCAAGAATAGCTCAGTGAATACACACTCAAACAAAATGATGTCTTGTGCAGGACCCTGTTTGCAACCACAACCCATATTTAGTATGACGTGCTTGAACTTCCTGTCTAAATGGGGCAGCAGCCTTTGGGTACCTGTGGTTCCTAAAAAGCTCTGTTCGTGTTTGTGTATAAAAATATCCCTATTGCGATGGGGTAAATGTTATTTCATCTTAAGCATGCCCATATTCGTGAGTGCCTTAGCTGAGAGACAAGAACTATAAGCATTCAGAATTCTAACAATTGCAGCAAGAGAAAATTTGTCCATAAGAAAAAATCTAAAGAAAACAAAAGACCAGGAAAAAGCACAAAATGACCTCAGCAGAGCATTTCAAACACTGTGTCATGTGTATGTATGTTCTTAAAGACTTCCAGATGTGTTGTGTTCTGGACACATGCATATTTCTGCTGCAGGAAATGAATGTGGTTTTGTTCGAATGGCTTCTTTTCAGAAAAGATATTTGTAGATGGATAGATTTAAAGGAAAATTTTTCCATGCATGACTTTACTGCCTTGGAATTAAATCAGATAGCATCAGCATCCAAAGACGTGGATTCACGTCACTATTGGGCAAGAGATGGGCTTTTTATTCTGCTGCACACATCATGAAAACCAGCAGGAACCAGGCAGTTAAAGCTGAAAACTCACAGAAAAGTACTGCAATGGAATTTATTATAAAGATGGTTGAACAATATGGAGTAGGGTGACAAATGAAAACTTAAATATTTTAGTCGACAAACACACGGAAGTACAGATGTTAAATCGTTTTGTGGTTCGTTATAAAGAGGAGAGATCATGTTTCATAGGATGGGAGCAATGTTCATTGATATGTACCTTCAACAACATATAAGAACAGAAAACATTAAGAGCACGCTACTGCAGCTCACATCTACTGCAATAAAGTGTCAGGTTTTGTCTCCAGAGACGTGCTGTCATTAGATATTCCTGGTATGTTTCTAAGAAAAACAAATACAGATTGAGACTGGATGGAATGCAATACGGCTCTTGTTTTTGTCGCAGTGATAATAAGATTGATATGATTAGGTGAGCAGCACAAACTGCATTTTTTACTACAAAGCTACAGATTGTAGAGCAGGTACAAAACATTGCACTCATGAATGTGTAGCATCTGTAACCGCATGGCTGGGATTTGCCTGAAGAAGATCATTAATACCGTGTCCCACCTCTCTCTCGGATTCTGCCATGGCAATTTCGAAAAACAAAAGTGTTTAGGCAAGTTCATGGCAAACCAGTCTGTGTGCGAGTTCAAATGAGAAAGCAAAAGGAGCTGCCAGGGTTTAAAATAATGGGGTGTGTGTGTGTTAAAATGAAAATAGGAGGTCCATGTTCCTGGTTTATTCTGACCTAGTTTACATGTTTGGAATAGTGTGTGTGTTTGTGTGTGTATGGATGGGTGGGGGGGTGGGGGGGTGGGGGGGGGGGGACAGATAGAGAGAGAGAGAAAGAGAGTGCTGGGTTTCAAATCCAGTGGTCACACAGTAACTCTGCCAGACGACCTTGGGCTGGTCCAAGACCATCTGCCACCTCTCAGAGCTCGGAGACCAAAGGCTGTCACGCATGTCACAATCCAGCCACATGTGCTGAAGAGTCCTGCTCACAAACATGCAAATATATACAGATACACATAAAGAAAGTTTACTTTAAATATTATAAGGAAATAATGGGTGTTTCAAGTCTTTAAGATATTGAGATACATTTACCTTAGAGCTAAAATGCTAATCTAACCATAATATATTCTCATCCAGAACTGCATTTATGAGTTTGGGAAATCATAAAATATCTAAATATAGGGTTCTTCTGCCACAAAACTACGTCCTGCACATTTTCCTCTTTGTTTCCCCTCAAATAATTGAAATTTATATTCACATTCATGCTCTTGGCAGACATTTTCCTATAAAGCAATCCACAAGAAAGTACATTTATATGATATTTTTGCAGGTAAGAATAACCTCAAAGTGCCTCAAAGGATAAGAACATTCTTATTCTGATGAATGTGTTATTAGTGGTTTTAGTGCTCATATTAAGAGTTAGAAATTTAAGCAAACCCCTAAGTCTAAATATTAAACTTTTTTTTTATAACTTGTCCCTTGTTGACTTGTGTTTTTTCTTTCAGCCTGATCTCATGTCATTTTCATGACAATGGCAACATTTTTGCAAACCAAAATTACATGCTTTATTACACCTTATGCTGCAGTTTACCAGTAAAATATGTACTGTGAGTGGCGCAAAAAGTTAGTTAAATGATATTGTATTCAGACATGGTTTTTAAAGGTGCACTCCGTAACTTTTGTCTTCATGTCATCTTGGACTTACACTGACACCTACTGGCTTGGGTGCAGCATGATTACTTTAATCGATGTGTGGAAGTGTCAAATAACAGGACATTACAGAGATTAAGTAGTATTTGGCTGGTCATGGGATTCTAACATGGCAGCCCCATGTGCGAACCCTATCCATACAGAATAAAACAGCTTTTATAAGGTTATTGATATGACTGGAGTCTTCATTTTAATGTAAGTGGTCATGAAAAATGTAAATTCATGTCTTTAGAGTTCACATTTTTTTAATGAGGAAAAAAAATTACTGAGTGCACCTTTAAGATGAATATTAGAAAATTATATTAGATATTAGAATTACTAATATTAGAAAATAATATTAGTTTTATTAGTAAAACATACCTCCCTAAGCTAAAACTTTAACCTACACCTAAACAATAGTATCCAAGATAAATGAGAGGTGAACAGAACATTCATCCTTACCCTTAACCAACGTATAAACCTAACCTATAGTTTTTTAAAAGCAAATTCAACATGAAAAGCACAAATACTGAAGCAACTATGCTATTTTGTGTTGCTTCTATGGCACATTCACTTTTCTTGCACTCTAAGTGTCATCAGCTGGGCTCGAGACTCAGTCTCCGAGTCCAACACTCTATCATGTGAGCTACCACGGAAGATAATCTCACAATTTGTGTGTAAATGAGGGTGGGTCTGTAATACAAGTGTTAAAAAGTATTGTTTAAAAAATTATGTGTTAAAGTAAAAGTGTTAAAAAGATATCATAACATAGCAGGGCATGAGTAATACAGCATAAAAAATTTTATATAGTCAGAATCAGCCACTGTAATTGTGATTTGTGTGAAAGTGAATAAAATGTAAAATTGTTGTAGCGCCTGCTGCTAGTTTCACCAGGAAAATGCAACAAAACACAGAAAGTGGCACATAAAACTCAGTTTGCAAAAATGTTGTTAAAGGAAAGTTTATTCCATGAGACTAGGTTATTTTGGTTTGACAATACAATGGGCCACATATTCCATAATCTAACACTGAATGCAAGACTCAATCTAGGCAACAGAATATTGTAGTCACTTGGGTGGTGGCCTCTTTTCACTTGGGTCCTAGAACACCCTAGCAATCACCTTGCAATGCCCTAGCAACAACCCAGAACACCCAAGCAATAGCAAATAAACAAATTTGGCAAGCACCTACAACACACTAGGTTGGTGGTGGTGAGTTTTGCATAGCCAACAACACATATTTTATTCCAAAAATGTAAACATCTAGTTACAATTTTAGCACTATCAGTAGGATCACAAATGTAACCGCAGTAGGGTACAACAGGCTAAAGCTAATTCGCCCTACGAATATTGCCCCTATATTTACACAATAGCACTATAACCCCCCTGGGGACCTTTTACCCCAAGTGTGTTTACCTCAACATTTTTCTTAAGGCGTGCCTTTAGCACCATTGTACTGCAGTAAAATATATGGTCTTGTCACAGTGCTGAAACACCTGACAGTTCATTTACATGCATGTTTCTAAAAAAGAATAACTTGATTATTTCAAATCTCATGTAAATGTGGTTTTCTTGCTTTGTCAGATTTTTTTAATAAGCTGATTTTTGGGAGTTATCAGCATATTGGTGTGTTTGTAAATGGTGCTCACTGACAATTGAGGAATGTTCCTCACCCATCATAATGTGTAAATTATCTGCTGCTCTTCAGGAGTGTATGAGGAGCAGCTGGACACTGCATTCCAGAGGAGAGATAAGAACTAAAGGATCAGGCTACTTATTAGTGCCGTAATCCTTTAAATGAAGCCTCCTGACAATTCTGGCTGCAGCTTTAGATGAACATCTTTAGTTCATAAATCTAAGCGCTCACTCCACACAAGCTTAGTTCCGATATAAGGCCTGAGATTTCACAGATAAATCTGAGCTAAAATTATCTGAGCTAACACTGATGTGCCATTCAATAAGGTAAGGCTTCCATGGTGGCTGTTGAAGATTGGTCTGATACATGTTATATTGGACTTCATTGGTTAAACTACTTGTATTACACTAGTAATTACATTATAGTAACATTGTAGTTAACATTCATAACAATTTGGCTTCAGATTCCTGTTAGGTTGTGGCCTTGGGTTTTGCAATTCTTTAATAATAATAAAATGGAAAAAACACGATTATTTGCATTACAGTGACAGCCTCAGTCCCCCATAACTTTCATTGTATGAAATAAATAAATAAATGAATTAATAAATATGAGCAGCACCAACATTTTTCTAAATCTTTCATTTTGTGTTTCACGGACATTAATGAGTTAATGATAACAGAATTGTAATTTATGGGTGAACCATCCCTTTAAGATTATAATAGAAAATTACAATAGACAATTCTTATCCCAACTAATATAGTTAACTACTCTAAATTTTACGTTGTTTATATTTGCAAACCAACATCACAACTTGCCACTTAATAAAGAATAAAAATTACGTGTGGTCACAGATCTGAGTTTTTTAGCATTATACAGTGGCTTTGAATGAGTAAGTTCAGATAGGTTCAGGTCAGACTACATTTCAGTAAATTTACCTGAATCCATTAGCTAGTTCTCATATATTTCTCT